>NC_143547.1:4739187-5939187 GCF_031878675.1 Megascapheus bottae | reverse complement strand
AGACGCGGAGAGAAGTTTAAGCTGTAGAAAGGTTTACAGAATCTGATTTAGTCTTTACAATGACCAGGGCCACCAAGCAGGAACCAAATAACCAATGCATCAGCCTGGGTTATTATTTGCATACTAGGTTATACTAGGAGTTGCCCCAGGGCCGATGACCTTCTCATGAGTCCCAGGCATACTCACTCATATGATCCATAACTGGTGACTCGAGGAACTTCACTGCTTGGCAATCTGGGCTTTTTTTTTTCTCCCTTGACAAATCAAGATGCAGGCCACTGAACTTCCTCTGCCTTGTTCGTGATGACTCCTAAATAGGTCAAATCACTTTGGAGGGTAGCCATGAGCTAATGTTGTATTCACCACTGACCTGATTTTATTCTTCTGGCATTTCAGGAAAAAGTTGGGTGAATGCCTTTTCTTCCTGTTTGCTACAATCCCCATTCCCTGGAGCCAAATTTGCAGCCCAGGCCAATGTGATTTATTCAGAGCTACCATTACTTGTCAGTGGATTTCTGCTCAAGCTTGCTTGCTGCTCATCTGCTGGATTCCTGTACATATGTGAATATGCATAGAAAATTAAAGACCCAGCCGGCAATGGCCTGGAGCTGCCTTGCCCCACAACTGCTCCAGCCTCCACCAGGCCCCATGCCAGTATCTGCTGAAGCAGTTTTCATCTTCTGAGCAAAGAATGTGGAGCCAGCTGGGGATGTAGTTCAGTGGTAAAACATTTGTCTAGCATGCACAAGGCCCTGGGTTCAAGCCTCATACCAGAAGTAAAAATTAAACAGGAAACATTCATGATATAATACAGCCCAGTTCCTTAATTCATTAGTTGGTTTTCATCAGGACATGAGCCAAGTAGCGTTTATCTGTAGTACTACTCCATTCCTCTATAAAGCCTCACACCTGTATAACTTAGTTTGTTCTCACCAAGAAAGTGCTGCCATTTTGTTTTCTTATATCAGAGTAGAGACCCAGAACAAGAAGTAAGGGGAACAAGGAGTATAAAGTGCTGAAAAGAAAAAAAAATGCTTTCCCTTTGCAGTTCATTCAGATCTAAAAAAGAAGCTCAACATTTAAATTAGCTAACATTTATAGTTATTAATATGAAAAATCCAAACCTAATTTGACTTTCTCTCTAGGAGTCATTTTGTAGCAATTATTCTGTAGTCTTTATTTAGTTGCAAGATGTCGATCCCTCTCTGCCTCCCACTCCACATTCCATCATTTGTTTTGTTTTGAGGCATTTAGTTGTTGTTCCTTTTCCTTCACACACTGCGAAATATCTGCAGATGAGCCTGTGGGACAATCTGGCTTCACTGTAAGAACAGATTGAAAATCTTAACTCTTTTTCTTCCCTTTTCTGATGAAATCCAAAGCCATCATGCAGCCGGTTTCCTAATGTTATAATCACCATTAAAATTTTATTCACTCATGGAGTATTTATTGAGGACCTATCATGTGCCCAAAATTCTTTAATATGCTTTACACATGAAATTTCAGTGCATTTTCACAGCAACTTTATGAAGCCGATATTAACATTAGTTTCATTTTACAGATCAGGAAATTGTGGTTTAAAGAAGCTAAGTAATTTACCGAAGAAAGACATTGGAAGTGGTAAGGGCAGAGACTGGGCTTCTAACCACTAGTCTTGGTTAGCCCAATGGCAAGGGTTAAGGAATCTTTCATCTTGCTTCAGAAAGCACAGATTTGCTGTTTACCATCACTTATATCCCAATTGTAAACAAAAAAGCAATAAGAAAAACTAGGATTGAAGTTCTAGCTACTCCTAAGAAAATGTCGGCCACTTGCTTTGCTGAGATTTTCAGGAGAAACATCCATGTGTGCAGAGGGTTTTATGCATGCATATATGTGTATAGATCACTGGTACGTGCAGGCATGCGAATACATTCCATACTCTCCCAGGAGCCTGGATAAGGAGTTTTTTCCTTCATAATGAAGTTGAAAAAACAAGATTCTCTTCCCTACCTTGCATGGCTCTCTTTATTGCTTCTACAAACCCTTCGATAAAGACAGAACTCTCACTCTGTGCCTTACTTGCCCCTGGGTATTAGAACCATCCAGCTGGCTGGGCACCAGTTTGGCAAGAGCAATTACACAGTAGTTAGATCACCACAGGAGGCCAAAGACAAATTCATACAAATGAAGACATTTGGAGAGAAAAAGTGAGACAGTCTTTTGAGCCACCAAGTGAGTTCCAAGATCCCATTTTTGGCTGTCACTCTCTCCAACCGCTGACTTTACCGATAAAAAAAAAAACTGTCCTACCCTCACATCTTACTTTGGCCCTTCCTTCACACTCAAGTAATTTTTTTTTGAAAAATCCAGATAACAGTTCACACATTACTTAGTGTAAAAGGACATATTTAGAATGGATAGAACTGGAGATTATAAGACAGCAGGTAGAAGATGATCTGGGTTTGAATATGAAAATGCGTGGGGCTTTCTATAGTTCTAGAGCCAGCTGATACTTTACTTATGATCTCATGAGGATTCTGGCCAAAGGAAACTACATTTTTACCCAGATATGATACTTACATGTTCTTAAGCATCAGATGACCTCCAAAGCTCCCCATAATTCTGACATACTGATTTATTTTTTATGCATCTTGATGACTCTGACACCATTAGCATGACTGTTGAAGATATTCAAATCCAAATGTATTAAAGATTGTGTACAATTGCTGTAAGCTTTCATTATATAATTCCTAACTCCAAGAATCAAGTGTATTTGGGGGGCCTAGTTAGTGGTATTACATGGTTGCGGCTCCCTCTGACATTCTGCATTGTGAAGAAGAGACAGAGCAGTTAGGGGGCCAGCTTCACTCTTTATGTCAATTAGCATAAAATCATTTTGGCCAGAATGGTGCTAGCCCTTCCTGAGCTACTGGAGGAAGAAAATTAACTTTATTTAATTTGGCTTCCTCAGATAAGGAAATTCCAGAAGCTTTCCAGTTCCTTTTAGATTTCTTTGAAATGACATCATGCACTCACATTCAGGAGTCTCACAGGAGTCCAGCACTGGAAGAATGGATACGATGGAATGATAAGACAGGCTACAAGCTTAATCAGTCCATTTGGGAAAGTGGGACTATTGGAAGGAGATAAAACTTATTTTTCTCACTTGTTCATGTGA
Organism: Megascapheus bottae; assembly: GCF_031878675.1. NCBI lineage: Eukaryota > Metazoa > Chordata > Mammalia > Rodentia > Geomyidae > Megascapheus > Megascapheus bottae. Next base: position 5,936,027 of record NC_143547.1, on the reverse strand, counting down.
TAACAAACAATTGACCAGCCACAGAACTTGTAGCAAAGGAATCAAATGGTTTGCTTTGAAAAGTCAGTCTTTTTTTTTCATGTAGGGAGGAAGACATCCCTCAACGTCTAAAATGAGGTAGCTTTTGTAGTCACAAAATGAACACAGTTGTTTAAAGCTGTACAGATTTACTTTAAAACTTGTTAAATTACTTTTGAGGTACATGATGCTAACTTGAATACTGTGATTTTTGCCCTGAGTAATTTTGGTCCAGAATTTTATTCTGCTCTTTAACCTTAGCTTTGGAAGACCAAGAGGCAAAAATCTGCTTATCTTTTTATATTTTTTTGCTTTATCTTTCTAACACTGATGTGGAATTCATCTCTAATCTAGCAGATTTCGACTATTTAGCCCAACTGAGCAGAGCAGTATGGTTTGTCCTTCAGTGTCATCCAAGTGAAGTTCCTGCCATGTCCAATCACAGCTGTCCATTTGACAGCTGGCTGGGAGCACAGCAATTTAGCAGCTACATCAGATACAATGTGAGATTATTCAGGTGCATGAAAAATATCAGTTGAGTAAGTTCTAGAAGCCAAGCTGATAGGAAATCTGCTATTGTCAACTGTAGCTCCAAAGCAATTACTCCACCCACAACTCTTTCTGTCAAGTGTCTTCACTTGCCTATGAAGAAATGAACCATGGTACAAGTTTCCTAAGAAAATAGTTAAAGAGTAAGTTTTCCAGTCCAGGCACTGAAAAAGGAAAAGTCCATTTCTTGCCCATTCTATCCTTAGTTGTTGTTGTTTTTTGCCAGTCCTGGGGCTTAAACTCAAGGCCTGAGCTCTGTCCTTGGGCTTTCTCAAGGATAGATCTCCACCACTTGAGCCATAGCTTCATTTCCAGCTTTTTTCTGTATATGTGGTACCAAGGAATCGAACCTGGGTCTTGGTGAATGTTAGATAAGCATTCTACCACTAGGCCAAATTCCCGCCCCCCCATCCTTAGTTTTTAAATAGACTGTGCCCAATACCAAAGCTACCAGCCATCTGTGGTCATTAAGCACTTGATATGTGGTTAGTGTAAATGAGGAAGTGAATTTTTTCTTTCATATGATTTTCATTAATTTGAATATTCCACTCAAATTTTAGTACTTAATATGTTTGGAAGAACTTGGCTACGTGAATCTACTTTACCTAATTTTATGGTATTGTTTGACTATGAGTACAGATCAAGCTTCTTTAATGAATACGTACCTTATGAGTTAATACATGCTATAAATGAAAATACATGTTGGATTTTGAAGATTATATGAATAAATAATGTAAATATCTTATTTTATATTGATTTTATATGATCTGAATTTTATACTGATGTTATATGTCAAAATAATACCTTGGAAATAAGTACTGGCCCAAGTAAAATATGTCAATGAACTTAATTGCATCTATTTATATTTTTATTTTTTTTAATTGGCTGCTAAATTTTAAAGTTATCTCAATTACACGCATTATATTTCTAACTGATATGACAGGTTTAGAATGATAATATATATACATTTCAAATGGAATGACTTGAGAATATTAAGACAAAATTAGAGATTTTTTAATCAGCTAAGAAGTGAATTAACTTCTAGTGTTTTAAAAGTAAGCTGCGACCCCCTATTAAGTGGGATGACCTACAACCTCTAGATCACTGGAGGCTTTCCTTCAAAGCTAGCTGGCACTTGGCTATCGGTGCTCTAAACTGTTTTGCTCAAGGACTCTCAGGGAGTTCGTGAAATCCGTTCAATTAATTTGCAAAGCCAAAACTATTTTCCTAATGATGCTAATACATTACTTGCCTTTTTCATTCCTATTCTCTCCTAAGTGATATGTGATAGCATTCCAGACAGAATGCAGAAGCAGATAGGAGAATCTACTAGTCTTTTATTAAGCCAGACTCCTAATCAAGAGATTTATGAAAATGTAAAATAATGTCATACTTCCCATAAACATTTTTGGTCTGGGAAAATAGGGTATTTTTTCTTTTTTCTTTTTAATTTGATTTCATTGTAAAGGTGATGTTTTTTCCTCAAAATATTTTATTTATGATTTATGGAATATTATATATATGGCAATTATAGTTAATTTTGAAATAAATTATTGAAAGTATTTTATTTGTCTTTATACCTACTGCAACAAAAACCTAATATAACTCATACTATTAAAAGCTCTTTAGGGTCTTCAGTAATTTATTTTGTAATATGCCTGCCCTAAGGCTTAGGACATGAGTGCTGTCCCTGAGCTTTTGTGTTCAAGGCTAGCCCTCTACCACTTGAACCACAGCTCTGATTCTGGTTTTTGGTGGTTAACTGGAGATGAGTCTCATGGACTTTCCTACCTAGGCTAGCTTCAAGTCCAGTTCCTCAGATTCCAACCACCTGAGCAGCTAGGTTTATATGTTTGAGCCACCAACTCCTGGCCTTCAGTAATTTTTTGAGAGTAGGAAGGGGCCCTGATGCAAATGTTTGAGAATGGCTATTCTGGAGAGACTTAATAAGAACTGCTATGTATAGCAGATAGCTCTGTATTCTACCTCTGTCCAACATGTTCTGACAACTAGATCTTTTTGTTGTTCTGCCTGAAGATTTCCTCTCATGCTAAAATCAGAAACAGCCAAATGTTAATGAACAATAGACTAGACAAATTGTGGTGTTTTCCCATGGGAATACTATGCAGTGACGAGAATAATAATTCTGCTATCTGCAACAATATGGGCGAATCTTCAGATACAATATTGAATGAAAGAAGCCAGACACAAAAGAGTGTATGTTATATGACTCCAATTTAATCTGGTTAAAACTCAGGTAAATTAAATATATGTTGTTAGAAATTAAGATAGCCATTTCCTTTGGTGAGGAAGAAGACTCCATAGGACTCTAGGAGTTATTGCTATTTTAGACCTCAATTTGGCAGGCTAGTACAGGGGTGTGAAATATTTGATACTACATCATTGAGCTGTATGATTTAGAAACTTCTCTTATGTATGTAAAGAAATTATGGAAAGAGTTAAAGTTTGAATTCTAGTTACTGTCTTTTCACAATAACGGCTGTATTAATTACTGCTAGGCACAGAAGATGACAAAATAGAATCTTCAAACTATAGTTTTTGCTTTTTATCAGTCCTCACGTAAAATAAATCATTTCATTTGGGGTGGGCAGTTGAACATGGGTGGTTTTGTTTGAAAAGCACAAGGACTTATTTTAAAATGGATTGAGTGCTTTTACTTACTTAAAATGCATGCAGAGTCTCACTACCCATCACTACTATAGGATACAGACTATCTTACATTTCATCTACATCCCTGGCTCTAGAGGCGCTTGTTTTTGAAACCTACAACTCAAATAATAGTTCCAGAGGTAACCTGAGATATTGTGCCAGAGAGATCTTGCTCATTATAGTGATAGTGATGGCCAAAGATGGAGCGAGAAAAAAGAGAGACAGAGAGAAAAAAAGAAAAAGACAGAGAGGGAGGAAGGGAGAGAGAGAGAGAGAGAGAGAGAGAGAGAGAGAGAGAGAGAGAGAGAGAGAGAGAGAGAGAGAGAGAGAGGGAGAGGAAGAGAAGAGGACAAGAAGGAACATAGCATGGAGGACTAGGATGACTAGATTGCATTGGGTGCTGGAAGAACCCTCCAAGGGACTGTCTTAATCTACTGCCTATTGCTATAACAGAATACTAAAGGCTGGGTAATCTACAAAGAAAAAGATGTTAATTTTGGCACATAGTTCTGAATGTTGGGAACACTATGTGCATGATATTGACATCTTCTTGGCTTCTGGTGAGGAATATTTTCTGCTTCAAATTATGGCAGGCAGCAGAGAATAAAGCAGGCATATGAGAAAGAGATAAAAAGGTAGTAAACTTATACAATTGTTGACCAATTCCTATGAGGATAATACTAGTCCATATGTGAGGGCTTTGACCCCATGGCTAAGGCACTTCCCTCCAGGCCCTTCCTTACAATGCCTCTGCACTGAGTTATGAAGACTCCAATGCATACATTTTCAGGAGATACACTGAGACTACAGCAAGAAGACACTTAGGAGAGCCTGAGAGGCCAGGATTGGAGATAAAGGCACCACTGACCTTGACTGAGGATGGATACTTGTGTGCCTGCCAGTGGCTTTTAAAGCCTATGTATGTTTTCTTGTTGTACGTCCAAGACTTTAAAATCTCTCTTGCTCTCAGTGAAGGAAAGCTGGGAAGCAAAAGAGTTGAATGGTTCTTGGGTAATAATGCTACCTCACATCTACACTGGAGTCTTAGCATGCAGACGTGCTCCTTCACTGGTCAAGTTTTGAAACTGAAGCAAAGCAAGAGGTCTATATGTGTTTTTAATGGAAGCTGAACATCTGTAGTATACCTAGCCTCCACAAAAAAAAAGCAGAAATGGCTGGTATACACACACACACACACACACACACACACACACACAGAATGATTCCCTCACAACTCATACTGCTAACTGTACCCTTAGGGCAGAGACAGACTCAGAAAACATTAAAGCTCAAAGTACTCCATAGTCGAATCCTCTCATTTTTCTGTGGATGAAGGAAAGGAAGTCTAAACAATGCAACTAGAGAAGTGTAGAGCTAAGACAGAAAGCCACACTTGCACATTTGCGCACAGATGCCAGTAATGCCCTCCTCGTCAGCCACATCCAAGGATGAAGCCATCATTTGGGAGTGTCAACACCTAGAGCCACTGAGAAGATATGATGGAGTTAGCAAGTACATGTGTCAGGAAGAGGCAGCTCTATCTCTGGGGGATAGAAGGTCATCTGTAGGAACAGAAAACATACTAGGAGCAGCTAGGCTTGTGGCAGACCAGGTTGGAGATGCAGAAATGACTATTTAACATCATGAAATGGAAACAGAAAAAGAAGTATAAAAAAGCTATGACAAGATGAGGGGTGGGGGTTGGGGGAGGGAAATGGGGACCAAGACATGAGAAAGGGTATCAATGTTTGTGCAGTAATGCACCTTCTATCTGGTGAATATAATACAACCCTTCTATTAATTACAATAAAATATATGAAAAAAGGCTATCATTAAATTTGCCCTTCTTTTTTTCTTTCTTTTTTTTTATGCCAGTCCTGGGCTTGAACTCAGAGCCTGAGCACTCTCCCTGGACTTTCTCAAGGCTAGAGTTCTACCACTTGAGCCTCTGCACCACTTCCAGCTTTTTTCTATGTATGTGGTCCTGAGGAATGGAACCTGGGTCTTCATGCATTCTAGACAAGCACTCTACCACTAGGCCAAACTCCTGGCCCCTTGCCCTTACTTCTAATAGTGATTTGCTTTTAGCTAAAAGTCAGTTTATCACCTTAGTTTTCCTATTTTAAATAGAAAAAATGTGGATTACTTCATTTAAGGGATTTGAGGACCAGTTCATGAATGATCCTAAGGCTATTTACCATATCTGATTTACCATATTTGACAAAATCCCATTGTCATCCATTCTCTCAATCATTCAGTTATCGTGTAGGTGGGCAGAACGGTAGGGACACAACAATGAGCCAAGTTAAAATGGTCTCTGCTCTCAGAGCCATGTTCTGACACAGGAAGCAAATCAAGATCAAGAGCTAGACATTAGCTAAAGTTAGTGAGACAGGAAGTCCAAAGTAGGTGCATGAGTAATGGCAAGAACCTAGGATGGAAGGCATGGGGAGAATAATTAGATATGGTTCAGGAATAGGAAATGCTGTGCAGATTGAAGCTAGAAGCCTCAAGTGTTTGGTGATTCATATGGATTTTTGTGCATTCCCCTCCCTGCTCTGGGGAAGACACTTTCAGGAATGATCAGTTTTTATTGCACAAAACTGTCCAGGATTGCATCTGTCCCAGATAAAAGGCTGACTCAAACCCGAAAATCACATAGCCATGTGGTTTAATTGGACATGGTGATCAAAGAGCCACATGGCTCATTTGTTACGCATTTTCACAACCTACTGTTCAACAACAGCAACATCCTCGGTGTGCTCCCTCCTCCCCCTAAAACTTGGAGATTGTGTATGAGGAAAGTACTGATTCTCTACCACATCTAACAGAATATTAGTTCGGGTGCGCTAACTGGTGTAACAAACAACTCCCAAATCTCATGGGCTTTGGACAACAGAGATGAATTTCTTGCAGATGTCACATACCAAGTTCAGATGAGATATTCTAACTGAATGCAGTCATTCAAGGAACTAGTCTTCCATTTTGGGATCTTGATATCTATCCACCAGGAGTCTAGGGTCCTCTGCAAAATTCTCTGCATCTAATATGTAGAGGACTAAAAAGGAGTACTTAGCAGGGCTAAAAATGTATCACTTTTGCTCATAGCCATAGGTCACAACTCAGTTACAGAGTTCCAGCTAACTGCAACAAATGCTGGGAATGTAGTCCATTTGTGTGTCTAGGATGAAAAGGAAAAAGGGATTGGGTAAGCTCTAGAATTTTCTTTCCACAAGACAATAAGCAGTGTGATCAAGTTCAAAATGGGTCAAATTAGTGAAACTAGATTGATGATATAGAATAAACAATCCAACCAATAAAGAGACAACCTGACCACAATTAAACTGTAGACTAAGTCTTAAATAACTTCTTTTTCAGTTGGTCAGTTAATCCTGCTTATTTAGTCAAAGTACTCCTCTCAGATGACAATCAGAAGCAGTTATCAATTAATAATAAACAAATTTTCCTTTTAATGCACCAGATATAACTTGGAAAATTTTCAGGTACAAAAATTGGTGGAAGAGTCCAATTCTTGGCCATATTCTCAAAAGCCTTTAAAACTGCATCTAATCACTTACTCAAGGGATATTTATTATGTCAAGCAAAATTTGATTCTGCACAAGACATGTCTGTATTCTAAAGGAGAGACATAGAAAGCGATCAACTTTGTCCACAGGAAAAAAAAGAACTCAGCACAAATAAACATGCTTAAATACACATGCTTCTCTGAAGATATTTATTTATACTTCAAGAAATAAGTCTGCAGCGGGCCTTGCATTTTTTCTGATGAAAGTTGCTCTATAAGCACAAAGCATTATTTGATTTGTCTGAACAAAATAATGGAGCAAGGTGAAAGACTGGAGACTCTGGGAAGAAGCCAAGAATTAATTATGTGGATTTGGCTGTAACTGTGCCCAAGAATGTTTCATAATGGTGGTACTGTACTCACTTCAAAAGTAATAATGATTAAATATCTTAAGTCCTTATATATCATCAAGCCCTAAACAAAGCCAAAAAAACCCAGAGTGTTCCAAGGGCAAGAAATATGTCAACACCACACTGTCACAGATCACAAATCCAGACCACCCTCAGGATGGTTATTTGGATATGTAATGAAATAATTGACAAAAGCCATTGCGAGGGCCTCGACCCAAATGTGTCAGCAGATCTGAATGTCTAAAGTTCATGTAGCTTGGTAGCACATCGGTCTGCACACATTTTTCACATTAGGGAACAGATGGAAGCTGTAATTCCCACCATAGCTGAGGGATGCCTTGCACCCAACAGCAGCAGATAATAAGCTCATTTGGGGAGAAATTTGCCATTTTCATCCAAGAGCTCAGTGAACCGCTGCTGAAGCACTCATCCAACTGTGGACAGCATGCTTCCCAGAGGAAAAGATGAGAGACTGCACCTGTTTCAAAACCCTTAAGGGTCTAGTCATTTCACTTTCCCCTTTGGCCTCAAATCTCACATCAGAGCTAGCTATGGGGCCCTAACATACCCACCCAACACTATGGAGAAATTGATGATTTCCTATTATCCAGGAATAATGCCAGGCTGTGTTTAAGGTTTCACATGAGACACAAGGTACATACAAGCACAAGTGGCATACTTCACTTTTATTTGTTCTAGAGCATCGTGGCCAAAACCTCCTAAGCTTTAAATTGGTCTCTTAAGTGCCATTCAATGGGACAGCTGAAAGAAAGGGAGACAAATTGTATTTAATTATTTTGAGTTTGGAAAACTCAGCCCTTTGACTGAGAAGAAAGTTTTTCACCTATTTGATCATTTCACAATAGTTTAGCACTGAAACTGCAAATATATTCTCATCAGATGGAAGCTGAAAGCATGTAAAAACATGGCATCCTAGTGCTGTGGTCAGCAAAACAGCCCATTGACTCATATGCTGGATGACAGTGGTGTACACCTCTGCTGCAGAAGGAATTGCATTGCAAGTCAATGTAGTTGTGCAGGAGGCAATCTGGTCACTAAGCCTGAGAATTACACACACTTTTCCATCCCTAAATTTCAAAGTGCTTTGTTCACAGAATCCTATTACCTTTCACTGCTGCCTCAGGTAGCTAGTAGCAGGCCCCAGATATATAAAGAAGTTAGTGCAAAACTGGGGAAAATAAGGCAGCTGGCTAACTAGAGTCTTTGAATAACTCTATCACACTGCTTTTCTTTTAAAATTAAATTGTTGAGTTTAGGTCAATATATTTCCAAGCCATATACATTTCTGTAATCAATGTTTTATATAGCTTGGAATTATAGTGGCTTAAATCACATTCATAGATTAGAGATGAGGTCTAGTTAAGATTTTAACACTGATGCAGTTGTTACATTCAATGAATGTAACATTATATAAACGTTAAATGATGAGTTGGGCACTGGTGTCTCATGCCTATAATCCTAGCTATTCAGGAGATTGAGATCTGAGGATCGTGATTTGAAGTCAGCCTGGGCAGGAAGGTCAGTAAGACTCTTTATCTCCAGTTAGTCACCAAAAAGTTGGAAGTGGAGCTGTGTCTCAGGTGGTAAGAGTGCTAGCCTTAAGCAAAGAAGCTCAGGGATAGTACCCCAGCCCCGAAATCAAGTCCCAAGACCAGCACCATTTTTTAAAATTAAATAACTTGCAGGTAAGAAAGGAAGGAGGAAAACTGGTACAGAATAATGGCAAGGGTGATGTTGATGCAAATGTGTTGTATTTTCACCCGAATGGTAGAATTGTAATCTCTTTTGTTATCTACTTAATCATAAAGATTTAACATTTGGTGCATAGTACTTATAATGGAAACAGATATTGAATCTTACCAATAGTATCTGATTTATCTTGGATGTGTTATATTTTGGGATGTATTATTTGTAATTTTTATATTTACTTACACATTCTTAGAATTAAACTGTTGTAGAAACTTAAAAGAATAAAGTTGTTGGGGCATAGAAATTAGCTAAAAAATTTGCATTTAGGGCTGTGTGCTCAGCCACAATAGTCAGCTACTAACTACATGTGGCTAGTGGTCATTTGAAAGAAGCCAAGTGTGTCTGAAAGATGAAATTCTAATATTTTATTTAATTTTAATCAGGTCAAATTTAAATTTAAAAGCTGATGTAGACTTCAGTTGTTTGAAAATGTTTAAATGCTATGATTTATTAAACTGTACATTTTATAAAATAAGAATTATAGATCAGGGGTAATTTTCATTTCTAATGAAAATTTAGCATTTCAGGTAACATGCTATCTTATAATACACAATGGATATTTAAAATGATACAAAAGAAAAGATGAAATCTCTCGATAGTTTCTAAATATTGGTTGCATTTTGAAATGGAACTAGTTTGTGTATATTGAGGTAAATAAAATATATTATTAAAATTAATATTACCCCTTTCATTTTACTTTTGTAACTTGAGTACCAGAAAATTTTAAATCATATATACTGCTCATATTGTATGTGTATAAGACGCGTCTACTCAAGAGTCAAAAGAGACTAGGCCAAGGATGTAACTCAGTGGTCCAGCAATTGCATAAAAAAGCTAGGATTTATCCCAGCACTACAATGAAACAACGAAGGAATACAACTTCAAGCTAGAGATAGAGCTCAGTGGTAGAGTACTTGTCTTATTTTTTTTTAAACATGTTTTCATATATTTTTATTGTAATTAATAGAAGGGTTACATGATATTTGCCAGATAGAAGGTGCATTAATTCACATACATTGATACCCTTTCACATGTCTTGGTACCCGTTTCCCTCCCCCCCTACACCCCCACCCGTCTTGGTTTTCCCCCCTTCCCTATCAAATTTCAAATATCCAAATACAAATAAATTCAATATATCAGATAACAAAGTGAGATACTATACCAATATGAGATAACCAAGGGACAGCAAAGGAGATGAGAGACAACATAGTACATTAAGGACAACAATCTGGCAGAACTGGTTAAGCACCTGCAGAAAACTAAAGCTGGTTCCTTCTTTGTCACCTTGCACTAGAATTAACTCCAAATGGATCAAAGACCTGGAGGTAAAAGCTGACACACTGAAAACTCTACAGGAAGGAATAGGAGATACACTAGGCCTCCTTGGCACAGGTCGAAACTTTCTTAATAAGGACCAAGAATCACAACAAATCAGAGAAAGGCTGGATAAGTGGGACTGCATTAAACTGCAGAGCTTTTGTATGGCAAAGGACATAGCTAGTAAACTAATCAGGAAGCCTACAGAGTGGGAGAAGATCTTCACCAACCAAACAACGGACGAAGGCCTCATATCTAAAATATATCAACAACTCAAAAAATTGAATCACTCCAAAACTAACCTCCAAAGTAACAACCATCCCATTAAAAAATGGGCCAAAGACTTAAAGAGTCTTCTCTGAAGAAGAAACAAAAATGGCCTATAGACACATGAAGAAATGCTCAACATCTCTGGTCATAAAAGAAATGCAAATCAAAACAACTCTAAGATTCCACCTCACTCCAGCTAGAATGGCCAGGATCAGGAAAACGAATGACAACAGATGCAGGAGGGGATGTGGCCAGGAGGGATCACTACTACACTGTTGGTGGCAGTGCAAACTCGTTCAACCACTATGGAAAGCAGTGTGGCAGTGCCTCAAAAGACTAAACATAGAACTCCCCTATGACCCAGCAATTCCACTACTTGGCATTTACCCAACCACCCAGAAACAAGGACATACTAAACCCACTAGCACAACAATGTTCATTGCAGCACTATTCACCATAGCAAAGATATGGAACCAACCTAGATGTCCCTCAGTTGATGAGTGGATCAACAAGTTGTGGTATTTGTACACAATGGAATTCTATGCTGCTGTCAGAAAGAATGACATCGCCCCATTTGTTAGGAAATGGAAAGACTTAGAAAAAATCATATTAAGTGAAGTAAGCCAGACTCAAAGGAACTTAGGCTCAATGGTTCCCCTCATTTGTCATAATCAGTAGAAACCTTGGGCTCTACTAGCAGAGATCTGCAATAGAGCAAAACCTTGATACATAAGGCCATATAGTATGAAGCTAATTGAAAGGACCTCCAGGATAGTGAAACAAAAGCCATATAATGAGTACTTGTCTTATATGTAGCAGGTCCTGGGTTCTATACCTCACACCACCAAAACAAAATTGGGAGAAAGGGAGAAAGAGAAGAAGATGGATGATTAGTGGGAAGAGCAAAAGCAATGGCCTCCACCAGTCCTCCAGCAAGTCCTTGCTGCCGACACATATCGCCATACCCATTCAACTTATAACATAGCACATCACTACTAAGCATGCAGAGCCAGGATCTCTAAAGAGAACATTTCTCAGCAAACTGGGTAGTGTCTCTACTTTGTCCTTTGAAGGACCTTAGATAAAATGAATCCCTTTACCTGTCCTTAGAGAAGCTAATCTGTTTTTACCTCAAACATAAGGATATCCTTCATTCACTCAGTTCATTGTTAGGTTGTCTATTCAGACCAGGCTGCTGGTTTGATACTATAGTGTGGAACAGAAGCAAATGGGATCACTCCTAAGCTCAAAGGGCTTGGACTCTAGTTGTTCCTAGAATATAACCACACACACACACACACACACACACACACACACACACACACACACACACACACACACACGGGCATGAATGATATAAATGCTGAAATGCAGCTTACAATAAAATGTTCTAGGAGCATAGCAAAAAGACTGATGAATTCTGCCTAACAGAAGGAATCACCATAGACCTTCAGGGTACTGTCAATGGGGAAAGGAGAGGTATGTTGCAGGTGATGGAAAAAACGGAGGCAAGTAATGGATATGTGCAAGTGGAGAGAACATTCAGGGAATCCTAAAAGGATAAGGAGCAGACACAAGTGAATCAGTTGGAATTGTGTGCTTATGGAAGAAGGTGTGATAGGCTTATAGTGGCCATGGTAATATTAAGAAATGTTGAGAATCCTTCTCTGATCAAGGAGAAAATGAAAAAGAAGGTCAGGTACAAGAGTCACAGTGGCCAAATATTGGGCTACCAGGGCAGTAAAACAAGAAGGGTAGGAACTAATAATATTATTAAAATTGAACAGGAATCAGATCCCACGGGATCTAGAGCAGATTTGACAGATGTATGAAAAGAATCACTGCCTCTTCTTTGGAAGAAAACTTGGATTAACACAGACACTAACAATAGACTCATGGACCTAAGGACCCACTGTGTGCCCAGTGCTGTACTTGGCTGTTTCCAAATGCCTTTAGCATGCAATGAAGATGAGAAATTGCTGTCTGGGAAGGGGTTTGCATGGACTTTCACTTTGGGATTTCCTGAGTTACTTTTCAAACATGAGGTAGCATGAGTATAGAGTGTTGACAGTACATGTAATACTGGAAATAAAATAAGCATATGTTGAGTGAAACACTGGAATCTTAACAGTACACCTATAATCAGTTGAATGTCAAAGCTGTGCCCTTGGAAAATGTAACCCACTGTGATGAAAGGATACTGTAATTTTTTTTTCGGGGTCAAAATTATCAGAAGGTTTGCTTATGCATGTGGAACTTACACCAACACTCCCACCCCCACCATAACAACCCAAGATCAAGTTTCAAAAGCAAACTCTCTGCTAAGCCTTAGCCCTCAGGCTGAGGGTCTGTGGTTTCAGATTGGTTTGAGCTTTGAGCAGAGGTAAGTCCTTCCTTCTGCTCTCTGTACAAATTCAAGCATTTATGGCTGAGACTTATGGCCCTTGTCTGCTGACCATGTGCAGAGAGCTTCAAAGTCTTTCCAGTGTAGTTATTTGTTCTGTAAACAGCTCCATGCCTCTGCGAAGTGAAGAGGTCTACAGCTTACAGTTATCATTCTCCTCTCTCTCCCTCCCTCTTTCTCTCTCTTCCTCCTCTCTCTCCCTCCCCCCCCCCCCCTCTCTCTCTCTCTCTCTCTCTCTCTCTCTCTCTCTCTCTCTCTCTCTCTCTCTCTCTCTCTCTCTCCCCCTCTCTCTCCCTCTCTCTCCCTCTCTCTCTATATAACAATGCAGACTTTCTTCTGGAAGAAGCTTGGCACTTCAACACCACACCTCCCCAACTCAATCAATACTAAGTGATTCCAGGTGTCTCTTTTAATCACACAAGAACAAGCCAAACACTACTCTCTTGTTCCCACTTTCCAAAGAAACTGTACATTGAGCAAAATAGAAGGTTTTCTACCAAAGTAACCACAAGCCCATTAATTAAGTCTATTTCCAGGGAAGCTGATAGATCCATAGCTTCTTTCTATTTCATCTACCGTTCTAGCTGTCTAATAGATCCACTAGTCAGAATTTAGCCAGTTATTATCCAAGTGCATGTTCCTCAGGCTTACCCCACTGCCATAGTAAGCGAAAGATATTTCAAAGTCCTAACTACAGGAAAGAACTGAACGGAATGAATGAACTGTGTGTGCAGAGTGTGATCCAAATTTGAACCTGGGTCGAAGTCAGGTGCTCAGGATCGGCTTGCCCATTTATTGAATGAATCACTTATACTTGTCATGTTGATTTGTTTTTCTTGTTGGTGGTGGTCATGGGGCTTAAACTCAGGGTCTAGGCAATGTCCTTGAGCTTTTTCACTCAAGGCTATTGCTCTATCAGTTGGAACCACAGCTCTCCTTCCAATTTTCTGGTGATTAATTGGACATAAGAGTCTCAGGGACTTTCCTATGCAGGCTGGTTGTGATGTTCAGATCTCAGACTCCTGAGTAGCTAGGGATATAGGCATGAGCCACCAACACCCAGCATGTTAAACTTTTTGAGCTCCTTACACAGTCAGGATATTATATCTCTGTTACAATTTTTTTCTAGATTAGGAGACACAGTTTTTATACATTCAAATAAAAACAAAGTCAAGAACTCTGTGCTAATAACACAAGAGCTGACAGAAAGAATCTCCCATTTTTTCTCTATTTACCTGAGTATGGATATTTTGGCTCTTGTTGGTTGGCTGAAAATGTAACAAGTTTGAGCATTTTGTTCTATAGTTTTCCTTAAACAGCCAGTAGACGAATTCAATGGAGCTAACATTGCTAAGGCAACTTTGTTGTGAAATTGCCAGTTAAATTTCTATTTGAAAATATAAAAAAAAAATCAAAATGATAATTTGTCTCAACCTTAAAAAAAACACCAGGAAATCACATGCTAGGTTTTAGTAGTAGCATTTACAAGCCTGTGTCTATCTATTTTATAGAAATTTTGTTCATTGACCGAGGCCTAAATGTGCCTTAGACCAATAAAAAGGACAATGGAGGGTAGGTATAATTGCAATGAAGCATGAGGGTTTACTCTTCTCCTGAGAAAGTGTTCACTGGATTCCCTCATATAAGTGGAAGTCTGGAATTAGTTCTTAAATCTGACAATGTACCTAATGACAGGATACGGAAGGAGATCAAATATCCAACCAAAACAAGGGGTCTGTTTCACCTCAGCCACTCAACATTTTGCTTTTATCTACTTATTTGTTTCATGATAACTTTCAAAGGAGTTGACTGATTTTGATCAAATGTGGGGCATGGCTAAACGGTTTCAAGATACATCTTAAGCTCAATTTGTGGTTCTGCCAGCCATCCTGAAACAAAACAGTAGCCAGTAACAGTTTCTAAATGGGCATATCTGCTGTAATCTTTAGCAGACTTCACCGAAGTTCATACATGAGTAGTGGTTACAGATCAATGTGATTACACAGAGTGAAGTTTGCAGATCACAGACCACAGACCCCACCATGGTATCTAAATTCATTGCACACAATAACTTCTCACAGCCCTTGAAGAAGCAGGCCTTATCTCTGGCTGGACAAGGCAGAATAAAAGCCTTCCTAAAAGAGCAACAAAGTTACATTACTGTGGCTAGATCCTGTGAAGGATTCATGAGAGAAACCATTCAACCCATATAGAATCCAATCCAATAGAAACAAAGCAAAGCTGTTGTAGCTAAATCTCTGTTGTTGAAATAGGAGTTTTAAGAACAAAGCAGTCACAAGATTCTAGATTTTAATGTCAGTATGATATTATGGAGTGGGGTTTTTAATAGTGGTGGCACCAAAGGATTTCTTGGAGTTAGTTAACACTTCTGAATTGCCTACTACCACCAAAAGCCACCACTAATGGCCACATAATTATTCTGCCCCTATATATTTATTAGCATGTCTTTTTAATGAGTACCATATGCAGTTGCTTACTTTCATTCATTATATTTGTTTTTGTTTTATTCTCCATTCATCAGTCACGGGAAACTGATATGAGTGATATTTATAATACAGACATACATATACTTGTATATTTATATATACATATGTTTGTATATGAAGTAAAGAACTGTTTTGCTAATATTTTGTTAGTGATGATTTATTTTATGGCTGTTCTTTTTCCTTTTGCTATATTATAGAATCACACCACACTGTGCAGTTATAAACAACATGCTTCCTAGGTAACAGCAGTTTCAAAGGGATCTTTTTTCTAGCTAGCTGGTCATCTTCTTAAGCTCTTCTTAGGCAAAGGTTCTGTAGTTACTACCAAATATTTAATTATTCAATCATGTGATAAATAAGGAAAGCCATTAGAACAAAACACATCATTGATGACTTAGGAAAAACAGGAGTGATAAGCCCAACTATCGGACTGATATAGTAGATTTCTAACTACTTTCTGGAGCAAGCACCTTGAGTATTCTCTCCAGAGCTGAACATGGCACTTATGCTCGAGGCTGCTGCATCTTAGTGGAAAATGTCCATTTCCAAGGACTGGGGCTGGAGCCTAAATGATGGGTCACAGATTTACTATGTGCAAGTTTGCAAGTTCCTGTGTTCAACTACAAAACTGGAAAAATATCACTTCCACTAAGACTACTGGGCTGGAATCCTCAGAAAAAATCCAGTAACCAACTGCTGCTGATACCCCATGTCTATGCATTTCTTTCTTCCCATGCCCTTAAGTACGTGATGTAGGACAAGATTTTCTCAAATCTTCAGTTAAATGGTTGCTTTCTTGTTAGTTTCCCTGACATTTGTCCTTGTTTCCTCTCTGGTCATAGTCAAACCACTGTAATTGTCATCTAAATCAATCCCTGCCATCTCTTACCAGGCTAAAACAAACTATGACTCCTGGTTGTATATAGAATTCAATCTATTCCTGCTACAACATTTGAAGAACTACAGCGTATGAGACTAGTTTATCCTATTCTGCCCTGACTATTATGTGTCCTGGCTCCTATTAATACTACAAGATTAAGATCAGGGGGGGAGGGAACTGGGGACCAAGACATGAGAAACGGTATCAATGTACATGAATTAATGTACCTTCTATCTGGCAAATATAATGTGACCCTTCTATTAATTACAATAAAAATATATGAAAAAAAGACTAAGATCAAATTTCATATTTCCTTCAAACTTCTGTGACACTCATGTCAGAGTAATGTCTTCCTCTTCGAGCTTTTCATAGCTTTTACAATAGATTTTTCACTTTGTGTTTGGGTCAGGTTTTCCCATAAGGTGATTATTTATTTGAATGCATTTCTATTTCCTTCAGTGTTTCAATGGACTATGTTTTAAACTATAATGGGGTGATAAAGTGCCAAAATCATTTCATATTTCAGCGGCTAGACAAAGCAACAATATCCAGGGGTGATATTTAAGATATTCAACAACTGAAGTCAGGTCCTGGTGGTTCATGCTGAAATCTTAGTCACTCAGGATGCTGAGATCTGAGGATCACGGTTTGAAGCCAGCCTGGGCAAAAAAAGCCCATGAGACTCTTATCTCTAATAAACTACTCAGAAAAAAAACTAGAAGTAGTGCTGTGGCAGAGTGCTAGCCTTGAGGGAAAAAAATTAAAATAAGAATCACAGGGACAGCACCCAGGTCCAGAGTTCAAGCCCAAGGACTGTCAAAAAAATAAAAATAATTCAACAACTGTATGACCTGGAGAATGACCAACCAAAATGGATCCTAGGCTGTGTTAATGTTTTCCAACACACCTCAACGTTGGCCTTATCCCAACAACCAGGATTTCAGTGAGGGTGTTCCATATCTGATTCAGTCTTTAAAAACTACTCAAGTTTCAAGTCGATTAGGTCAGCTATGGCCTGAGGTTTTGGGTACTGTTTGTTAAATTGTCCAGGATCCAAGAAATTGCCCTGTGTATAGATAGCAGATTTTTGTTTAAAAAAAGGTTACTACCATAATTATTTTTAGAAAGATTGGAGCCAAAAAGGTGAACAATAGCTCATTGTGAGATTTCATTGTAGTAACAAGGGCTTCAATACACACATAAACTTTTTTAAGTCTTTTCATTGTCTCTGCAGCCACAGTATAGTCACACAAAGCAGGCTTTCATTTGTAGCTCCCTCTCTCTGGGAAGCCAGGCCTAGGAGTAAAGGATATCTCAATGTTCTCTTTCAAGGCTGCTGAGATTTAGAAATACTGATTGGTAGGATGCTACAATATCAGCCTTTCTTTTAGTCCCCTCTTACCCTTTCTCTTACTTCCAATTTGCCTTTACAAAAACAATTTTTAAGCATCTCCTGTTTTCCTTAGCTACCTGGAAATGTGTTCAAAGTAGGTAGCAGTGAGAAGAAATTCACCTCTGAAGACTGGATTTGGGGTTTTGTAGTCCATGTTTGTGGAGTTAAGGAATGTTTGAAACCAACAATGCCCATGTACAAACTGATGCTCTGATCACCTATTCAAAAATTTCCCAGTGAAATCTGAGAGTACAATTAGAATAACCTGGAACAGGTTAGGAAGAAAGGGTTTGATATTATCCTTAGGGTAGGAACCTTCTAAATTTGTTCTATCCATTATAGAAGTGGTTGGCCCTATGTGGCAATTTGCATTTAAATTCTAATTAATTAAAATGCAGCAATATTCAGAATTCAATTTCCTATTCACAGTAGTCATATTTCAAGTGCTCAATAGCTATCCGTGGCTACTGGATAACTTATTGGGAAGCATAGATATAGAATGTTCCCATCACCACAGAAAGTTCTAGTGTACAGTGCTATCAGTGATTCAGCTAAGCTTGGCCAATGGGTATGCTGGGGTGGTGTAGGGCAGAAAGAGTCATGCTAGGAAACAGAAGACTCCTTACTCGAGGAAAAAGTCTGGCATATTTCTCCATGTTCATCTGTAGGACACTTGGATTCACTACTATGTCCTTGATAGCTCTAAAGGGTAGATACTGTGCTTGGAGTGTGGCCTAGTGGTAGAGGGCCTGCCTAGCATGCACTAAAGCTCTGGGTTGGATTCTTTGCTACTACAAACACAGAAAAAGCCAGACCTGGTGCTGTGGCTCAAGTGGTAGAGTGCTAGCCTTGAGAAAGCTCAAGGACAAGTGCCCAGGCCTTGAGAGAGGGAGGGAGGGAAGGAGAGGGAGAGAGAAAGGGAGGGAGAGAGATAGAAGATAGAGAGAGATGCTTAGTAAGAGCTTGTGCTGGATAAGTAATCTAAATGGGTTGAAGGCTCTAAGAGGCAAGAAACTATAGCACCTCCACTTCTATAGTGGTGGGAAGCTGCTATCTGGATGGACCAAGTACTCTAGTGATCAGCAGGGATACACTCAAATAGCCTTCATTCCCAACTTTTTCAGGTAGACAATCATGCTTTCAGTATGAAATTCAGAGTGGCAACTTGCCCTAGCAGTTACAAATTCAGGTTGTGGTATAAGACTCTGAACAAGAACACTGCCTCAGTCAGTTACAAGGCATGTGGCCTTGGGTAAGTCAGTTAACCTACTCTGTACTTCTTTGGTTGACTTGTGTTTAAAATGAGGATATGAAATAAACGTTTCATAGAGTTATTGTTTGTATATTTATATTCATAGAACATTTGCTATAGTTCCAAGCTCATAGTAAGTACTCAATAAATGGTCACTACTGGACTCCTTTTGACAAACTCCTCCTGTGAAATGAGGAGTCTCAGCATGAATTATTGCCAGTGAGCCCACAAATAACAGCAGAGCTGAATACACTCAATAAAATAAAACACTGAAAATATGCTCTGCCCATCTGAAACACATACCATAGGAAGCTTCTGGGAGATCGTGCTATTTGAGAGATTTAAAAGCAGCATGAACCACCCTATAAATAGGAAACATAAAACTTTTAGAAAAAAAACCACAAAACAAAATTGGGAATGGGAATCCTTCACAGCCTCTTCAACTGGTCACTTTTGTTCAAGAGCAATCAATCAACCAGGTCATTTTCTTTCATGGAATTAGGCTCTGAGTATACCTTCACTGACAGAGAAGCAACTCACTGAACATTGTTGTTTGAAGAGTCCAACCAGCATGGGCTAGAAGATTTGACAGAGAGTGCACATATCACATAAGCCCCAGTGAGGGAAGAGGGTATGGCCATACTTTTTTGACTCTAGTATATACTGGGTCTCCTCAGGTTCAACAAAACACTCCAGCCCAAAGACTACCATAAGCTAGCTGCCATTTGTATGAATCTATTTGAAGGGAAACTGGTCCCAAGACACCATGGTTAGAGAGATGGCTCCAGGGATCCCTTCTCTGTAGACATCTTTTCAGGAGTCCAGATGTTGTCTAGGGGATCATCTCTGCACCCCAAGAAACAACTCAGGTGCAAACTGACCAGATGCACATGAAAGAGAACAGAATTTATATTGGCTTAGAAGCCCCATTCCTCACAGGTTTCAGCAGATTTTGTAAACAACTACAGTTTCCAGGGGCCCCAAAGGGTCATGCCAGTACGGAGAGTTTCACACTCACAGAAACCCAAAGCTATGGGTTCCTGCCAGATATTTATATTCATTTACAATCCTGCAGCACCAGAAGCAATTTAACAATTGGGTCATTTTTACTATAAGCAATATTGCCTGGTAACACAGCTGACATTCCACCTTCACCATGTTACCAGGGCAACAGAGCTGGAAAGTTAACACAAAGACAGATTTCCACAGAGAAAGGGGATGGGGTTATGTTAACCCTTTATCCACGGTGATAAACTCTTCCATAGATAGATGCCCGCCAGCCTTTTCTAATTGTCATGGCATGGAATACAAGGAAGCTGGACCTCAATTTAGGCAGCCAATGAAAACTCTAGGACAGATGATGTTTCCTTGACAATGCAGGTTTAGGATTAGGATTAAGGTTATTCCACCGAGGAAGAGAACCCAAGTATAGTCTTTTGGTCTTTCTGTATTTGAGAGTCCCAAGATGGCTGACTCCTGGTGAGAAAGCATCATGATGCATCCTGCCAGGGGAAACACTATGAGCTCCAATGAAAGAAACATTCACTTGCAATCGAGTGTTTTAGTACCTGTCTTCTACTTAAATTCTGGGTTAGCATTTACATGGAAGAAGCAGTTACCCTGTAAAACAACACTTTATTGTTGTGTCCTAATAAGTTATATAGGTGTACTGGTACAAACATGTCCAATTCCTGACAACCAAACTGTTTTTCTCTCATTTCAGAAATCCTAAGAAATTGGCAAGGAAAGCAAAGCCATCGGTAGCTGCAAATGTGTTGGAATCTCTATTCAAAGTAAATATTTCCCAATGTCTGTTGTTAGTAATAAAGTGATTGAAGCACAGTTTAAGATGGACACAATAGGGCCGGGAGTTTGGCCTAGTGGTTAAAGTGCTTGCCTAGCATGCATGAAGACCCGGGTTCGATTCCTCGGTACCACATACATAGAAAAAAGCCGGAAGTGGTGCTGAGGCTCAAGTGGTAGAGCTCTAGCCTTGAGAAAATCCAAGGACAGTGCTCAGGCCCTGAGTTCAAGCCAAGGACTGGCAAAAAAAAAGATGGACACAATATGTCAGGAGTTGAGTCTGAGAATTGATGCCCCTTTGTATCAACACAGGAGCAGAAGAGACTTTTCATGTATTATGATTAAAACTCACTTCAAAGTCTAGCCAGACATGCCATCATCTTTCTCAGATCCATCCAGGTACTGACCACCTCAACCTGCACTGCTCTTAAGAATTTTATTTTCAGGGGCCAGGAGTTTGGCCTAGGGGTAGAGTGCTTGCCTAGCATGCATGAAGACCAGGGTTCAATTCCTCGGTACCACATACATAGGAAAGGCCAGAACTGGTTCTGTGGCTCAAGTGGTAGAACACTAACCTTGAGGAAAGCCCAAGGACAGTGCTCAGGCCCTGAGTTCAGTCGCCAGGACTGGCAAAAAAAAAAGAATTTTATTTTCAGGTTACATTTTTGAGGAACCCAAGATGAGCCATCTGTGATATTTATTCATTGATTTCATGTTTCCTATAATGGGTCCTCAAATAATTAGAAAAGGTATTTTATATTCTCATAAGATCCTGGGTAAAATGATAATCTTGATCAGTTGGTATCTGACTTATGCTGAGGGGAAGCATCTGTTCATTCATTCATTCATTCATTCATTCATTAGCAATCAAGTATTAAACACCAATGTGATATGCTAATGAGAGAGACCTTAAAGAATCCCCAAAGAATTCCTGGTCTCAAGGCCTTGATTATTCAGATACCTGATGATCTTTAGTCACCAACTCTTTCTTCCTACTGAGCAGCCCCAGAAGTTCTTTTTTAGAGGCAGGAAGTTGCTTTCTAAAGCAGTATCTTCCAAAATTGGCTTCCAGGAATCCATGTTGTAAATGTAGTAATTAGATGTCATGATTAATGAACACCCCACCACACACATTCATCCTCTTTTAGAGAGAATAAATGTACTTCAGGATCTCAATGGCTTTGAGAGGTCATGCAATACAGAAACCTGTTTAAATTCATCCAGTTTACGTAAACATGTATAAGTGTGCATTCATAGATGAGACCTATTAATAGTCCAAGATATGTATACTGTTTGAGAAAAGTTTATTAAAGCAGTATACCTTTGAACTAATCCCTTGATATCAGTAACCCATATCTAGAGATATGTTAATTAACATATTTGGACCATATGAAGTATTTTACATTTGTATGGTATTTGTTTGTTTGACTGATACATTTGAACAGTTATAAAATAATATAAACACCAACTATGAGGGCATATAAATTGTGTAAGTGATCTTCTTAAGAAATTAGAGTAGAATAATATGGAGATTAGAGGTCATTTGAAGAAGTAAACTTTTAGCCTTCAAGGAGTCCGAAGCCTTCCTTCCAAGGACCCAGAGGTTACAGAAATCAAGCCAGCTTCTTGTGGGCCACATAACCCAGTGTCCTTGGGGAAAGAAAGGTTCTATTAGCTAGTAAAATATGTGTTCCTTTTTTTTTACTGTCACTCTAGTTTTGGGTGCAAAACAGAGCTAAGGAAAAGAGATTTAATGACTTTGCCAGCAGGAGAGGATAACAATAGGCTGGTGTTAAGCTGCGATGTGAAGGCACAAAAACATCTTTTAGTATTTAGAGTTGATCCTGCTCTTTGTTTGAATCATTAATAATGGAATGGGAATGATTGAATAAATGTCAAACTATATAGTAGGTTTGGCAGGCATTTGGTGGGAAACTGTAGACTCTGGAAAGAGAGAAAAGAATGCAAATTCCTTTTGTTCTATTTTGCAAGCCCAGGGATATCTTGGAGAGAATGTTGAAATGGTTACAAGTATCAATTCAGTGTCCCCAACTGAAGCCAGTATGTTTTATCTGTGACTGATTTGGCTCTTGGCCCATTTATTTCTTGAACTTTACTCTTCAGAAAGAAGGAAAGCAGTTCATCTTGATTTCAATGTCCAAGTCTAAAATCACTGTTGCTAAATTTCAAAGGAAAGAAATGCAAATATGGTGCAAATGTATATAAAAATAGAAATTAAAACCTTAACAAATGTATCATGTTAACAGTAGCTGGCTTGTTGCCAAGTACCCTCACATTCTAAGGCCTCCTCCCTAGCCACCACCATGGAGAAGAAATCTCACTTAAAAGACTGTAAAGAATTTCCCTTGCCAGGAGTCTGGCCTAGAGGTAGAGTGCTTGCACGAAGACCAGGTTAAATTCCTTGGTACCACATACATAGAAAAGGCTGGAAGTGGTGCTGTGTCTCAAGTGGTAGAGCTCTAGCCTTGAGAAAATCCAAGGACAGTGCCCAGGCTCTGAGTTCAAGCCGCAGGACTGGCAAAAAAAAAATTTCCTGGGGCCGGGAGTTTGGCCTAGTGGTAGAGTGCTTGCCTAGCATGCACGAAGATCCGGGTTCAATTCCTCGATATCACATACGTAGCAAAAAGCCAGAAGTGGTGCTGTGGCTCAAGTGGTAGAGCCCTAGCCTTGAGAAAATCCAGGGACAGTGCTCAGGCCCTGAGCCCAAGCCCAGGACTGGCAAAAAAAAAAAAAAAAAGAATTTCCCTGTTAAGTACTGTTCTCAAACAAAGAAAGGTCAAAGTTGACTTGCTTAGCCAAGCAGCAGGGAACTTAGAGCATCCATACAGTTTGTCTTGCAAAGGTGAACTTGCATGCGGTTTCCATTGATGTGTGTGGCAACTACACCACCTTTTCCCAGCACTATCTCCCTGCACCTTTCAGAGCCTCTTTGCTTAAGAGGGGAGCAAGCCTTTTCCAGTTGCACAATGTGTCCATTTCTTCCTCAGAAACCTGTCTTGCACAGCTTGAAACAGGGAAGGATGCTCTCAGTTTCTACCAAGCCTATGTGAAACTTGATCTGGGTTTTAAAATAAGCTTTGTGACTTTAGACAGTGACTTAACACCTCTGAGTTTAAATCTCCTTTTATGTAAAAGAGGCTGATCCCTCTCACTGTGTTTCCCAGAATACTGAGGGTGAGATCAAAGGAAGCACCAGCTAACAGCACACCCTTAAAAAAATAAGTACTAGCTGCTTTCCTCCTAGGCTGAAATTTTCCATAAATTATCGTTCAGGAACTATGCTCCTTCAGCCACTTAAAAAAATCTATGGAGGCTGCTAGTATCCAATCCAATATGAGTGAATTTTCAAGTAAGATTTCCTAAGACATCATAGAAAGACCTTTTAAAGCTCTAGACATAATGTTCTCTTTCTCATCCAATAATTATGTAATTTAAAGGGCAATTTCTCCTTTTTATTGCCAAATCCATTTATCCTGATTTAAGATATGTAAGCTGCCCATCATAAACAATTCTCTAGAATCTTTGAGCATTCTTTTTCTATGTTTACTCCTTTGATAATAAACTTATGTTCAGTTTTCTGGTCTGTAATTGTCAGACTAGTGCTTTACTTCCTGGGAATGACAAATGCTTTGTAAAGTCAGCCCTCCACTCAAAAAGCTTTCTGCCTGACCATGATTCCTCAAAACAGAATTGGCACGACATGTCAACTCCTCTACCTCACTTAGATATATCTGTAGATCTGCTAAGTCCACATGTTTGTTTTTCCCAAGCAGCTTTATAAAAAGATTAAATTCCAGATCCTTTCCCTCTTAACCATCTACCATCATCCCCTCCAATGCCACCTTCATATATGGCTTTACCACTTCTTAATTCCTCCTAATACTAGCACCCATAATGGTTTCCTATCAGTGACCTACTTTCTCCTTCATTTATGATTCCTGTATTTTGAAACCAGCTTGACAAATTGCTTGTTTTAGAGTCCCTTTGTATTTGTTTCTGGGGATGTGATCTTGGCATTTATTACTCTGTTACTGGCACCTTGCCTTAAGGTCTATTATGTTAGATAATAGTACCAGAGTGGAAAAGTTTGTAAACTCTCATTCATACACTGTCTGCCTGCCTGTCTGTCTGTCTGTCTGTCTGTCTGTCTGTCTGTCTGTCTGTCTGTTTCTGCTCTTCTTTTATTCCTTTCTTCTCTTCCTTGTTTCCCTGCTCAACGCCTACCAAATTAACTCTCTCTAGATTCCAATTCTCCATGAATAGGGCCTGATAAGATCAGACAGCTGAAATCTACTGGAAAATACTAAAAATAATTGCCTTTTGTTATTAAAGTCAGAATTGGAGCTGCAGTCCCCCTCCTTGGAATTTATAGTTTCCTGCAGGGATTCAGAGGTCTGTAATCCAGTGCTTTTTTGAGAATGCAAAGGGTTATTTCAACAAACCAACCACTAAATTGGACTTGGTCTTAAATTAATGTGCATTGTTTCTTGTCCCATTTTGCTGTGACTGTTGCTTTTCTGGAATTTGCCACTGGAATATTTTGTACACTGATCTCTTCGTGCTGTCCTCCACACCCTTTCTGACATTAAATTTCCACTGGAGATCCCAAAAGGCCAGTTCTTTTGCCCTCTGGGGACCAGCTGTATCATCTAAGTTTTCCAGTGTAATCTTTTAAGAAAAATAATTCAAGGTCTTGGGAAACATCTAACTTAAGAGTCATCCTCCTGAGGACTCTAGTATTGACAGAATTTCTTCTGGTCCATGTTCTTTTTCTTATTAAAGTGAAAACTAAATGAGCGTCTTGGTATTGGCTTCCCTGTCCAGTCAAAAAAAATGCTAAACTCCTTGGATTTTAAAAGACCACAGATGTGTGTGTGTGTGTGTGTGTGTGTGTGTGTGTGAGTGCGTGCGTGCGTGTGTGTGTGTGTGTCAGAGACAGAGAGACAGAGAAAGAGAGAGAGAGAGAGAGAGAGAGAGAGAGAGAGAGAGAGAGAGAGAGAGAGAGAGAGAGAGAGATATCCAGGACTGAGGTGTATGACTTAAGTCGTAGACCAAGAGTGAGGCGCTGAATTCAAACCACAGTATTGACAAGTAAAGAAAGAAGGAAAGAACGAGAGAAGAAAAAGGAATTCTAGGTGCTAGCAAAAGTGTGAAACTCCTGGAATTTGCAGACACTGCTGTTATGACTATCAATGTGATACACGCACTTTGGAAATCTGTTTAGCAATATCAACTAAAGCTGTACTTCAACTAAAGCCTAATACTTCAAGTCATTTCTCAATGGATGCATGTCAATGTATTCAACAAGTTTGTATATAATTCAGCACTATGTATATAGCCCCAAACTGGTTATCAGTAAAATATTCCTCAATAAAAGAATTGATAAACCAATTGTGGCATGGAAAAAAGAAATACTATACAATAGCAAAAGCAAGTGAATTTGGACTATGTTCCGCAAAAGAAATAAGGCCCAATGTAAAGCGTATTGCATGATTTTATTTACATAAAATTAAAACCAGTCCACATGAACATATGCTAAGAAAGTAGAGATAAAGGTTATCTTTGGGGTATGGTGAATCTTCTGATAATGATCATGTTCAAGATTTTTGATGTTGGGCTTTGTTCTGTTTGTAAAAATTCATCAAACTTGGCACTTAAGATTTTCCCATTGGTTTTTGGTCTCTATGTTATTTCCACTGTAAAAGCAGCCTGTGGTTTCTTTGGGAAAAGAAGGTAGATGGAGTCATCAAAGTGAACACAGACTGTAAACCTAGATTATCTTGATTTGAACCCCCGGTTTACTAGCTATAAGCTCCATGGTCTTGAGTAAACCACTAAGCCTTGTCTCTTCCTCATCTATGAGGTAAAAACAAGAAAATGAAAATATGTCAGGAGGGTGTGAGAATCAAATGAGTTAATATTTTGACAACATGGAGTAGTGTAAGGCACATAGTACATGTTCTATAAATGTTTGTTAAATTATATAATAGCGTTTTTATGAAAGAGAATATACTTCAAAAATTGTAATGATCACTACTCAAGAAAGAGAAAGGACAAGATGAGAAAATGAGAAAAAGCATTCAACTTATTTCCTAGGCAGCATTCTTGCTTAGGAATTAAAATATAACCTTGGGACCAGGCCAGTTAATTCTGTTCTTCTTGACTTGGAGTTTGGACTTCCAACAGGCTCCTTGGGCATGGTCCAGAGGCTTGACAAGGAGCCACATTTGGGACTGCCAGAAATTGCCACAAGAGTTCACCCAGAGGACCTGTCAAAATTGCTGAGGGCAACTGTGAGCCAGCAGGAGCCAGGCCAGAGGACCCTGATGCTACCTGCTGGGTGGAGCAGGCTCTTCGCCCTCACTGTCCTCCCAGCTCCCACCAGAACCTTCCCTTCCATTGCAAATCTCTTCCCAAATGAGCTAAGGCAGGGCTGTAGTCACAGGGAAGAACGAAAAAAGAAAGAAAAGAAAAAAAGAAATGATTGAACAGAAGTGCCTTCACCTCCCAGGAGGGAGACACTGAGCCTTCTGACACCTTCTCTCAGTCCAGTTTGTTCTTCCCAGCACATTCCTCCTAGACAGACAGCCTCGCCAGCCCCCCTGAGGCCACCACAATCAGGCCCCTGTGGGGAAGCTGACCTTCTGCCTCTCCATCATCCTTTCTGACACAGCTACACCCCAATCAAAGCATGGTTTCCCCTCTTATCTATGCCTTTGCTTTAGCAAGCTCAACTCAAACTCTGAAGCCTCTACCAGGAAAAAAAAATCCAAATAAAAACAATTTTTCTCTCCTATTATGAGTGTTAGTGAATCTCCTCTAACTTGGCAACTCTCCAGGGGCATCTCACTAACTTTAGAGCTGTTTCTTACTTGTTCTCTTTCTTTGCTCTGTATTCAGTTCTCTTCCAAGAAGAGTGTTCACCTCCCAGATGTCTTTGCTGCCTTATTTTTCCTAAAAGAAGCCTCAACGTCTTAAAGCCATGTGTGACAGAGACTGGCTAGTTTTACACCCAACCATTTCCTTTTTCTATCTTGGGCACACATAGGGCTACATACACACATTCACGTACGCATGTACACACACACACACACACACACACACACACACACACACACACACACACACACAGAGTAATGGGGCTATCTAACAGGTCTGGCCCATAAAACTGGATAGGCCCATAAAACTTCTCACTCTAAGCTCCATGCTTTCTCTCTTCCTCATCCACTGTCCAGATGCAGTAGCTCAGGTAAAAAACTGCAAAGGCCCTAAAGGACAAAGAAGCCATAAAATAAGAGTTTTTGTTCCTGAATACTGACTTTGGAATGTTATATAAGCAAGAAATAAACTTTAATTTGTGTGAAGCATCTAGGACTCTAGTATAGTGTCTGGTAAGTACGGCAGTTAGCCAACTTCTGACTAGTCTACCAAGTTTTAGAGTCTCAAATTTCTTTCTCTAAGCTGAAATACATGAGTTCCCTTTCCCAATGATTCACTGTGAGGGCATCTTTGACTTCTGCATAGGAGGCCACACCTGAGGGATTAACAACAAAGTTCCACATCCTAACCTTTAACCTCTAACCTTTAGTTCATGTTTCAACGTTCAAATTTGTTTCCTGTCTGTTGATTAAACTGAATTTTTTGGAAGTGAATTGCAGGTCTCAGAAATGGTGTCCATTACTCCTCTGAGTCTTCAGGCCTAAGCTCAATGTATTTATATGGGCATGTTTAGAATATTTGACATAGTCCTGTACACTAAGCCGGAGGCAATCAAGCAAAGTGTTTGGCAGCTACTGGGCAAGCTAGACAAGTTCCCCTAAGCCATCCTTCCATTTCTCAGAAAGAGCAATCCCAAGCACACCGTAAAGAGCAAGCCATTCAGCATCTTAGCTTTGAGTCTGTCCTGACTTGCATCCATATTCACCCCCAAACAAGGCAACTTGTAGCAAACAGAGGCTGGCACAAAACTAATAAGTGAGTTATTTATTATATTTGACTTTGTGAGATTTGAGGCACCAAATCACAATAGCTAGA
The DNA here is from genome assembly GCF_031878675.1 of Megascapheus bottae. Classification (NCBI taxonomy): domain Eukaryota; kingdom Metazoa; phylum Chordata; class Mammalia; order Rodentia; family Geomyidae; genus Megascapheus; species Megascapheus bottae. Next base: position 5,907,203 of record NC_143547.1, on the reverse strand, counting down.
GGTGAGTTCCACCAATCTTCAGCTTTGTTCTCAAAGGAAGGGGTAGGTTAGTCAATTATCTGTAATTTAAGCTCAACCCAGGGCTCTGAACAACCTTCAGTCAGTTCTTGTTTGGTAGGAAATTGGAGCTCTTAGAGCTCCATAAATTCACTTTTCCATCATTAAAGAACCAACACAAACAAGTAACTGTTTGGCTCAAGTTAACATTCACTCCTTGGAATAGATGATGAGTAAATATTTACCCACTGGCATAGCAGTTGAGTAATTGGCCATTAAAGAAGTTAAATGTTAATCTATTTTTCTGGATTGAATAATATGAACATGATCCTACGACTAATCTGTAAGGTCCTAAAGGGAAGAAAAAAAGCCAACATCCGTTGGTTTCTTTTGGTTTTGGCCATACAGGAAAGGCACACTCTTAGGAATGTCTCAAATTAGACACATAACCACTTTTCACTCCCTAAGCACTCATAGCCAGCTAGATAATTGCATTTTCATTGTTTTTCTCTCAAGGAAACCTTGACCTATGGTTAAGTATTAACAGCATTTGAGAAAAAAGGTTTGGACCTGAATTTAAGGAGGACAAGAAGCACATCTGAACTAAGAGGAAAAACAAAACCTGGCAGTGGAATATATGGCAGACTCTGAATGTAATGAGGATGGTTGTTTGTCAGCCATCAAAGGAACCTGTTCCTGATAATGGATGACTTCTAACATGGTGTTTGAACATGGGCAAGTCCTTCAACCTACAATAGTATGGATTTCTTCATTTTTAAAGTGGTATTGAGAAGATCTACCTCATAGAAATGTTGTGATGCTTGAATGGTATCAAAACTAGATGTTGATCTCAGCACCTGACCTCTGTCCTTGGACTTTTCTCAAGGCTAGAGCTCAACCACTTGAGCTTCAACACCACTTCCAGCTTTTCTCTATAGGTAGAACCAGGAATCAAACCCAGGTCTTTGTGCATGCTAGGCAAGCACTCTACCACTAGGCCAAAAACCATGACAGGGGCTATCAATGGGTGTGAAGTAACGCATCGTCTGTCTGTAACCCTTCTATTAATTACAATTTTTTTTGAAAGCCCTAAAAAACTAGATGTTCATTGTTGCCAAGCCTGGTACACAATAGGTGCTCAGTGGAGATTTCTTTTTACATGATTTTTTAAAAAAGAAACTGGAAAATTAAGCTTTACTTTGAGCCCACGGAGACACAAATGCCTCCTGTCTCAGGCTAGTTTTCTCCATCTAATCATCCATCCATCCATTCATCCATCATCTCTACATATATCTATCCATTTTTCCATTTATCCATCTTTCATGTGCATACATCAATCCATCATCCATGCATGCCTTTATCTATCCTCTGTTTATCCACGCATCTATCCTCCATGCATCCATCCATCCATCTAAACATCCGTCCATCTATGCAAAAAAGCCTCGGCCTCTAGTTTCTCTTTTGAGCCATACATGGCTGGCTCACATACAAATGAGGCAGAGACCTCATGTAAAAAGCTAATGGAAGCCACATGTGTCTTCTGTTGGGAACTGGGGATCATCAAGATAGAAAAGGAAGCAGGAAATCAAGGTCTCATGGTCCACTAACAAGGCATTCGATTCTGGTCGTTCCTGGGTGAATAATTCTTACATTTCTATCCAATGAAACAATGATATGTTCCTTAGAATTCAATGAAAAATCTTCTCCATTAAGTTACTTTTGCAGATGAGACGATGCTCCCTAGCCATCCATTCTCTATTAATTGGGGTTCCTAGTTTCCTAAAGATCAAAAGACCATATTCCCTAAATATGCTCCACTCATTCAGCCCGCAAAAATCCAGTGAATTTCCTCCTCCTCCTCCTCCTCCTCCTCCTCCTCCTCCTCCTCCTCCTCTTCCTCCTCCTCCTCCTCTTCCTCCTCCTCTTCTTCTTCTTCTTCCTCCTCCTCCTCCTCTTCCTTGTCGTCTCCTCCTCCTCCTCCTCCTCCTCCTCCTCCTCCTCCTCCTCCTCTTCTTCTTCTACTTCTTCTTCTTCTTCTTCTTCTTCTTCTTCTTCTTCTTCTTCTTCTTCTTCTTCTTCTTCTTCCCCTCCTCTTCCTCCTCCTCCTTCTTCTTTTTCTTTTTTTCTTTTGACTATTTGTAGACAAGTTCTTTCTATATATTCCAGGCTGGTCCTGAACTCACAATCTTCCAGTCTCAGCCTCCCAAGTGCTGAGATTACAAGCCTAGACCACTGCTCCAGGCTTTCCATTAGTATTTTTAATCTACTTAGCATATTAATTAATAACACACGCAGGAATTACTTTAAAGGAATGCTTACCAAGGCCAGGTAGAATTCTGTATGGCTGGCGCATATTAATTTCTCATGGTCTCAACAACATTGGAAAATAGATGCTATATTCTCATTTTATAAGTGAAAGCATCAGAAGTCAGAAAGGTTAAGTAATTTACCCAGGATTATAAAGAGCAGATGAAACAAAATTTGAGCTCATATCCTCTTTCAAAGCCGCATGAGTTCATTATAACTTTTGTAATAAGTATATTCTTATATGAAGTATGCATGGTTTCCCTGAATTTACTTGTAGAATAACTGGCCAAGTTTCTTTCTTACTTTCCAAATACTTTTTTTGGTAAAGTTTAAGTAATTATTAAAGGAAATGGAAAGTTTCTAACATGCCTCAAAGTAAGCAGAACTTGATGATGAAATTTCATAACCTTTTCACACATATGTAATGACCATCTACAATTCTGTTCACTTTCTCCTCACAGTCTGGCAATGTAAAAAATCAAACTTCATTTGGTTGCCTCTAAAACTCCTTACCATGCTGTTCTCTGCTTTATCACAGTGCTGAGCTTTATGACATCACCTCCCAAGGTCCAATAAAATTATTATGTTTTTTCTATATTTTTTGCCAGTCCTAGGGCTTGAACTCAGAGCCTGAGCACTGTCCTTAAGCTTTCCCAGGGCTTGTGGCCTACTACTAAAAGCCACAACACCACTTCTGGTACCAAGGAATCGGACCCAGGGCTTCATCCATGCTAGGCAAGCACTCTACCACTAGATAACACTCCTTTCTATTTTATTTTTGCCAGTCCCAGTACCTGAACTCATGGTCTGAGCACTGTCCTTGGGCTTTCTCAAGGCTAGAGCTCTACCACTTGAGCTACAGCACCACTTCTGGCTTTTTCTATGTATGTGGTACCAAGGAATCAAACCCTGGTCTTCATGCATGCTACGCAAGCACTCTACCACTAGGCCAAACTTCCTGCCCCCTCTTTTCTATTTTTAACACATTGTCACAAAACTTGATTGATTATTCTGTTTGATAATAGAGAGCATTTCAGGGTTTATCCTCAGATTTCCACTGACCAGACAAACTTTCTAAGGTATATACCAAAGTGTACCTTGGTGATTGTAAAGACTATGTTAAAAGGGAATAAAATTCAAAGCATTTTGGTTTCAGCAAAAAAAAATATGTAACCAAAGAAATGGCTTACCTACTAGAGAATATAATTTGTTCCTTTACTTCATCTTTGTCTTAGTTACTTTTTGGTTGGTCATGGGGCTTGAACTCAGGGCCTAGGTGCTGTTCCTGAGCCTCTATGTGCTCAAGGCGAGTGCTCTACCAGTGAAGCTACAGCTACTCTTCCAGATTTTGAGGGATAAATTGGAGATAAGAGTCTCATGAGGATTTTTCTACCTCAGCTGGCTTCTAACCATGATCCTCAAATCTCAGCCTCCTGATCAGGTCCTAGGATTATAGGTGTGAGCGACTGGGGTCCGGCTCTTCTTAATTACTTCTTAAAAGAACATTTAAGGGAATACTTTTCACTAATCTGTCCTTTTTAAACGGTAGCACCCCACAAAAGTTAAAAAATATAACAACATAATAGGGAGGTTTGGAACCCTGTATCTCTGGACCCAAGTGGTTAAGATATTGTTTGCATTCATGGCTTAGAGAGAAGATAATCAGAATTGTGTCAATGGTCCCAATATCTTTAGATAGTATTATAGCAGATTGCAAAAGTCATGGAAGATTATCTTCAAGGAATTTATTAATATGGTGGGAGATATGGATCATACTTAGATGAAAGGACAGAGATATACAGGTTTGTGACTACACATTGTTATGTGTGTATCTATTCTGTGTGTAATTTTAAGGGTAGGGTGGAGGATTCCATTCGTACAGCGAGTACTATGGGGATAGTGGGCACTGATGTTATCCTACTGATTATGAGGTTAGTGGCTCTGCACATTCTGGTTTGGCTAGTAGATCTTGGGTTTGGCTTTGACAGTGCAAAATTCGCTGCGTTGACACCTCTTGGCCACCAGAGAGCTCCCTGCATCCAAATCAGCAGAGCCTGTGGGACTAGCAAGCACAAAGTTTACAAAGAGCAGGCTGCCCTCCAGTAGCCTAGCGCACAGGTTCTCTTGCAATTCCTTACATTGGTAAAATTCATTCATTTGCCCCACCAATAGAAACTATGGCCTTGTCCCTCTGTCCTTCACAATGCCTTTTTTGGTGTCTTCAAGAGGTAGAAGATAAAACATGTACCAAGATCCACACAGGTCAAATGACTCTCCTGTGGGGCAGGAGAAGCTGAGGCCCTCATACAGGTTCTGTTGGGTGACTACTGTAGTGTAATACTAAGACAATTTCTTTTTGCACATCTCAGTTGGTGGTGATTTCCTTTTTTGGCTCATAGTAATAAGCCAATCATAGAAAAGTTGGAGACTACAAACTAGCAGAAAGAAGAAAATGATAATAATCCAGCATTCTACCAACCAAAGAAAATTACAGACAGGATTTGGAGAAATTGGGCTTATGGTTCTATAACAGAGTACTGTACTTGCCTGGCATGCATGAGGCCCTGGATTCTGTCCTCAGCAACACACACACACACACACACACACACACACACACACACACACACACACACAGTTCATTTTGGTCTTCTTTTTCTTTTAAAGATGTGTGCATGTCCTTACATACTCTGAGTCAATTTGTATTCTGACATTTTTGGTAATGTTTTTTCTACACCGATAGGTTCTCTCAATTTTTCTAAAAGTGTTTTTTTCCATGTCATTGCTTATGCAGTGCTGGACAATTTGGAGAATTCAGAGCATCAGAGAATAAAAGAAAACACCATTGTTTGGCACCTGGAGATAATCATTTTCACACTTTGGTGTTTCACTTTCCAGTCACTTGACTATGCAGAGTATTCATTTGCTTTTACAAGACTGGAAGCACATGGTAGTACTGTTTTACATAATATTCACCTCCATTCACATCCTCCACATCATTAAAAAATTTCTAAAATGTGTTGGTATAGAAATGTTTAATATTTAGTTCATCTAATAAGTTATATACTATTGGTTATTTGTGTTGATTCCAATTCTTTTTGTTCTGAATGATACCAAGGTAAACAACTGTATACCAATTGTATCACATACAATTGATTATTCACCTAACATAGATTTTTTAGAATTACTAAGGAAAATGGGTTGACTATTTTTAAAGACAGATTCAGAGCATCACATAGTCCACCTGAAACATCACATCGGTCCCTGTCTCATTACCCACACAGTGGATCATGGTATTGTGTGTGAACTCAGGGCTTCATGCTTGCTAGGCAGATCTTCTACCGTTGAGCCATGTTTCTAGTCTGTTTTTGCATCTCTGATCTGTATATTGTAGGCTTCCTCTCATAGTTGGGATGACAGGCATGTGACACCACACCAAGATGTTTCCAATGAGATGGTCTTTGAACCATGATCTGTTTCCCACATTATTGGAATGATGGGAATGAGCTACTAATGTCTATTGGGGATGACCAATTTTAAAATTCTTTGCCCATTTGATACATGTGTATGCACAAATATACACATGGATATGTCTCATTGACCATTTAAGACTTCAAGTATCCGCCGTTTGTATTTCTTCTTTGGCTAAGGATTCACAGTATAACCTAGCATTATGCTATGTGCTTAATAACGATTGCTAAGCCATTCAAGAGTCCCATTAGATGGATACCATCATATCGATTGCATGTAAGAGGAATATGAAGTATAGGAATGCTGTGTGTTCTCAAGTTTGTACAGTGAGGAAATGAAAATGTCTGGCTTCAGATTCAGACCTGTGATTCCCAATCCCTTGTTCTGCCTCTCAGAAAAAATCCTTAGAGCTATTTTTATGTTCTTCTATTTTTTCTTTTTCTTTGTTTTGTGGGACATGGGACTTGAACTCTGGGCCTGGGCATTGTCCCTGAGCTCTTTAGCTCAAGGCTACTACCCTATCCCTTGAGCCACAGCACCACTTCCAGTTTTCTGGTGGCTAATTGGAGCTAAGAGTTTCATGGACTTTAGTGCCTGGGCTGGCTTTGAACCAAGATCCTCAGATCTCAGCCTCCTGAGTAGCTGAGATTACAGGCTTGAGCCACCACACCCGGCATGTTCTGCTATTCTTCTAAGAAGCCCTGAGATAGTTAATATCTCTTTAAACTCCTAAAGGGAGAAAAATAATGAGAGATCTATAGAGTCTAACACATTTCTGTAGATGATGAACCTGAAATCCTAAGGAGTGAGAAGACTTTCTAGATATGGAGGATTCACCAAAGGTGAGGAAGGGCCAGAAAACACGAGCAGCCCAATAATTTGACTCATTCCCTGCTATCTTTGTAGACCAGGCTTCCTGGTTTGAATTTCTCTTCCAATCTACCTGGTGGCTCAAATAAGCTCTTAGGTCCTCTCCCAAATCTTCCATTATTGTCAGGACAGAACTCATGGTCTCTGTTTTTCAGCACCAGAGCATTTACTGTACAGTGTGGCATACGTGTGTGGTTGTCTCCCACATTTTAAAAGTTCCTTCCAGTCTTGAGCTGATAATGTAAAATGCCTGCCTGGCCAGCTGGGATCTGCTGCCACCAGTGTCACCCCTTGCCTCCTTATATCTGGGTGTGGCCATGTGACTTGTTTTGGTGAGTGGTGTGTGAGAGCATATGATCTCTACCATATTCTCCCAGCCCCTGCCTTGCATACTGCTTTGCTTTCGAACTCTTGTCTTCTGAGAACATGATGCTTGGAACACGGTTGCAATAATGAGGCAACAAGTAAGCGTAAGGACAAAAAATGAGGACAGGCAGAACAAGAATGGGAAAAACCAATCCAAAACCACCCGACTTTATACAGGCCCTTTCCTAAGATAATTATTGTGATCATGACTAGAGTGTGCAGTCCTTGTAGTCACCAGGAGACTCTTATCTCCAATTAACTACCCAAAAAGCCAGAAGGGAAGCTGTGGCTCAAGTGGTAGAGTGCTAATCTTGAGTCGAAAAGCTAATGGATAGTGCCCAGGCTGGGCAATCCAAGTCTCAGCACGCGCACGCGCGCGCGCACACACACACACACACACACACACACACACACACATCCTATTGTTCCCTTTCATTACTTTTTTTTACTATGTATGTATTAGATGAACTTTCAAAGAGACCCTTTGGACGGAATTCATCTGTGTATGAGGTTTTCACAAAGATTTCTGAGTCACATGAATTAATCATGTACAATTTTGGCCCAAGTTTATTCTCTGACCAAATAATTCTTGATATCACTGGCCAATTCCAGCAAACACTTATTTACTTAAAACCAAAGTCTTCCAGCTGTGGCTCCAGGAAGAGGGAACCTTCTGTATTCACACCGCCTGGTACAGAATTTGCTAGGCAAGGATTCATTTACTGCTTGTTAATTAGTCAAGTGCTGAGTGCACCACAGGATTCATTTTTACATTATTCGCACAATTGCACAATTAGCATTTTAAAAGGTTTTCTAGGAGGCTGGCTCAAGTAAGTTTATCTTGAAAAATGTTACAAGGAAAGGAAAAGAATAATTAACAAATCAGTTCCCAAGCAGATTTAGTGGACCATTGGCAACAGTGTGAAAGGCACTTCATGGAGGACTGGTTTCTAGTACATGGCCAAATAGCTGATCTTTGCTGGAAGAGTCCTTAGGAGCACTGGGGAAGAGTGGAAGGAATGCACGGGTGCCTAATAGTGAGATGTGATTTGTAGATCACTCTGTTTGAAAATTAGCTGAGGGTACCTGGTTCAATTTACTCCAAAGTCCAGCTAATTAAATGGCTACAAGTTTGGTAGTTTGTTTTGGAAAGAAACTAAAGAAGCATTGTGAAAGGCACTTCATCTTTATTAAGTGTGAAGGAATATACTCTAAAACCCGGTGTGTGTGGGGTCTTTGTGTGTGGGTATGCATGTGTATTTTTATATATGCTTCTCATAGCTGAAACTCAGGACTTTGTATATGCTGGGCACATACTCTACCAGTGAGCTACACCCTCAGCCCCCAAATGTATAGTCTTTCATGGAAATCATAATTCCTTCATAAATTAATCAATGCTATTATATGGTAATTCCAATGGACTCATAGCTTCTAGAAACTCCAACTTACTAAACATCACTGTTTTGGATATTGGGAAATAGATGGTCAGTATCAACATTATTGAGATTGCTTAGGTGGATCTCTTTCCTCACAACTCAGATGAAATTGCTAAATGAAATAAGGGGCAAGTCACTTAAGAAGAGAAAATCTTGCTGCCATCCCCTGCCTGACTGTTCAGGAAGGAGGATTAGTAAGGCTGTGTGACACCTATCACAATGCCCAGAAAGTATGTTTGGGGCTGTCTCCCTGGCCACAGCACAGGAGGATCGTATTTCCCACTGGTGTTTCAGCCAGCAGTAAGTGGCTTGTGACACCACAGCTTAGCTTTCTACCTCATGAACAGGCAAGGGTACTGTGAGGCGACAGCTATAGAAGTCCTGGATTCTAGTCCTACCAGAGGCCAGGGGACATTAGTAGTGTGGTCAGACCCCACAATGGCTGGTTGTTCATTCACAGTGGAAACTATGGGCCCTGTAGCTAAAATGGAGAACCTGATCCCTTTACTGTCAAAGCAATTGGTAAGGTGTCCTCTCATTCAGTCACTTCAGTGTGAGTTCCTCACTAAATTTTTTTCTTTCCTATGTCTCATCAAATGCTGTCATAGTTAATATAATGTTATCCTTTTTAAAAAGTGAATGCTCAATCAATTTTTACATGTGTGCTTTGAGTTCTTTTTAGTTCCCAACGCACTGACTTGTCCTCTTATGTTCTTGGAACCATTTCAGTCTCTATCTCCAGAGAAGAGAATCTACACGTACGCAAACCCCATTTTCACAACTCTCATCTTACCAATGACTCTGGAAGGCAGGGAATTCTAACACCTTTTATTAAATAGCTAAGATGACTGGGGTCCAGAGATAAGGTTACCTAATTTGCTTGGACAAAAAGTTAGTGATATCCCATCTCAACAAAAAAGCCATGTGTGGTACTTCATGCCTATCATACATGTGATGCATAGTAGATTATAGTCTAGGCCAACCCCAACAAAGGCCGGAGACCTTACCTGGAAAATAACTAATGTGAAAAGGACTAGAAGTGGTGGTGGTACAGAAGCTCCAAGGTAAGAGAAAGAGAAAGAGAAGAAGGGAGACAGGGAAGAAGGGAGGGAGGGAGGGACAGAATATACTACTAATAAGAGCTAGTGTTGATTTAGAATATATGTCAGATAATGCCCCAGTTCTTATCACAATCTTATGAGGTAAGTGCTAATATCATTTTTCTTTTACAGATAGGAACTCAACCCTCTCAGGTGAGGAAACCAAGGCACACAGAACTGACTTAGGTAACCATCTCAGTGACATACAGCTAGGGCAAAATAAAAAAATCATTAGTTTTGAGGGCCAGGATTTTGGCCTAGTGGTAGAGTGCTTGCCTAGCAAGCATGAAGACCTGGGTTTGATTCCTTGGTACCACATAGGAAAAAAAAGCCAGAACTGGTGCTGTGGCTCAAGTGGTAATGCCCTAGCCTTGAGAAAACTGAAGGACAGTGCTCATGCTCAGGACTGTTAAAAAATATTACTTTGAAAAATACACTTTCCTAGTTGGGAGCTGGTACTCACACATATAATCCTAGCTACTCAGGAACTGAAATCTCAGGATCACAGTTCAAAGCGAGCCCAGGCAGGAATGTCCATGAGACTCTTATCTCCAATGAACTACTCAGAAAAAAAGCCATATGTGTCTCTGTGGTTCAATTAGTAGAGCCTTGAGCACAGAGAGGTTCAGGGACAGAGCCCAGGCTTGAGTTCAAGCAAAGGAAAATACTATTTCCTATATTTAGTATTGAACCCCTGGAATGGAATGTCCCCTAGGAAACTATGTATTTGTGAAAAACATTTGAACCTAGGGGCCTCTCAGTGACTAGAGATATTCAAGCGATTTTTATCTTCTGAAGCACTTTTTCCCATCATTCCCTGTGTTTTTCTTTCTCGGATTCTTCTCAATCAACATCCATGATTATCTAAAAAATTGTTTTTATATTACTAAGACAAAGTGACTGAATAAAATTCATGAATCACTGCCAAACTCAAGGCTTGATTCTAGTGCCACCTCCTTTTCCAAACAGAACTTTTCATGTTAGCTGCCTGGTAGCCACTGGTGGTGCACCAAGACCAGCCAGAGGCCCACAAAGGCATCTGGCAAGAGGAAAAGGAGAAATGAGATACCCAGCTTCTATGCCCAGGAAGCTGCAGCAGCAGCCTGGAAAGCAGACTCTGGGATAGGGTACCCTTCCCCCTTCAGTAGTGCATTTACTCTCCCCACCCCAACCCCAGAGGAGAAATGGCCTCTCCTTTGTCCTCCCTCCTCAAAGCTTCCAAGTGGTGAAAGTCGAAACCTAGAGGAAGTTCAATGGTGTCAGGATGCAATTATTCAGGACGGATAGACTTCCTTTGAGTCCCTCATTTTCAAATCAGGGAATCTAGAAAACTGCAGCTCCACCCCTCCTCACTGCCCAGCATCCCTCCCCTTAAAGGAAAGCTTCTTGTCTTTTCACAGAGACACAGTACTGCCTGTCTCAGTGACCAACTTATCCGTTTCGATCAGAGCTTCCTGTGTGAACCTTCAACCCTGTCAGAAAAGAGAAAAGAGAGAAAAAAGGGAGATGGGTCTGGAGAGAAGAGACAGGGAGACATGTGGGTGCCACATTCATCTGCAAAATTGGATCATTGATCTCCCTTTTGGTAATAGCCTGACTATACTTTTACATGAAGGTTGTTCTGAAAACTAATTACGAATTAATTTACAATCTATCAAATAGCAGAAAATCTTCACTTGAGCTATATTAGCCCCAGTCCAACCCAACAAATGGGAGTATAGCAGAAAATCCTATATAATTGGGGAACCCCTTTGGCCTGACCACAAAATGGGGTAGACTAGAGTGACATGGGGTCGGTTGAAGACCAACTTTCTCCCATTTGCTTTATGAGTCCCTTGAATTTCCTCTTGAAATACTCACATAATTCTAGGTCCCACAATTCACAAATTCATGTCTTTACAAGTAATGCCAAAATCCTGATGCAGGAAATGGAGAGTTGTTTTTCACATTCCCAGCAACGTCATCAATTACTGCTGAATAAATGAAGGAATGGCTTTGGAGGCATTGTTTGTTGAGATATGGATTTACAACCTACCGTATCTGTTGCACCTAGAATTGCAGAGCTGGTAGTCAATAAATATTTGTTGCATAGTATTTATGACTAACTTAGCTATGAGATAGTACTGGAGGGGAGCATTTTAAATGGTATGTAGAAAGAGCTTGGTGACATGTTTTAATCTAAAAGCTATAAAATGTGTTCCGATTCTTCCCAGACTAATTAAATTCTAATCATTGATAGCAAGACCTGGAACACAATCAGCACATGACTGTGTGGTCTCCATTCCGGTTGAAAGGGATGCCACTGATCAAGATATATTGTATTCATAGACTTCTTTGTTAAATAATAAAAAAGGAATGTATTTTGGGCCTGATAGGCTAGAGAGAATGATGTTCTCCATATCCAAATAGGCTAAGCTCATCCAGGAAAAGTCGAAGGTCCCTTCCTTGTCAGAAATTTCCCAACTAGACATCCTGTGTCAACTCTAGGCTTGGATGGAATCCAGAGGAAACATGACAGAACAACCGTTTTCATTTCTTTTGGTGTTTCAGTCTTTCTTAGAAAAGAAGGAAGTATACTAATTCTTTCTTATTCCTCCCAAGTAATATGATACAAGGATAGGCACAGAATTTTCTAAAATCTCCCTTTGGCCAGCATTTAACTCCCCTTTTTACTAATTCTTCCTCCTAGAAATACCACTGGCTAGCAAAAGAAATGATGTAAGTTTTATTTTTTCAACTTCATATTCACCATGGTGGATTCTACTTTAAAAATTAGAAAATAACTGAAAAGCTGGTCATAGAAGAGAAAAGAGGAAGCAAGGGGAGGTGCTGAATGAAAGCAGACCTAAATAGCAGTTCTTAGCTCAAAGGCATGTGAGGATATTATAAGAAGTTGGCTATTTGCCAACCAAGAGGAGGGCCCTTACCAGATACCAGATATACATATTGGCCAGTGTCTTGATCTTGGAATTCCTAGCCTCCAATACTGTAAGCAATGAATGTTTACATGCATGCATGCATATACACACGTGTGTGTGTGTGTGTGTGTGTGTGTGTGTGTGTGTGTGTGTGTGTGCGCATCAGATCCTCCAAAGCCAATTGAATTATGGATTTTCACATATTCTGGGTTACTGGACCAGGTTAGCAGCTCTTTTAAGAAAAGGCATAAGCTGGGCACTGGTGGCTCACACCTGCAATCCTAGCTGCTCAAGAGTCTGAAATCTGAGGATCACAGTTCAAAGCCAGCCTGGGCAGAAAAGTTCATAAGACTCTTGTCTCCAGTTAACCACATGTGGCTCAAATGGTGGAACACCAGCCTTGAGCAAAAAAATATGCCAAATGGGAACAGGAGGCCCTGAGTTCGCACCCCAGTATCAGCAAAGAAGAATAGAGTAAAATAAAGAAAGGGTAGGTGGGAGACAGTGGGGCCCTTGGCAATTTGCAGCAGAGTAAATGGAATGACTTCACCACTTCCTCACACCTCAATTCGGAAACTGTCCTTTTTCTTTTTCTTGGAAGGGACATTGGCATCACTAAATAATAGAAAGCCTATATTCTTGAAAATTTAATTATTTGTCCTCCATCAAGCAGCTGTTAAATGTATTTGCTTGTTTTTCCTGACAAGGCTTAATTCCAAATGTTCATAAGGGTATCCCCCCTTTCCTCAGTCTCAAACCACTATTAGAAGAATGGGAGAGGCAACCCTAGAAGACAGGAAATCTGAACTTCCTAATTAATCCATTAATTACTCATGCTGGAGTGGTCTGACTCTCCCTCCCATCCCCCTAAGCAACTGCACAAAAACCACAAAATGAAAGATAAGGTACAGGTGGCTCATGCCTGTAATCTTAGCTACTCAGGAGCCTGAGATATGGAGACTGTGATTCAAAGCCAGCCCAGGCAGAAAAGTGTGGCACTTGTATCTCCAATGAACCACAAAAAAGCTAAGGGATAGTGCTTGCATGCCAATAGCACATGCTTCCGTGCTGAAATAAATTCTGCCTTGTTGAGACAGAAAGAACACCTCAAGGACAGCATTCAGGCCTTGAGTTCAAGGCTCAGGAACCATGTACAAACACACACACACACACACACACACACACACACACACACACACACACACACACGCCCTGATTAAGCCACCCATTGGCAGCTTCATTGAATAGTGTTGGAATTCTTTGCCAATTTCAGCAAGATTCTAATGTGTACTTTTGTCTTTATAATCTTCCCTTCCTTCGCTTAGTTTAGTAATTAGCAGTTCCAATGTCTACCATGTACACCCAGGTGGCTCCTTAAAAGGCTCTCAACTTTTCTTCAAGGTCTTCTCTCCTGTCTGCCATCTTTCTTCCCATCTCTGGGGGATGGGGTTGGGGTTTACCTGCCAACACTTTAGGAGGGGCAGCTTTCCATCCTATTCCCAGTACCAGTTCTCCACTTTCCTTTCCAACAGTTGACTTGGCCCAGTTTTCTTTCTCCACAGTCACTTCTCCCCGGGAACAATAGCAGGGATAGGATTGGTTGAAGTAATCTGAGCTCTGTCCTTAAGTGCTCTCTCTGGTGGTGCCGTGTGGGGAGAGATATTGAAATTGTCCCCTGCTCCCGGTTTCCCTGGTAACCTCATCTGAAGTCGTGCCCCTGAGACCAACACTTTATTCCAGTATCATGTCTTCATGGCCACAGGAGACAAGAGAGAGAACAACAAGGTGAAACTCAAATTTCTCCATGTACTTGAGAGCTTCCCTCATGCCCTTGAAACTAATGATTAAGCCCCATTCGTAATTACAGGGGAGTTTGAACTAGATAGGCTCTCCAATTTCCCTTCTGCCCTCCCCGCCCCAGTGCTCCTGGTTATAGCAAGATTGCTCATTAAAGTTCAACTGAACTTCAAATCCAAAGTGGTCTCTACCATGCTCCATTCATTGAACATTTACTCCTTGGTGTCCAGTATGAGGCAAACTCCAGTCAACAGTAAAGAAGTCCATGTGAACGAAGGTTTTCATCTTGATGGAAGGGAGACATTTGTTTTCTGCTCTAATTATTAATAGCCGTAGCTTCTGCTTGGAGACAAAAAGGGGAGCTGAGGACGAGGAGGGGGTTTTCTGGCAGGAGTAGTGCACCCCCACTCTATCTCCTCTGCAGAAAAGCAAATGACAACTTGAATTTAAATGGCAAACTGCGACCCACACCACCCACTGCCAAACTCTCCTGCTCAGATGGATTTCCTTAACCCACAGCATTCAGGACACACTATATTTATACATTTACTACATTTGTCTTTTATTGTCTGCCTCCTCTCACTAGATTGCCATCACCACAGAAGCAGGGATTCTGTCTGCTTTGTTCACTGATACATCTCCGGCATCCACATGAGTATATGGCACTGCGTTGCTCAGGAGATGCTTATAGATCTATCTAATGCAAACTAGTAGTGGAAGAGATTTGAACTTCAAGAACATGAAAGAACTTGTACAACACAAGTTAGTGTATGCCACAAAAAAAACCATTCAGTCAAAGGTCGTTTTAAAATATGCCTGTACTGGGGCATGAAATCAGGGGCTGCACGCTATCCCTTAGCTTTTTAACTCAAGGCTAGTACTCTACCACTTGAGCCATAGTTCCATGTCTCACTTTTCGGTAGCTAATGAGAGATAAGTGTCTCACAAACTTTCCTGCTTGGGTTGGCTTTTAACTGTGGTCTTCAGAGCTCAGCGTCCTGGGTAGCTAAAATTACAGGCATGAGTTATTGATGCCTGGCTCAAAGGTGTTAATTATAGTGACATCGACCACATTTCCCCTTTTGTTTTCTGGCATTAGAAAGAATAGTGAAGGAGCAAGAATGATAGCAGAAGTTATGCACAGAGTGGAAGTTCTTATTCTGTGTTTTCTGAACACAAACAAAATCAGATCCTGAAAGGATGATTTGCATGGGAGAGGTGATGTCTCAAAAGACCTGCAAGAGAGAGGGATGTGAGAGAGAAGGAAGGAAGCCAACCCTCCATGTTGTGGACAATTGAGGCTCAATCATGCTGGGACCCTCTGCTAGGATAGATCTTCCCAAGGCAGAGGTAGTCTAAGGTATTCTTCTACCAAATCTCCTCCCCCCATGAGGGGTACTAGGAGGAGGGGGTGTGTAGAGCACGCCTCAAGAGAGGAAGAGAAAGCCACAGAGATTGCAGCATGTGAGGTAAGAAACTGTAGGGCTGTGCCCGAGGTCTCTAGGCAACCTCTGGGTAGGTCAAGGGGATGGGGCCAGGTGCTTATATTCCTTAGCACTGCGAATTCTTCAATTTCCATCTTAGACCTGCTTCACTTGCATGAAAAGGAGTAATTGGCTTTTTTGTTTCTTATTTGTCACATCAGCCTGCCCTTAATTTTCCTGGCTGCCTGGTGTTTAGCTTCTCTCTCTGCCAGTCTCTGTCTGTCTGTCTCTCTTTATCAGTAAAAACAATAAAAGTGTTTCTTGAGGGGAGAGGTAGGGGCAGAGTCACCAAATAGAATCCTATGGTGCCTAGAAAAGCCAAGCAAGGCAATTTTCAAATCAAAAGAGCATTAAGGAAAAATAAATAAGCAAAAAATACCTACAGAAAAGCTCCTTTTTTTCTCATTCATTGTTAACACACTAAAATAAAGCACTCTATAAATACGAAACATGAGGGATGTTTGGAGAACATCAACCTACTCAAGTTTAAAACATGACACACATTTCTGAGAAGCTAACTGTAAATTGTGTCATCTACTGAGAGTTATGTTTTCACTTTTTACTTGCTTTGAAAATGCAAGACTTCCCGGCCAAAACAATCTGATCAGGGGAAAAGTGTGTTGCCTAGAAATGGCAATAAATGTTTATAAAGGGAATTTGAATTTCACCCGGCTTACAGATCTGAATTTGATTTCCTGTAACTGAACTTTTGGCTGAGATAATTTACTGAGTGAGTTATTTGATTTTTCCTGCAGAACACATTCTCTTATCCAGCGGTGCCAACATCTATGTTCACACTTACACATACACACACATGCACATATAAATACATGTACAGAGCTGGGGGTGTGAAGCATTGCCTTTGGGAGCAATATTTTGGGTTCTTAATATACCCTCTACAACATTGCAGGGTGTAGAAGAAGTGCAGCTAGAAAATACCTAACATTTATTAAGCATTTACAGTAGGCCAAGCATGGTTGTAGGCAGGTTTTCCTTTCTTGATGGTAATATAATTTGTTCTTGATATCCTTTGGACAGCTAGACCTAAAAACTGGCTACATGGCCAATTTTGACTATTTTAGAATGTCAATTGATTTTCTGATGAGTGAGAAAATATTTCACCCTACCTTCTAGCTGCTAAATGCTGTTATTGTTCATGGCCCATTGGTATATGCTCTGAGAATTTTGCTAGGTAGGGGCTTTTTTAATCCATAAAACCCATGCATTTGGTTACTTTTCAACCCTATTTTAGAGAGGAGAGAACTAAGACCCAGAGGCAGTTAATGACTTGCTCAAGGCCATGTAACTTGTTGGTGGCAGAGATTGACTTTGAACCCAGACACTTGGGCTCTTAGATTAATTGCTTAACTATTGGTAAATTCAACAATGGAGTACAGGAGGCCTTCCACCATCTACCTCCACCCGTATGAAACCTTAATGAAGTAGGTGCTCCTCTGGGCTCCAGTGCTCCCAATTAAAAGCACAGAGTGATTGATTATAGTACTGGACTCGAACTCAGGGCCTCCAATTCTTGTTCATGGCTGGTGGTCTGCCATCTGAGCCACACCTCTACTTTGGCCTTTTGCTTATTATTTGAAGATAAGCGTCTCTCAAATGTGCTGTTCACAGTGGCCCTTGCCTGTAATCCTAGCTACTCAGGAGGCTGAGATCTGAGGATCAAGGTTCAAAGCCAGCCTGGGTACAAAAAGGACCTGAGACTCTTATCTCCAATTAACCTCTAGAAAACAGGAAGTGGGGCTTGGCTCAAGGGTAGGACAGTAGCCTTGAGCTGAAGAGCTCAGGGACAACACCCAGGCCAAGCTCAAGCCCCACGACCCACAAAAAAAGGAGTCTCTCAAATGTGTCTGCCCAGACTAGCTCTCAACTATGATTCTCAGAGTACAGTCTCCTGAGTAGCTAGGGTTATAGGAGTATGCCACCAGCATCCAGCAACAATATTCTTCACATTTATGAGATACATACACCCTGATCATTTACAACAGTTGGAAAACATTAAATTTTGAAGTATGATATACTGAATATTTGCATAAAGGACATCATTAACTACAGCATTGTTCAGAGGAAGAGTTGCTATAACTTCCATTTTATTGGTCAAAATCTCATTTTTTTTTCCTTTGACAACATTTATGAAGTACTTCCTGCATATTTTGTAGACATATTTTATACCATTTAGAGAACAAAAAAGATAATATCTTTCAGAGCTAATATAATAGTACCATGCACACCCAATGCTTTTGTTGAATGGATGAATAAATGAACAGTTAAGAGCTATAAAGCTATATCAGGGCATATATTTTCCCTTAAAATGCAGGACGGTAGTACCAGAAGAGCGTTTTAGGAATATTGTCAACTAACTTCACTCCTATTCCTTTTTAGAGATGAGGAAATAGAAATAATTTAGTAAGTGCAGGAAGTAGAGGGAGGAAAAGAAAACAGAATGAGGAAAATGGGGAAAGATTTCTAGCCCTTCTTTCTGCAAAATAAATGAGAAAGATTTTCCAAAGTAAAATGGATATGATTTTGGACATGTTGACCATCTGGGGGCTGTATTCTACTAGTATAAAAATGATACTGCAATTATATTTCAATTGCTTTAGACCAAGTTTGGAAATTCAGGTGTAAGTGTGTGTAGATATTCAGACCTTAATTCTTTGATTCAGGCACACAATGTAAGACACATTTAATCCTATCAAAATGCAGAAGCTTAAACTTAAGATTTAAGTAGTCAATTACTAGTTACCCTAGGACTATGACATCTAGAGGTTCCTGATGTATTGCTAGGTCATCTTTTTTAAAAAAAATATCGAGGTAATGTATAGAAGGGTTATAGTTACATTTGCCAGATAGTGGGTGTATTACTTCTCACACATTGATAACCCTTCTCATGTTTTTGTCTCCATTTCCCTCCCCCCACCCCCTCCCAATCATCTTGTTTCCAGCTTCCCTTTAAGTCATCTTTATTTTCTTATGTATCTGAACCTTTTCTCAAATCATGTCCATGAGGATTTCAGTGGATCAATATAATTCCTAAGAATCCTAGTTATCTTTCATGAACTCTGATTTCAGCTCATAGAAGGTTCTAATATTATTCACTGAAACATTGGGAAAGCTGGTAAACCCTGGAAAGGTACAGTTCATACATTGTGAAAGGAAGATGCCTTTGCTAAAGCAGGAAAAGATAACCATGTCCAATCCATTTACTCTTGCCATAGAGGAGGAGGAAAACCAGAGAAAAATAACAGACCCACAGAGTCAATCTTGGGTAACTAAGGTCTGTTAGATGACCTTTAGGGTATTTTCTTTCTTTTTCTTGTTTATTCCCCTGTCTGTGAATCGGGATGAGAATAAATATGCTATTTGTTTTCTTTGAAGATTTGCTTCTGATATGGGGAATGCATCAAGCCTGGCTAAGTGTCCATCCCTCGACCTTAAGATGTTGTAAATTGAACAGACCAGGATGGGGGCCATCAAGTTGCCTCTCCTTGTGAAAGGGAAAACAATCACATGTTTATCTTCCCTGCTGACAGTGTGCAGATGTGTTTTCTTAATGGCACATGCGACACGTTTATTTATTCTCGTTGGTGCTTGGATCCTGAGCTTTACACATCGATCCCAGCTGCATGGGGCAAGACTGTTGGTTACCCTTGTTTTTTCAAGTTAATTTTCTTACTCTGCATTGTTTGTTTTGTTTTAAGTCATGGAAACCACACAAGTAGCCTTTGGGAGAAGGGTTATTTAATCAAGGGAAAGTTGTTTCAAACACCACCTATGAGATCTTTTCACAGTTCATCCTTTGACCAGGGCAAATGTGAAAGAGCTGAGGAACAGTGAGGACTGTCTTCTACCAGGCCTTCTGAGAAAGTCTCACGGACTTTAGTGCCCAGGATAGCTTTGAACCACGATCCACAGATCTCAGCCTCCTGAGTAGCTAAGATTATGGGCGTGAGCCATCGCACCTGGCCAAAGCTACATTCTTTTTTTAAATTTTTTATTGTAATTAATAAAAGGGTTACATGATATTTGCCAGATAGAAGGTGCATTAATTCACATACATTAATACCCTTTCACATGTCTTGGGACCCATTACCCTCCCCCCACCCACCACCCACCCCCGTCTTGGTTTTCCCCCCTTCCCTATCAAATTTCAAATAACCAAATACAAATAAATTCAATATATCAGATAACAAAGTGAGATACTGTAACAATATTGGCCTAGTGGTGAAAGTGCTTGCCTAGCATGCACGAAGACCCGGGTTCGATTGCTCAGGCCCTGAGCTCAAGCCCAGGACTGGCAAAAAAAAAAAAGTCGCAAAGCTACATTCTTAAATGCACACATAATTAGCTCATTGGTTCATGTTCTGTAGTATTAAATCATTTAAAGATGAAAATGCATGATTGACTATGCTATGAGTCTTAGATTCAGCTGTTTTGCATGGCTGAAGATACCAAGGGAATAATGTATTAGGTATTTATAAAGTACTATTTATAATATATCTAATATTTTAGTTATTCTGTAATGTAATTTTTAGATACTCTGGAATGAAAACTATTAAAGTAATAAATTTCACCGTTTCATTCTGCACTCTGTTAAAAGGCCTACAGAACCAGTTGCAATAGATGCCATCTTTGTTTCTGTGCTGTGGATCTGTTGCACCCTGGTGGTGAAATTCTAACCAGGGTAGAGTACTGCGGATTGACACTTAACTCACGTCTAAAGTCCAAAATGACAAGTGAAGGTACAGAAACAGGGGCTATGGGCATCCAGGGAAGTGAGATGAGCAGATTCCCAGCCCATTACATGTCATGCCTTCAAATCCACTTCCCTGACATTCCAGGTACACTAGCCATGTGTAGATCAGCAAATTACAGATTTACAAGAAAGACTGTACATCTACCAGGAATTGATCACTGTGTTAAATGCTAGGGAGACAACAGCAAACCATGTAGATATAATTGTTCTCATGAGCTTCTAGTTTAGTAGGGAAGTAAGGAGAACGAAAAGACTTGACAAAAGAAATGAAAATATCTCTCAATATATCAAGAAGATAAATGAAGACTACCAAGAGCATGTTGAGATACAGAAAAATGAGGGAGGGGATCTAGAGTATGTAAAATTCATATTAAATGGAATACAGAAAGAAGTAATGGTGAAATGAGTAGAGAAAATAGCATGTATGAATGCTCTCAGAATTTAATAAACTCATGATGAACTTGGAGGCAAGGATGACAACAGAAGCAGGCAGTTCTGGGCAAGTAGGGAGCATGGCAAAACATGAAACTGTAGTTTGTGGAAGGGCACACCACTGTCTAGCCTACAACTCAAAGAATCAAGAACAGACTCTAGCAAACAATTAGTGGACGTGGGGAAGCTAGAAAGGAGGGAATTTCTGTGGTCCAGACAGGAGGAGGTCTTATGTGGTTGTACTAGACATTAAGAGGAGGTAGAAGAGGAGGATGTTAGGAATTGTTCTTCTCCTTCCATTGTCACCCTCTTTGTGAAGAACGTACACCACAGGAAAACAGAACATCATGTCCATGTCCTAGGAACTACAGCCATTCTGTGCCTCAGTTTCCCCATCTGTGAAAGGCAGATCATAGTAGTACCTATCCCATAAGATTGCTTAAGATTCTTAGAATGACACCAGCATATAGACAGTGCTAGAAAAGAAACAAAAAAGCACAAACAAAACCATGGCAATTATTGTACCATCAGATGACTGTAACTATTATTTCCCGATTGTTTACTATGAGCCATATGCTCAAAATACTTCTCAATTGTACACATTAACACTCTTAGTTTTCACTCTAAATGGTAATAATACATATGGCAAACCATATGGGTTTTCTATCATATCCTATTAGGAATATTCCATCTAGGGTTTGGGGTTACAAAGGGCCTCTCTGAGGTCACTCTCTGTGGAGCAGTTTTCCTAGATGACGCTCTTGGACTGGAAGAGCTGAGACATTGATAGTTCTGTGTGATATGCCTAGACAACAAATCTGTGGTTTACATGTGATTCAGCTAAGATGCCAAGGAAGGCAAGAGCTGGTCTTGACGTTAGCAGGCAGATTGCTCTGTAGCATTCTACGCACGTAGATGCCTAACTCATTGACTGCCTCTGAGGATCAATTATCTGAGGCCTGTGCTGGAGCATCCTCAATAGATTTTTAGACTTATGTAAGGGATTGACAGTGTGTGGGGGGGTAGTAACAGTTATATATGGAAAGAGAAGGAAATTATGAAAAGCAAAGACATTCTTAATAGCTTCATTCATACTTCAATATTACCATTTGAATCACTTCTTTACCTTCTATAAAGCTTGTCCTTTAACATTTTTCTTCTTTCTTTCCCTTTTCTCCCTCTTCGATCCCCTCTTTCCTTTTCTCTCCCAGTCTATTTTCCTCTCTCTCACCCTCTTACCCCTTATTCACTACTGCCCATTGTTTCTCCAGGACCCAGGGACATGGGCAATGTGGAGAGATGAGGTAGAATCCCAGGAAACCATCCATTTCCTCTCAGACATAGGGCAGGGGTCTACTGCTTGTTTATTTATTTTTTTCTTTAAAGCTATAGATCATTCTCGACTGGGTGAGACAGCACATAACCCCCATGCAGTCTGCCAGAGATGCAGCCTGTTTGTCTACATGGGGGACTGAGCTGAAGAGAAAGGAAACCAACTGTCTTTCTCATTTAGGTCATCACAGAAAATGATGGGAGCGAGTGAGCAGTGGGGCGGTGGGGTTGAGCTGGGCATGGCTGCTCCTCCAGTGACTTGCAGTATAATTCCCTTCTATTTATCTTCTGCTTATGGCTTCACGTTCAGTTACCGCACTGTCCTCAGACTTTCAAGCAGCCAGCACAAAACTGGTTACTGAAAAAACTACAGAATCAGAACACTTTGGGTCCCAATTGGGATGGATCTTTTATAATTTCTGTAATTATTTTTAAAATAAATGAATTAACTATGAGCTTCACCCTAGAGGCCAAATCTTCCATTCAATGTTAAAGAGAATCAAGAAGAGAACTATTATTAGCTTCATATCGGAAAAGGGCCATTTTGCTTTCACATTCTGGAGCTCAAATGAGGGCTCGGGTTGACAGGCAGCTGAAGAGTAATAATAATGTAATTCTGAGAGTTATATCTTGTGCCTACTCAGTGCTCGGGTGGGCCTGGCAGCCCCACAATGAGTCAAGCAAAGTGGGCAGAATCTTGGCCTCAATGGCACAAGGCCAGACCAATGTCAGGGATGTTCATGAGCCCAAGAAGGAACCCTTCATGTTTCCTCTCTCATAATCACAAGCTGTGACAGATCGGAAAATGAGGTGCACCAAGTGGCTTTTAAAATAAATAAGTCCCTGAATAAAAAAAGGCTAATACTCTGAATCTCAGTGTTTTCATTTATCAAAGACAGTAAAAGATGGAAGACAATGTTGTGGAATCTTTCAGCTTTCAGCTTCCACTATCTCACTCATTCCCTCACTTCTTTCTTCCCTCGTTCATTCATTCATTCATTCATTCATTCATAACAGATTTAATGTGAAGCAACCAGAAACCAAACCCTATGTTATGTGCTAGAGATGCCATAAATGAAGCAGAAGCAGACAGAATTTCACTTCTCATGTAGGTAAAGTCTAGTAGGGTCCTGATGTATGTCACATTAAAGAAGCCACATAAAGAATTGTGAGTTGTAACTCTAGTTCAGTTTTCCTTACACAATAGAAAAGGACTTTTTAAGGTCTCTGCCATAGATCAGAAGGGATGTTCAACGAATCCTTTAAGATGAATTAATGCTCACCATTTATGAGGTGGTTCTTGGTTTGTTTTTTTTAAATATTTTTTATTGTATTTAATAAAAGGGTTACATGATATTTGCCAGATAGAAGGTGCATTAATTCACATACATTGATACCCTTCAACTATGACTGTAGGAAATGTAGCGTTAACCATACCTGGGAGTGGTGAAGTGAGGATGCAATGGATGTGTACATGTGACATGAAAACATATGAAACATTTATTCATGATATTTAGGGAATTATTTTATGTAATACAGAAGATAACCTGGCTTTTGTAGTTTCTACATTTTTTGCCCTTTTTGTGACTTCCAAATACAGAAGTCAGATGGTTTTCTGAAAAATGTGATTGAACAGTCCCCAATATAAGGCTGGTATGAGGATATAACTCAGGAAGTGAGGAATGCTAGCTCCTTGTCTGTTCCCTATTTGTTCCTTGTCTCTTCCCTGTTTGAAGTCACACTCTAGTAAATTGTTAAAACTGTACAGGTGCCATCAAACATGTATCAGGATCTATTGCTGTGTAACAAGCATCCTCAAATCCAATGACTCAAAAATGACATAGGAGGGGCCAGGTTTTTGGCCTAGTGGTTAAAGTGCTTGCCTAGCATGCATGAAGACCCAGGTTCGATTCCTCGGTACCACATACATAGAAAAAAGCTGGAAGTGGTGCTGAGGCTCAAGTGGTAGAGCTCTAGCCTTGAGAAAGTCCAAGGGCAGTGCTCAGTCCCTGAGCTTAAGCCCAGGACTGGCAAAAAAAATGACATAGGATTTATTATTTTCATGATTATGTAGAGTTTTCCTGGTAGTTCCTCTCCTGGTTTCATCTGTGTCACTTGTGTGACTGCAGGGTCAGGGGACTGAAAGGTCCGAGGCGGACTTGCTAACAGTTCTGCTTGGTTATGCTGGTTGTTAGTGGGGTGCTTTGGCTTTACTCCACATAGTCATTCATCCTTCAGGAAGCTATACCAACTTCCTTACAGAATAGTGTCAGGATAGGGGCCCAAATGAGACAAAACAGACTATGCAAGGCCTCTTAAAGAACCAGACTCTGGAACCTGAATGTCAGTTTAAACATAATCTGCTGATCAAAGTAAGTCACAAGGCCAGTCTAGATTCAATGGGGTGGTGAGATTGACTCTACCTCTTAATGAGAATTACTGCAAAGAATCTGTGGCTATATTTAAAGGACTACAGAATAAGAAAGAAATCTTGAGGGGAATTTTGCAATGTGGTTAGCTTGTGGTGTGAGGCCAGGCATAGAAAACACTGGACTTGCCTCAGTAATGTGACTGAAATAGTTCATGAGCCTAAACAAACATCTTCATAGTCAAGAATCTGAGCAGTGTTGGAGGGTGTTCAGGACTTATCTGTTAATGTCTATGTGTTTAAGTTAAATGTATGAAATTGCTGATATTTGACCATTTATGCTGAAAAAAGAAGTACTTCCACATATTGTAACTTAACACATGCTAAAAAAGAAATTTCTGAATTAGAGCCATCAGAGCAAGAAGTATCTTGGGAAGACAAGAATGCCAGTTCTATCTCATACACTACACATATTGAACTTACGTTCATTGCTCTGAAATTATAAAAGGTTTATTATTTGAAACCTTCAAATCACATAGGACACGGGTTTTACTGTCCTATCTAGGTCCTAGGTTCTCAGTCAGAAGATAACAGTGTCCCCAGATAATACCTGGGAACATTTTTGGCTATTAAAACAATTAAAGGATGGCATGACTAGATTGGTAGATGTTAGACAATACTAAATATCTTATAATGCACGGGACAGCCCGTGTAACAAAGAATGATCTGGTCCTAAAAGTCATATGGGTCAAGGTTGAGAAAGGTGATGTGGATAGAGGACAAGCAAGTTTATAGCCAAGCCTCTATTGTGTCAACTTCAGCTAGCAATAAAACTTTCACTCTGTATGGTTCTGGTTGCTTCTAAAATTCGACTCATTCCTTATGTGTGGAGTCATTGTACTTCTCAGTGTTTTCTATTTATTTAAATTTTACATGAATAAGATATGTGGGTATGTGTATGTATCGAAACGGCCAGGTAGTATTGGGTATTACACCCAGTCTAGCGTTTTCATTACAGTAACACAATAAGAGGTCACTGAGTCTGGAAGAACAAAAGCTTTTGGCAAACACACATACACACGAAACTCTGTAGAAATAAACATACAACTGTCTCCAAAATGTGAGTCACAGTACACACTACCATCTCTCATTTTGTGTGTTTTCTCTTCCACTCCCCTGTCTACCTATCATTCATGCACACTTGCCACCCACAAAAACCACACACAGACATTCCTTCTTGACTTCCCATTTAACCTCGCATTGCACACAGTCCCAGAGAATGACAAAAGTCTTCTTGTGTGACTGATTGATCCTGTGAAACTTTTGTGGCTAGGATATAAAGCCCTTGGGGGAAAATATTCTTCCCAACTTTGTACAGGATTAGCCATCAAAGGTTTGACTTTCAACTTTTTCAACCTCTGTTTCTCTCCTCATCGGAATTGTCAATTCATTGAAAATTATTACAAAACCCTTTGGTTGCAAAGACCTACCTCAAAGCCAGATGTAGGATCTTCAGGAAAGAATGGAAGGGCTCAATGGATCTGCTTTGTTGATGTGTCTTCCATGCCTATTTCTCTCTTTCCTCAGCTCAAGATCAGTGAGCTTGAAGAAGCCTGCTCATCCTATCACACATGTTTTGACATTCACCATATATTGGGGATCCAGGGCAATAGTGACCTAAGCCCATTCTAAGGCATGTCTTACCCCTCTTTCCCTAGTCAGAAGTGCCATGTAGACTCAGCAAGGCTGACTAAAGAGGTTAAGTTCATTAGATCAGATTCCCTTTCTGAATTATAGATGTTTCTCCTATGGCCTCAGTCTCCAAATATCTAGTAGTTTATAGCAGCCACCATGAGCCTCTTCCAAGAGCCCTTTTTCTCACGCCAGTCTCTTTACATAGCTTTATTTCCCATGACTGAGGAAGACTATTCTGCTCACCGATTTTGTCATAAAGGCTAGGGAGTGCTAGGAGTTTGGCCTAGTGGTAGAGTGCTTGCCTAGCATGCACGAAGACCCTGGTTCGATTCCTCAGTACCACATATACAGAAAAGGCTGGAAGTGGTTCTGTGGCTCAAGTGGTAGAGTTCTAGCCTTGAGAAAGCCCAAGGACAGTGCTCAGTCCCTGAACTCAAGGCCAGGACTGGCAAAAAAGGCTAGGGAATCAGCAACCTCTAGAACATTTCCCAATAAATAACTCTTGAGAGTTGGAGGATACATATCTCCTTTAGATAGTATCACATTGAGTGTTTTACAGTGTTTTCAGGAATCTCCCTTGGAATTCAGCTCCATTTGTTCCCAGTGGTTGTTCACATTTACCCTTATTACCTGGTCCATCTTCTTT
Organism: Megascapheus bottae; assembly: GCF_031878675.1. Classification (NCBI taxonomy): domain Eukaryota; kingdom Metazoa; phylum Chordata; class Mammalia; order Rodentia; family Geomyidae; genus Megascapheus; species Megascapheus bottae. The sequence goes on along the minus strand of NC_143547.1, from coordinate 5,880,216 downwards.
CCCAGCTCTTCCTACTGGTGCTTTCTTCTTGCAAGCTATTTACATATCAACCATTGTCTTAGGATTTATCTGGGATGAATCTACACTACAATAGTCACCCACAATATGTTTAATGAATCTACCACTGGGTTTTCCCACATTGTACACATACACATTTGTACTAAGGAAAAGGCTGACAGTAAACATCCCGGGATTTGAAGTGTGAAACATCAAACTCTGGTTCATCCAGGCTGGGTCAGCTGTTGATCAAGATACACATTTACATCTCACATATCCTCCTTTAAGATTATACAACTGTGTCCCATTCCTTAATCTATTCTCTTACTACCTCTTAAGACCTTTGAATGTTTTATGGCCCTATTGGAGAAGATGAACATTCTTGTTGGTCATGGGACTTGAACTCTGGGCCTGGGCGCTTGAACCTTAGCTGTTTTTTTGTTTTGTTTTGTTTTGTTGTTGTTGGTTTTTGTCATGGGGCTTGAACCCTGGGCCTGAGCGCTGTCCCTGAATTCTTTAGCTTAAGGCTACCATCTAAGAGTCTCATGGTCTTTAGTGCCCATGCTGGCTTTGAACCACCATCCTCAGATTTTTGTATCCTGAGTAGCTAAGATTACAGGCGTGAGCCACCAGCACCAGGCTTGAACATCATATTTTCCATTTCCAAGGAAAGGATATCTTCCCTGAACTCCTTCAGTCACTCTGATTTCTCATGACAACTTTGTCCATGAGCCTGAATCATTTCTTTATTTTCTAAAAGTACTCAGCAAACACCGGGCAGCTCTCCAAACCCAAATCCAGCAACCCTGCCAAGCCAAGCTGGTGCCTTGGGAAGGCACAACATGTATGCATGTGTTTGCACACTTTCATCTTTGTAAACCTCAAAGTGACTCTACTGACTGGCTTGAGGAGCCAAGGGATTGAAATTCAGCACAAGGTCTCCTGTTTGCTTTCTTCCTTTCAAGGGCCTACAAAAGGGACTTTCATTTCAGGACCAACTTGGTACTTGTGTGACTCTTCTTCCCCTTTTAATTCACTGGAGTGGAGTGAGTGCTTCTTCACTCTTGCAAAGGGGTGGTGATCTGGCCTGCACTGTGTGCGGAAGCCTGGATTCTTGTGCCAGGCTTTCCCCAGTGCCCTCCCCAAATTCTTCTGATATGGGTCATAAATCCAAAGGGAAAACTCTCTCATACCTCAGGTAAGGCTTCTAAATTACCCTGCTGAAGGATCTGACAGAAAAACCTCAACATTTTAGGACCAACTTTTCCTGTGGTCCAGATGTTTCGGTCCCTCTCAGTCAGAACCTAGGAAGTATTTCCAAAGAAAGAAAATATTGAAAATAAAATGCAGACTTGATTCTCCTCCATAGGCTAACCTAAAACCCCTTTAAATGCAGTCTGGGATTGAAGGCCAGGTTCAACAGACTGTGTATTTTATCCAAAGCCATCTGTTCTTATCTCTTGCCAGCAACACATTTTTTTTAAAAAAATCTAATCTCTGTTTTCTTTACATGAATCTAGACCAAATGTGATTTCTCCTCGGCATGTGAAAATAAATTATTTCGAATGTAATTTTCTCCTCCAGTTTGTTTCTACTCCTTTGGAGACCTATGAAAGGCTGTAACTCCATATGCAAGCTGCCTGCTATTGCACAGCTAGCAGGAACTCCCAGGCCCCAAGATCTCCTGGGAGTGGGCAGAAGAGGGAGGAGGATGCAGCTAGACCAATTCCTTAACACTTCTGCTTCCTGCCTCAAGCTCCAAGATGGTATCTTAACCACCCCTCCTGTCCCCAATAAATAAGAATTGAGGGAGTATAAACAAGCTACGGCTTGGCTCCAAAGCAAAGGCAGAGATCACAGTGAGTTCCTCCTATTAGGATATATGCTAAGGGAGAGCTAATGAGGGTAATAATACTTAGTACTTTTTGTAGATGCTTGCTATTAAAACTATGGTCCCTGGAAAAGTAGAATGAGCATCTTTTGGTGAGATTGTCAAAAATGGCAATTCTTGGGCCCCACATCAGACCTATGTTGAATCTGAATCTGTAAGGATGGAGGGTAGCCCTTAGTGAATGTACTGCTAACTTCCTCAGGTAGTTGTAGGCATGCTAAAGTGTGAGCAGTGCTGCTGTTCCCAGTTACTAAGCTACATACAAAATGATCTATGGTTCTAAGCAGCACTGAGTCTAGTGATGGGATAGAGGAGCTACTAAATGTGAATCATATCCAAGCCAATGTTTGAACAACAAACCCCTGTTAAAGCCTCCCCCACTTCCTGAACAGCCATCTTTCAGCCCTCCTCAACATCAGCACAGTGAACTCCTTGAGGCAAAGTCTTCTGATTATAAGATTAATGGTCCTTGTGGTTGTAAATATGGCCACTCTCCTTTAGGAAAGAGCCATTCCTTACAATACCACAAATATAAACATGGATCCTCCAATTGGCCATGAAACTCTTGGATATAAACACAGGAAGAATCATCTGGTCTAGACAGCCACCCAAATCAACAGAGATGATGGGTCAGCCAGCAGTTGCTTCAACTAGGATGGTACTATTGGGCCAATCGTGTTATAGAACATGTTTTTGGTTTAACGTCACACATGGGCAGCTATAGATTAGAGCTGCTCTTTGTTGTCCATTGCCAGCAAATGAGACCTAATCTATTACTTTTAATTTACCTGGTCATTCTTTTCTTCCCATTCTCATGAACTATGTCCCTCTTTATCTCTGGCCCGTGTTTGGGAAATATGTGACTTCAGTGGTCTCTTCCTAGTATTCTAGGGAAAGGTACTGAAACAACTTAGCAATACAAGTTTGAGATGAAGAATTACACCCTGAAAACCCACATCTTTCCTTATTGATTAAAGAAGGGTCTGAAACAGCCTGACACATTCTTCAGCAAGACTCCTGGCTAGTCTATTTCCCCTGAATATAAAACAGTTCTCATATAATAGCAGACTAGGTAGAGAGCAATGTAGACATATTGGGCTGCAGAGAACCAACTAAAGGCCCAGGGGAAAAATGCTATCTCTTGCTCCTTAGCTGAGGGTGAGAATTCCCCCAAACTCCTCTGAACCACTAGACTCGAATAAAAGTGGCTTAAGTAAAGGACCAAATCCAAGTTCTTAAGGACTTTGAATCTCTTGTTCCTGTATATTGCAAACAGAAATTCATGTTTATTGCATTGTGTCTATTGCACAACAGTTTTCAGACACCCAGCTTTTAGCACTAAGGCTCTGTCTTCTTTTCCCACTCCAGTTGGCCCACAGAAAATATTGGTTACTAGAGCATGAGGTCTAATAAATCAGTTATCTAGAAGTCTCTCCACACAGAAGTTTCTGGACAGTCACACAGGCTTCTCAGGGCATGAAGGAAGATAAAAGAAGGCTAGAAGGCAGAAGGGGAGGTCTGGGAAGAGGTTCAAGTTCAGACAAAAACATGTTGTCATTGTTGTTTTCACTAATATAATAAATCAGATAGCTCTAACCTATTTCTGTTGCTTTGTACTAGCAGGGCTAAAACACAGCCCTGAGTCATCAGTGAGTGCTCCTGACAAGAGCTTCCTGTGTGGGATTTGAGCATTTCCTTTCTATTTTCTTGGCACAAGGAAGAAAGCAACATGAAGAAAGAAGTGAGGAACGAGTTAATCTGTTTTGTTAACAGCATCTTAATCCCAAACCCATTCATATTGTCTGCTAATGTATTATTAAGATCAGTAATGATAGTTCAGAACCACCTGTATTTTTAAAAATGCCCAAAGAGTTCTTTCTTAACCATCTCCTTGCTAGTTTTCCAGTCTTCCCTATCAGGAAGTGGGGCTGATCATGTTCTTATTCCAGGGAGTCTTGGCTAAAATCTTGCTCAAATCTCATAATTTCAAAGGAAAAGATCTTTCTTGATTCCTCAAGGAAAGATTTTTTTAGGCTTTCTGTCTTTTGATTATGGGCTTTGTCTTAATTTTGGAGGTAGAGCGAAATTCCAAAGATAATACCAAATAGAATGGTTGGTCTGCTCTCAACTGGGAGGTGGGGTGTTCCCAGGACATAGAATTAACAGCATTAACCCTGAGATACCTATCTAGGATGATCTGGTCACTGAAAGCAGTGAGAATTTTGGTGGAAGTCAGGCAGGAAGTCCTGTGTAGCCTCAGCCTATGTTCCTGAAGCAGGGTTTTATAAAGACAAATGCACACACAAATCATCTTGCAACCATGCTACAATCTAGAATATCTCATCTGGGGACTAACATTGACATTCTTTCTCAGATGGTGCTGAGGTTTTGATTACATGAACTCAGAGCACAGACGTGCCTTTGGATTCCTCTTCCATGCTTCAGCCCAAGAAGAAACAGTACTACTGAGTTGGTAGGGCCAAAAGAAAAAAAATCTAGAAAGAAGACATTGCTAGCCAAAGGATCTATTTAAAATGCTGCTGGCTAGGCATTCACCTAGGCTGGTATTGTTGACAGTTTTCTTGATTAAAAGGAAAGGGATATGACTAATGTCCCTTTCTACCTTCTTTCTCTCTGGAACACAGGTGTGATGCTTTGAGCTATAACATCTACCTTACCACGCTGAGGAAAGGTCAAGACAATTTCTGACATAGTAAGCTCAGCATTATGGAGCTGCTGAACCAATGCCTGCGGCTACTTACTTTCAGATCTTTTGCTGTATGAGAACATGAAAATCTTATTTTGTTTAATTTCCCTACCCCCATAGTTGTTTTATTTTTCCATTCCCAGCAGTGGGATTCATTTCAAATTGATACAACTGGTCTCCTTAAGGCACACCCCATTCCTAGCATTTCCTTAGTGTGGCTATAGACAGCTATGCAGACTGCGCAAACTAGGAAGGTGCCATTCAGGTGTCTTTGAACTTGACAGTACAAAACCTGCATGTATATGTACATATACATACATACATATATATATATATATATATATATACACACACACACACATATCATGGAATTTGTGCATCATGTGATCTCTAGATCCAGACTTTGATAATATTCACTGGTGTTACTGACTTTACTCTTGGGCCAGTTACATAACCTCTCTGGGCCTCAGGTTCCTCTATACAATGGAATAACAATGCTACCCCGAAAGGAATCATGTAAAAATTCAAGATATGTGCAAAACACCTGGCATAGAGCAGAGAGTCTATAAATAGGAAAACCTCATATGATCCGTGCTGGCAGCTGTTTGGAGCACCCTTGTACAGAGCGTCTGCAGTGCTTGTGAGAGTCTCCGCCTCTCACAGCTGCAGTGTGACATCCCTGCCTACTGCAGGGAACATGTGCAGAGGGAAGCAGGCAGGGTAAGGGAGGGGCACAGGGAAGAGAAGGACCCATCAGGGAGGCTGCCTACTCTACCTGATGGCTTACACCTGTGCACCTTCCGTGAGTTACCATTTATTAGAAAAATAGTTTCATCCATAGGGTCCCCAGCACCCAACCATGGCAAAACAGCAAGTTCAGGCATCCCTAGCCAGAGGGAAGCATTCTTTCTCACAGATGCCATGGAAACAGGCTAGTCTCTTCGTTCTAACTGATGTGTCCATGGAGGAAGAGCACACAGGGTAGATAGCTGTGGTTACTCCTAGCTGGGATTAGTGGACATTCAGACTGCTGAGGAAGGAGGAAGTCTCCATAGACATATACCCAGCTTCCTCTGCTCATCAAGGATGGGGGTACAGGAGAGGTTTTGGCTTCAAGAGCTCTGTTGAAGAACCACGGTTTGAGTGGCAATTTGGGTGTCATACAGAAAAGCATTCACTGCTCTGGGTCCATTAATTCTTTGTAGGATTATTTATTGAACTCCTAGATGGAAGAAGATAAACAAAACTGCTCTCATTGAAATTTCATTCTAGTGGAGGAGGGCAGGTAAGAAAGAAAATACAGAGGTAAAACTCACAGCTGAGTAGATATGGTGATAAATGTAGAAAAAGGCAAATAAAAGGGCACCTACAAAGCCTAAAGCGTGGCAGTTTTACATGGTGGGAGTGTATGGAGTGGGGAGGGTTAAAAAAAGGCTGTGCTCTGTAGCCAGGCACCAGTGGCTCACACCTATGATCCTAGCTACTCAGGAGGCTGAGATCTGAGGATTGCAGTTTGAAGGCAGCCAGGGATAGAAAAGACCCGTGAAACTCTTATTTCCAATTAACCACACAAAAATGAGAAGTGGTGCTGTGGCTCAAGTGATAGCGTGCTAGCCTTGAGCACAGAGAGGATCAGGGACAGTGCCCAGGCCTTGAGTTCAAGTCCCACAATTGACAAAAAATATTAAAAAAAAAAGAAATAAAAAGAAAGTCTATGTTGTGAAGGGCAATGACTCAAGATGCAGGACACAGGCATGTGCAGATGTGGTGAAAGAATGTTCTGGGCAGAAGAAAGGCAAAATAGATCCTGGACAGCGGTCAGATCATACAAGGTCTTAGGATTTTAGCCTAAGTAAGAGATGATTTTCAGATGGTTCTGAGCAGAAGAGGGTATTAGTTTGACATGTTTTGGGGGGAGAATTTTCCTAGCAGTTGTATGCAAAACAGGCTAGAACCAGGGAAAGGACAAAACGGAGAAACCCTAATCGGCAAAACTCAGAAAGTTGGATGACACTGGAACACAGAGGAGCCCCACAGGCACCCAGCCAGACTGCTTCTACATCTCTGGGCTGCGCCACTGTAGCTCAGCTTCAGGCTAGTCCCAGACAAGAGCATCCAAAGGCTACTCTCCACCTCCCTCCAAGCACAAGACAAAATCCAGGTCCCCTTGCTCACATTTTGCTCATTGATGTCCTACGGTGGTGCCACAAGAGGCAAGCCAAACGGCTGACGGCTTATCTCTAATAAACTGCAATGGAAACCATCGTCCAAAATGGCAAAATAGTTCTCTACGCAGGATGTGCTTCTGAAAGGCAATGCCAAATCCACACATGATCTGCAATGTGTCAAAAGGAAAGGCTCTGCTGGGCACAGTGGCTCACACCTGTAATCCTAGCGACGCAAGAAGTTGAGATCTGAGGATTGAAGTTCTAAGCCGGCTCTGGCAGACAAATCCAGCAAACCAGTACGAAGCTGGAATTGGAACTGTGGTTTAAGTAGTAGAGTTCCAACCAAGAATAAAAAAGGCAAGTGAGAGCATGAGGCCCCGAGTTTAAGCTCAAGTAACCCCATCCACCAAAGGATAAATATGTGGCCTGGGATACGCTTAAAATTCCTTTCCAACTTGAAAACCCAGTCAGTGAGTGTGCATGTGTTTGCATGTGTGTGCGCGCACACGCACACACACACACACACACACTCAATCCCTTATTTGTTTTTCTTCATTTATTTTACCTCTAAAGAATCACTTCTAGCCCTATAGCTTCCAGTGCAAATGCCCTGTATTTGAACTTGAATTTCTTCCCCTTTAGTAATAATGTAGTCAATATTTCTTCCAAATCTGCCTCCAAAAGAACCCTTCCTGACCCAAGTCTATCCAAGTTCCCAACTCTAAACCAAACACATGGCCAGATTCAAACATACATGTTCCTTCGTGGGGTTAAAGGCTGTTTATATTCTCTTTCCCACCTCTCTCTCTCTCTCTCTCTCTCCCTCCCTCCCTCCTTCCCTCTCGCTCTCTCCCTCCCTCCTTCCCTCCCTCCTTCCCTCCCTCCCTCTCTCTCTCTCTCTCTCTCTCTCTCTCTGTCTCTGTCTCTCTCTCTCTCTCTCTCTCTCTCTCTCTCTCTCTCTCTCTCTCTCTCTCTCTCTCTCTCTCTCTCTCTCTCTCTGTCTCTCTCTCTCTCCCTCGCTCCTCTCTCCATCTTTCTGCTCCCTGGTCTCACTTTGCCCCTAGCTGTTTTCTCTGGTTCTGGTATCAGCTGCCCTGTCACCTTAGAAAAACATCCTCAGAGCCTCCTTCTGGAGAATAAGCAGTGCTGGGTCTGTAAGGAACCAAGACAGCAGCTCCCTAACACACACACACACACACACACACACACACACACACACACACACACACACTACCACTGCCACCACCATCTCCCCCTGCTTCTGCCAAACACGAAGGAGCTTTTTCTGCCTTTGCTGCCTGCACATGCTCACATTCATGCTCATGAAAAGCCTCCTGTAATGCCATTGAATGCTGGTATGGAAGCTGAGACTCCTGTCAGTTGAAAACCATTAAATATAAACAGGAAGAAAGCCCAGTGCTAATGGGGAGGGGCAGTCTGTCTTTCTGCTCCATCATGGGCTGAAGCCAGCATTTCTGCTGATGTTCAATGCCTAGGAATGAAGACCCTAGGAACAATGGGTAGCCAGGACTGAAATAGGAGTGAAAGGAAAAACTCATCCCCTTAGGAAGCAAAGCAAGGTCCCTGCTTGTTGGCTTCCACATTTTTCAAAAGAAAATGTGATCCATGGCCATTAAAGGAACTGGTGAAGTAATAAAAGTTACCCCAGCCAATCTGAAAAAGGTCAGTTTTTCTAATGCTAATGTATATCTGGGCCATCTATCTATCTATCTATCTATCTATCTATCTATCTATCTATTTATTTACTAATGAAATGCCTACTCCTCTTGAAACCTTTTAAAATAGACTCCCCCCCTCCTTTTCTTCCAACCTCTCTACTCCCACTTCATTCTGTTTTTAATAGGAAACTTGTTTCTCCTAAATTCATCCACACTGATGGGAAAATTAATGTAAACAGACATGTGTCAACTCTACTTTTTTTAAAATGGGACAAGCATGATGTACAAAATTGTACTTGAACAATCATTATGTAGAGCAGAGCTTGGTGGCATCTCCATTAATGTTCACCTTCAAAAGAGGGTGTATGGGGGGGTTTCTGCCCCCAGGGCCTGTTGTCAGTCATCTTCCTTTTCCTCTCTACTGTCGGCTTTTCATGAAAATTCACAGATCATCCAATAAACTGGAGTTGTTGGGAAAAGCATACACCTGTGTGGTATAACCAGGGTTATACATGTGTAAGTGTGTGTACAAGTGTGTGTGGATATGAACGCATACAGATGCATTTTCACATGGTAAATACCTTTCTTATTTTTCCCTGTGTCTCAAAACCCTCCTTCAACAAGCTCATCTTTTCTCCCATCCTTTCCAAATCTTAGATGGCTGTATGCCATGCCTGTAATCCTAGCTACTCAGGAGGCTGAAACTGAGAATCCCAGTTCAAAGCCAATCTTGGCACCAAAGTTGGTGAGATTCTTATCTCCAATTATCCACCAGAAAACAGGAAGTAGTGTTGTGGCTCACAATGGTAGAGCACTAACCTTGAGCTGAAGAGCTCAGACACAGCACCCAGGCTGGAATTTAAGAGCCACAACAAACAAACAAAAAAAGTCTTAGATGGTACTGGAGTGAGACCTATCAAGCACCATATTCTGCATGGGGACAAAATCTTATTCATTGAATCTGGTCTTCCTTCAACTTTCCTGATTCATAATGGCTGATCATATCATTACTAAGCTCTATCTGCTCAATATCTTCAGAGTGGCCTCCTTCTTGCTGTCCCACAGTGAATCTGCTTCTGAAATGCCTCTGGTACATTTTACTCACAATGGCAAGTGCCATTTTGTGCAAATGGACCTTGAGTCACCTCCAACTATGCTGACTCTGGCTTGGCCTTGCAACTTGCTTTGGTCTTCATACTCCAATGTGAAGCCTTCAGACAAAGTTTCTCTCTGACCTTCTGTCCTGTTTCCTGCTTCTTCCACCCATTTTTCCCCACCTAAGGCAAGTGATAAAAACTAAAGTTTCCCTTCTTGAAGGCAGGTCATAGGAACCAGAACCCTTTCCCCTAAAGCAAGTCATAAAGCCCAAAATACTATAATCTTCTCCTTTCTGCCTTGGAGCTGTCCATAAAGAAATTACCTGACCTTCCTTATCTGATAGTAGATCATGAGATCCCTATTTCAGAAAAGGCTTGCCATACACCCAAGAGGAAAGAATAATGCACAGAGAGACCAAAAACAATCTGAACAAACAGGCCTTGCTGAGTTTCCTCCTTGGTCTAGTAAATATTCGCTTGTATCCTTTTTATCCAGTCATATTTCTACATGGCTGTTCATGCTTCATTGACCCTAACTATAAAAGCAGTTCCTCCTGGGGCTTTGGCTCTTCATTTTGCAGGCTCTCATGCATGTACAATTTTGATGAAATGAATGTGTTATATTCTACTTCGGTTAACCTCACTTTTGTTCCTGAGGTGTTAGCTATGATCCTTCATGTTGTTCATATTCTCTTCCCTCTATAGAGGTGGGCCAGTGACAAGCCTGACTCATCAGCTTTGCCCTCTCATGCTGCTGATTACCCTTGCATCATCATGAAAAGCAGCTCAGGTCAGCCTCCTGGAGGATGAGAAGCCCCATGGGGAGAGAATCCAGACAACATAGCTATCCAAGTGGAGACTCCAGCCATGGGGCTGAAGCTCTCCTAAAGCCCTTGCTGAGTTGAATTGGACCACAGGTAACATGGAATCAAAACACAAGTTGGGTGAACTCCAAACAGGTAAGCGATTGTCTGTCACTTTCAAACTCATCTTTGCTATGCCCTATGATATTGAAACCTAGACTCAACACATACCTTATTTCTACTTTGTCATCTACACCTTGTTCATCTCTGTCAGTACGAGGAGCTAGAGGGAGACTGGCAGGATCGTGGAAGAAGGAGCTAATAGTTCTCTCTTCTGCCTGTTCTTCCAAGGTTCACCTTAGTAATCACCGTTCAGGAGGGCAGTGGCAGTTCCTTTTGGCAAATCCAAGAACTAGCCTCCTTATGCCCCTAAGACACTAGATCTAGCCAGGAAGTGTTTCCTCTTCAGGGGTCTAGGTCTCTGTACATTAGACTATCCCATCCAGATGTCTACATTTTAATCATGTCAGCCTCTTCCATTTGCTACCCTTTCTGAAGTTCCCATCTCTTCTTTACTTTTTGCCGTCTAATAACTAACCAATGGCTTCTGATAACCACTGTCAAAATAGTCAGCATGGGTCCTTCCCGGTGAATTCTGGCTGACATAGTAACTACAGTGTTTGGAGGAGTGTTTAGTAGAGCTACTCCAAAAGATCAAAAGTCAAGCACAGTAACCTCTAGTCAGCCTTGAGTAGGAATCTTCCAAATCTGGTTCTGACCAAGAAAAAGTCAAAAATGTCTCCTGCCTATAATGAACAAGACAGAGTACTGATGGGCTTATAGAACAAATGAAGAACCTTTAGCAGAGACAGCTATCTGTTCCCCTGCAGGACCTGTTTCCTTTTCCTTCCCAAAACACTGTTAGACTATATTTCCCAGTCATCCTTGCAGTTAGGTTTGGACAATAAAATATGTCAATATGATATATGCTACTCATAAGCCTTACCCACAGACATCTTCTACGGGTGAGACTCCTCTGTGGACTGCCTTGATTTAGAGGATCAAATAGAACATTTGGGCAAAACTGCAAGGTGAGAGGACCTGGTCTCTTAATGACCAGATGGAGGGCTGTTTGCCAACTGTTCCAATAGAAAATGTTGAAATGGAACTGTTAGCTGAGCAAACAACAACTTATCTATTGTATTAAGCTGTTGAGATTGGGGAATTGCTTGCTTTAGCAATTATTATCCTCTTTGATCAATAAACAGACCAAGGACAGGAGTTTGATCTCTAGCCCTGGGCTTTGGGGCATGAAGGTGGCTAAGCAGGAATTTGGACAGTCAGCACAAGCTCAATTCAGCAACTGAAGGGACAGCTCAAAGGGCACCGCCTCCTCTCCTAGTGGACAGAGCATTTGATCACAGGAGCCCATCTAAACAGATAATGGAATCAGCTACTTTGGGGGATAAAGGTACAGAATCATTAACCTAAACGTCTATCTCCTGCAGAGTGTGTGTCTATGGAACAAGTCACAGAACAACACAATTCCATCTGCCTGGCATGACTTTAGACACTGGACTTGGTAAAAAGAGCCCAAGTTCAGTGCTTTTTAATCAGTTGTTGGGGTTTGATTGTAATTTTAATTATTGAAAAACTAAATAGAAAATCAGAACAAATGAAAAAATTCCATATTTGCACCCTTGTGTCATGTTGACAAATCATTATCAAAATGGTTGCCTTTTTTCTTCCAGAAATTTGTCGGGCTTATATCTTCTCACATGGCTATAAACACAGCAAAACCAGAGCCCACAACATCCAATTTGAATACTATGTCTACCTTTTCCTAGCCCTGCAATCTTGAGCAAGTTACCTTAACTCTCTGGGTACCTATTTCTTCATCTAAAAATGGGGATAAAAGTCTTTCAGTCTGTGGCAATAATTAAATGATGCTACATATAAAAACATTTTGCACAATGCTTGACTGAGACAAAACTTGAAGTTATAGCTCTTATTCTGAATTGAAGAATTATCAGTCTTGATTATAAGAAAATAGTATGCAGGTTTTTGTATGCTACAAGTGACACTTCTACTTGTAGACAATTATAAAATTGTAAAAAAATGATTAAGAAAAGAAACCACAAGGGTCCGGGAGTTTGGCCTAGTGGTAGAGTGCTTGCTAGCATGTACAAAGACCTGGATTTGATTCCTTGGTACCATATACACCGAAAAAAAAGCCTTAAATGGTGCTGTGGCTCAAGTGTCAGAACTCTAGCCTTGAGAAAGCCCTAGGACATTGCTCAGGCCCTGAGTTCAAGCCCCAGGACTGGCAAAAAAAGAAAGAAAGCACAACATCCTAAATACCATGTTCTCTCTCTATTACATTTGGTCATCAGAGATATCCAAACTGAGAAACTCTAAGAATGTAGGGAATTTTGAACAAGGAGCTTCTAGAATCAAATGAAAAATAAAAAGAGAGAGAGTGGAAGCAAAGGCCAAACAAACAAACAAGGCACTGGTAGCTCACACCTATAAGCCTAGCTACTAAGGAGGCTAAGATATGAGAAATATGGTTTCAGGTCAGCCTGGGCTGGAAATTTCATGAGACTCTTATCTCCAGTTAACCAGCAAAACAGTCAGAAGTGGACTTGTGGTTCAAATGGTAGAGTGCTAACCTTCAGCCAAAAAGCCAGGGATATGTCGTGTCCAGACCCTAGATTCAAGCCCCAGGCACAAAAACAACTCAAAAAAACAACAATAACAAAACCCCAAACCAAACAAAAATGGAACAAAATCTGTAACTCTCAGGAAAGATACTTACACAAGAGGATGGAAGGAAAAATTTACAGGACACGGAGAATAATCTGTTATTTTGATAGCATTGCTATTTGACTTCATAGCAGAACAAAAAGAAAGTCAAGAACTGCATAGTGCTAGGCATTGGAAGTTGTCCCTTAATCCCATCTACTTAGGAGGCTGAGATTTGAGAATCAAGGTTCAAAGCCAGCCTAGGAAGACAATTCTTCGAGTCTCTTATCTCCAATTAACCAACAAAAAGTCAGATGTAACGGTGTGGCTCAAGTGATGAGTGCCAGCTATGAGGAAAAAGCTGAGTGCAAGTATGAGGCTCTGAGTTTGAACCCCAGTATTGCGCAGCCCCCAAATCTAACTAGAGATTATTTCTGAAGCATCTATATTTTCTTCTCTGAATAAGCTCTGTTCTGTTAAAGAGAAGCAATGAGCATATTTCTCCTTCATAAGCTTTAGTGCCCTCCTGGGGAAGGGAAATGCACACTTTCCTGTGTCTAGAATGTGCTCTAACTTCTAAGTACTGTTCAAGTTCAAGAGGGGCATTCTACCTTCAAGCCATAAACATTTTTTAGTCATGTGAACATTTCTAGATATTAGCTGCTGCCTTCCTATCCTGTCAGTGTTTAAAATAATGGTAAGCATTGATTCTGAATCTAAAGGAAACAGGAGTTGCAGGCAGGTAAGAGTCACGGGTTTCAACATGGAGATTATGCCATGAGCTAAAATGAAATGCACTGCATATCCTCAAATGCATCAGAATTGCTATGGCAGATAAGCATAATGCCATCCTATGGCTTTTACTACTGTGACTCAAAGTGGGATATGTGGGCACTTGTTAAAAAGGCAAATATGCTGAATCAGAATCTTTGAGGGTGAGACTCAGAATATTTGGCCTGACTTTCCAGATGATATTTATGAACAATTTGAGAATCACTGGTTTATATTATCTCTCCAGAGGGTCAAGCATACACAAGGGTATTATTAGTGATAATATATAATAATATCTAACATTAATTGTGTGAGAAACTATTATTAGTCATATCTCTTTTGCTCCTCATCATAATCCTCCAAGTAAGATGTGATTATTATAAGTACCTCATAGTAAGGAAACAGGTTTAGAGTGATCTTGATGTAACTTGCCCAAGGACACTCAGCTTGGAAGTGGTAGAACCTGACCTTAAACCAGGGTTGAGTGATACAAAAATATTACATATGGTCTCTCTGTATCTAGCTCTGTCTCTCTCTTCTCCCTCTCGTGGGATTTCTGCCAAGAAAGAAGGCATGCTTTACTTGTGGCCCATTTTACCATCTCTAGAGCCTGGCAGGACAATAATGAAGACCTCTAAAACAAAACCAGCAAGCGACAACTGCTTAGTGAAAGGCAACTCTAAGGCAATAACCAACTACCTCCAGTGTCTTTGATATTAGTTGTAATGACACCAGGCAGGTTCAAGAATCCTTAGGCCACTATTGCGGTGGAATCAGTTGGCACAACCACAACAGTATGCTTGGCATTATCTTTGTTTCTGCTGGCATGGGTCAGTGCCAGGAAGAAGTCAATATCAGAGCCAGTCAGTGATGCCAAGTTGGCCTAGCAGGTAGGTCTTTGCCACAGCAGGTCAGGCAAAGGGACTGGAATTTAAAAAAAATGCTTTTTGGACTGGGAGTGTGATGGAGTGGTAGAGTGCTTTCCTAGCATGAACAAATCCCTGGGTACCACATACACAGAAAAAGCCAGACATAGTACTGTGGCTCAAGGGTACAGTGCTAACCTTGAGAAAGCTCAAGGGCAGTGCCCAGGCTCTGAGTTCAAGGCCCAGGAGTGGCAAAAAATGCTTCTTCCACGGGTACAAGAAGAACTCTGGAAGGATCTCCACAGGCTGCTGAAAGAGGTTCCAGCTGCCTTTCGTGGCAGTGGTATCAGGGGCCAGGGCCTGGGCATAGATGACATGAGGCAAGCCTCTAGTAAGCAATGACTTGCCAAGCCAAGAAGATCAGGAATCCTTTTTCTGACTCTTTCCAAGCTTCAGGCACACCTGCAGGTTTGTTTTACAATGTTCCTTAATCTTACTTCCCTCCTCCCCAATGAAATTGGAATTAGAAGATGCTGGATGATTTCTTCCAATCTATTTTTATTCAATTGATTTATCAAAAAGATGTTCCTAGGAGAGAATCCACATGGAAAATTCTGGAGTGTAAATTACACCTCAGTGTTGAGATTAGGGAGCTGGGTTTATACCCACTAGCCTTTGGCTAAGTTGCATCGGTGTGTGTACATGCATGTACACATGTGCATGAGTGCGTGTGTATGCACGCATGTATGTATATTCATGAGCATATGTATGCAAATTCAGGTATTTGGTCTTCTTCCAGATCAAAAGCAAGTCAGGTCCTGTAGTCCAAACACAACTCTGGGACCTGAGCTTCAACAAATCCATCAAGTCTGGAGTGAGGATGAGATTCTATAAGAATTCTAGTGTTTCTAGATAAAGAGCCTCCATTCCAGTGTGTGTGTGTGTGTGTGTGTCCATGTGCATGTGCAGGAGCATCAGTCTTAGGTTCTGAACTCAGGGCTTCATTATGTCCCTAAGCCTTTTTTGTGTTCAAGGCTAGCAGTCAACTACTTGAGCCACAACAACACTTGCAGCTTTTTTGAGTAGTTATTTGAGATAAGAGTCAGATTTCAGCCTCCTGAGTAGCTCAGATTATATGTGTGAGCCATCACACCCTTTATCTTATATTTTATTTGCATGCGATAAGTATTACCTGTGACTTAAAAGTCATTATCATTATCAACATGTTTCACCATGCACCCACTATTACATAATGGACAGTACCACTTTCCCTCTTCTCATCGAATTACTATGCTGTATATCTTATAAGTGATTCTGAGGAAGATGGAGGATAAATGCTAACCAACCCTCCTCCAAAGCGAAGAACAGAGCCCCATGTCCATTGGTGATTTTACATGCTCAAGAAGTATGACAAACTAAGTTTGAATTCCAACTCTGACACTTAACATCTTTGTACCTCAGTTCCCTCATCTGGGAAATCGGAATAAAAGAATTGTCTACCTCATACACAGCGTGTATTACTCAAATAATTCACTGAATGCAAGAAGCATAAGGCAAACAGCCCATGAGTTCAAGGTCTTAGAATTGTGATGGTGTTCCTTATTTTTGGTCTCGTGCATTTTTGTTTTGCTCTAACCAGGTCTCAGTGAAGTGAAATTAACTTTCCTTATTTCTTCAGAATATTGATGACTTGTCAAAAGCCAGCGTCCAGATTTCCTCATTTCCATTCTCTTCCACTGACCCTCTCATCATCACTGAAATCAGATGTCTGATAGTTTTGGTGTGACCCATTTCTTTTTCCCTTGGCCTGACATTCCACCTTTCCTATTGCGGAAGTCACCTGCCCTATAGACACAGAGTTCATATCTGACTATCCTAGCCCCAGACATTTTTAGATTTTATCTTTGATCATGAATAATCACTTCTGCCTTGTCCTTATGGTAGATTTCTTTATTCTACAGAGCCCAGGTCAAGGCCCCAATTTATAAAGAACCTTCCTCACAGCCCTGTGCCAAAAAATTGCTTTCCTTATGAGACTCCAAAAGTAGTATGTTATGACTGTCTGATTGAGATGCACACCCGTAAAGGTGCTTGAGATCTCAGCAACTTCTCCTCAAGGCTTCTATAGAAGTTGTAAGTTAAAGATTGTTAATGAGTGAAAAGATAGACATTCAGGATGAAATGACTGAGTACAGCAATACTACTACTACTATTTAACAGTATTACTTAGGATAGTCTGTTTTGCTGCAGTGACAACCCCTAAATTACAGGGTTCATTTTTGTTCATGTCATATGTCCAAAGCAGACATTGGAGTCTCTGAGGGCCCCAGCACCCCAGGCTATTAGAGATTCTACCACCTCCACACTTCAATTTTGCTAAAGCAGGCACATGGAAAACTTGCACCTACCCTTCCATACTGAACATCTATTAGTAAGACAGCATAAGTCATGTAGTCTCACCCCTTTGAAGAGGTCTGAGGAGTATATTCCTCAGTGCAACTAGAAGGTGAGAAAACAAGATATTGGTGATATTAGGATTTGGAGGGAGCAAGCGTTTGAACCCAGAGGGTTCCAACCAAGTTCTGGTAGGCTCTAAAGCCTCTGATATATCTGTGGTATAAGGACAAATCTCCTAAGGGATGCTTAAATTTTATTACTCAAAGGTCCCATTAGCCTTTCAGGTCAGATGCTAGGAAGCAGAGACGGGGTAAAATTGAAGAAAGCATTGTTTAATTACCAATGATATCCAGAGTACCAATCATTCAACAACTTTGTTTAGTGACTACTTACAGGGAAGACACACTTCTAGACACCATAGACATAACATTGAGTGAAAGAGTAGGTTAGGAATCTAACCACATGAAACATCTATTCTAAAGAGATTAACAAGATAAATGGTGTTCTGGTACCTATTAAAGATAAAGATATATATACACTAAGTTCTCTCATGGATGTAGGCAGTGTGTACATTATGCATCATCTTTGTATTACAAGAGTGTTGTTCACAGACATTGTCATTCATAATTTTTCAAAGCTTAGAATTCCCAAAGTTTTTTGAATGTGAGTATAGAAATTGAGACTACTCATACAATGGAGCAATATGAAACAACTAAAATGAACATTGTGTTATATGCAAAAAACTAAATAATCTCATAAAATCTCACAAATATAGCCTTTAGTGAAGAATATCAGATATGAGAATGCATGAGCCCATTTGAAAAGAAGTCATTACTAAATAACAGCATTTAGAAATGGTCCTGTGGGTGTTATAACTCTAAAATGAAGCAAAGAAGTTACAGGAGAAGTCAAGGTGATCATTGTGGAGTAGTAACAAGGGTAAAAGATAAAAAAAAGGAACTCTGGAGATATTGGCAATGTTTTACTTACTTTTTTAACCTAGTAGTGATTTTAGAATCACTTCGTAATCATTTATTAGATTGCTTTATATTTTGCTTTGTTTCTACATGTGGAGTTTATTATTGTGAAATACTGAGAATAAAGCCTTTTGTGAAATTATTTTTAAAAAAGAAGATAAATCGTGTGAAATAAAGTGATTATAAGATCTGCCACATGCCAGTAAGAACTATGGAGAAACAGCAAACAGGGAAAGAGTTTAGAGATGGTAAGGGGTTGTAGTGTTTTAAATGGGGTTGTCACTGATAAATAAGGTGAGAGGCAAGAAGAGACCTACACATAAGAGTCAGAGCTCTGTGAGTATGTGGGGGACAGCATTCCAGGTAGAAGGAACAGCAAGTGTGGAGATCTTGAAGCATGACCTTTTGTATACCATGTAGTAGAGGAAGTACCATTGAGGTGTATCAAGAGAGGGACAGCAGTAAATGGTGATCAGAGAGGCCTGGAGTTAAAGTGCATATGCCCTAAAGCCTTTGAAGGTTGTTGAGACTCTGGCTTTTACTTAGAATAAAATGATTAAGTTGAAAATCTTGAGTGGTAGAGAAAGAAAACAAGGTCTGTGGCTAGAGGGATAAGTAAGATAGAGGAAGAGCTTTTACACATACAATCTGGACTACTAATTTGCTCTTACAAAGAAGAAAAGTGTACAGACTCATTTTACAGCCAAAAAAGTAGTTTGATCTGTTGGTATAATGGCGAATAATCAGACAAATATTTGTCTGATATCTAAGTTGTCATTCTTCCCACCAACTAAAGGCATTGGCAAGATGTGTCCTTAAATCCCCCTGGTGAACTTGTTTTCCCTTCCGCACATATCTATGGCTTCCTGTTCCATGCACCTGCGAGCCTCTGCTGCAGCATAAAAGTCCTGGGGACTTAATATTCATTGGTTGAGCAGCCCACAACCAACAAAGAACAGATTAAAATGTATACCTAGCTATATTCTAAAGTATGTTCCACTCAGCTCCATCCCCAAAAGCTCCCCCAAAGGGATGACTCTTAATGAGCAAACTTGCTCATGCTGAAGTTTGTTCATTAATACACCACTGGCTAACTTTTGGTCACCTGTGTCACCTCTCCAGACCCGGGCCACCTCATAAATAGTGGGTATTCCACTACTCACCTCATGCCCACTTTGTGAAAGAAGGTAACCTATAACAATGGCAGCATTGGGTAGAGGTCTTAGTTTCTGTACTTTACAATGAAGGTGACAGATGAGATGAATCTGGGAACCATATCAGCTTGCCAATGAAATCAGAGCTTACGAAGTGCGTAGTCCTGATCCTTTTTCCATTGCTGCCTTTTCCTCCTTTCTGTGAAAAGGGCAAAGTTCCAGAAGCTCTAGGGATACTTTGCCTTCTACAAGATGGAGGCACCAGAGGGCCCCCTCCTTTTCCAGGGGCTAAGCAGGGAGCCCTCCCGTCTATGGCTGGCTCTGCAATTCTCTCTTCCTGTGGATGTGCTGGGAACAGCTCCACTTTTGTTTTCTCCTCTGATCCCCATCTGCTCAGCAACTGCCCAAATTCAATTCAGGCATCGCGTGCCCCCAGCTTCTTCTAGTCAGGCATTGTCTGTTGGAATCACTCCAATCCCCCTAAACAAAGGCTTTCAAATCTGAATAAACCCTCTGACATCAGCCTGGTGGGTCAGAAGCTGAGCAGGACAGTCCTCATAACTGCCTCTTCTAAACCATTTGGCTTTACTGACCTTTGCCTAACCCTCCAATACAACACACTCCCCTGTCACCATCATGCCAGACGCCACATTTCCTCATTGACTTAGCTACTCTGCTGAGCCAACAGGACACTTCCATTTGGGGGGACCTGAAATCGTTCTATTTTGAAGTTCATCTGTGTCTCTATAGGAAGCCACTCCAAAAGGACTATTTTTTTAGAAGTTAATTTCGTCATCAGGGTAGTATCAGGCATTGTCTCTGCCTGGGACTGAGTAGAAAGCATATTACTGGAAATTCTTTAACTTTATAATTTATGTCACCTTCAATTTACAAAAGTAAAAAGTACTTCTCATGCAAGAGGTTCTATCTTGCGCTAGGTGTCCCAGTTTAAACCTGTAATCACAAGTATTTCATTGTTCATTATGCTTGGAATCAAATTTAAAGATAAAGTGCCCAGCTCCTGTGGTGCTTTCAATAGAGCTAACCTAGTCACTCTTACAAAATTCCAAAGCCCAAAATAACAGGCAAAATGTCTACCAGAAACTCTGCTCCAGGGCTGATACCATATGTACGCTTAAAGATGAGAGGGAAAAAATGCTCCATTTTTTCTTGCTTTAGATTGGTATTTGTCTTGCTTAGAAATGACAACAGTCTTTGTTTTGCTTTCTATCTGGAAAGTCTTTGATGCTATTTCAATACATTTATGACTCACATTTACCTTTACCTCATAGTTTGATCACGTTATGGAAAATCAAAATCACAATTCACCTAAACTTTCCTTCCTAGAAAAATAAAGATCACCATTCACCAAAAAGAACATGGTATCATGGTCTTCAAATGTTTTCTTAGTATGGAAAAATAAATCTTTGTAAAGAACCAGTCTCAAAAGTTTCACGCAATGAATTGGTTGGTTAGTTCATACCATGTACATTTATGGAAAGTTTTTGTTTGCCAGTCCATGGTTGAGTGTGTGGTATAAATAAAACCAAATTTTCCACATGGGAATCCATGCTTATATTCTTTTCAAGGAAAAAAACTATCTGGTCCCTCTAACCTTTCTGTAAGAAACACAAAAGAAAATGGCAGTGCCTCTAAGTAGTCCTATTAGTAGAACAATAAAAGGGCTCAGAAATAAGTCACAAATCTGACTTTGTCTAACACAGAATAAACCTTCTAGATTTTTTCTTTCCTTTCGTATTCTATGAGTATGTCTCAAACAAGGTGATGATAATCAGAAATATTAGTTTCCAAGGATGAGTTTGCTTTAAAAAAGAGGCAAAGCTTGCAATGTGCTCAGACATCCGAATTCATGCTTTTAAGTTTATCACTGATTACAAATGCAACAGAGCCCTATCAAAAGAATGATTGGTATTTACCATAGCTAAGATATGCAACCAATCCAGATGCCCCTCAATAGATAAATGGATCAAGAAGATGTGGTACTTCTACACAGTGAAATTCTATGCTGCCATAAGAAAGAATGACATTGTCCCTTTATAAAGAAATGGAAAGACTTGGAAAAAAATCATAGTAAGTGAAGTAAGCCAGACCCAAAGGAATATAGGCTCCATGGTTTCCCTCATTTGTAATAATTAGTACACATCTAGAATTCTCCTAGCAGTGGATCACAGTAGCTCAAAAGGTATGTACGTATAGTCATAGAGGATAAGACTAAATAGAATGAACTCTAGGATATGGAAACTATTGTTCCTAGCGTAGCCTTGGAACTGAGGCAGGAAAAACAGACCACTACCTTCCAAGAGCAAATGTATGAAGCACCACTGGCCATTCAGACTTCCTTGAGATCTTCTCATTGAGGATCTACTTCCCTAACATTCAAGCATCAAAATAAACAATGCTTTGTTCAAGTGATCAATTCATGGTCCCTATTCTATGAATTCCTTCCAAAGACCAGATGTCAAGGCATCATGAATACATTTGGGAAAACTGTATCAATGTGAGAGTCGACATGTACACACACACACACACACCATCAGATTTCAGATTATAGATAGAACTTATCACCAAATGGAGGGGCAGTAAGATAGCATATTCAAAGACTCTGAAATTGGGTTTTGTAATTAATTCTGTTATGTATGGATAAAACTTTTGCTCAGAAAAAGTGCATACTAATGGGACCCATCAATTTATTGTACCCACTGTCAGATATTTTTATATTTTTGTTATTAAACCTTCAAAACAGCCTCACCACGGGCATGGTTATCAACTCCATTGTTTAGGGCACCACACTGAGACTTAAGAAGCCATGAGAACTGCCCAAAGTCATGGCATTCAATGAGCTGTGTCAGGATGCAAATCTAGTTCTGTGAGACCAAAGGTGATACTCGTGACCGCAGATGTGTCCATCGACCTAGCACAAGTCTACATGAGGTGCTCACTGCTTGAAAGCAAGGACTCCCTGATTGCTTTACAAGTATTTTGTTTCATTATTATTCAGTTTGAGCTAATTTTATTTTTATCTATTTTTTTCTATTTTATTATTATCTTTACGTAGTTGTACAAGGGAGTTGCCAATTAACAAAGCAGTTTATGAATACAGTATACCTCGACCAATGGCAACCTTTTCTTATTTTTAATTGATCATTTTAAATAACAAGCTGCTTTACAAAAGGTGACTGTTGGAAATTATGTAAAGGACTTAGAATCATAAATAGTCTCACCACATAGACACAGACATTTGAGAAGATTCCAACAAGAAATCAATGTGTGTGCCCTTCACTTTCCAAAGAGCTTTCACACTCTTGCATATCTTTGATGACCCTAGATATGACTCTTGTGCATGGGCAAAGCAATCAAAGGGCAGCAATCTGATAAGACTTTAAAAGAAGTATATGTATATATGTATATATATATGCACATATGTATTATCACTTAGTAGTTACTGTACAGAGGAGTTGCCATTCAACAAAGCTCTTTATGCATACAATCATTTTGATCAATGCCATCCTTTTCAATATTCTCACCCAATCCTTCCACTTCTAAAACTTCCCTCAATGTTCTTAATTCAATAGGATACGCATTGAATTTTTGACTGCATTTTAGACCCTTCCTCTCTTCATTTGTCTCCATGGATTTGTGTGTGTGTGTGTGTGTGTGTGTGTGTGTGTGTGTGCACGTGCCTGCGTGTACAAGCATGCATGGGGCTTGAATCCAGGACTTGAGCACTGTGCCTAGCATTTTTTTAATAATTTTTATTGTGATTAATAGAAGGGTTACATTATATTCACCAGAGAGAAGGTGTATAACTTCACAAACATTGATACCCTTTCTCATGACATGGTCCCCATTTCCCTTCTACCCTCCCCCCACTTATCTTGATTTCCCAAAAGCTACCACGTGAACCACAGCTTTGCTTCTGCCTTTTGCTGGTTAATTGGATATAAGAGTTTCTTGGGTTTGTCTGCCTGCGCTAGCTTCAAGCCAAAATCCTCAAATCTTAGCCTCTGCAGTGGCTAGAATTACAGGTGTGAGCCACCAGCATCTAGCTGGCTATTTTGGAGATGAAATGGCTCAGCCTTTTTTGCCTGGGCTAGCTTTGAACTATGATCCTCCAGATCTTAGCTTTCTGAGTAGCTCAGATTACAACCTGAGCTACCAGGTTCAGGCTGTTCCTCAATCCTTTACAGCTATTAAACTCTCCAAGAACCTTCTACCTCCTAAGGGTAGGAACTTAGTCACTCATCTCCATTTCTAAGGGCTCTGGTCCAGTGCCTGTCATATAATAAAGACTGAAAAAAGTATATATCAATGGATTGATTAATTTACATAGAAATGGCTTCCTTCTGCTTTGTCCTAATTAAAGCCAGAGCAAAGAAGACTTCCTGGCCTCCAGGGTCAATTCATGCTATCAATTATTAAGACATTTGAAACTATATTCTTATATATTGAGGACTTTTTTTAAAAAACAAAGTTAACTGCTGAAAGGTTTAGAAGGGAAGCATTTTGGTATTTCCCCACCATATTTTAGGAGACCTATATTTCCCCATACCCATCACATCGGGTGAAGAGTCTGTCTGGGAAGATAGCGAATGTACTAATGCACATAATTGCAAAGGATCCCATTGGCTTTACCCACACAAAATGTATTCACCAAATTCTACATCCAGACTCTTAGAAATACCGGGATGAACAAAAATGAATCAAAACCCGGCTCTATGAAATTTATAGGAGGAAGAAAAACAAAGTACTAATGCAATCACTACACTTTGGATGTAGAATTACAAAGGGCAAAAAGCACAATGAGAGTCTGGGCAGTGTCCCTGGGGGCAGATCAAGGACCAACTGGAAAAATGCTGATGTATACACAAGGTAAGTAAGGTAGAGATGAGAAGATGGTCTTCTTCATTCATGCAAAGGCCTGAGAGTAGCCACAGCCCAGAACTGTGTGAAGGTAATAGGAAAGAAGATGGAGGCACAGGCAGGAGCAGCCCAGGTTGCCTTTATGGCTATGTTGGGGATTATAGGATAAGGTCAGTCAAATCTTACAGGAGGGACTAAAGGAGTATTAGGGCGATGGAGGAAATAATGGTGAGGAAGATTTTGGAAAGGTTATTTTGATTTGAGGGTTCAAGAGAGTGGACAAAAATGAGAGAGGGAACTCAAGAAACTAACCCCTCCCAAAGCTAATAAACCAATCATTAAATGGGCAAAGGAGCGCAGAGGAGACTTCTCAGAGGATTAGGTAAGAATGGCAAAGAAACACATAAGGAAATGCTCATCATCCCTGGGCAGAAAGGAAATGAAAACAACTCTGAGACTGCATCTCACCCCGGTTAGGTTGGCCAACACTGTGTATTTGAATAACAGAAGTTGGCAGGGATGTGGGGGAAAGGAACTCTACTGCACGATTGATGGGAATGTAAAGTAGTATAACCACTTTGAACAGTATTCTGCAGTTTCCTTTAAAAAAAACAACTAAACTAGACCTTCCCTATGACCAAGCCATATCATCCCTAGGCATCTACCCTGAATATCACGAGTCAGGATATGATAAAGACACCTGCACATCCATGTTCATAGTTGCACTCTTCATAATAGCCAAGCTATGGAAATGGCCCAGATGCTCCACAATAGATGAGTGGATCAAAAATATGGTACTATGCACAATGGAAGTTTACACAGCCATTACAAAGAATAATATATCATATGTTAGGAAATGGAGGGACCTAAAACAGATCATTTTAGGTGAAGCAAGCCAAGTGCAGAGAGAAATGGCACATGTTTTCTTTCATATGCTGAAGCTAGATCTAAAATATACCAGGACGTAATAAATTATACAGGTCTCTAGGCATTCACACATAGTGAGACCAAAAGAGGAGAGTCTTAGGAGAGGTTCAGAAAGGCACAATGCCTATGTGCATCTGATCAGACAAAATCATAGTCATTGAATGAGCTCCAGGAAATGAAACCAAATGAGCTGTTTTCCTTGTTGCTGTTTGTGTTTTTGTTTCTTTTTGTTCTGTTTGTTTGTTTGGGGAGTGTAAGGGGAGGCGCAGAAATGGAGGGACAAAGGATGAACTAGTGCAGCAATGGTACTCACTATACACTGTGCAAAATGAACTGTACAACTTGTGAGTGGGGCATAGGAAAATGGGAGCGGGAAGGAGGGGGTGACACTGTCTGAAGCAAAATATATTCTTTACCTGACGTGTGTAATGGTAACACCTTTATAATAACAATAAAATGGTTGTTTTTTGAAAGAAGCCTATAGGAGGATTGTAGTCCAGACCAGCATACATAAAAATTGTGAGAACTTATTCAAAAAATACTATGAAAAGGAAAAAGAAAAGATGAGAGAGGCCAAAAGAAATCACTTGGAGGATACCTGAAGGAGAAGATGGAGGCTTAGGCTATTGCAGTAGTGGTCATGGTAGGAAGGGAGATTTGAGAGACAACTAAAAGGAGATCAATTAGAAGTGGGGTGAGAAACAGACTGCTGATGTAGAGAAGGCTAATGTGGAGAGGGCAGTCTGATAAGCTATCTGGAAAGGCAATATGGCCAATAGGAGCAGAGCTGAGAAGCTGCTGACAGAAATGGGAAAACACAGAGGAGCCCAGAGCAGTGAGTGTAGGATTGGATTCACCATGATAAAGTAGAGGGGAGTTCTTGAGAAAGAGGCAAACTGGTTTTCCCAAAGGGAAGGGAGAAGGTAACTGATGACAGGGTAGAGGGATAGAAATAGGAAGAGAGCTACGAGTGGGCTTAGCAATCTGTGTTTTAATAAGATTGTTAAAACAGGTCATCTTGGTATTTACACAAGTTTGAGAACCATCACTGCTCTGGGCTAGGGTTTTATGAAACATTAATGCAGAGACATATAATGTAGGGATCATCTCAACAGCAATTTCAAATTCTGATTCAATCAGCCAGCAGTAGAGCCCTGATTGTGAGTTTCTAACATGCTACCCCAATCTACATAACTCTACTAATTCAAAGACTACACTTTAAGTGCAGGGGTCTGAATAATCCTGCTCCCTCATTCCTAGAAGTTAAGGGATTGTCCAGCTTCTGGTGGACAATGAAATCACTAGCATTCAATATGTATTCTAGTTGCTCACATATGCAATTCTAGCTACTCAGGATGATGAGATCTGAAAATATACAATCTGAAGCCAGTCTAGGCAAGAACATGTTTGAAGAGAGGAGAGGAAAGAAAGAAAGAAAGGAAGGAAGGAAGGAAGGAAGGAAGGAAGGAAGGAAGGAGAGAAGGAAGGAGAGAGAGAAAGGGGGTAGGAGGGAGAGAGGGAAAAGTAGAACTGTGGATCAAGTGGTGGAGTGCCAGCCTTGAGTTTTGCTAGGGGACAGTCCCCAGTTTCTGAGTTCAGGCCCTAGTTTAGGTCCCTTAATTTAGGCCTCAGTCCCAGCACACACACACACACACACACACACACACACACACACACACACACACACACACACACACACACACACACAAGTAAGCTCTCCATAACCCTAACTGAATTTCCTCCATGTGAGAAACCCTGAACATGTCTTGTTCAGCAGTGCTAGAAACCCTTAAGTAGATAAAGCATCAGTTGCTTCTACTCAGAGACCTTGTTTAAAAGGAGAGGAGATTCAAATCCAGATATCACTGGGTATAAGTGTGTGTGTGTGTGTGTGTGTGTGTGTGTGTGTGTGTGTGTGTGTGTGTGTGTGTGTGTGTGTGTAAACAAACTGCAGCTTTCTTCAAGCTATTCTAAAATGATTAGCTCCATCCAGTGGAAAGCTCTATTAGCTTGAACTTGGAGTCACTGCAAGGAAAGCCTTTTAGTTGTTTTCTCTCTGTGACTCAGAAATGAAGGGGAGATCCCCTTTAACTACACTAAATAACTCAAAGCCACACACAACATATACATCTAGAGACACAGAGCAAAGTGAAAGGCCCTCAATGACGGGAGACCACACAGGATGCAGTGGGATTCATACAACATCCTTTCCTGTGAAATTCACACTGTCATATCCCAGACATGAGTCTTTTGCTAAGAACAAAAACTTTAAAAAAATCTTTGGGGTTTGAATTCAATCATGACTATTCTCTCATACTTTTAAATATCTACTGTGAGCTGACTTTTCTTTTTTTAAAGAAGTGCACAAAGTAGCAAGACGTAAATAAATAATTCAAAGACTTTGAGTTGGAGTCTGTGTGGACTGTGGGTGGCTCTGTCTCATTTTGGTTTTATGCTGTTGTCTGCACTGGGAGTGTAGAGGGAGAACAATTTTTCCCCTAGAAAAACAATGTGTCAGCTCTCTTTGCCAGCTTCTGTGACACTAAAGGCATTGCACTGTTAGCCAAACTGGAGCCAACCGAAGCATACACACTCCTGAACAGGAACCACATCGTTTGCAGTATCTGACACCTCCTCATTTCCCAAACCTCCTCTCCTCCCCTTTCTTTTTTGATCATTCTTTGTATGCATGCATATGTTTTCCTGTGTTTCATACATATGCACACACACACACACACACATACACACAACACACACACATGCTGACATCTTACAAGCAGTTTTTTTTTTTTAATGTATGTAGTACCGAGGAATCGAACCCGGGTCTTCTTGCATGCTAGGCAAGCACTTTAACCACTAGGCCAAACTCCCGGCCTCCCTTACAAGCAGTTTTTAGCTCTTTTGACACATAATAAAGCATCCATTCCCAGCTAGACCAGACATTCAGTTCCAAGTGTTTCCCTAGAAAATACTGTGGCTTCTAATTAAATAACTCAACAAACAGCAGGAAAGGATAATGTGAAAATTAGAACAGCACTGTGGCTTACTAACAAGCAGCCAATGGTTGTTGATGGACTTCAGAAAATCAAGCTGTGGTACCTTCTTGCTGAAAGGAAAGAAAGGAGAGAGGGAATGAGGAAAGGAAGGAGGGAGGGAGGGAGGGAAGGAGGGGAAAAAGGGGAGGGAAGAAGGGAGGGAAGAAGGAAGGGATTCCAACAGAACAG
Organism: Megascapheus bottae; assembly: GCF_031878675.1. Classification (NCBI taxonomy): domain Eukaryota; kingdom Metazoa; phylum Chordata; class Mammalia; order Rodentia; family Geomyidae; genus Megascapheus; species Megascapheus bottae. Next base: position 5,851,932 of record NC_143547.1, on the reverse strand, counting down.
TTGATCAGGCCTAAAGTGAGGCCATAGGCTGGGTCACAAAATCTTCGCTGTGGAAATGGAAGTGGGAGAAGCAGTAGTGTGAAATTCAAAGAGAAGAATAGATAAGCAGAGCTGGGCATGGTAGATCACATCTGTAATCCTAGCTAGTCAAAAGGCTCAGTTCTGAGGATTATGGTTCAGAGCCAGCCAGGGCACTAAAGTCCGTGAGACTCTGATCTCCAGTTAACCACCAGAAAACAAGAAGTGGCGCTGTAAGTCAAGGGGTAGGGTGGTAGCCTTGAGCTGAAGACCTCAGGAACAGCACCCAGGCCCAGAGTCCAAGACACAGGACCAACCAAAAAAAAAAAAAAAAAAGGAAGCAGAGCAACAGAAGAAAATGGAAGAAATCTTTTCAATGACCTCATTCAGCCCTAGCCCTTCCTTCCCATGGAAGATGTGGGCAGAATTGAGGCTTTTGTTCTCCTAGGTCTACAGCACAGCTTCTCTCCCAACATTTCAACATGACTGATAAAAGTTCTCTTCTCATGAAGCCACTTTGCAGGTAGACACTGCTGACAGACTGGAAGCAGAGAGGGTGAGCAGGTATAAGATGCCAGTATGCCTCCCATGAACTGTAGCAAAGATGTGATTGCCCCTCACCCACCCACTGCATCAGCTCTTGTCTCTTAGAGGCCCATCTTCACAGGGTGCCAGTGTTCCCATAAAGACCTATGGTAGACTTATCTTTCTTCTACCCTGATGCACCATTGTCTCTTCTTAGGATCAGAGTCAACCCCAAAGTCCTGATTCTGGCCTTGGAAAATCCATGATATGATTTCTGTCTATATTCTCTCACCTCTCCTTTATCCTCTCCTGTGGCTTTCCCCTAGTTTCCCCCCTTTCAGCTCTACCATGCTCTTTGTTGCTCTTGAAACCCACCAAGCCTGTTCTGCCTCAGGGCCCTTGCCTTTCCTCTTTTGGATGCCTGAAATGCTCTTTCCCAGACAGCCAGGCAGGATTGGCAACTCTGACTCATTTTGTTTCTGTAAACATGTCACCTCCTCCTCGAGGTCTCCTTTATACTTCACCATATTCTGTCTGTCCATTACTCAGCTTCATTGGCTATTGGAGTCATTGTCTTTTCCTGCCATTGTATCCCTCATTGCTCAGTTTATTTGGCATTGTCTGACTGCCCCAGGATGGAGGCTCCATTCCTAAGTTCTCTGCCACATTTTTTGACACCTACAATAGTAGATACTCAACAGATCCTAGGAGAGAAGAAGACTTGCACACAACAGTCCTGAGGGGCTTATAGCAGGCAAGGTCCCAGGTGTGACACCTTCCAAGTATACACAAGTCAACTACTGACTATTCGCCCTCCATCATTCAGTCACTCATCTGGTGTCTGTGTTAATGTGCCCAGTTATCTAACTTTCCCACATAACAGACCTAGAGCATTCTATTATATGTTTATAAATATTTGAAAAATGAAGCAATCCCAAGGAAACATATATTCATAGCGGTTAACTTCATGGGTATGTTTTGATTTCGGTTTCTTTTCCTTTTCCCTTTCTCTTTCTCTTTTTTTTTCAAGCCAACAAACCTATCCTGAAGCCACATAATCACAGTGTTTGGAGAAGGGGCAAGTGAGTTGGCACTTCCAGAGAGAATAGGTTCCTTCCTTAGAGAAGAGCAGGAGATAAGCTGCCATGAAATAGCCCCATCGGGAAACCCAACCCGGCTGTCACCTGAACAGACCTAGTGTGGGCCCTTCAGTGACTAATTCTTAGTGCTGACCTGACCCAGTCATCCACATGTAGTATTTGCAGGGCGATAGCACACTCCAGGAACAATTCTCTTCTGTAGATTTAGTTACTGAAAGTCAGAGATGATATGACCAAATTCTAAATGCAAGAACAGTCCTCTTGAGGGAGGTGTAAGATTTGCCAGATAGGAAAGGAAACCTGCCACATGGTCCAGGCAGAAAAGAGTTTACTGGGGAGGAGCAGGAGCTGCAGGCACACAAAAGATGGAGGTATGTCGAGACAGACAGGAAGGAAAAGAGGAAAAGAGCTGGGGACTAGTGTTGAGCCCCATGATATAGGGAAAGGCAGGAGGCGGGACCCAGTGGATGTGGATGTGACCTCAGAGCCTGGGGAACCTCTCACTGTCTACAGGAGGTGTGACCAGGGATGTCCAGGATGTGACCTCAGCGGAGGTCACTTCCTCAGTGAGGAAGTGCTCTCCGATCTCAGAGCCTGGGATCCTTTGCTGACTTAGTCAGGTGATTGACAGTCTGGTGATTACTGATTTCAGGCAGGTAAAGAGGAAGTGGGGAGGGGCTGTTCTCCAGGGAAGACCTAACAGGAAACACCATATAGGTAATGGGAGATTGGCACTAGAATGCAACCTTCCCTTATTGGTACTGGCTGGTTTCATTTGAAGCTAGACCATGCCTTGCTATAGTGAGCTATCATGTGTATTACAAAATGTTTAGCAAGCTGGGCATTGGTGGCTACTGTCCATAATCTTAGCTATTCAGGAGGCTGAGATCTGAGGATCCTAGTTCAGACCCAGCCGAGACACTTTTATCTCCAATTAACCACTGGAAAACTGAAAGTGGCACTGTGGCTCCAAGTGGTTGCATGCTAGCCTTGAGTGAAAAAGCTCAGGGGACAGCTCCTAGGCCCTGTGTTCAAGCCCAAGACTGACAAATAAAATAAAATAAAATAAAATAAAATAAAATAAAATAAAATGTTTAGCAGTCTCCCTGGTAGCTACTTACTAAATTCCCTCCCTCTGCTTCCAATTCTGACAACCCAAACTACCTGCAGATATTACCCTATGTCCCACGGGGGTGAAGCAGAGTCACTGCTCTGCCTTCTAGACAAAACCACAGAAAGCAAGAGGAAACAGGAGAGCAACTCACCAAGCATCCATTCATTTGGAGCTGGGCTTGGGAGTGAAAGGGAAAGCAGAGAAGAACTACAGAGGCAGAGCTGAGGTTCAGAAAAGAGAAACGTCTTCCTCCCAAAAGATCAAACTCAACTGACAGATAAGGCCAGTGGGCGGAGTTGTCCCCACCAAGAACTCCCTGGTGGGTTGCTTTGAAGGGAGCAGTGTGTTTATAAGCAGGCCAAAGGGGCACTGAAGCCCATTAAAAAGGGAGTGCCTTGTGGTTTCCCAGATATCTTATCAAATGTACTTTAAGAATTCAAAGCCGAAAGAAATCCAAATGCTACTACCCCTGAATGCTCCTTTCCTTAAACTGGAAGACTAACCAAACTTCCTGTCAGCACAGAGGAGCCTGAAATGATTAAAGCAAAAGGGAGCACTCCCTCTATTGTGCCTGCTTTTAATCCTGAGAGAATTTCCCTTCTCAACACTCAAACAATTTGGGATTGGTTGATGCTAATTGCAGAGAGCTTTACTCAAGAAGGGAAAGGGAAATCATATGCACCCGAAAGTACAGTGAAAAGAGAAATAGAAGCAGATCGGGGGTGGGGGCCTGAGAAAGTTTGACATTGGGATCATTGGTGCATATTCTTAAAGGCAATTGGCCATCAGTAGTTGCCATTTCCCTCGAGAGGCAAACCTAGGGAGGTGGGAAGGGTCTTCCCTTCATTTATCACTCAGGCCTCCAATCTGTCAAGAAAAGCACTGATTTTTATCATACAACAAAATGCACAAAGCCAGCAAGCCAGGCCACCAGTAACTCACATCTAGCTATTCAGGAGGTTGAGATCTGAGGATGTTAGTTTAAAACCAGCCTGGGCAGGAAAGTCAGTGAGACTCTTATGACAAATTAATCATCAAAAATCCAAGTAAAGCTGTGTCCCACCAAGAGGTAGAGGGCTTGCCTTGACACACCCCCCCTGAAAAAAATCACAGGGGCAACACCCAGGCTATGAGTTCAAGCCCCAGAACTTGTTGCACAGCAACTCCAGGACTCCAACATACTTAATAAAGGCTAAGTAAATAAACAAAGAAGATGTGCTGAGAAAATAAAAATCTTCACACCAGAGTGGTTTTCTTTATTACAGACTCCAGTTTAGCAATAGCCCATCCAGCTCTCATCTAACCCCAGAAACAAGCCTAACAGGGTGAACTGGTGAGAGAAGGCAAAACAAGAGTGCTGTTCCCACCTTTTGTCTCTGAGAAGCAGATGTCTTATTTATGTTCCAGATTGGCTTGCTAAAGGTAACTTATATAAAAATTTTCCTTTATTACACACTTTGTGAAAGCTTGGTTCATTTTTAGTTTTGATGGTACTAGAGTTTGAACTCAGGCCTTCATACTTGCGATGTAAAAGTTCTACCACTTGAGCCACAACCTCAGCTCTTTACAAATTTTGGTATGTTTTTACATTTTAATAAATGTGAATTATTTTTATGATCTAGCACTAACTTTACCAAGGCGAGCCTCAGATCAAGATCTTCTTATCTCTGCCTCCCAAGCTGCTGGGATTACAGATATGTACCACCGCACCCAACTAGCTATCATTTGCCCAAGAAGTTAAAGGTTAGCTTCACTTTGAAGTAAGATTGGGCACCTCAATTGACATAACTATTCATGATATCAATTAGAGTATCAGCATTTACAGAATACTTGCTACATGCTAGTTCAAAGCACTCTATATAGATTAACTCATTAAATCCAAACCAAATCGTGTACCTTCTGTAACTATAAATGATCTGTACCTCCTTTTCCTTCTCCCAAACTTAGAAATATGCTTAAAAGTAATGGGTGAACACATATTTAGTTAGCCCAAATTACATTTTAGTCTACAAAATTTTTGTGCTAGATTACTGAAGTGCTGCCACCCAGGTACTGGTAGCTCATCCCTATAATACTAGGTACTTGGGAGGCTGAGAATAAAAGATTTGGTGCTGGAGGTCAACCCAGCAAAGAAGTTCAAAATTCCTCTTCTTTATCCAAAGGTGGATGCAGTTCCATGTGTATCTGTCATCTCATATTACATGGAAGGCTGTGAGCAAAAGGATCAAGGTCTGTCAGCCCAAGCAAAAGAGTTTGTGAGACTCGGTCTCCATGAAGGAAAGATAGATGAGATGGCATGTGCCTGTAATCCCAGCTACAATGCGAAGCCTTAAGTAGCCAGATCACAAGTCAGGTTGAAAGCAAGAGTCTATCCAGAAAATAATTAGTGAAAAAAGGGCTAGAGTGATATTGTGCCAGTCTAGCAGGTACAAAGCCCTGAGTTCAAATCCCAGTGCCCCATTCATTCTCCTCCTGGTTATGTCTATCCCTTTGCAACACAACCTTTCAGTCCTCCTATCAATAATGTTCTTCCCATGCCCTTGAATTTGGATTAGGTTCTGGGATTTGCTTTGGCCCCTGCAATGTAGCAGTAGTGGACATTTTAGTTCTAAGCCATGGTCTCAAAGGACCTACTCACTTCTCTCATGCTTAAAACCCTAAAAACACTGTATAAAACCACCTCAGGCAGGGCCTGTAGGAAAATAAAAGACCCCTCCTACATGGGCCAACCAGACTTCAGCTGCCTTGCCAGCTGACTGTGGACATGGGAGAAAGCCCAGCCAAGATCAGCCTGTCCTGGTCCAGATTGAGACGATCACCTAGCTCAACCACAAGCTACATAAGATATTGGTTGGTTTTAGTCACCACATTTTGGGATAGCATGTTTCCCCGCAAAGATGCAACATTCTGATTATGTCCTTTACCTTGTGAGTCTCCAAGAGAGTTGCAATTTATAGTTATTCTGAAGTTTACTGGTTCTTTTCCTTTCTTGTGTGTGTTACACACATGCAGATGTTGAAGAACTTAGGGAAGCATTACTCTAGATCATTCAGCACAGGAGTTACTGGCATTTGTTCTTTTGCAGGTTTGAAGAACATCAGCTCTTATTCTTACAGATTTTGCTGCTGTTCTAAGTACACCTACCGTCATGGGACCCATAACAACCAGTGTTATGACAAACAAGTGTTAGAAAGATTCCCAGATCGTCCCCATTTCTCTTCCTTACTGTGATCTAAAAAAGTAAAATAAATTAAAATAAAGCCAAGAACTCACTGTTCTACCTTCAGTAAAACAATCATCAGAGTTTCTTCTAGAAAATCCTCCTAGTATCAGGAAATAATAGGAAACAACTATAAGAAGTAGACAAGGAGGCTAGAAACTTGTTAAGGATCCATTTTGAATGAAAATCAATTTAAGTGCAGAAACGCATATGCACACGCGCGCGCGCACACACACACACACACACACACACACACACACACACACACTTCCAAGCAGTGTCATTCACTGCCTTCCAATATGAACTCCCCCACAAGCATTTCAAAACATTTCTGGAAATTCATGTTTTATGGAATTCATCTGCTTCCAAGACCAAGTTTATTTTTCAGTTCAACTAGCCTTCTCAGAGTTCATATAATCCCTCTAATTTCTCCTCTTTCCTTGGAACAAAATTTGGATTGCAGGAAGATATTATTATTACTAGCATTATAATCAAGTTTCTGTTGCTCAACACTGTACAAAAGATCTAGGTGCAAGTTTCCAAAAGCTACCACCAAAGTAAATTGTAGCATATGTGACTTAAAGTCTCCTTTTTTTAAAAAAAAGCACTTCAAAGGTTATTCAACTGTCATCTAATAAACAATAAATATTTCCAAAATGAGTTGCTACACGTGTCAAAACATACACCCAACAAACCAGGACTACTTCAAAAGAGCCAGCAGTCAAAGGTCCAGGGAGGAAATCAAGGTTCTTCCTCACTGTGAGCTCAGCTACTAAGTTTGGCAAGGCTATTTTGGACTAACAAATGTAGAAGAGATGAACACGAGACCATTATAATATATCATTATTCAGACAAGAATCATCAATAAATGCTAAAACTAGCTGGAGAAAGTTGGATGAGGAATGATATTTTATAGTTTCCAACACATTTTATGTACTCATTACAAATGGAAAATGCCTTCCTAGTTGTGTGATTGGGTTCCTACCTCAGTTTTCATCCAATTACTCCTGTGTTCTATTAGGGCCAGATTCCTGACAGGTATTACAATATAGCCTGCTGTACTCTGTTATCTCCCTTTTGAGTGAGGCTTTAAATATACTACTTCCCTGTTGCCATGTCTACCCTCCAGATTCTACCCCCATAAGTATATTTGTTGAATTCATGATGCTTAGACAGTAGTAAAATTTTCTTGCTGACTATGAGAAATAATACCTCAAAGGACAGTCACTAATAGAAGTTTTTTGCTAGTCTTAAAAAAAAATCCCTTTTATCCTAACAAGCTTTGGCTTAACAAACCCCCAGACATTGCCTGTTTTCTAGTGAGTAAAAATATGATGTGTGTGTGTGTGTGTGTGTGTGTGTGTAGCAGAACTGGGATTTGAGCTCAGGGCCTTGTCCTTGCTAGGCAGGTACTCTGAAACTTGAGCTGTGTCACTAGTCCTTTTCGTTCTAGTTATTTTGGGGATAGGGTCTCATGTTTCCCTTAATGAGCCTGGAATGCCATCCTTCTGTCTATGCTACCCACATAGTTGAGATGACAGATTTGTCACCTCACTCTGCTTTTTATTGGTTGAGATGGCTGAACTTTAATCTCAGTCTAGCTTCAAATTGTGATCCTCCAAATCACTGCCTCCTGCGTAGTTAGGATTATAAACATGAGCTTCTAGTTATAATTGCATGATCAGCTATGTCCCTAACTCCACTTTCTGGGGATGAGGTTATTAAATTCTTATATAACGTTGGAAGAATTATTTTAATAAATGAACAGAATGATGTGGCAATGATGTCCTAAGATAGATTGGGCTGGGATTGTGACTTAGTGGTAGAGTGCTTGTCTAGTATTCAGGAAGCCCTGGGTTCAATTCCTTGATACCACATAAACAGAAAAAGCCAAGTGGTGCTGTGGCTCAAGTAGTAGAGTGCTGGCCTTGAGCAAAAAGAAGCTTAGGGATAGTGTCCAGGCCGAGTTCAATCCCCAGTACTGGCAAAATAAAAATGGATCCTCGTCATTCAGTAACTAACATCAGGTGATAACCTTCCGCGTCACTGAATCAGCATCTTATTGAAGAAAGGCTCCTTTCTCTAGGCAGGATGACATTTGCCTTTTAGCCAGACTTGAATGAAAATCCAGCCCGGCTTTTCCAAATGACAGCACCAGGAACTTGGGAAGAGCTGCCACACCCAGGTAGCTGCAGCTCCAGACTTGGACTACTGAGAGCTCTGGGCTGCTTCTCAGAGACCTCCAGTTACTATCTGAGGGCAAAAAAAATGTGTCTGAGCTGCTGCCGGGGGAAACTGTGTCTTCACTTCCTAACAAGTTCCTTTTAGAGGCCATGGCCCCCAGCAAGGCAAACTACCTGGAAACAATCAGAAAATCATCAACAACAAGGCCAGAACATTGTCAAGTCAGCTCCCTGTACTGATCATGATCTAAGATGATAATTGGGCTCTGAAGGAACCACAATGCATTTCTCTGGGGCCAGAATCCACATACAATGTGCCAGCTTGCAAAAGGAGGCAGTACGAAGCAGAGGGTCAGGAAGAATGATCTTCAAATGCAGCAACAGTGGACTCCATCTTTCAAGTGACTCTGTCCTCCAATGCTAGGCCTTATTTTGCAACCCCGAGGGAGACTGAGGTGGTCTGACTCTGATAAAAACCAGCTACAGACAGAGTATGCAGGCAGATTCCTCTGCCAAACCAAAATACAGCAATGAAACAAGTATACACAGAATTAGAGCCAATCTCTGATTGGCCAAGGTCATTAAGCAAAATGAAGGCCATTTCTTGCCTTTTCTACCTTGCTCCAGTGATGGCAACTGAGCCTTAGCCCATTTAGTTTAAATGAACTACTAGAAAATAAAAAATATATTTGCTTTTGGAAAAGAAACAAGCACACTGGGTGCTGGTGGCTCATATTTGCAATCCTAGCTACTCAGGAGGCTGAGATCTTAGGATCAAGTCAGCCTAGACAGACAAATCATTGAGACACTCAACTCCAAATTAACCAGCAAAAAAAGCCAGAAATGAAGGCATGGCTCAAGTGATGATAAAGAGCTGTCTTGAGCAAAAAAAAAGCCAAGCAAGAGTTCAAGGTCATGAATTCAACCTCCAGTACTGGCACAAAAAGAAAAGAAATGAACATGTGAATAAATGAAACATTTTTTAAATAAAAGCTAGTCATTGTCATGTAGCCCACAGAATTGCTTTTAGAAATATAGAATACATTGAATGCAATACATATTTGTAGAACAAGCATTACAGAAAAGTGGGGCAGGGGGCAATCTTGAATTACTGGGGATTATCTCAGTGGCAAAAAAAAAACAAACCCACAGAAAAACAAGAGACATCTGCAAGGTCTCATGGGTCATATGTGACTAGGAAAGGAATCACAGACAGACCCCCTGTTCCTGCTCCCGTTGTCCCTCACTGAGATTGAAGCAGAGCATTTCTTTTAACCACAGATTTGATTTTAGCTAGTCCCTAGTTGTGAACTCCTGAGGAAGGCCAAATTAGATCCCCAGGTTGGGCATGCACATGTGCCCTGACTAGTTATAGAGAGTCAATCCAACCAGGGAAAATTCTCAAAAGCAATCCTTACTAGACTCTATTGCCCATGTGAACCAGCCATCCTTGGCTATGGTTACAGTAGATTCTGATTTAATCTGTCTCCTGTCTCAGAGTGGACCAAGAGACCCCATTTCTAATCATCCAAGTGACACCAATGCTCCATTTTCAGGTCTAAAACACAACTGCAAGTGAAAGGGTGTAAAGGTAGGTTATATACTGTAGTTCAAAATGGAAACACCTTTTATTTCTAGTCTTCTCCTTGAAATCACTTTCCGTTAAGAAAGAGGGTTCAAACCAAGCAACAATGGCTCACACCTATATTCCTAGCTAATCGGATCTCAGCCCCCTGTTCTGAAACCAGTCCAGATAGGAAAGTCCATGAGACACCAATTACCCACCAAAAATCTGGGACTGAAGCTGTGGCTCAACTGGTAGAGTTCTAGCCTTGAGAATGAAAGCTTAAGGATAGGGTCCAGGCCCTGAGTTCAATCCTCAAGACTAGCACTAGAAAAGAAAGGAAAGAAAAAGAGGCAGGCAGGGAGGAAGGGAGGGAGGGAGAGGGGAGGGAGGAAAGGAAAGAAGGAAGGAAGGAAGGAAGGAAGGAAGGAAGGAAGGAAGGAAGGAAGGAAGGAAGGGCCATGCTTGCAAAATCTCATCCAATAATAAAGACAATGTTTAGTAGAGAGAAATATGTTTCTACTTTCCAATCATTCTTAGGAAAATTCTATTTGGAAATGACTAATTTCCTTCTACCCCCTCCCCAGCTCCTCTTAATTAACCATAGGAATGATACCTTGAAGATAGCACACTAGCCTAACCCCTGGGTCCCAACTCTCCAAGCAATTCTTAAAAGGGGTAAAATGTTTCAAATGCAACAATTATCTTTTCTGTTGTGAGCAATCCATACTATCCTCAGAGCCAACCCCAAATCCCCACAGAATTCGTTTTCTTGGCAGTCCATAATACTATCACTATCTGTGCTTTCATTATCCATTCTTAGATCTTAATCATTTGGAGACAATCCTGTTTTCCATGTTTGTAGGGGAAGCAAACAAAAATATTTTTAAAAACCTTTCTCATCAAAACACCACGGAAATCAGAATGTATAGAAATGACATTTTATTGGTCATCAAGCCTAATCCTTCAGGGACCCTTATAAAAATTGTTCCCTAGGGTGAAGTCACTTGGTGTAGCCAAGTTTTAAAGGTCGACTCAAGATGAGGTTTCCCATAAATTCACAAATGTCAAAGAGAACTAACTGATGTGTGTGTCATAGGCAAAGAATTAAGAATGATCAGGAAATAGTTCCTGGAAACAGAAATGTAAAGTTTTGACATTTTCTCCTTAAATCATTAAAAATTCCACAATCAAAAAAATGGACAGGAGATGGGGGAAAGAAGGCTTATCCCAGGAATTGAAAGATTGAGAGGCAAAAAAAAGCCTTTGCCCCCAAAGCATTAAAATGTTAAATCACTCTGTGTCTGCTTATTTGAAATGAAACAAGGATGATAGAAAGCATCCAGTGAGGAAGGAAACACCTACCTCTCCCCTATCCCCCAGAGAGCTCCATGAAGGCCCATGGGCCAAATGTATTAACATTAACCACTAGGAAATATGATTTCTACATAGAAGCATGTGGTTAGCACTCTTTTAAAGGTAGCCATCTTATCCCTTTCTAGCATTTCCTGCGTTTCATGTTTTATTTCAGAATGCACTCAATAACATCAGAGGAGAGAATGGGGAAGATGCTCTTGATCTCAGCCCAGCTCGTCAAGGTTTATGAGGCCCTTATTCCTTATTTCTAAACAGCCTGATCACTGATGTTGAAAGACATGCTTTGGAATCATTGCTGGTCTTCTTGCCTAACTTTATTCCTCCCTCCCTTCCTCCCTCCCTCCCACCCTTCCTCTCTTCCTTCCTCCCCTTTTATTCCTTCCTTCCTTCCTTCCTTCCTTCCTTCCTTCCTTCCTTCCTTCCTTCCCTCCCTTCTTCCTTCCTTCCTACCCTCCTTTCTTCCTTCCCTTCCTTCCTTCCTTCCTTCCTTCCTTCCTTCCTTCCTTCCCTCCTTCCTTCCTTCCTTCCCTCCTTCCTTCTTTCCTTCCTTTCCTTCCTTTCCTCTCTCTCTTCTTTCCTCCCTTTTCCCTCCATTTTCTTCCTTCCTTCCTTTTCTTGTCTTTTTGTTGTTTGATCTTAAGAGTTACCCCTAAATAAGCCTTCTATGGTGGGTGCATAAGAATGAGGATTAAGTTCATTATGGAGGCTCAGACTGTGGCTGTGAATCCCTGAGAAGTCAGGGAAAGTCAAAAACTGCATTTGGTCCTATAATCAAGACCATTGATAAATGTAGTCATGTTAAGCAGTATCATGGAGCTTTATGATCATTTCTTGCCTAGCCAACATATTGGAACAGCTTGTTTTTGTGGGAGACATTGATGCAACTCTGGAAGCTGCAGCAAAATAACAATAACACCAATAATACAAATATTTGCTAGGGTGGCTGTACCGTGTTTAGTGCTCTCCACGTCTCTTATACATCTCACAGAAAAAAAATCTATGATGAAGTAGAGACAGATAAGAAAACTAAGCAACAGAGATCTAAAGGAACATGGGCAAAAGCAATACACTTGAGAGATTCTGAAATCAGTTCTGATTTCTTTTGGCTCTGAAGTTGATGCTTTAACCGAGAGTTTTCAGAATTTGCATCGGAATGATCCAAACTAAGGCTGCATCCAAAATGAAATTGGTGTTGGAAGAAGGATCTAGGATATCATAGTTCTTTTTGTTTGTGCCAATCCTAGGGCTTGAACTCAGAGCCTGTGTGCTGTCCCTGAGCCTTTTTGTTCAAAGCTAGATCTCTAACACTTGAGCCACACCTTCACATTTGGCTCTTTGTTGGTTAATTGAAGATAAAAGTGTCATGGACTTTCCTGTCTCAGCTGGCTTCAAAGCATGATCCTCACTTTTCAGCCTCCTGAGTAGACTGAGTAGCTAGGATTATAGCAGTGAGCCACTGGTTCTCAGCAAGGCTGGAGTAGTAAGTTTTTAAAGCTTCTCAAGCAATTTTTATGGACTGCCATATTTGAGAACTAATGTTCCCGGCCACCACTCTCCACTGCTGCTTCAGAAGGGAAAGAAAAAGTGGGTAGGCTGAACCCCTCCTAGCTCTTTTGCTTCAAGTCTTCAGTTCATCTAAATGCAGAACATCTTTCAACAGGTGGATTTAGGAAAGGCCAAAGGTCAACAGAAGCTAGTCTGGCAGAAGATACTGCTACAATATACCTCAAGGGTATGCACTTGCTGTGTTCACAGGGAAAGTGAATTTTAATGGCTAGATAGTGTGAGGGGCCCACCATGATAGCTATGATCTTAACCTTTTGTTGTGGCTACAATGGTAGGTAGTTGGGACTTTGTGAGTGTCTTTATTACTTGCATCTTTTGATGCTACAGTTTAATATATTTTTGTAATTTTAATAGAGTTTGGAGTATATTATTATCATCATCATCATCATCATTATTATTATTAGATGCACTCTACCACTTGATCTCCACTTTTGGCTTTTTTGGGAATTGGAGATAAGAGTCTCACTGATTTTTCCTGCCTGGGCTGGCTTCAAACAGTGATCCTCACATCTCAGCTTCCTGCTTAGCTAAGATTAGAAGAGTAAGCAACTGGTATCTGGCTTGGATTGCATTTTTGTTCTCATCCTTCTTGCTGAAGAAGGCTGACACTGCCTCATGGCTGCTGTTTTGAACTCAGAATTAGCTAAGCAGCATGACTTGCTTGGGCTGATTAAGTCTATGCAGAAGTGCTGCGTGTCACTTTTGAGTACAAACATAAAGCCTGAGTTCAGAGTTCAGCTTGTTCTTTCCTCCCATCTAGAACTTGGACCAGCAAGCATTGGAGCAGATCTGGATCCCATCTGCCTCAGCCCTACAATGAAGGCAGTAAATGGACAAGCTGTAGCTGATCCATGACAAATGATTTTCATGATAAAAAATAACGTCTGCTGCTGTAAGCCACGCGGATCTGGGGATCATTCGTTACCAGGCCTGTCCTAATGGCTACAGTCATCTACCCTCATTTCATCTATACTCTAGAAACTATGAGTGAGATACATTTTGCTTCTCTGTGCAACTCTTCTCAGGAGAGAGGGAATGAGATAGCCAACACTAGTCCCCTTCCTCTGATACCTTAAATCTTTTATGGGACTAGAAAGGGTCTAGTTGAAATTAAATTAAAACAAATAGATGTTTCTCTGTCTTTTACAAGTGTATAACAAGTGAGCAGCATTTAAAATTAGACATCTAAATGTTGCATTTCTCTCTCTCTCTAATTTTTCATCAAATAAGGAAAAATGCCTTCTGGCATTCATATCAGTACTATTAGCATAACACAAATGCAGATTCTAAACTATATAGCAGTTTAATTTGACTTAACCAGAACCCTGATCAATGCAGAATAAATAAGAAGAATGCACAGTAAAGTGTGAAAGCAGAACACATGCTTTGATCTTTGCAAGAACAATAACAACAGCATTGAAGACTTAGAAATAAATTATAGATAATTAACCAACTCCAAAGATTCTGATTTCATTGATGTAGAATTGCTCTCAAATATTAGCATCCTAAAAGTAAAAACTCCCCACTGACTCTAATATGCATCCTGGGTTTAAATCTAATCCTGATTCCCCTGTTCTTATCCCAAAGTCTCAGAGAGATGGAAGTCACACATCTAGTTAATGGCAGAGGTGAGGACTAAAATCTTTCGTTTATGATCATCTCTCATTAAAGTACAGTATATAGTGAGAACTTTTTTCTAGGAAAGCTGCTTGCTTTTATGAATTTAATTAGTGAAAGATGGCAGCATCCATAGCTAATGTTCCTATTAGTCTTTCTGAGTGTTGAAGGGATGCTTATGACATTTTATACAGTAACCAGATATATAAAAGGCATTTGCTCTTCAACGCTTTACAACATCTCTATGTTTTCCTGAGCTGAGCTGGTATATTACATGGAACTTGGTGCCATTATTAGAAAGTATAAAAGTTTTGCAGGAGCTTGAGGAGTAAACAAAAGCCATATAACGAATGATTGGTGTCCTTAATGTACTATGTTGTCTCTCATCTCCTTTGCTGTCCCTTGGTTATTTCATATTGGTATAGTATCTCACTTTGTTATCTGATATATTGAATATATTTGTATTTGGTTATTTGAAATTTGATAGGGAAGGGGGGAAAACCAAGATGGGTGGGGGGTGTGGAGGGGGGAGGGAAATGGGTACCAAGACATGTGAAAGGGTATCAATGTATGTGAATTAATGCACCTTCTATCTGGCAAATATCATGTAACCCTTTTACTAATTACAATAAAAAAATGCAAAAAAAAGTTTTGCAGGAGTTCTGAACTCGCCATTCAACAAGCTTGTTTACTCTTGAGGCTATGGATTCACATAGTTTCACTGCCATATTAAAATCTCTCTCACTATTTTTCTCTTTTTCTCTTGCTCTGTGCGTGTGTGTGTGTGTGTGTGTGTGTGTGTGCATGATTTCAATCACAGTTATTGAAAGATCAGCCAGACCTTTGTGGAGACTTTTGCACAAGCACAAATCAAACATTCCTTCTGCCTAAAAACTCATTTTGAATCCTCAACACACTAAAACATACATTGACAACAAAGATGAGGGGTGTGTGTGTGTGTGTGTGTGTGTGTGTGTGTGTGTTGGCAGTTACAGGAGAGGGGGTTGGGCTGTAGCTCAAGACCCTGGGTTTGATCCCAGTATTGCAAAATAAATAAACAAACAAAAAACATGGTAGAAGAGGAATGTGTATGAATATGATAGTACATAAGCTTGGGTCTATTTTTTAAAAAATCTGACTCTGGACCTAAGTAGATACAGAAGAATTCTTTCAAAATACACAGTTCCATTTAAAGCTTCTTCTCATTGACTTGAGATGAGCAGACTTAGAAAACCAACATCCAGGCTTTCAAAAATCATTCATATTCAGTTCCCAAAGCCTAACAGTTCTCTGTCCAATGTGCTGGCATATGCTGAAATTGGCACCTGAAACCTGTCTAGTCTGAATTATAATGGGCTGAAAGCATAAACCATCCACTGGATTTCAAAAATAAAAGTATAAAATACCCCATTTATAAAACTTCTAAACTGATCACATGTAGAAATAAAAATAATTCAGCTATGTTGGGTTGAAAAGAATACAACATTAAAAGTAATGTTACATGTTTCTTTTTGTATCTGCCAAACATATTGGCTTTTAGAAAAGTTAAAGTTACATATATTTCTTCTGAAAAATGCTGGACTAAGGAAATTGTCTTAATATTGTATTTTAATTGATTTGAGTTAGAGGTGATAACTGTTGAATACATTTGAAGATTAGGGAGAGGAATTTAACTCTTGTTAAGAACCCAGAGTGGGCCGGGTACAGATGGCTCAAGCCTAATGTCCTAGCTACTCAAGAGGCTGAGATCTGAAGATTGCAGTTCCAAGCCAGCCTGTGCAACAAAGGCCACATCACAAGATTCTTATCTCTAATTAACCACCAGAAAACCAGAAGTGGCACTGTGGCTCAAAGTGGTAGAGCACTAGCCTTGAGCAAGTGGGAAAGCTCAAGGACAGTGTTCAGGCCCTGAGTTCAAGCCCCAGGACTGAAAAAAATAAAAAAGAACCCAGAGTACCTGAGTTCTGTAGATTGATCACTCATCATCCATGTGTCCTTGATGTTTATCCTTTACTGTAAAATGGTAATAGCTATATGACTATAGTTCTCCCCCATAGGGTTACTGTGAGGATTAAGTGAACAAAGTAAGTGAATAATGCACAATACAGCATCAAGGAGGTGCCAGAACTCAATAGACATTAGGTATTACAAGTATCTAAACAGTGGTGACATTTCAAGAATTTTCAAAAGTCTTAAAGGATTTTCTAAACTTCAGCAGGCTAGAGATGGAAAGAGGTTCACATTAAAGCTACAGCATAAGCAAAGGCACTTAAACAATACACCTGAGTTTGAAAAATAGCACTATCACTCAAAATGTCCTTCTTTGCACACTGGCTAGCTTAAACTTATCATTGGCTAATAGATTAGGAATGCAGATACATATTCCCTGGGATATAATAGAGATTCATAGAACTTCAGAACTGGAAGTTGAATCGCCATTTATGCTATACATGAATTGCCAGTTTTCAAAGATTCATGGAATAACGGCATACTCTCAAGGTTGAAATGATACTAAATATGCTAAGCTCTCTTTGATGATTTAGAGGATACTTACAGATTCTGCAGTAAGCAAGGGTCAGTAAGAAATGAAACATAGGCATTGTCCTACATGATGAATGAGGCCATCTTTCATTGTATCACATACATGTCACTTAGGTAATAAAAACTGAGGATGTTTGATAAAGAATCTACACACACCAACAAGAAAGCTTCAAATTTGTGTTATTTGCTTTAATCTCTAGGATGACATGGTCTGACCTGATTTACAGTTCAACTAATGGCTGCTGGGAAAACTGTCTTTCAGAGTCAGCTATTGTCCACATCTGACCTGATTCCATGCATGTGAAGCTGCCAGTCTGTCTCACATACCAATTTCTGCCTATCAAGACAACTTAGCTTGTTCTAAACCACTCAGGTGCAAAGAACAAAAAACAAAAACAAGGAAGATAATGACAAAGCAAACAGTTCTGTAAGTACAGCAGATTCTGTAGAAATTCATTCACATTTAAACCAGGCTTTCTCTGTCTTGTTTAGGGAAAGATTATTCTTCATTGCGGGACTATCCTGTATACTTTAGAATGTCTAGAAGCATCCTGCCCTCTACCCACTGGATATCAACATCATCTTCCCTAATCTGTGAAAAAAAGAACATGTCTCCAGACATTGCTCAATGGGCCCGGAGCACAACTAACCATACATGAGTGGTTCTCACTGGTCTGAATCATAAGCATTTCCTGGTAGCTTGTAGAAACAAAATGGTACATCTCTAAGTACCATTCCTAGGATGCTTTGGTTCAGAAGGTCAGGGATGGAGGCCAAGAAGCTGTGCCTGTAACAAGCTCCCTAGGACGATGGTGTGGGTGGTCAGAAGTCTACATTCTTCCAAACATGGATCTTTCAGTCCGTATGCACACCCAGGTCAAGATGAAGGTTACAGAAAGTATGAACTTAAAATCAAAGCAGAACCAGTTAAACAAATGAGCTATGCGGTGTATAAACTGCTTGATTATGTGGAGTTCCACCTGGGAGAAATCAGGTACTGAGATTAAAGAAGTTGTAGAATAGGAAAAAAATCCATTTGTCACCTACCACAGGAAATTAAGAATGAGTCAAGCTCATGCTGTAATTTTACCTCCTGGGAAGCACTGAATACAGGTGACTAATATATCTACCAAGGTTCCATGTTAATCATTTTCTCTCTCATGAAAGAGCCAAGCATGCAGGGATAGGGAAATTTTTTCGTTAGCCAAGGTCTATTTGCATATTTATAACATCAGTATGGGCCACACAAAATTATCAATACAGACAGATGGGCTATGCAGGCCAACCAACAAGAAGCATTATGTGTCTGTCCACTCATGTACCAATTCATGGGTTTTATATGGTTCGTGGGCCATATGCTCCTCATCCCTTCAGTTCATACCAATCTCACATCTGATTTTAAGTTAAAACGAGTTCAAAGAAAGTACAAAGAGACAAGCAAGATTCTCATGATATGTCAAACAGGATCACAGTACCCAGAGAGAATGAGTGGGTATACTGGATGGCTTAGGGTACAGAGCTTCCTTCAGAGATATTTACCTAGAGAGGCTACTTTCTACAACTATCCAAAGTCCCTATAAAACTCATCTGGTGATTAAGGATGTTGCATTTTGCACACCAGCTTTGTTTACCTGGAGAAATTTCCAATTAAAAAATGGAGCTGACATTGATGGGTATCTTAGTTTGCTTTAGAAGCAAATCCCACATCAGTGAGGCTAATACATGTCTTGATGGTTCTATTGTACATATTTTTAAGGAGAGAGAGAGAGAGAGAGAGAGAGAGAGAGAGAGGGAGAGAGAGAGAGAGAGAGAGAGAGAGAGAGAGAGAGAGAGAGAGGGGGAGGGAGGGAGGGAGGGAGAGAGAGAGAGGGGGGGGTGAGAGAGAGAGAGAGAGAGAGAGAGAGAGAGAGAGAGAGAGAGAGAGAATTCCTGTTTAATTGGAAATAAGTGTCTCACAGACTATCTTGCCTAGGCTAGCCTCCAAACACAATCCTCAGATTTCAGCCTCCTCTGTAGTTATGATTACAGGCATGAACCAAAAAGCAGGAACATTGGTTTTGTAAACACCAATTCATTTGAGTGTGACTGAGTTACACTCAATTCATGAGTATCACATGAATTTCACATTCGCTTATGTGCAATTTCGTCTGCAAGAAATGGTAAACAGATGAAGACAAGGACAGCCAGGTAAAGAGAACATTTCTGAATGCACACATATCTAAACTCTGGAGCATCTAGCAGTTCATCAGCTCACCGTAGGGGCCATAACTGGTATCACAATGTTCTGTCCGGCTTCTGTTTCTACCCCTGCAGGGTAAGTCAGACTGAAACTCTTCCAGTGCCCACATCTATAAGCTACCTTCAGGGCTTTTCTACAGAAAGTGTCAGTCATTTCACCGTTTAACATGTGTAAATCTATACTACCATTTTATTAGGTTCTCTCTTGGTTTCCTTAAAAATGTATTACTGAGATTTGAGCATTGTCCCCCTAATCCTACTTATTCCACAAGCAGTGTGGTTTTACTGCATGCTTATGCACAGCATGGCAATTTTCTAGCAACTTATAGGTTATGTGATGGCAGAAATGATTGGTTTATTGAGAGGCATGGAAATGCTGATAAAGTAGTCCAGGAGTAAGGTGGTAAGACTGAAGGGCAATGTACTGGCAGGTACAATGTCAAGCTCTGTGAAGGAGTGGTGCTTCACCTCACCAGAAAGTTCGGGGAAATGGGGAAAGATATGGCTCACATTTATCCCTCCTGAGAGGCAATGGAACTAGGGTAGTTTATACACCAGTGCCTCTTAGGTGCCTCTTAGGTTCTAGATGGCTAAGTCCTCAGCAAAACAAGATGATGTAATTAATGATAGATGGAAATCACACTGGAGCACCCAAGAGACACGAGTCATCTTACTATAGGAATCTGCCATAAAGGCAAAAAGGGGAAACAATTGAAAAATGAAAGATAAAGAAGTTGGGCTGAGAGTATGGATCAAATGGTAGAGTGTTTGCCTAGTGAACACAAGGCTTTCAGTACAGGACAGAGACAGAGACAGGGAAACAGAGACAGAGAGACAGACAAAGAGAGATAGAGAGCCAGGAGAGTGAATACCCATCATACAACCTCTTAACATAAACCAATGTTTCATAAACTTGTCTGGTACTAGGAATCACCCAAGGTTTGGTACAGTAAACACTTATGACACCCATTCCACTTCTATCGAGTCAGATTCTTCAGAAATACCTGAGAAGTATCTCTGTGGTGAGCAAATCTCCATCTGCACCATTGCCCTTCTCTAGGGATGACTATCTCTACCTGCAAGCCTGGAGACACTGCCAAACAAATAATCTTCTCATTCTGCTAGATTCGGACTTGCCTCAGAAGTTCCCATACTGGTCCCTACGAGCAGAAAATGTGACTAGAAATCACTGGAGCAGAGGCCTTAGGCCAGGCCTCAGCTCCTTCACCCAGCAATTTTATCCTACCACTCCCAGGAAATAAAGAATGGTAGGTTGGCTGTGGTCATTTGTCTCTTTGCTTACTCTTCAGCAGCAGTAACTGACTTATGGAGAGCTCTAGGGGCTAGGCTTGCAGGCCTGTCATCCAAGGTCACATCCTGCCCACCCACAAGTGAGGTCACTTAGAGTCCAAGAATAGCTTCTCTGCTCCTAGAGATAACTCAGTTTCAGGAAACTGCTATGCATTTAATATTCTATGGTTTAAGGCCAAGGTAATCCCACCTTACCATCCATAGCTGAGCACAGACTGGAATTCTGTGATCATTCTCCAGTGCGTCAATCTTGAATCTTTGTGTTTCCTTAACCCCAAATATAGCTAATTTCTGAGTCTGGTCAATTGAATAAAATCTTCATCTACAAAGCTGAATGAAATCAGTTAGTGAAGGATATTGCTCGATAGTCAATAAGTAAGTAAACCTATAACTTTTATTAAATTGGCTGTTGAAGGCTTATGGCTACATTCAGAAATATACTAATATCCAGAAATAAAATGTCAAAGCATTGAGGCTGAACTTTATTTTTACATGCATTCATGTATGAATCAGAAGGACAGAATCATCCCTCATGGCCATGGGAAAATAGGGAGACCAGCCACTCAGGCTCCTTTGAGAAAATGTAAACAGCATCACCACTCAATTTGTAATCATACTGCTTAAGTACCACTTCAGCTACTTCCGTGGAAACAGTGCTAACCTTGGACAGGTGTTTACCTCAACCCTTTAGGAAACCAGTGCTTTCCCCACTGCCCATCACTGGTGGTTCATATGGAAACAATCTCCATATAACAGCTTATGGATACATAGTCCACCAAAAAATAGGATATTTGCAGACCAGTAAGCCAGAAAGAGGAAGGAGACTTTACTTGGGAGACTGGCCAATACTCAGGGAGAAATGTAATGAGATGAGCCCTCCAAAGAAAGGAATGGCAAAGTGGTGAACTCTAGAAAGGCACCCAGAATTTTGACATGTCTCAATGTCAAGATGTCTTTTTACTACTTGATATCAATTTTCTCCAGGGTCTTCATCTAAAACAGAGAAATAACAGGAAGGTAGGAAAAAGTATTTAAAGTAAGAGAAATACAAGGTAATGCTGCCGAGGTAAACAACAGTAAGACAGACTTAGAGTTGAAAGCTTTTACTATTGCTTATGTAAGGCACTAAGATGAATAGATGTTAGTAGACCGTTATTATATGCTAGGTTATACTTGTATTATGTAGTGATATTGTGAATGTTTCCCTGATTCTATTATTGATTTGTTGTTCTTACTAGGATGGCGTGGCTACTTTAAAATAACATTCCTTTAGAACCATTGGCTTTTGCTTTAAGGAAGGTGGTTTACATGAGCCTATTTTAGAACTGTTTCTGATTACTGATTGGAAAGGAAGCATGGCATTGCATAAAGATCATAGAAAACTCAGTATCATCTGCCTTTAAGCTGTGTGACTTGACAAGTGCCTTAATGTAAGATGTGGTGTCTTCGCATGTAAAATGAAGATGCATGTTATAGAGCCGTCCATTCCTACCTCAGTTTGTTGTCCTGAGGGCCAGATGAAAACTCTTGGTAAAAACTGTTTGTAGCTAGGCACCGATGGCTCACAGCTGAAATCCTTGCTACTCAGGAGGCTGAGACCTGAGGATTCGGGTTTGAAGTCACCCCAGACAGGAAAAAATCATAAGACTCTTTTTATCTCCAATAAACTACCAAAAACCCTGGAAGCAGTCAGGTAGAACACCAACCTTCAATGAAAAGGCTGAGAGCACCCGGGCCCTGAGTTCAAGCCTAATACTAGCACAAAAAATCCACAATTTAAAGGACTATCTCAGAGTAATAGTAGTTGCAGCAATAATAGTAAGTATATTAACACCTGCTTCAGTTTTCCTATGTGGAATAAAGGAGACAGTTCTGTGTGACACTCTTAACACTTTGCTAGCACAAAGCAAACAATCAGAGAAAGTGGGTGAAACACCAAAGCCACACTGTGAGAGATGAACTAGATGAAGATGTGATATTTTTCTTTGCTCCTAATAAAAAGTACTGATCTAACTTGCACTTAAAAGACAGAGAAATGTAACAAATCCAAAACCTTTAGGGTTTCTTTTCTGTCTTGGGCAATGTGTCAATGAAAAAGTGATCATATACTCCATGCAAACCATGGTGAAAGCAAGCCAGGTCTTTGGTAAGAATTCATATCTACAACTGAAAAAGAAACAACCATGTTTTAATGTGGTACAAAAAAATCCGTTCTGGCAAGATTCATGGAGGATCCCCAGAGGCGAAATTTTCCGGGGATTTACAAACACACCTGGATGTCTTGCTGTTCTTCAGTTTTCCCCTTTGATCTTTATGATAGCGTGGTGAGGTGTGGTTTTAGGTATTTTTGTCTTTCCAAGTCAGAATCCAGCACAAGTGAAGAACAGGAAAAATGTGACAGACAGGTTAGAATAGAAAATATTTTCTCACATAAATTCTCCAGATGTCAAAACAGCAACAACTCATTCATTTCATAATTACTAAGGACCCATGAATTAATTACCCATTTATAAACCCTATGAAATAGGGTACATCTGCAGATGTTCTCTTTTTCAAAGGAGAGAGTAAAGGGTGCTTTCCTATTTTTGTTTGTTGGCTATTTAGGGATTGTTTGTTTTAGCAAAATTCTTAATTTTAAACTGTCCAGTAAGACTGTCAAAACCATAATATAGGCTGGAAAAATCCCAACTACAAAGATAGATAAAGATAATGAAGGATCTTATAAGTAGATAGTTTAATCTATACTCCATTGCAATACAATTGGTTGTGTAATCCAACTGGTGGATTTCCCTCCTCTCCTATCATAAGTGTGGTCAAAGAAAGATTCCCTAGAAACCAATAAACCAATAACACTTCCCCCACTCCAGAAGAATCAAGAAGGCATAGCTACATCTCCTAGACAAAATCTAATTTCTAACTGTGAACTAACTTCAACTCGGCTTGTAGTTTTTTTTCCTTATTCCCAGCACCTTCAGTAACAGTACAGATAGGTATGCTGGAAGAAAGTAAGGATAGATGCTCCACACAAATCCATCATCTTGTCAAGAATTAGAAAGACAGAAATGGCTATAGTTTCCCTCCCCCTCAAGGTATTAACAATGATCACAATGAAGGAAAAGAAGAGATACAAAAGCCCCTGCCATTTCCTCAGTGAGTGCTACCAGCTTATGCACACCTGTACCTACGTTATGTGATATCTCTGATAGTCCCAGCTTTCAGGTGTGTGTGTGTGTGTGTGTGTGTGTGTGTGTGTGTGTGTGTGTGTGTGTGAATAAGAGATAGGAGACACAGCCTACTGGTCCTACTTCTAGGATACAATTTAACAAAGTTCTTGATTCAAACTTAAATTTCACACATGGCCTCTTATTTCCATATTCCCTGGTTCTATTTCAGTGAAATCCACAAAGTGATGACTTGGCTGAGAGTCAGATGAGTAATAATAATGCTAGGTGTGAGAATTAAATCAGATAATATAGAGAAAAGCACCTGAGACTCAAATGTGATTTTTCCAGGGTATTAAAGGGGACTTTGTTGAGGAAAAAAAGGAAAGACCCTACACTCAGCCACCTTCACCCACATGCACATGCATACACATACACATATACACATGCACACGTCTTCATCCTTCATTGCTACAATAGAGTAGAACCGATCATATTTTTTTTGCCAGTCCTGGGCTTGAGCTCAGGGCCTGAGCACTGTCCTTGGACTTTCTCAAGGCTAGAGCTCTACCACTTGAGCCTCAGCACCACTTCCGGCTTTTCTCCATGTATGTGGTACCGAGGAATCGAACCCGGGTCTTCGTGCATGCTAGGCAAGCACTTTAACCACTAGGCCACACTCCCAGCCCTAGAACCGATCATATTTGAAGTCAGAAAATTTACTCTTTTATTGTACCAGTATTGGGGCTTGAATGCAGGACTCTAGCTCTGTCCTTTAGCTTTTTCGTTCAGGACTGGCACTCTCTACCACTTGAGCCACGGCTCTACATCTGGCTTTTCGGTAGTTCATTGGCAATAATAGTCTCATGGACTTTCCTGCCAGGGCTGGCTTTGAATCTCGCCACTCAGATCTTAGCCCTCTGAGTAACTAGGATTAGCAGCATTCCCTATTCACTCACTGCTAAGCTTGGGCATGTTACTTTGTCTCTCTAAGCCTTAAAACTTCCTTATATGCAAAAGAACACTGATCCCCATATCACCATTTATCTTACAGTTAAATGAGACAATGCAATCTGTATTCTAAAAAGAAAATCACAATGAGGATAATCATTGTCATTTCAATTCTACAAACTCAGACTACATGAACAAAAGTAACACGCTCAGTATCACCTAAAGTTACTGCAGATTGGAAGAAAGAAGACTCTCAGTCACAATGGAGTAGAAGCATAACTAGTTCAGCTTAATCAGAGGACAATTTGGCTGCTTCATTCCAGCTACAATACATGGAACTTGGAACCTGTGATTCTACTAGGTGGCATCTACCCCTAGGTACACTTGCAAAAGGTAGCCAAGAGCCAGGTGCCAGTGGCTCACAACTATAATCCTCGCTACTCATGAGGCTGAAACTTCTATAGTCAATTAACTACCCCCCAAAAACAGAAGTGGAGCTGTGACTCCAATAGTAAAGCACTAAGAGCATTAACCTTGAGCAGAAAGAAAGTTCAGGGACAGCATCCAGGCCCTGAGTTCAAGCCCCAGGCCCAGAGTTCAAGCCCCAGGACTGGAACTGTAACTGGGGACTAGTTCAAAACATGGTTCAAAAATTTAAATATTATGCATCATCTAATGCAAAGAATGAGTAGCATATCTGGAACTGGAAAAAAATCTAAAGTTTGCTATTAAGGCTACTAATAAAATCAACATTGTGTGTAGTATGAGACTGGTAGAGAGGTTTGTGTGAACATGCATATATTTGAATAAAACCTTGTAGTGATGATGCACATGAACTTGTTATGAGTGTTTATCTTTGGAGAGAAGGCTGGAAGGCAGGGAGAAAGATGGCTTTCACATTTCATTTCATTTTTCCATCTTTAGAGTTAATGATTTTATTTTTAACCATAGGCATTCTTTTTTTTCAATTTCAAATTACACACTATAAAAAGTAGCAAATGAAAGGGGAAAAAATCTTTCTGCAAGTACCATCAGCAACATCAGCAAATGGAAACACTGGGTAACACTGTTCTATTGGCTGCCAATTTCCTCTTTCCCTGCACATCCTTCTCTCTTGGAATCATGAAAGGTAGAAGATGAAAGAGGAAAATAGGAATAAAAAGTCAAAGAAAATAAATATGATAAATCTCCCAAGAAAAAATGGGGAGAAGACATGATGGAAGAAGAGACGAGGGGAAGTCAACACACCATCTTCTCAGGCTTCAGAAGGGCTGAGAATGGAAAGATACCTCAAGGGTCAATTTTATATCTAATATATGTGGTTTACTTGAGTGAATATTTTCACCAAAGAGATAGCGAGGGAAGAAGCAAATATATCCTTAAGCAAAATAATTTTTAAGAGTTAAAAGTTCTCTATAGACATAATGTTATATAGATTGATATGTATCTATGACATAAAACCCTCAGCTTAATTTTAGTTATGCTCTAAAATTTATGTGCCAGTGATTGTATATAGATTCCCTTCTTGAATACTTGTTTGTTAAACATGACATTTGAAATATGATGTAAAAATCAATCTAAATAAAATCTTTTAAATAAAGAGCAGATTTGCAATTTTTTTACAAAACACTCCTATTGTTCTTAATTTTATGCACAGATTAATTGTTCCTAATTTTAATATACAGATGAAACACAAAACAATCAAAAATTCAAATCTTTTGGGACTCAAAGTTCTAGGAACCAATTAATACAATGGATAAACTGCCAGGTGCTGGTGGCTCAAGAGACTGAGATCTGAGGCTTGAGGTTCCAAGTTGGCTTGGGCAGAAAAATCCAAGAGGCTCTTACCTGCAAGGAACCAGAAAGAAGCTGAAAGTGGAGATATGGCTCAAGTGGTAAAGCACTAGCCACAAGTGAAAAAGCTATGCAAGGCATGATACTCTGAGTTCAAGTCCCAGTACAGAAAAAACAATGTGTCAACCTGTTGACACCTAGCGTCTCAGAGAATCTCAAATCCAAGACATGTTAATAAAAATGCTACCCAATGAATTGGTTCCATTAACCCAAGGATCATAAATACTTGAATACCCAAAGGTGAGTAGGTTTCCCAACTGTACAGCATCTAGGTTTCTCTGCTTATTGTGCTGTGACTACGAAGAAGGTGTGGTTTGGTATATAATATTTCCCAGAATTCTATTCTGGGGAAGAATTTCTTTTAAACATGCTACTGGATTAGTGGTTCTTAAGATATGCTTTAGGAATCCATTTCATTTGAACATTGGTTCTCCTTCCCTATTGAGATCAGAGAATGTGTATGGGAATTAGAAGCTATGTGAGGGAGCATAATATCCTTGAGAAGTATTTCAGCACGAGGTAAAAATATTAGTGAACGTCAGATGCTGTTTCTAAAAGCAAAGACTTGAAAGTATGAGTATCTTCCATCATATTCCACTGGGATGAATTTAGAAATTGTATATTTCAACTGATACGTTTATAAATAAAGAAAAGGAGGCTCTGTAAATTTTAGGCAAGAAAGGAAGTCTAGTACTTCAGAGCTGGGATTCTGGAGCCAGTATACGTAGGACTAAACCTCAGCACTGCAAGATCTTGGGCAAATTATTTGACTTTTCTGGGCCTCTATTTTTCACATGTACAAAGTAAGTGCCAGATAAATGTTTCTTTAAGCAAAATAAAGGCCTTGAAACTACAAAACAGAGAACCCTCACTCCAACATTACCATTCTTATATAACTTTCCTACTCTAATGAAATGGTCCTTTAAAAAATAAGTCAAGGAGAATGACTTGGCTATCATCAAAAAGTCAATATTAATGAAAAATTAATAGACCCACCATTGCCAGAACAAATTCCAAGAATTTAAATGACAGCTCCCCCTCCAGAAACACACATAGTGCTCTGCCATTTAGAAAAATACAGGAGTCAAAGACAAGGGATACATTGATTTGGCTTTAGTGTCTTCCCAGCTTTAAGCTTCTATAAAGATTTGATCATTTTAAAGAACTTGTTCACAGGCTGCATTGGGGGCTACAGAGATGGCGATGGGAGGCACAAGAGAGGGAAGTATTAAAAGCGGGATATAGGAGCCCAAAATGGTCTATAGACATATGAAGAAATGCTCAACATCTCTGGTCATAAAAGAAATGCAAATCAAAACAACTCTAAGATTCCACCTCACTCCTGTTAGAATGGCCAGGATCAGGAAAACGAATAATAACAGATGCTGGAAAGGATGTGGCCAGGAGGGATCACTACTACACTCTTGGTGGGAGTGCAAACTCTTTCAATCACTATGGAAAGCAGTATGGCAGTGCCTCAAAAGACTAAACATAGAGCTCCCCTATGACCCAGCAATTCCACTACTTGGCATTTACCCAATCATCCAGAAACAAAGACATACTAAATCCACTAGCACAACAATGTTCATTGCAGCACTATTTACCATAGCAAAGATATGGAACCAACCTAGATGTCCCTCAGTTGATGAGTGGATCAACAAGTTGTGGTATTTGTACACAATGGAATTCTATGCTGCTGTCAGAAAGAATGACATCGCCCCATTTGTTAGGAAATGGAAAGACTTAGAAAAAATCATATTAAGTGAAGTAAGCCAGACTCAAATGAACTTGGGCTCAATGGTTTCCCTCATTTGTCATAATCAGTAGAAACCTTGGGCTCCCTAGCAGAGATTTGCAATAGAGCAAAACCTTGATACAAAAGGCTATATAGTAGGACGCTAAATGAAAGGATGTCTAGGATATAGAAACATAAGCCATATAATGAACGATTGTTGTTCATAAGGTACTATGTTATCTTTCATCTCTTTTGCTGTCCCTTGGTTACCTCATATTGTTACAGTATCTCACTTCATTACCTGATATATTGGATATATTTGTATTTGGTTATTTGAAATTGGATAGCGAACGGGGGAAAACAAGATGAAAGGTGGGGGTGGGGGGAGGGAAATGGGGACCAAGACATGTGAAAGGGTATCAATGTATGGGAATTAATGCACCATATATCTGGCAAACATCATGTAACCCTTCTATTAATTACAATAAAAATATATAAAAAATAAAAGTGGGATATATTGGGGCTTGATTTTTGTGCAATGGATACAAAATGGAACAGTTTAGACATAAAGGTGGACCTTCCCCCTTTAAATTTGTCCTAAAGTAGGTACATGGTGCACTCTTCAAAGCTCTGACTTCTTTCTACAGGTTGTTATTAAATCGTGTCATTAGTCGCACTGTTCTGGCACTTATATTTCAGCCAGTGTTGAAATGTGCATTTGCTAACTGGAGCATACAGAAGGTTCCAGATAGAGAAAGTGGGGAGGTCGGGCCAGGAAGAAAAGAGAGAAGTAGGGAAAACATCTGCCTGTCCACCCACTGCACTCCACCCTCCCTTCCTAATTGCAAAGGGTAAAGCTGGGCAGGGTCAATGTACAGCTCATGAGAGTGTGTTCACCTGAACTTTCACAGGGTTCTGCTCCTTGTAAGTTTTGAAAGGAAATCTAAATATTAGGTGAGGCAAATGAGCCCCTAACCAATATAGGAAGAAAAACACAAAAGGGATCTGAGGAGATGCATGAGCTCTTTTTTTCCCCTCAAGTTGACAAGAGCCTCAATTTATAAAGGGTATACTTTTTAATTCTGGGGATTGAATACATGCTAATCAAGTACTCTACCACTGAGTTACATCCCCAGCCACATATTTATTTATTTATTTATTCATTCATTCATTTATTCATTCATTCATTCATTCAATCATTGTATTTTGAGACATGATCTCTCTAAATCAAGTGTGACCTTGACTTTGCAATCCTCCTGTCTCAGCCTCCCATGAAGCTAGGATTACAAGTATGTTCCAACATACTGAAGCATTGAAAAGGTTGGCCCATGATACTGAAGATTAAGGTTAAAAAAATCTGGAGAAAAATTAACTGAATTCAATGAACTCTCTTTTCAACAATTAAACTTAGAGTTATAAACACCAGAAGCAACTCCATAGGGAAAATTCTTTTTTTAAGGTGTGCCAATAAAATGCCCAATATTTTCAAGTGGTTCAGCCTAGAGCCATATTTTCTCACAAGGACCATTATCCTATTTTATGAACCTCAAATCTTTATATAAGGTTGATCACGGAAATCAAGTATCAGAAAATACAACTGGAATATTAAAGACTTGTGATTACTCCAGCTATATACTTGGACTTTCTTTTTACTACTTTGGGCTGTATCCTGAGGAAAGAAGTTCTTCCAAATATCCCTTTCTTTGTTTTCCCAAGAATGACTATTACATCTGGCCCCTTTTCTGCATCCCCTCCAAATCAAGTTGATAGAAGTTACTTAGAAAAACACAATAGCCCTCACTTACTGATGACTGATATAGTATAACCATACAATCTCATTCAATTCTCCAAATAACTTTTTTTTCTTTGTCAGCCATGACACTTGAACTCAGAGCCTGGGTGATGTCCTTGAGCTTTTTTGCTCAAGGCTAGTACTCTCCCACTTTTAGCCACAGCTCCACTTCTGATTTTCAGGTGGTTAACTGAAGTCTCATGGACATACTTGCCTAGGCTGGCTTTGAACAGTGATCCTCAGATCTCAGTCTCTTGAGTAGCTTAAATTTATAGGCATGAGCCACCAGATCCTGGCTCCAAATAACTCTTTAAGGCAGGTATGACTATCCCTGTTTTGAGATGAAATAGTAAGATAGGAGAGCAACTAAGGGAATTCATTAAGGATACTCCTACAGTGTGTTAGTGGTGAACACACTTCAGGGTGCCCAATGCACACGCCCCATACACTTATTCCTATGCCACACTGCCTCACATCCTTGTCATTCTTTGTCAAAAGAACAGTTGACAATATCTACAGGGACATAAAATCCCCATGGATACAATGTATAAAACTTATAGACTCCTCTCCCTAACCTTACATAGAAAGGGGGCTGAACTCTTGACAATTTATTGCTAATGCTACTTCTTCAGAGTGGACACTTGGATAGACCTCAAGAGGAAAATGGGTAGATATGATGACAAGAAACAGTGGGATCACAGCTGGAGCATTTCTATGAATCTTTTCCTTTCACTCCACAAACTCCATATGACAAACATACAATAAGATTGCATTCAGAATCAAGGAAGGCTCTCATCATAAGAAAACCTGACCTCATTCTAGCCAACAACATTCACTTCAGTCATCTGGGTTCCCCACATTTATGACTTAAGGAAGCAATCACAGCCAGTGTTCTTTCCACGCCTCAAAACCCCAGCTTGTGAATTATCTCTGAAAGCCCAGAATGAGAAAGGCATTGGCCTCTCTTTCCCATCTACTAGAGGATTAATTTCATCATGCCACTTATCTTGGTTATCAACTCACACATGGGCCTCAGAATGCTTCTCAACATCATATCAAAATGGCTTCTAGGCATAGTGGAAGTCCCAGACTTAATTCCAAGATTATGATTAAAACAATAAAAATACACTCCGCCTTATAGCCAGAAGAAAGATGCATTATTAAACATAGTGCTTTCAAAATACTGTAATCATGTTTAGTGTTTGCCCATCCACACAAAGTCCTAGATGCAGTGTGGGTGAGATGACAGTATTGTCATCCATTTCCAATCCACTGAGTGTCACAGAGTAGGAGAGATGGGGTGCCTCATCCACCCCACCTAGATCGCCTTCACTAGTTCTATGTATCCATTTGCTAGGTGCGGTGTGGAATGGCTACTATGGCTCACAAATCTACCTTTCTCGGGTGAGTTAGTGAATCCTTCCCATTGGCAGCTCACAGCCATTGTCTGATTGCTAAGGTGAGGAAAGCCCTCTCCCTATAGACATGAGACCACATTCCAGCTCAGCCATGTCTCACTCTGCATTCATCTTTCTTCAAAACCCAGAAAATTCTCTTCTAATACATCACACACATTAGAATCTCTCTCAGGTGCTGTCTCTAAAGAACTTGACCTAAGATCCAAAATTAAAAGCAAAAATAAATAGTAGAGCATACCAAGACAAATATAAATAAAAATAAATAATAGTGGCATACCAAGACAGCAGATTCTGGGGATTGGTTGTGTTTTCAAGCAGGAACAAGGCAGCCCCCTGATCTTAGAGGCAGGAGTGGGAAGAAATGTGGAGGAGATAATGAGGCTAGACTAGAAAACAGCAAGCCTGCCTTAGCCCGCAGTATAAGAAGGAGGAGAAGAGCAGGTTCCTGCATCTCCAGCATTTTCCTAGCCCAGTATCTCCACACAAACCTGTGAACACTACGAGATTCCTGGTATATCCCAGCCAGTCATGAGACCCAGAATCATTTTGATTCATATTTCAGGTAAAAAGGGCTATTGCCACTGAAGACTGCAGCTGGTGTTAATATAGACAAATTGTACAGACTCCTCTAACTCTTGGCCATCTGGCTATTTAGACTTTTCCTAAGCTTTTATTAACCTTATTGACATGGCATTTTACTTGTATATTATGAGGAAGGTTTACTGTATTGTGGCTAAAGTTGTTAAATTGAAAATAGGCATTGACATATAATGAGTGACTGTTGTCCTTAATGTACTATGTTATCTCTCATTTCTTTTGCTGTCCCTTGGCTATCTCATATTGTTACAGTAGTTCACCTTGTTATCTGATATATTGTATATATGCATATTTGCTTATTTGAAATCAGATAGGGAAGGGGGAAAAACAAGATGAGGGGCAGGGGTAGGGGAGGGAAATGGGGACCAAGACATGAGAAAGGGTATCAATGTTTGTGAAGGAATGCACCTTCTATCTGGTGAATATAATATAACCCTTCTATTAATTACAATAAAAGTATATGAAGAAAGAAAAGAAAATAGGCATTGATTTTTATGAACTATTTTTCTAAATCTATACAAACACAAGGATAAAAAACAAATTTGAGATTTCAGTGAGAAAGTGGGGTAGAAAGTCTCATGCAATGCCCAAAGAAAGAGGATATGAGGGTTGAGAGATATTTTTGCATAGCTACAGTTGGAGCAAATCAAGTCTGGGGCTATCTAATGGTTTACCACAATCACTCAGCAATATCATAGAAGCCTCTGGATTTGGATGGATATCTTGTTTTTCCAGCTGCTCCAAAGACTATCACATCAGACCTGTGATTAAGGGGAAAGTATAGCCACTTCACAGCGATGTGGCTTACATCATTTGGGAATCCTAGACATTTACAGGGAAGCAACAAGTCACGTGCCATGAAAAGATTGTTAGATGATATGAAGTAGAGTGCGTGGCAAGAGCCTCTTAACTGCATCACCCCAAATTGTGCAATAATGTAGTGTTGGGTGGCCCCAAGATTTTAGTTATGCTTGGTGAGAAAGGGTCCCATTACTCCATAACCTTAGGGAGACGATTTTTATCAGGGGATGAATCAGATGGAGTCAGGTGTGGGAGGATACCAAAGGGTCATCACTTTGTATCTGTTGTGTTCCCTGCAGGGAGAAGATCAATACAGATTGGTGAGAGGGAAGGGATTGGTGAGGCTGGGAGGGGTGGATGAGAATGTTAAAAGGGATGACATTAATGAAAATACACTGCATTCATAAACTGCTTTGTTGAATGGCAACTCCTTTGTATAACCACTTCAAGATCATAAAAAGACAAAAATAAAATTAAAAAAATAAAGATCAGCAAAGACATGGTGACAAAGGAACAAGACCACATACACCCTGATGCTTAAGTTTCCATTAGAAAGACCACTTTGAAGGATAATGCAGTAAGGCCGGAAAGGCTGAAAAATAACATATATTTCAAACCAGAAAATTCATTTCTCCTTACATTCCTTAAAATAACAGTTACCCATGATGGATGCACATTGGAATTATCTGGCAGTGCTTCAACAATACAGGTGCCTGGGTCCCACTCCTAGTGATTTTGATTTTTTTTCTTGTAGATTGTGGGTCTTGAACTCCGGGCCAGGGTGTTGTCCCTGAGCTCTTCAGCTCATGGCTACCACCCTACTCCTTGAGTCACAGCTCTACTTCCAGTTTTTTAGTGGTTAATTGGAGATAAGAGTCTCACAGACTTCAGTGTCCAGGCTGGCTTTGAACCATAATCCTCAGATGTCAGCTTCCTGAGTAGCTATGATTACAGGTATGAGCCACCATGCCCAGCTGTGATTCTGATTTTATTGTGATGGATGCATCTTGAATCTGTGAGACTTCTGAACAGTTCATAGGAAATTGTGATGTATAGAAAAGACTGAGCTCTCTTGTCCTGGATACATTTTACCCATGTATCATAAGGACATTGGGCATAATTGTTTGTGGCAACCTTATTTATATGAACAAGGAATTGGTAATAACCCAAATATCTATCAATACTAAAGTATGGAAATAAATTACACTCTGTTCTTTCCAGAGCATTCCTCAAGGCAACCCAGTTAAAGATAAATTCAGTAGACCTGCATATATCAATGCATTTAGGAAATAAACTGAGTTACAGAATGACACTCACAGTATTGTATGATTTATGAAAAGCTTTAAAACATGAGGATTTTAATATATATATATCTGTAGTTATAACATTAAAACATATAAATGTAAGGACTGATAAATACAACAGTTAGGATAATAGTTAACTTTGAGGAACTAAAGGATAGTCCGATTAAGCAGGAAACCTAGGGGCTTTTGACTCTAACTACCACAGTTCATTTCTTTAAACAGATATAAAGCAAGCATGGGAGAAATGTTAGCTTTTATTAAATTGCATGGTGGATATAGGGCCATTGTTATTTTCTGTTTGAAAGCTTGCATAATAAATATTTAAAGTCACAGGACATAAACGTGTTCAATCAGAAAAAAACAGGTCAATATCTATAAAAGTCCTAAATTCATCACAAACTTAACCAAGGTAGTAACTTCTTAAAAGAAAGCAAACAAAACTTTGAAGACTTTTCAACTATTTAGGCTTTATTATGTCCCCAAGAAAATGCCAACACATTAGCTGTATGTTATCAAATATGGCCATGTGTACTTAAAACAGAAAAGCACCTGTCATAGGAAATGAATAGGGTACTGTACATTTTTTATATTCCCACTCATTCAGGGAGCTTTTCTTCTTTGAGAATTGTGTGCCTAGCCCTGAATGAGGTGTAGGGTTTCTCTTTTATCTCTTCCAATCATTAACCCAAATGACCACGAGTTTCCTTTTCATTGGTATGAATATGCAAAACTGTGCTTTAAGCCACAGAAATGATTTTTTTATGCCAAGGTTTTCTCATTTTGGTTTAAGGACATCAGATATCTACAGTTATCTACATGGATAGTTGAGGAATGAATAGAAAAAGTCCTGCGAACCAATTTTCCTTTAAGATATATGTATAAATTTATAACTCTATCTATCTATCTATCTATCTATCTATCTATCTATCTATCTATCTATCTATCTATCATCTAGCTAGCTAGCTATCTGGAAATGGAATCCTAGATATGGAGTGAAGATAGTGTACAGAGATAGAAAACAATCCTGCAAAACGCTCTAATCAGGAAAGGGTTTCACAAAACTACAAAGTTGAACTTAGTGATTTTAATCAAATCTGAGTAAGTAATATGCAGAAGAAGAACTGGTAGTATGTGCCAGTCCTTTGGGTCTATCCACTTGTTGCCAAACCAGTTCTCTTGGCAGGGCATTTGGCAGCACTCTTTTTGACACCTGCTTGCCAAGATATTCATTGACATAGTCCTTTGTGGAGTCTCTGTGTCCTAAAAGCAAAAGTTTCTGTCTGGGACTCCAATGCATAACTAAATAAATCTAAACTCTCTTCTCTCACCTTTGCAATCATCTAAGCTCCTCCTTCATGGCCTTAAAATGATCAAAAAGGGATTGGTGCCAAACCTGTTTGAGAGGAAGGCAAATAAGAGGAGGATGCCATTAACAAATCAGGTACTCTCATGTATTATTATTAATATTATTATTATTATTTTGGTTTTGAGCCTTGAACTTGGGGGCTAGTGTTCTACCACTAAAGAATCAGATAGAAGCCTGGAGCAGTGGCTAATGCCTCTAATCCTAACTACTCAGTAGGCTGAGATCTGATGATCATGGTTCAAAGCCAGCCTGGGCACTAAAGTCCGTGAGACTCTTATCTTCACTTACCACCAGAAAACCAGAAGTGGCACTGTGGTTCAAGAAGCAGAGCAGTAACCTTGAGCTGAAGAGCTCAGGGCCTGCTGGCTTCTGGCTGAGTTCAGCCAATGGGAGGCACTGAGAGGAGAATGGAGGCCTAACAAAAGAAGTTAGGGTATTTCCTCTATTCACTTGGAGACTATGCGTTCTTTGGGGTTTCAACTCTTACTAGGTTGACTCACAATGGTTCCAGGCTTTTTTTTCAGGGTGCTTTCAGCACTCTGGTTCTAATAACCATACCAGTTTCCCCTTTCCCTTCGATTCAAGACTGGTAGTAGCTTGCTGCTATCATGAAACCCAGGATTCTATCACCATTCTCTGTTTGGCTTTTCAGCTATTTCATCTTCAGTGTAAATAATTCTCTGTATTAAATTTTCTCTCTGAAAATTGCTAGAGTGGTTCAGTTTTCTAATTAGATGCTAAATAAACACAATGAAGTAGCTCTCAACAAGTTTACAACTGGGCTCATATATTAATTTAGACTGATACATGGCCAATAGCGATTTGGCTTTTGAGTAAGAAGGCCAAGCCTCATATCCTTACTTCAATACTGCCTAGGATTGAGCTTTTACATAGCTTCTCAAAGGCTCCATTTTGTTTTAAAATGGAGCTTATGATGTCTATTAGATTCCTAATAAAGCTTAGACATATCTATGTATATGAAAAACCTATATATCTAGGATAGACTAAAAACATCTGAGCAAGTAGTACTGTAGTATCAGCCATATTATCATTATTTTTCATCTGTGGGTAACATTTTAATAAAGTGATTCATTTTTTACTATAAAATGTTTGTTCTTTCCTACCATTCATCTCTAAAGGGCATTTTTATGAGATATTCTAAAGTGAATATTTCCCTTTCTTTTATAGAATGTTTACCATGTAAATATAAAGCTAGGCCAAGATGGGATTGCTAAGTTCTGTTGGAACAAGCCCTAGGTAAATACAGGCTATCATGTAATGGATGTGTGAAGGAAGACTGGAAAATATTTAGAAAGGCGGAGGCGAGGGGGGAGTAAGTAACACTTGTTTGGGCTATCAATATTCCTTGTAGGTCCTAAAATTCAGGTTCTGATTTCCTTCCTTGGTCAGCTGCATAGAATCTCTCCAGTTTAGAATAACGTGCATTTAGAAGTAAGAACTGTCCCCACAGTCCAACAGTCCATGTGCCAGACGGATTTGAGCTTGTTGGTTCATGGCTCTAACAAAAAGTGGCCATGACTACCAGGACTCAGCAACCATATCCAAATGAACAATTCATCTATGGGCCACCATTTCAGTTCCTGGGATGTTCTTTTCTCAATAGCATTATCATAAGAAGCAAGGAAGGGAAAGCAGTGCTGTGGCTCAAATGGTAGAGTGCTAGCCTTGAGCTGAACAGCTCAGAGAGAGCTCCCAGGCCCAGAATTCTAGCCCCACGATGGAAAAAAAAAAGAAGCAAGAAACAAGAGTGAGAATGATGAGCTGAAGTATTTTGTATGCATGTATGGAAATAACACAATGAAAGTCCTTTTGTACAACTAATAGATGCAAATAAAATAATTCTAAACAATAAAAGCTTCTCCTACCAAATATTTACCACTTTCTACTCTCACCAGTATTCCAGAGGGTTTTTCTCCCTCCTTGAATGTCATTGTCACTTTCACATTTTTAACATGCCATCATCAACTTTTTCATAAATGAAATTGTGTCAGGAGTGTCTTCCACATGAGTCAAAAGGAAAATTTAAAACACATATACTTCGTGACATATTAAGATTCTCCAAGGCTCATAGTGGAATTCTTCGACATAAGTGAACATTTCTTTTCTCAGTGTCTGAAACAGTTTCAAATGTGTGATTCTGAAGCACTGAGTTTTATTTTATCTTTGTGCATTACTCAGTCTTCTCTCATACAATTGTATCTTTCTATGCAGATATCCTAGAAGATGTCTCCACTTTTTTACTTGTGCTATTGAAAATACATTTGGTTACTTTAATTTCTTAAGCTGAAAATTGAGAAATAAAGGGAAATTTAATCTGATCTAATGAAAACATTTTTCTAAAAATAATCGGGGTATATAATCCTTTCTAGGCATAAGGCAGAACTGGGACGATTATAGTTCAAGGCCTGCCCTCCATAAAAGATATAAGATCTTGGGCCGGGAGTTTGGCCTACTGGTTAAAGTGCTTGCCTAGCATGCACGAAGACCCGGGTTCTATTCCTCGGTACCACATACATAGAAAAAAGCCAGAAGTGGTGCTGAGGCTCAAGTGGTAGAGCTCTAACCTTGAGAAAGTCCAAGGACAGTGCTCAG
The DNA here is from genome assembly GCF_031878675.1 of Megascapheus bottae. Classification (NCBI taxonomy): domain Eukaryota; kingdom Metazoa; phylum Chordata; class Mammalia; order Rodentia; family Geomyidae; genus Megascapheus; species Megascapheus bottae. The sequence goes on along the minus strand of NC_143547.1, from coordinate 5,813,966 downwards.
GCCCTGAGCTGAAGCCCAGGACTGGCAAAAAAAAAAAGATATAAGATCTTACCTTCAAAATAAACTAAGGTTTAAAAAAGGCTATTCAACAAGAAATGTGCTTACTACCTTACACATGTAATTGTAATTCCTCTGTACATTTCCCTGATCACCCTGACAATAAAATTAAATTTAAAAAGGGGCATTGAATAGAATACATAAGCTCAGTACTATAAAAAAGGTGTCTTCTTTTCTTCTTCGAGGGACAAAATGAGGCACAGAAATGGAAGGAGAAGAGTGAACAAATGTAGTCAGGGTATTCAGTATACATCATGTGAAACATAAACTGTACAACTTGTGGGGAGGGTTTGGAGGGAGAAACAAGGGGAAAGCAAAGGAAGGGGTACTCCTTACCTGACTTAGGAAATAGTAACTTCTCTGTTATAAACTTTAATCACAACAAAAATTGTATATTTATAAATCAAAAATGAAAGGTGAACAAATGTTATATCCTTGTACCTTAAAAAGATGAACTATGAGGACACCACCTAAGTCATTTACAACCTGTTGTATATTTCATACAAAAGCTATCAACTCATTTAAACTTTCTTCAACTCCTGTAGATATGGCTGATTCACTTCATATTTTAGATGGAGACTCAGAAGCCTACACCCAATAAGTGAGCAAACCATACTTCAAACCTAGCATGCGAACCCATCCTTAGTGCATTCTTCTACCATAACCTGTCTCCCTGATTGATTAGTCTTTGAGATAAATATGAAGCTCTCTTCCTGCTTGGTTTTCTCTCCTATCCAGGTTAAGGTGTCAGATCAGTACTCCTGAAACTGTGAGGAACCTATAAAATCAACTGGGAATCTTGGGAAAAGACACATTCTAATACAATATATCTGAAGTGGATTCTAAAATTCTATATTTCATAGAAATTTCCAGAAGATGTCAATGCTGTTTCTTGGCACCTCACTTTGAGTAGTAATCTCATGTCTCCCCCTAGCTTGCCTTACTTTGTTACTTCAGGAATTTACTCATTTGAAATTTACTGAGTATAGTAAGAATCTTACTTTATGCAAGCACTGTACTAGGTGCTAGAGATACAGCACAATGCAAGGAAGAAAGACCCTTTTCTTCATGGAGCTGACATGGTGAAAGAAAGAGAAAGAAATGCATCTATGAATAAACGAAGCCATATAAGATACATGCTGGGAAGAGTAGAACAGAAGTGATTGGAAATAGGGAGATGGGCTCTCTGACTGAAGATTCATACTGTTAGGACATTGGCCCATGACAAGCAATAGTATTAGCAGTTTTGAATTCAGTTAAAGGCAATCCATAAACACTGAATGGGCCACTTGCTATGTACAGATTAAAGTATTGGGTGCCTAGATGTAGGGTAGTATCTGGGAGATGCTTCAGACCCATATGGGAGGGGATATTATTGAGGGTTTAAACAAGATTGGCTATGAATCAGTGATAGCTGAAGCCAGCTGATAGCTTCCCAGGGAATATCCATCATATTATTCCATTCATTTCATATATTTGACATTTTCTAGAATAGAAAACAACATGATTCCATTCAGGTAGTTGTGGTTCACACATCACACATGTAATCCAAATTACTCAGGAGGCTGAGGTCTGAGGATCACAAAATACTGAAATTAGAGATGTGCTTCAAGTGGTAGAGTGACAGCCTTGAGTGAACAAGACCTGAGTTCAAGCCTCAATACTGGTGAGAGAGAGAATGAGAGAGAGAGAGAGAGAGAGAGAGAGAGAGAGAGAGAGAGAGAGAGAGAGAGAGAGAGAGAAGAGGGAAAGGGAGAAAGAAGGAAAAGAAGGAAAGGAAGATAAGAGAGAAAGAAAAAGAGGAGAAAGAGACAAACTAAGAAATAAAGGAAGAGAAAAGCAAGGAAAGGAAAGATACTGCCTATAGCATCAGGAAATCTCCCATTCTCTCTTCTTAAAAAATGTGGATCATTCCGCCCTCACACCTAAATGTCATCCTGATTGAAGCCCTCAGGCTGAGGGAAAAGGAGCAGAAAGCAGTTGGAAGTTTCCAGTGCTTTTCAAGATGGTCCCCGAGTCTTTTGATTGAGAGCAGATTGACCCAATGGATTAAGAAAAGTTAGGCATGAGGCAAAAAAATGTAACATTGTTCTCTGCTTGTCCTTTCTGGATCATTTGTGTCTTATCTATGGGAATCTCTGCCTGTAGTAGAAACTCCTGAATGGCAGTTGTGTTGTAGTCATCAGAATCTGACAGCAGACAGGGAGGAGGTGGAGAGAAGAGCAGGTAGGTGGGATGCTGGCAGAACTATAGGTAAGGAAAGACATATTTAACAGGATTATTGTTTCAAGAGCACTAGGGCCTGAACTCAGGGTCAAGATATTGTTTAGCTTTTTTTCTGCTTAATACTGGAGTTCTTGCACTTGAACCACATCTCTGCCTCCAGCTTGTCTCACATTTGTCTGCTGGACTAGCTTTGACTCCCAGTCCTCAGATCTCAGCTTCCTGAGTGATCAATATTACAGGTGTGAGCCTATAATCCAGTTCCTAGCTAACTGGATTTTTGATAGCTTGGGGACTCCCTCAGGCTAGTTGCAAGGAGGGAAATGTACTGGCTCAACAAGCTGCAGATGCAATGTTATGGTCAGAGCTGTGGATGCACACTTGGTTTTGAGGATGAGACCTTCTAACTCCCTGGAGCTCCCCCAAACTGGTGGCTTTGGCTCCTGTCATGGCTTTGGGAGTGAAGATGTGGCTTCTATCCAGGCTCTATTAAAATGTTGACTTCTAGCTGAAGCTTCAGTATCTCCACACAATCCAAAAGTCCTCCAGGCAATACTTTCTCCCCGGTTTCAAGAGGCTGCCTTGTGTCTCAAGGACACCTGTTAACACAGCCTAAACTGCCCCTTTCACTTCCCCTTGCCTTTCATCAAGGACTAAAATTACAGCTACTGAGCTTGCCTCACCCCTATGAGCCTGTAACCAGACACCATGGGACAGCCTTGGCTGTCCTAGCATTCAGCAGAGAAAGAAAGCAAGGGCGGGCATGTCCGGGAGGGAAAGGGGACACTCTTTGACATGCCATGTCATGAGAAACTAGGGACTAAGGGACCGTGAGAATTTCGAGTTCAGTTTTCTGACCATGGCATTGATCCCAAGCCAAAGAACCAGGATACAAATCCTCTAGTCAAAAAAATAAATAAGTGAAGTAAAAGGCTGGCCCAGGAGGGTGGGAGCCCTAAATTAGAAACCTCGGAAAGCCTGGAGGCAGACTGAAAACAAAACAAAACAAAGACCTTCCTAAGTACTAGGTTGTTTCTCCTTTACAGAATAGGAATTTCTGCTCAGAGGCAGGACTAGGACTCTAGGTTGACTAGCTATTTCTCAGCTGAGGGTTGAGGGAAAGTTCCTTAATCTCTCTGAGCCTCGGAGTCTTTTCATAGAATACATAAAGAATGCAAAATCGACCTTACCGGAGCTGCCATGAAAATTCAGTGAACCAACATTTGGCCAACATCAAAGTGCTCCAAAACTATTGGACATGCTTCCTACTCTCTGAAAAGGGATGGTAGAGTGGTTCAGAGATTAGGCTAGCTAGGAGTAAATCCTGGGTGTCTCCTGTCAAGTTCATCAGTAATTTGATGCCTCTGTTCTCTTATTTATAAAATGGAGCTTACATAGTATGGTAGCTACTTCATAGGTTCTGGTGATGGTTCAATTAGCTGTTAGTGCCAGTTCAGTCCTAGGCAAAAGGTGTAGTTCTTCTGCTTATTGTTTATTTATTATTATTGGTATTTATTTTCCACTGGTCATTCATTTCCTTCCTGGTTCCACTGAGGCTGAGGTAGACTTCACCACTCATTGCTCTTGGATGAAATCATTTGACTTTCTTTGTTCACTGAGTTGTCTATCATCTAATATGATATGAGCTTCAGCTGAAAATGTGCTTGTGTGATAGGTTTGTCTTGTTGTGATATTATCAGGACCACAGGAAGAACATGTTCTGAAAACCCCACTGTCCCAGAAGAATGAAAGCCGTATGACTTAGACTGGAATGAAACGCAGGCTAGGTTAGATAGCATACAGACTTACTACTTAAATCAGTCACTATGGCTGCCCTATAAAACTGACAGTATAATAATAGCTACTATTACTGAGTTTTGTAGTTACGTGTTATGCAGTAATCGTTAACTAATAGTTATGGTTATTAGGATCCCCCAGTTACAGCTTATATATTTTAGGGCTTAATGTTAAATTTTAGAATGCTCTCTATCCCATCTTTGAACAACTTTTATTATTTAAAAAATAAGAAATACCTGGAGGAATTGTCTTTACTTTCTAGAATATACGAAATAAGCATTTGTTCATTTTTAGTACCTTCATTTACTGAGCACCTACTATTTGCAGATACCACATGAGGCACCAGGGCAACATATGCTTCACAATCATCTTCATTTAATTCCTGCTGTTAAACCATCTTCCACTGTTTGCTATTCCAGTTCTTGGAAAGCTACGTCATAACCCTGTGATATCTTAGGCCCAGCCAGGAAACAAAGGTTTGCATGCCATATCATAAATGGAACCCACTAAAGTCTTTAGCCAGACAAGTGTTTGCTCAGTAGGAAGGCTATCAGTGTCCAGGATCCTCTCAGTCCTGTTGAAAGTTCTACAGCCTCTGAATTGCCACTGATGCTTTCAATCCAGAGAGCTGCCATTGTTTTCCTGGATAAAACCCAGTACACACCTAGGATCAAAAAGGCAATAAGTTGCATCTCTCCTCACCCTCTGGTTAAGGCAGTTCTAGTCTTAACAGCCCATTGCTTTTCTGGGACTTGGGAAATTGAAAAACAGTCCATCTGAAAACCCTTGGATAGTTAATGCTGGTTAGAACCTCGTGGCGGCAGGGATGAAGGGCCGGACCACTATTTTATCATCTCTTCAATGTAGGCCAGCTAAAAGTCTATAATCTAACCTAGGCCAACTTGTAAAACTCCAGGGCAGTACATTTCAGAGTTTGAGGACACTTCAGAGGCTGTTTCATCTGCACGGCCTGGGGATGAAAATAGGTCCCACTGCAAATCATAAATTAATTAGTCTTATTAAGAGATCAGTTGGTTTCTGGAAATGGAAATAGTGTGTTCCCCGAAGTTTGAACTGATGCACATAGGGTTGTGACTGGTACTAGGTAGGTAGCCTGAATCATTGTGGGTCCGCAATGGTATAGTTGCCTTAAACATTAAAACTGAACATAAAGTCTCGAACTTTTATTTCCTATGATGATTCGTTGTAGAAGAATGGCAGTGATTACCAATCTGTGCTATGTGAAACAGACATTCTCAGTGTTGGAGATAGAAGGAGCAAGAGGCTATCTCACACCACTTACAAACGAAACCACACAAGCCAGGCAGACAGTGGCTCATGCCTGTAATCCTAGCTACTGAGGAGCCTGAGATCTGAGGATCAAGGTTCAAAGCCAGCCTGGGCACAAAAGGACCTGAGACTCTTATCTCCAATTAACCTCTAGAAAACAGGAAATGAGGCTTGGCTCAAGGATAGGGTGGTAGCCTTGAGCAGAAGAGCTAAGGGACAGCGCCCAGGCCCAGGTGTAGGGCAATAGCCTTGAGCTGAAGAGTTCAGGGACAGTGCCCAGGCCAAGTTCAAGCCCCATGACCCACAGAAATAAATAAATAAATACATACAAAGGAAACCACACCAATCTGTGGTGTTGATCAATTTTAGGATAGCTTTGGCTTCTGTCTTATTTGGGTCTTTTTTATTCTCTCTCTGTATATTTGTGTGTGTTTGAACCTAGGTCCTCTTGCTCTTTCTTGTCTTTTTCACTCAAGGCTAGGGCTCTACCACTTGAGCCACACCTCTACTTTCTGGCTTCTTTCTGGATAATTGGAGAGGAGAGTTTCATCCATTTGTTTTTCCAGGCCAGCTTCAAACTGGAATCCTCAGATCTCAGTCTCCTGAGTATCTATACAGGTATGAGCCACCACCAGCAGGCTTATTCTATATTTTGGTGGTTTGAGAAAATTTTTAAGCTAGCATAAGTAACTTTATTAGACAGCCATATTACATTTATTTCCCCACATCAGATTATTTTTATGTGAGTCATATCACTTTTTCATATTTCAACTACATAAAAGACACATGATAACAAATTTCTTAATATTAAATATCAGTGCTCAATTTCCCCAACTACTGCATACATATTTGTATTGCATATGTGCAAATTCAAAGAAAGTATAAAGATTTTTTTTTACTGATCAGGTGTATTGCATTTCAAAAAAAAAGAAGACATCCATTTTATAAGAACCAAAGGAGCCTTGCTCAGCCTAAAGGGATAGTCCATCCCAGGACTAGCTACCTGCAAATAACTGGCTTGAGAGTATGTCTTTCATGTGCAAAATAGTCAATCCATATCCTTCCCCCCCTGCCGCAGCCACTCCTTATGGAGCTCTTACTCTCCAGGCTGCTGCCTTCAATCACACAGGATCAGATCCCAGATAACTGGGAATCGCTCCTATGCTCAGAGGAGGCTGAAATTACTCAAATTAACCAATCCTAAATCTGCTTGCCCAGCTTTGCCTATTCCTTCCAGTGAAAAACCACCATCAAATCAAGTCTTACCCACATTTTCCCCTTCTCCTTGGCCCCTTCACTGAATTATCCATATGATTCCCTCATGGCATGGCCTTGCCCCTTCTCTTAAGTTCTGTGGAACAACACTATCATTTCAATGGAATAATCTCCTAATATGTGGGTGTTACCGTGCCAGAATAACACTAAAATCCCAAGCAGCTTCAGTACCCAAGATGGTCATAGGGATGGGCAGTAGACAAGTAAGCCAGGATTTTGTATTACCAAGGAATCTAGTTTCTTCTATTGTGAGCTGGTTGTTCAGCTCCTTTCCTTTGGAGGTTCCAGGACTGGAACAGATGAGGTTGGAACAAAAGCATATGTTCAAGAATGTTTAACAACTGGCTTTTAAACTAAAAATGTCATAATTAGTAGTGTTTAGGGATTCCATGATGTCAATGTCCTACTGTGGCTGATTTCAAGCTACCAATAAAAAAAAAGATGCACAAAATTGATTCTTCTTAGTCTTTTCGATGCAGACTCATGAATGTAACAGTAACTTCTGCCATATGCTGGGCAGAGGAGTAGGACAAAGTTCAACGAAATTCCAAAAGGTGGCCCTGGGGATTGAAGAGTAAAGAAAAACGGCTTGATAATTTTATGTCAGGCTTTCAGAAGTGGCTAAGAGCTTTTCTTTAACCTTAGAGAACTTTGGAGAGTCAACGAAACAGCATGGTTGTCAAGGTCCTTTAAAAAGCTTTTGGGACACCCTTGTTATCAGTTTCCTTCAGATGAAAATACAGCTCAGGGACAGGCCAGAGAGGGGAAAGAGATTCAAAAGTCTGATATCACAAAGCTCTGGCTTAGATTGAGAGTTCTACAACTATATGGTTTTTGGTGAATTCAATTAACTTCAGACCTTAGTTTCCTCATCTGTAAAGTGGGAATAACAATTCTAACACTTCCAAGTTGTGGTAAACCTAGGAATAACAGCCGTTCAGGGCTTACCACAAAGTTTTATCACACAGAAGCTCTTAACACAGTTAAAGGAGTCAGGGATAGTATCATTTTCCATTATTTTATAACTGAAACTTAATGTTTCCTTCCATTATCACTGAAGGTAACAAATAGAGTGGAATTAGAGAGTATTTTCACATTACATTACAGTTATTTTTGGAATTTTATTTATGACATCACTATTAGGTATTATGGTGATACAATTTACCACTAACTCTTGTTATATAATGTGGTAATAAGGATTCATGTATTATTACAATATCGCATTTTTAAAATATTCTGACAACTGTGTTTGTATATGCTTAGTTTCCTTGGTATTCCCATGTGTTGTAGTTCATGTATTGACAGAGATTATTCAGATAAGAGATCTATAGGTTTATCCAGATTACTGAAGGGATCCATATTTCAAATAAGCATCAATAATCCCTGGATTGATCCTAGAAATGGTAACTAGCTTATGGTTATGATTATGACTATTACTCTCACAGTCTCTGGTGCATTACTAACCTTGCTTGAGTGATAGCCAATGGAACAGCTTCCCACTGCAAAACATCTCATTTCTGTGAACCCTGAAACTGTCAAAATATCCAGAAAACCACTGACCAATGTCATCCTTTTCCCAGACCCCTTATCCCAGACTCTGACATATAACATTCTATTGTCCATTTCTTTTAGTCATATATACAAATGTTATTTGTCGATCAAAAATAAAACAAAACTTCAGGAAGTTTAATTTAAAAAGAGAAAGCCACTGAATAAGGTTGTGCTTACTGTATAACATTGTCTTACCTCTTGGGAATCTCAGCTGTAGTTCAACCAGGCAAGGTTCTGTAATCCACAATGAAGCCATGTGGGATTGCCTGTTCGATGCCCACTGATTGAGTGTCTTTTGAATTATTTTCACTGCTGCTTTTGGTACCCTGGATGCCCTCAACATGTTCCAAATGCTAATATTCTGCCATGATCTATGATTTGGAAAACCTGGAATGTTATTCCGCCCTAGATTTCATGAAAGGTAGGCCATATGTTATTGAAGCCAGTATATCTGACATTGTGAGGTATTCGAGAGGTTAGAAAAATATTTAGAAAGTAAACAATTCTGTTGTTTAGGCTCAAACAATGTGGAGGAAGTGAAGCTTAGTTTGAAGAGTTCTGATAAATTGATACTTAGGGAGTTAATGCTGGTCATGTACTTTACATGTTTCAGGAACTCCCTATAAAATCCCTGAATTGACTCTTGCCCTTCTAAGAACACTGGAAATAAGTGAATATCTAAAGCTAGTAGTAGAAATTCCACTGCAGAAGCTCTTCCAATTTAGGGCTCTTCCAAACCATATTATTAAGCAGTTATTTCATTCATCTCCACAAACGTTTGAAACAAATACTTATTATCCTCATTTTAGAGATGTGAAAACTAATATATTGCTACTTGCCCATGAATACAGAGGGGCATGTGGTAAAAGCAGAATCTGAATCCAGCTTAGTGAAGCCCTGAAGTCTATATTCTTAACTATTTTATATGGATGGCTCATTGAAGAACTACACAGACTGAAGAGCTCTTTGCATGATTAGGGATACTTTCAGTAGGATTTGGGCTGGTGGTGACTTTTGAATCCAGACAACTCTCTGGCTATTGTCAATATATATTATAACACACACACACACACACACACACACACACACACACACACAATATTTGCATTTGATACTGAATCTGAAGAGTTGAAAGTGCTGGTTGATTTGGCAATAGAGGGCCAGAGGATGCTTTGTCAGCTATGTTACTAGGATAAGAGCATCACTGCAAAGACAACCCTCCTAGTCCTGTGTCATCTACTCTGTCTCTTAGAGGATATGTCAAGGATTGTTTCAGCTGAACTCAGCTACCCTGCAATGAATGTTACAGAGATCTGTTCCTAGATGTGATGGCAGGCTTTCTGCTTCAATAGAGCTCTGCTACCTACCTCTAATCTTCCATTGTTTCCAAGTCCATGTTTATCACAATGCTCAACCTGTGAGTTTCCCAGTCTGAAATTCTAATCAATTCATTGAGGTTTCCAAATCAGATATCAGCATTACGTAGAATTCTTTTGCAATTCTCACAGCACTTTTGAGTACTCAGAACACCTTGTAATTATTTCCAGAAGCTCTTCTGAATGGTGGAATCTATTTTACTGGACATAATCGTGTATTTGGTATCAGTAGCATGCTAGTAAATATTTAACAAATGATATCCACTTCATAGGATTTTGGAAAAGGTCATGGGGTTTCATGTTTGCTTATGCCCATGGTTTAAATACTTCTACCATAGTTGATTTTATATCAGCAATCAACGATATCATTGAATGGAAGAGATGCATAAGATTGACTCTTGGGAACAAGCTGCTCAGCAAACAACAGCCTAGACCTCTGACCCCAAACACACTACTAAATACACTTTTCCAAAATAGGCTTTTTTTTCCTTCCCATTTTATAGATAATGTAAAACAAGCAACCATTCCCTGACAACGTTCTAGTATTGGTCTGAGTGAAAGACATACAAAGATGTAAAGTATTGGTTATAACTGTATTTATAAATGTATCTGTATGTTGATTTTTAACTTGCCTTTCTCTGTTCTGCTACTGGTACTTGAACTCATAGCCTGGATACTATTTCTTAGCTTTTTTGTTCCATGTTGGTGTTCTACCACTTAAGCCATATCGCTGTCTCTGGCTTTTTGCTAGTTAATTTGAGATAAGTTTTGTGGACCTTGTCCAGGCAGATTTCAATCTGTGATCTTCAGATCTCATCCTACAGAGTAGCTAGGATTATAGGCATGTACATCTAATGGCTTGCCAAAATAAATAAGTAAATAAAATAAAAATCTAATTTTAAATTTTTTTCTTCCTTCCATATGCTCACCTAGGATTCATGAAGCCCTAGGTTTGATTTCTCAATACCACATACTCAGAAAAAGTTGAAAGTAGTGCTGTGGCTTATGTGGCAGAGTGCTAGCCTTGAGCAAAAGCCATATAATGAATGATTGTTGTCCTTAATGTACTATGTTGTCTCTCATCTCCTTTGCTGTCCCTTGGTTATCTCATATTGGTATAGTATCTCACTTTGTTATCTGACATATTGAATTTATTTATATTTGGATATTTGAAATTTGATAGGGAAAGGGGGAAAACCAAGATGGGTGAGGGGTGGGGTGGGGGAGGGAAATGGGTACCAAGACATGTGAAAGGGTATCAATGTATGTGAATTAATGCACCTTCTATCTGGCAAATATCATGTAACCCTTTTACTAATTACAATAAAAAAATGTCCAAGGACAGTGTCCAGGCCCTGAGTTCAATCCTCCCCAGGACAGAGAGGAGGGGAGAGAGAGACTGAGGAAGAGAGAGGGAGAGAGAGAGAGAGAGAGAGAGAGAGAGAGAGAGGGAGGGAGGGAGGGAGGGAGGGAGGGAGGGAGGGAGGGAGGGAGGGAGAGAGAGAGAGAGAGAGAGAGAGAGAGAGAGAGAGAGAGAGAGAGAGAGAGAGGAACAAGACAGAAAGATAGAAAATTCAAATACTGTGGGAAATATCCAGGACTTTATACAAAAGTGTGAACATCAGATTTACAAAGGAGAAATTAATCTGTGGTTACATATTGGATTTTTTTTAAAAAGCGATTACTTTTAAAAGCCAGAGAACATAGCGTCTTTCAATGTTTCCATGGTTGCAAGGCTAGAGTCAAGAAGAGCCCCCCAAAAAGTCATGTCAGAAGCTACAAAGTTTGTCTTTCCCTCCTCAAATGTCAGTGCACACTGATCACTAAATCACTCCCACAGCTTATTAAAGTAAATGTCACTGAAAGTTATGGACATCGCCTTATTCATTAAATGTACTTAAAGAGCTTTCTCAGGGAGAATTTTCTTTCAAATCAAATAGGAGGTTCACACTGCAGTTAGAGGACTGTCACCCACACTGGCCAAAAGGTCACTCAGATCACTGAATGGGTGTTTGATGAGATGCTTTTATTCTCAGGCGACACTAAAAATAGAAAGAATGTAAAGGTTAAAGTCCAAGCTACCTTTCAGTACCTTTCAGTGTACTCCTCTATCTGCAACTGGGCCTTATGACCCCACAGGAGTGTAAAGCAGCCAGATATTCAACACATCATGGGCACAAATTTCTAGACCAGTCACTTTGCTCTCTACTAGAATAGATATTTCTTTTCAGCTAAGATTTCAAGATAAATTTGTATTCAACATTTTCTTTGCTCTGCTATCAGGAATACTTCAGTGGGAAAATTTGAGAGCTAGCTAAAATGACACAGTCTAATATGGTATCTAAGTTTAAATTTAAGTTAAGTATATACAATTCACCTGAAATAAAAGAAAAGTGAAAATTCAGTTCCTCATCTATGCTAACTATATTTAAAGTGCTTGATAGCCATATATGGCTACTGTAGTGGATAGTGTTGATGGGATTTTTTTTCCATCATGATTGACAGTTCTAGTAGACGGTACTGGTGTTGATATATAAAAAATCATCTTATAGGGATGTTTCAGGAACCTCTGGTCCTACTTTAGATCTGTCTACAGTATTAGATATATAATTAGAGAAGCTGACTTTTAATTGTAATATCATATTAATTAAAAGTCTACCAGGAGCACCAGTGTTGTAAGGGGAATGAGACATGAGAACAAAACTTAGCATCAAGTATACACACATCCTTACCTACTGGTATTCTACCTACTACAAATGGGTCATTATGTCAGGGTCTGTTTCTGGAGAAATCAAACCTAAGAAAATTTCAAAACTTCATTGATTTCTGAGCTACACATTGAGCAGACATTTTCTGCGTTCCCACTAGATGTCAAAGCCATGTACTAAATTGAGTGTACATAATCTAATTCTTGTCCTTGGGCTAAAGGTAGAGCCATGAAGGCTATTAAACTATAAATTATGTGACAGTGTTCGTCATTTACCACTTACCAGGAGGGGAGAGAAGGAAGTGAGCCAAGAAAGCCCTTCACAGCTTTCCTCACAAGTTCTTCTGAAGCCCCAGTGACTGGTCCTTGGCTCATTTCTAAAACTAAATAAACAAAGGATTCTCTACTTCTCTAGTATTGTGACAATAAGTGCTATATTCATCATGAGGCCTAATGCAACGAATCCGAGCATCCTGAGGCTCACAGGTTTAAAACTCCTTCAACCTTCACTGTCAATTTCTCCTCTTTTTACTAAATCCTTTTTATCTGGTCCCTCCACTCCCCAGACCCTATTCCCCTATAACCATTCCCTATTACAGATATATTTGAGCTCTAATTCTTTTGTGATGTTGTAATAAGCTGGCAATATGCATGGTATTTAGTAGGGGAGGGCAGAAGAGTCCCTAAATCAGAAATAATGAGATTTGTCTTTCAGAGGCAATGTGAAATGAGAGGCAAAAACATGATGGCTGGAGATAGGAAAAGAGCAAATGGAGGAGGCTGACAGGAAAAGGAGGTGGTTGGAAGTAACTTTAACCCTGTTTGCACCAGCATGGTTTTAGAGATATGTGAATTAAAGAGCACATGCACAATATGCACAGTTGCTAAATTACCAATAGCGATCAGCAAAAGCAGAAGAGAATAGTGGGAAAATTCTACTGTTCAATGATCATAGGCTGTTGAGCCTCTCTGATTAATCAGTGTTTACACACAGGCAGGAGACTCTTAAGAAAAAGTAGTATCACATGTAAACTTGTCCTTAAATACAAATAGAAGACAGGAAATAGAACAACCAGGTAGATGGTTAGACAGACACACAGAGAAGAGTAAGTATTAAATTCTCAGGGATGAAGTAGCTACTAAGCTACTAAGCGGATCACTCTGAAGGAAGTAGGGAACAAGCCCTGTTCTCTTTCTTGGCTTGTTATCTAGAGACATTTTTTTCTATGTGTGACTGGAAGCCAGTAGAATAATGCTCAAACTGAGTTATTGTTGTTGTTGTGTTGTTCTTTTTGCTAGGATTAGGGCTTGAACTCAGGGCCTCTTGCTCTCATTTAGTGGCTTTTTCATGACAATGCTGGCACTCTACTACTTGAGCCACACCGATACTTTCAAGCTTTTTGCCAGTTAATTGAAGAAAAAGTCTCAGAGGCTTTTTGCACAGGCTAGCTTTGAATTAAAATCTTCAGATCTCAGCCTCCTGCGTAGCTAGGAATATATGAATAAACCAGAAGCACCTAGCCCACTATGACTCTTTTTCTGTGGGTCATGGGGCTTGAACTCACTCAGCCTGGGCACTGTCCCTGAGCTCTTAAGCTCAAAACTACTAACTTGAGCCAAGCCCCACTTCCCATTTTCTAGAGTTCCTTCTTGGATCTGGGTAGAGGTATCTATTTTTAGATAAAGCCTCCTTTTCATCTTCCCCCACATTTCTAAATGGTTGCAGCCTAAGAAGTTAAAAACAAAATGAATTAAGTGAAATTTTTGGCTAGGATTACAGAAGTGATGTGGTACCTGGATGTTGTGACAACTTTAAAGGGAAAACTCACTCCCAGAGGTGAGGTATCGATTGTGCTGTATCACTCTTCCTTGGGTGTAATGGAGTATCTTCCTACATCTCTGCAAGTATAGATGGCATAGGCATTCCCCAGTAACTTTCCTGTGTATAAATCTCTGTGTCAGTCAGTCCTAGGATTTCAGTCTAAAAAAGATGTATACACAGGAAGCACATTGTGCTGAAACCATGACCAACTTGATCCCTTATTGACCCTTAAAGCTTTGACAGCACAAAATAAAAACAAAGTTTAGCAACACCTGCCTTTTCAAAGACACCGAGATTTACTTTAAATAAATTACTCCGTGTCTTGGTTCAGGGAACAGAAAGGAAGAGCAGGCAAAATTTTGTGCTTATAATACCAGAGGGGCTGCCATCTTTCCTATACCCTGTTCATTTCAATCTTCATGGCAAAGCTAGCCTAAACTGCAAAAGCCACTAATTACAGGACTTCTAATTGAAATATCATGCAAATCATATTTGTTAAAAGTAAAAAAATTAGGAAATTAAATTTCATATTGTATTTTATTTAACTGTAAGTCTGAAATATTTTCAATATGTGGTCCATGCACAAAATTATCACTGAGATATTTTGCATTCTATTTTTTTCCATGTTAAGCTTGAAATCCCATGTGATTTTTCAATTACAGCTCATCTCAGTCTGGGTGGTATATTTTCATCATTTGATTTGTATTCTGGCCTTCTGAGATAGACCATTGAATAACCAGATTCACATATCAAAGAAACTGAAAACGTTTCCAATAACTGAACCCAAAAGCAATTTTTTAATTTAACTTAATTAAAATAAAGTGAAACTTAAGATTTTGCTTCTCAGCAGTGACAGTAACCACATTTCAAACAATCATATTGCTTTGGCTAAAGACAGCTATCTTGGATAGCATAGCCTTAGCGTTCTTTACAATGGAATATTCTGTGTCCATAATAAAGTGTTTATTTGGTAAAAACAAAACAAAACAAATAGATTACTCTTTCTATGGAAAGAAGCATCTTTCTTCTCAGTGATCTAGTGGATCACTAAGTGATTCACTGAATAAGTGAAAGAAAAAGCTTCCCGTATACAGAGGCTAGTGTTCAAAAACACTATGATACTTTTCTATAAGGGCTCTTAAAAAAAGAATTCCATAATACCATCACTTACTCTTCTCTACTACTCAGTTGCGTTCTCATTTTTCTTCTGGTATCTATCAAGGTTTTGCTGGCACATCCACATATCCTGGCTTGGCTCAGACAGTCTTTATCATAGTGTGTGGTAAATAAATCATGTGTGTTTATATTCAAACTTTTCATTCTCTGCAGATCATTGGAAAATTTGAATCGTCCTTATTTAAAGTTGTACACAATGTACCTAACTCAAACTTGTACTTAGATGGATAGTCTCTGTTCTTGTAATACCTTTGAAAATGTTGAATATAGCTTTTTTCCTCCTCTTATAGCTGCTGTGTGGAATTTGAATTATATGTGCTGAAGAAACCATGACTTTGATAACAAATATTGAGAGTCTCACCATTGAATATCATTATGTATGCAGTGGCTATATCACTCCACTAAATCAGTGGGATTTAGGTCCCCAAATCCAGTCTGACTCTCACTGTATTACAAAATTCTCTGTCCTTGGTCTATGATTCTCTTTCCTCTATAGGAAAGATTTTCTCTGTTATGGTTCAATGACAGTACTTGAGGATACCCATTGCCCTTGGACTTTTCGAAGCATGTCAAAAATTGCTCTGCCTTGCAGAAAATGCTCTTCCCTGTATTTAGAATTTAAGAGAGTTCATGATGGGAAGAATGTTTACAATCTGCTCATTTCTCATTATAGGCATACATGACAGTTGCTTGAAAAGTTTGGATTGAAGCTGGGCACCAGTGGCTTATGCCTATAACCCTAGCTACTCAGGAAGCTGAGATCAGAGGATTGCAGCTCAAAGCCAGCTCAGGTAGGAAAGTCCATGAGACTCATAAAGGCAGAAGTGGGACTGTGGCTCAAGTTGAGGAGTAATAGCCTTGAGCACAGAGAGGCTCAGGGACAGTGTCTAGGTCCTGTGTTCAAGCTCTACCACCAGCAAAAAAAGTAAAAGGAAGGAAGGAAGAAAGAAAGTTTGTACTGGAGTAAAATTTTCATATTAAAAAGGATAGTACACAAAAGGTTTTAGTAATACTAAACAGCTCAGATATGGTGGTCTCTCTCTTCCATCTGACTTATTCTACCTCTTCATCTGTTACCCCCTTTTTCTTTCTGTTTCCTGAAATCAGCCATCCCAGAAGATTATGCAGGCACAGTCACATACAGGAGAAGGAGGTTTATCAGAGGGGCTGGCAAGGCCATTTTCCTCACAGAGAGGGAGAAAAAATGATGCCTATCCCTATCCAGGGGCATCCCTGTAACACTAGGGCTAGAGGTGGGAGGTACTCTTCCTTGGCATCTATGTCTGGGGAAATACTGACCTATCTTGGAGAAACTGGGAGGAGCCCTGGGAGAGGCAGGATGGAGTTCAGGTTTGGATGGAGGGCATTCTGCAGATGCCGCCTAGGGCAGATACGAGGTGTGCCAGGAAGTGAAGTGGAGGGGCTGAGGACCTGAGATGGAGGTAATGCTAACCCTTCCTAACTCTCATTTCCCTTAAGGACAGTGAACATCCCTCAACACACCAAATTCTCAATGCTTACACTGATCTCATTACCCATAATAAGTAAATGTCTTGATCTTAACACAAGCGGACATGGTGTTGGGAGATTCTAAGAAAATCAAGCTTATCATATTGCAAACCAAAGCCAGAATGACACACAAGAATCCCCAAACAAATTTATGACCACTCATCTGCCACTTTGTACAGCAGAGTTCACCAGATGACATTTGGCTGTGAAACCACTCAGTGTTCTTTGGACTAAAATTTCACCCCAGAGGTTAAGTGCTTTAACTAGCTATTGAGCTCGCATCAGTGACCTCCAACCCCTCCAAGGTCTGTATCCCACCCTGAAGATCCATGTACAAGGATTCCCCTTGTTAACATAATGCTATAGTCCCCAGTCTTACATGTGCATCATGAGAAGCATCATTTATTAATGCACATTCTGAAAGTTTGATTCTGATTCCAGTAATTTCCTAATTGTGGAACTAGAATTTGACTTGTTAATGTGTGTATGTTACCAAGGATTAAACTCTGGCCCCCATACATACTAGCATGACATTTACCCCTGGCCTCACTGTCTTGTTAATGTTAACATAGGTTATATTTAGACTTTGAGAGGAGAGCTCCCAAATGTGGTTTGAACTTCATTCTAGTGTAACCTTCATCTCCCCATGGTTTTAATTATAGCAGAAATCTATTACATATAATAGAAAGAACAATACAAGACATTTGTTATAAGGGAATTAACACATGGTACTATAATGGTGATCATACCCACAGGATAGAAACCACTGCTTATCAGTTGAAAGGAGGTTTCAAAATAGCTTGGCTTACATAACAACTGGAATTGTCACCCTTTTCCATCCTACTGATGGATCCAAAGCCTTGATGAAGGAGAATTCCAAACCAGAGACTCCCCCCAGACAGGGTAGCTCAAAGGCCTAACCTACAGTCAGCAAGCCTCATCATGGCTGTGGTTGACTATGGTCTCTGCACTCAAACTTTCTCTAATGTGCATAGACAACACATATACAAAAAGCAGAATAAATAAATAGAAAGCTGAATAAGAAGAAAGGCAGGGAATAAAAGGCTCTCTCAAAGCAAAAGCTGGTCCTTTGAAAAATCTAGTGAAAAGATAAACTTCTGGCAGAGGAATAATCAAGAAAATATGAATAAGAAAAACTTACATTGGAAATTTAAGAAGAAAAAAGCACCTAAAACTTTCTCCCTTTAAATATGTATTCCAGCTACCCAGTTTTCATTCACTCATTCATTTATTAAATATTTATGGATGTTTCAGTGATATATATTGAAAAAACAACGCAGAACACCTTGTTTATTAACTGATGTGTAAACACAACAAATAATATATCACATAACCAAATAGTAGAAATGCCTTGGGGAAAAGTAAAGCAGGTCAGGAAGTAGAACATGATGGAGACATTATTTTAGATAGAAACACATAAGAAAAGGTCCTTCTTATTAGGCTGTTTTGAGCAGTATGCTGAAAGAACTAAAGAAGAAAACCATGAGAATATTTGTGAGAAAAGAATTCCAGCCTGAGGCAACAACCAAGTGTTGTTATATAATAGAGTAGGCTATATAGGAAAGAACAGACTAGCAAGTACAAATATCCTGTGGCATATTACGGAGAACAGTAATAGCTGAACACAGTGAGGGGATAGAGATTCTAAGAAATGAGATGGGAAAATAAGAGGTAGTAATATTTATCATGCTCATCCCACAGATTTCCAACAGTAACTACAAAGGTTTAAATTTTATTCTTAGAAATGAACTTCAATTGGCAAGGGGCAGGGGGAGCCAGATTCTGGTGGCTCAAGCCTGTCATCCTTGCTATGGGAAGCTGAAATCTGAGGACTGAGGTTCAAAACTTGCATGGGTAGAAAAGTCGAGGACACTATTCTCTCCTATTAACCAGCAAAAAGCCAGAAGTGGAGCTGCGTTTCAAGTAGGAGAGCACCAGTCTTAAACAAAAAACGTCAAGTGAGAGCATGAGGCTCTGAGTTTAAGCTCCAATATTAACACAAAAATTTGTGGTGGGGGTGGGTAGGAAGGGGATCAGTTTTAATTAAGCCTGCCATAATATTACATCTTGGCTTCTTCGGCAACAGCTTTACCAGAGAAACAAAAACTTGGACCCAAAGGGTAAACCACTGTCACCACAATGGTTCACACAGACCCTTGCAGGGCTGTGAGAGATTGAGAAATGGGCAGTTGAGTGGGAACAGGGTATTCTGGTTTGGATAATTAAGGGAGAAAGAGGGACAGGAAACCCTGGAGGCAGGCTGCTTGCATTCATCTCTGCATCTTTTAGATGTGTCATTAGGAATGTCACTCAACTGCTTTACCTCTCAGTTTCCCCCACTGGAAAAAGGGGAGAAGGACATGGCTGCCTTACACAGTCGATATAAGGATGGAATGAAACAGTCCCATAAAATGCCAGCACCATCTGTACTCATCAACCTTCCCAAGGTCTGCAATAGGGGTGTGCTTTCCCCTCTTGCAAGTGAACACAATGCACCAAAATCATGTTTTCAAGCTCCTTTAAAAAAAACCCCACAGAACTCATTCTTAAAACAAACTTTTGGGTACAGTTCCAGCACTGCCTATGAACCAGATAAAAGAGGTGCTATTTTTCTGGTTGAAGGCAGAGCCCAGACCCCACCCAAGTTCCTCCCACCTTTCATTGAAGATGCCAGAATTCTTAGAACACAATGAGGTAGAATCAGAAAAACAGGAGCCAGATGTAAATTCTATGAGGCCTCTTTTAGTCTTAAGTTTCCATGTCTACCTTCATATATAGAACATAGAAGGAACCATAAAACATAATTTCTTGTTGAACAGTCCCTCTTGAATGACCCAGAATTATTTCTTCATGTTTGTATTTCTTATATGTGTGTATGACTACATAATAGACATATAAATAAACAGGTGGATAGATATCTCCCTAAGGAGAGTATACCTATATTGTCCAAAAGTTACCTAAAAGAATGTTCATAGAAGCATTACTAGTAATAGACTCAAAGCAGAAAACATGCAAATGCCTAAAGCACAGCAGACTGTCTGTTCATTATGGTTAAGAAATGCAATGGAATGCATATAATGAATTGGTCTTGATCTTGTAAATAACTGGTACACTGTTAATTTCAGTACACTTTTCTGCATATATGTTGAGCTTCAAATGTAAAATTGTCAAGAAAAATTCATAGTGAAATGGACTGTGAAAGTGACTAGATCTTTATGTGGTGAGTACAGATTTGGGGGCTCTCTAAGCAAAAGCATCCCAAAGTGAGAAGAGTGCTCCTCACAATATCTTTTAGTGATGTGTCAAGATCAAACCTCCCTATTTCAGGCTGAAAGACACCTCCATATTTCAGGCTGTTCATGGTTAAACCTGTCAAAGGGTCACACATCAAGCTACAAGAGAAAGGTTTGAAGAATATTACAGACTATGAGTGTAGGCAAGGGACTTTTTATTTTAGATGACAGGGCAGGCTCATTCTTTTTTTTAACATCTGGAAAGGACACTGTGGAGAAATTCAGCAGTATTTTAGTTAAGAATATTGTAAGAATTCTGTGTTGGACCTAGAAATCCCATGGCTTTGTTTCCTTTCTCCATTATGGTAGATCAATAAGGCCACTTAAAATGTTCATTATAGAGCCAGGCAAGATGGTGTTTACCTGCAAACCCAGCTGGAAATAGAATAGGAAAATTATGATTCCAGACTAAAAATGGGCAAAAGTATGAGACTGTATTTTTCTAAAGGTCTCAGGGTATGGTTCACATGATAGAGTGCTTGCCTAACAAGTATTATGCTCTGTGTTCAAATTCTTAGGGTGGTAGTGGGGCATGATAAGAGATAGAAATCAATATGATGATCTGTATTAACATGTTCAGATCTACAAATTTGTTCTTTATTATTAAGAGTTTATATGTATATTTTACATGCTTTTAACTGACCAATTAAAATGGTCAATTAATCAAGTGAAGTTTTCCCCCAGTTTCACCTACATGTCA
This sequence comes from Megascapheus bottae, assembly GCF_031878675.1. Taxonomy (NCBI): domain Eukaryota; kingdom Metazoa; phylum Chordata; class Mammalia; order Rodentia; family Geomyidae; genus Megascapheus; species Megascapheus bottae. The sequence continues at coordinate 5,793,169 of NC_143547.1, read as the reverse complement.
TTGATCTGACCATCTGATCCTTCCAGAAATATTGCTGGTAAGGAAAAAAATTCCCTATGGATTTGTTGGTTTTATTCATCTATTTTTCTTTTTCTGTTAAACTCTAAATTATTCCATTATTGGGTTAAGACATGATTAGTAGAATGTTAATTAATTTCGTTTTAAAAACTATACCTAGGGTAATAATTTTAAGTGAGAACATTCTGGTTCTCAAAATACATTCAATTATAATTGACAAAAATATAATTTGGAATAATGGCAAACTAATCTGCTATAAAGTTTTAATTTCAATCACTATGCAAGATGATGACTCCATTATTCCAAATAAAAAGTCCTAAGATAGTAGGAATCAGCAATATTGAAACCATATTAATTGTATTTGTTTAATTTGCAAAGGAGTAAAATGAGATGTATTTAGCATATAGCATGAGAATGAAGAAACTTTTAGAGCAATAAATATATCCCTTGTAGGAAGGAAAAATAAATTTCTGTTTCTTCAAAAATTTAAAAAAAGAAAAGGCAACTAAATACCATCTTTATTAGTTAGGCAGAGTAAGCAAAACCAAAATTAATTAGGAAAACAAATGGTAGAGTAGAAATATACTGAACTGGGAGTCCAGATGAAGACCCTGAATGCTTCCTTTCATCTTGCCATGTCCAAAAACCATGAATCTAAAACATTTTTAACGGACCTTCTAAGCTCTTCCATCCCCAAAATAGCATCGGAGCACAGAAGTCAACAAAAAAGGGATTCTTTACTCCTCATGGAACCACTGGCCATAGTATATTAGCAGCAGGTTCACATGGATATCCAGAGCCTATACAGATTATTTCTTGTTGGTCATGGGGCTTGAAGTCAAGGCCTGAGTGCTGTTGCTGAGAAGTTTTGCACAGAGCTAACTTTACCATTTGAGCCACAGCACCACTTCCAGTTTCCTAGTGGCTAATTGGAGATCAGTATCTCACGGTTGTTGTTTTTCAAGCTGCAAGCCTCAGGTCTGAGCCTTCTTAGTAGCTTGGATTACAGGCATGAAACACTAGAGCTTGGCCTCAGATTTTTGTTGTATCTAATTTTTAGCAGAATCTCATGAAAAGAATCTACAAAGAGAATGTCCAGTTCTCACATCATGGGATCAAACACATTAAGCAACATCTCGAAAGGCACAGCCAACAGCATAAAAGTTGAATGTGTGCATTGCCCAGGGCAGGAAAGTTTCTGGACTTCATTAAAAAAAACTTCTGAGATGATAATAATAATAAAAAATAGAAAGGGTAGAGGTCTGACACTAGATAACAGATCTCCTGGCAATGACTGCTGCAGTGATGCAAGTGGATTCGTCAACCCTCCAGCAACAAAACTTGCGTTCCTCCCTTCCACTTTCTTGTTGACAGGATTATAATAAGATTATTTTCAGACTCCTTTTGTTCTTTCTCTTAGGAGGTTCTTGACTTCCCCAACTCTGGCCAAGTCATCGCACTCAAGCTCTACCTAATGCACAGACTTAGTGATATTCAGCCTTATTATTCAAAGCTTACTTATATCCCAATTCTGTCTGAGAAGTTCCCTTGTATCTTATTCTAGCTGTGAGCACTAAAATCCTCTCCAACATCTTCCAGTGGAGACATTCCTTAAAACACCTGAGAACAACAAATTGGATTTTTCCAGACTTCTCCCATATGTTTTCCAACCACTTCCATATGGCATCTCTATATCCCTCATCCCAGTCTCTTCCTCCTGCCTGGCCCACTGAAGCATTGTCTCTGGTCAGTGAGGAAAATATGATGCCCTGTCAGGGAAACAGGGCAAAGTGTTATTTTGTTTCAGAGTAAGTATGTGATAACCCCATGCAAACCACAGCTGTGCTCTGTTTTCTCTTGGAGGATGAAGCATACATGCAGATACACAGCATTTCGCAGGACATGCTTACACACCCAGTGTCACAGCTAATCACCATATGTTACACATTGAAATTCTATTAGATAATGAAGGCAGGTCATAGAGAAAAGAAGAACCCAGCAGGACATTCCTTTCCTGTAGGCCAGGGAAGTACTGCTGGCTAAGTAAGCACACAGTACAAAGTACAACAAGGCTTAAATTCCCTGGAAATGTCTATAAACACACATCGATGTATTGGATATTACACATGATATAGTGGAACCACACACTGATGGATTTGATGCGTTTTTTTTTTCCTTAGACAAGGCAAAACAGCAATTGCTACACACAAAAGTATAAAAAGGTGGAAAATAAAAACCAAAACAGCTTGTTCCCAGAGAAAGAAAACACCCTCCTAGCTTCTTCCATTGTGTAAGGGGTAATTTGTTTTTCCTTCCTGGAAGAGAAAATTCTTCTGAGATGCATGCAACCTCTTGCCCCTTCATCTTAGGCCTCTAGCAATCTCAGAAATTAGCCAAAGGGAACTTTATGTTTTCCTCTCCTCCAAAAATACCATGACAAGTATTAACAAAGAACAAGCTCAACCCCCCTTTCCCATCTCAGCCCTGCACCAATAAAGACACATTTCCTTTTATGCTGTCTGCTGCTGTCTTGACCACATATGACACACAGAAAAAAAAATTTCAATCGAGGCCTCCAAAAGGCTTCTTTAATTCCTTCCATATTTTTTTGGCTTCAGGATATCCACCAAGACTTTTATGAGTCAAGCAGTCAATTGCTTCATTTATTCACTCCCTGGTATCATCATATTCTTCCCCCAAACCATTCCAAAACATCTAAGTTCTGCTCAAACTCAGCACTCCAGACATCTTCAATCCACAACTGGAATCACTCAAAGGGCCTTACCCTGAAAGCTGGGTCTCTTTCTGGCCCTCAACAGAAATCCCTGCTCCAGAGAAAATGCATTTGTACATCAGTGCCTTACTGTTCACAGTAAATAATCCCATGATCTGGCTGTGAGATCTACATCTATGCACCTAGAAATTTAAGGCATTTTACAGATATAATGGTAGTGTCTTCCTATTGCCAGTCAGGGACCCTGCCTACAGTCAGAGACCATACTGATACTCTCATCCCCACATGCATTGTCCTTCCCTACTTTACTCCTATGAATCAATACTAACATGACCTGGAAGTAGAATCTATGCTTTAAATGGTAGATTTCAGTTAGTACTATGGCACTAGCCTTGAGTTGAAGAGCTCAGGGACAACACCCAGGCCCAGACTTCAAGCCCCACGGCTGACCAAAAAATTTATTTGGGCTGCAATGTAGCTCAGTGACAAAGTGTTTCCAAAGTAAGTGCAATTTCCTGGGTTTGATCCCCACTACCAAAAAAAAAGACAAAAAATGGTAGATTGCTAACCTTGAGAAAAAAACTCAAGGATAGTGCCAAGGCCCTGAGTTCAAGCCCCAGGACTGGCATCACATAAAACAGCCTTTTATGGATCACATTTCTTTGAGAATGAAATGCCACAACATATGCAAAGTGCTACCATACCAGCTACATCTTTTTTCTTTTTTTTCCAGCCCTGGGCTTGAGCTCAGGGCCTAAACACCGTCCTTGGACTTTCTCAAGGTCAGAGCTCTACCATTTGAGCTTCAGCACCACTTCTGGCTTTTTTCTATTATGTGGTACCAAGGAATTGAACCTATCTCTTCATGCATGCTAGGCAAGCACTCTACCACTCCACTAGGCCAAACTCCCAGCCCACCAGCTACATCTTAAGTCTTCAATTGATGTTAGTATATATTGGTCACTAATCCTATCTTAATCAATTAAATTTTGCTATTCTCATAATAAGCAGAATAACATTCTGATTTAAGAGCCCAAAGTTCTGGAACCAGACAGCCTAAAAGATCATCCTGCGACCATACCCAGAATTTAGTTGCTATGTCTAGTTATTAAACAACTTGGGCAAGTTATCTAATTTCTCAGAACCTGAAATTGTTACTTAGGAAAATCAGAAACTAGTAATACCTAGCTCTCAGTGGTATTATGATGTGATATGATGTGATGTGTTTGTACGTGTAATATTTAGAACAGGACTGCATACTGTAAGCATTTAATAGATGTTGGTTGTTATTATTAGTATTATACCCACTGACTTTGTGGATGATTACCAAATAACCATAAATTTGTCCTCTCTACTGGGCTCATTCCTGTAATCCTAGCTACTCAGTAGGTTGATATCTGAAGAGAGCAGTTCAAAGCCAGCCTGGGCACTAAAGTCCATGAGATTCTTAACTCCAATTAACCACCAGAAAACCAGAAGTAAAACCGGAAGTAGCACTGTGGCTCCAGTGATAAAGCACTAGCCTTGATCCGAAGAGCTCTGGGACAGAGCTCAGGCCCAGAGTTCAAGCCCCATGGTTGGAAAAAAAGAAATTATCCTCTCCCTGTTTTCACATCCTTAAAACGTGCCATTGTAGAGTTCTCATCAAGAGCAAAATACATTCTTTTTCTCCGCTGCTTGAATCTGAACCCTCCATGTGATGTGTTTGGAGAAATCAGCAAACATGATACAAGCAGAGGCATGGAAAACCGGGAGCTGGGGTATTTTCTTCATTGAGGCTCTTGGTAACTTGTCTCTCTCAAGCTTGGCTTCTGGGGCCTAAGTGGCTATATGGAAGAGAACTAAGGCACTGAAGCCAAGAGCCATAGATCACAACTATAAGCTAAAATGACCTCTTACCACAAATACATGATTCCAACAGAAGTTAGCTGACTCAAACAAGACCCAAACTGGCCAGGTGACCTGAAAAACTGTGCTTCAAGTACATTATTGTTTTTTTAAGCAACTATGTCTTAGAGTGGTTTATTACAAAGCATAGGCTAAGGGAAATAGGCCTTCTAAGATCTGTTTTGATTTCCTGTACCATTCTTACTCTTGAAACCCTGTCTGCCATTATATAGTAAAAAATGGATACTGGGAGTCATTTTCAAATTCTGTGTGTGTGTGTGTGTGTGTGTGTGTCTGTATCTGTGTCTGTGTCTATCTGTTTGTATTTGTGCTTCTGTTTCTTTCTTACTCACTTCTGTGCACTTGCTAACAAATTTTCCAAAGATAGGAAAGATTTTTAAATCTTAAAGATTTTTTAGATACTTCCATTAAAAACAGATTCACAGGAAAAGTTTCTTAGTATAATTATAGACAAACAAATGGAACCTAAATGTTGAAACATACTAAGTAGAAAATTCTGTGGGTGTAAGGGACCTTAAGAAGGAGGGCAGGCTTTAATGAATCATACGCTCCCACTCATGGAATTTATGGGTTGATTAGGCCAAAGAGCTGGAACAACCTCAAAGTTACTTCCCTTGTAAAGTTTCCTTCAGCTCTTGTCATTGACATCATCCTTGTGTTGACTTTTGATACCTGGAGTGTTTATGAAAGGGCAATTATGAGACTGTGTGGTCCTGGGACATGTACAATATCAGACTCAAAAAAACCACTGAATACTCCAAAGGAAGAAACTTGTCTCAGTCTCTTGCATCATCTTACAAGGTTTTAAGCACCAATTAGGCATTGAAGAAAATACTACCAGATTGTATAAATCAAGCCATGCCTTTTTAGAAATGCAGTAGCTACTGTATAAAAGAAACACCCCAAGATACAATCAATATATTTTTTGTGCTTATGGAGAGGCAGCACAGCAAGAGAGTCAAGGACACAGACTCTAAGGTCACATGCCCTTGGTCTGTATCACTATCCCTCAAATTACTAACTGTGCCTCTGTTTCCTTATCTGTAATCAAAACCAGACACACTACCTCATGGGGTTGTTGGGAGGATGAATTGAGGTAATAAATGTAAATCAGTACATCTATATAATGAAACACTATTTAGCAATAAAAAGGAACAAGTTTCAGAAACATTATGCTCAGTGAAAAAAAGCAAGTCACCAATTTGGGGGTAGGAACCAGCAGGAAGTGAAAAAGAACAGGGCAAAGGGAAGATAAATATGATCAAAGTACTTTATATGCATATATGAAATAAAAGAAGAAATCCCATTGAAATTGGTTTTAAAAAGGGGAAGGGGACAATAAAGAGTAATACACAGGGTAAATCTGTTCAAGGTACATGAATTTGTACTAGTCCTAGGACCGGATAGTGTCCCTTAGCTTTTTCTTCACTCAAGGCTGATGTTCTACTCCAGCCACAGTTCTACTCCTAGCTTTTTGCTTGTTAATTGGAGGCAACAGTCTCATAGATTTTCCTGCCCGACGCTCAGATCTCAGCCTCCTGAGCAGTGAGGATTACAGATGTAAGCCACCATTGCCTGATCTACAATCAGACTTGGAATCTGCTAACACAGCTTTGTACATTTACTTTAAAATCATTAAAGAAAACCCCACATATTTAATATAGATGAGTCTCATACTATGTGATCTATAAAACTGTGGAAAAACTGAACAGTGCCTGGCCAAAAAAATTAAGTGTGCTGTGTGATATGTGTGTGTATACACATATATGTGTGTGTATATATATATATATATACATACTTGGAAATCCAGACAGAGCAATGTCCCATGGATGCTACAACATACTTGTCTTTCTTACCCTTTGTTCACCTCATATCCTCCCTGCAGGGACACTGAAAGCTGGGATCCTCTTCCCAGGAGTCCAGAATGATGCTAGGCCAGCCATATGTGTCTCCTTGGCTGCTACTGTTCCTCTCATTGCCAAAACTCCACACAGTCTATTAAATGCCTCTTGTTTATGTAGCTCAGTATGCCAAGATGTACTTTATTATATTAAACCAACTGCTCTTATGCAAGTTTTCTTTTAAGAGAGGGGATGTTAGGAGGATGGAATGATCACACTATTGAGGGAGGGACATTTCTTCAAACCATGAATCCAAAAACAGCTGTTGCTGACTCACAGAAGCCCACACATCCCTGTGCTTGACAAATGCCATGTCACATTGTAGTTCTTAACTCTGAATGAAATATGGACAAAGATACCTTCCTGGGCATCAAGAAGGAAGGAGCTGGAAAGGGAAGGAAAAGTTCAAGAAAAATAAGGAAATTTCTATAGGAAAAAATTGAAATAGTTTTATAGCATACACAACAATAGGGAGTATTGCCATAAGTCTTTGGAAACATGAGTCTCACGCCTACAATTCCTGTAAACTTGTGGTTTGAGAATCTTGCCCCAAACCATATGCAAGGAATTCCCAGACCTTCTGTTAACGCCACTCAGTTTTATCTCCTTGCCTTCAGTATGATCTAGTCCATTCATTCAGTTCCCATCAAATCACATGCTCAGTTGCTCATTGTTCTGCACATTAGTATTAATGGAGTCTATCTTCCCAGTCTATTTAAATGTATCCATCCAAAGTTTTTGAGAGGAAAAGAAATATGACTCCACCTCCGCATAGTCTCCTCAGACTTGGCAAAATGTATATCTGGAGTCATGCCCAGATCTAGTAAGACCAACAACTCACTTCCTCTATTCTATGTCAATAATTTATGTATACAGCCATTCAAAGATAATTTGTTGAACATTTACACATGGCAAGGCCTGAATTGCTTACCTCGAAGTGCTTCTCAAACTTAAGCATGTCCAGAAGCACCTAGAGAAATACTAAAACACAAATTCTTAGGCTCCACCCTCAGAGCTATCATTCAGAATATCTGGGGTAGCAACCAGATTTGGCATCTATTGTCAGCTCCTAGGTAATGCTAATGCTACAAGCCTGTGGTCCACACTTGGAACAGCACTGCTCTAGACACTAGAAAAGTGACTAAATAATGGATCTGGCCTCAAGTAGCTTGTGAACCATTACTAGATATAAGTCATGGGTGCACACGCAAAACCATATAACATCGTGTGAAAATGACCCACACAGCCTGTGTGGAAAATTGGAAGAAAGGCTGAACTGAAGTATCTAGATAGATGTACAAATACTATTAGGTCTGTAAGCATTAATCTCCAACAGATATTCTTCATGAGCAAAACCCATATCATATTCATTTTTCTGCTTCTGACACTCAGCAGAATATTCAGCCCATAGTAGATGCTGAAGAGAAAACTTCCTAATTAATGAATATAAATGTGAACAGTCATTTGTTTTATATATAGCAACACTTCATGTCCACATCTTGGTTTTAAGTTTCTCTGCTTCAACCCAATGTATATTCTACAAAAGTAAGAAGAATGAGGGAAGAGTGGGTAAGGGAGGGATAGGTGAGAATATTGAAAAGCGTGACATTGATCCAGATATATTTATAACCTACTTGGTTAAATGACAAATCCTTTGCAAAATTACTTCAAGACACCAGCAGGATACTGGTGTCTCATCTCTGTAACCATAGCTATTCAGGAGGCTGAGATTTAAGGGGGAAAATGCCAGAAGTGGAGCTCTGGTTCAAGTGGTAGAGTGCTAGCAATTAAACCCAGAACAGAGTCCAGTCCCGAGTTTAAGTCTCAGGACTGGCATAAAAAGGGATATTTTTGTGTGTGGAGTAATGGACCTTCTATCTGGCAAACATAACTGTAACCCTTCTATTAATTACAATGAAAAAGAAAATAAAAAAATTTAAAAGGATATTTGGGGGGGTGAACTCTGGGCCTGGGCACTATCCCTGAGCTCTTCAGCTCAAGGCTACCACCCTACTTCTGGAACCATAGCACCACTTCCCATTTTTCTAGTAATTAATTGAAGATAAGACTCTCCCAGTCTTTAGTGCCTGGGGTGGCACTAAATCCTGAGTAGCTAGGATTATAGGTGTGAGCCACCACGCCCAGCACTTTTTTTTGCCTGTCCTGGGGCTTGAACCCAGGTCCTGACAATTGTCCTTGGGCATTCTCAAGGCTAGCACTCTACCCACTTGAGCCACAGCTCCACTTCCAGCTTTTCCTGTGCATGTGGTACCAAGGAATGAAACGCAGGGCTTTGGGCATGCTAGGCAAACACTCTACTACTAGGCTACACTCCTGGCCCCCAAGAGATAATTTTTTACATAACATAACAACTCAAAAGAAAAATCTCAATGCATCTTCAACACTTAAAAGAGCCAAAAGACTGCATCAGACTTGAAACATATTTTATGCTAGATCCCATAATGAACCTGGTCTATCGTTTCCTGTTCTCATACAGTTAAGGAGACTAAGCTTTCTCCATTAGGTATGTGTTTGAACTATGTTTTGAGTGCCCCACTCTTCTGCTCTGAATTCTAGTTTGCTCACAAAGTTATAGGTCTTAATTAAGTAACTTAATTTCTGTGCTACAGTTTCTTTTACCATCTTAAATAGGGACAACAGACCCCTGTTTTAGGTTTAGAGTGAAGACTAATTGAACTCTTTTACAAAATATATGTAGGGCAGCATTTTTCTAAGGAAAAGGTTAGAAATGTTTACTCTCTTACACATTTGCTTATGAAATGTTAAGCAGAGAAGTGAGATTTTTACAAAACAACCAAAACCAGAACTTAAGCATGCTCATGCCTATAAATTCTAGCTACCAAGGAGGTTGAGATCTAAGGAGCATACTTCAAAAACAGCCCTGTAGGAAAGTCAGTGAGACTCTTATCTCCAATTAACTACCAGAAAACCTGAAGTGGAGGCATGGCCCAAGTGTTTTCATTCTATCTTTGAGCACAAAAGCTGAGGCCCTGAGGTCAAGTCCCAGGACTTGTAAAAAAAAAAAAGAAAGAAAGAGAGAGAAGGGGAAGGAGAAGGCAAGAAAAGAGGGGGAGAGGGAGGAATAAAGAAAGAAGGAAGGAAGGAAGGAAGGAAGGAAGGAAGGAAGGAAGGAGAAGGAGGGAAGGAAACAGACTTTAGAAGCCTCAAAAAGCCCATCCCAGCTAGATCTTAACTGCTTTCTTCCTCCTCCAATCTGTTCTCCTAACAGCCCCTTGAAACACCCAAATCATTTACCAATCAAGGCCATTGCTTTGATGGCTGGAGTCCAGGCCCCAGCTGGCAAGATCAAGGAAAGACAGACCCCTCTCATTCAGCCACACACAGCCTACTTGTTGCCTTTTGGAAACCAGTGACTCAGATGTAACCATCCTGCAAGGTAGCAGCTGGTGTGCTTTGGCATAGCACACAAAGGGAGCACATTCTCTTTGCCCAGCGACCCAGGGCACCAAGGAGAAGGCCTTAATGCGGCTCTCATTCATGCTTTATCCTAATTAAAATAGCATTACCAGTTTCAATGGCAGATTTCTTTTGCCAGTTGCAACTAGTTCTTTTCTCTGGAGATTTTTTTTCTTTTTCTCAATTTCAGTTTATTGATTCCCAACACAGAACTGAAGAACTGGAGTAAAAAATAGTAGCTCATTTCTCTTTCTGCTCTCCCTTGATTTGTCTAAGAATCTATGTCTGCAGACAATTACTTGCCACCTCTGTTTATCTAAACTTCTCAGAAACCTCACAATGGGCATGTCTTTATAAACCACTAGTCTAAACTCTTTGGAATTAATAAATGGACTTCATTATATAATTTATCATAAGACCTCCCAGAAGCAAGAGGCCTATATTTTGTATAAACCAACACATCCTCAACCTACAAACTTAAAAAGGAAGGAAAACAGCAATAAAAACATTGAAAACAAAAATGTATCTGTTCTGGCACCTGGAGGGTGAAGGAAGAGGTAACAAAATGTATTTCATGTTTTCTATGCAAATTCAAAATTCTTTATTCTCAGGAGCTGACTATTTGCCTATGAATACTTTCAAAAATACCCATAAAGATCTTAGGTTTGTCTGCCTAGACTACAAATTGAACATGACCTTGGAGGCCACAGTCTAAGAGCAATTTAGAGGTAGTTGCTGGTGGTTCACACCTATAAATCCTAGCTACTCAGGAGGCTGAGATCTGAGGATCACATATCAAAGCTAGCCCAGGAAGAAAAGTCCTTAAGATTATCTCCAGTTAACCACGAAAAATCCAGAAATGGAGCTGTGCCTCAAATGGTAGGAGTGCCAGCTTTGAGTAAAAAAGCTAAAGGACAGTGGGTAGGCTCTGATTCAAGACTTAGTAACAGCACAAACAAAAAGGAGTTCTTTAGTAGATTTCCTAGTAGTTAGGGAAAGACTCAGCTGTTACATCAAGCAAAAACAACTTTATCTGAGTTGGAACATGTAAAAACACATCAATAGAATTTATTATTTGGTATGGGAAGAGAGGAGATATGGAGAGAACCAATGACAGACACATCAATGAATCTGTCTAGTCATTTTCCCACCCTGTGTATTTATTCTTTTATCCATTTGCTCACACATTCAGCAAAGATACCACATAAGGAATGTAAGTTGTGATTGTATGCTATATTCTATGCTAAGTTGCCTGCGTTGAATTAATGGCAGTTGTGGGTGCTAAATGACGGTGTGTATGTAAGCCATTTTCCCACTTAGAAATGACCAATAAAAATATAAAGTGATGTTATTTTTATTTGCCATTCTTTGGCTTGAACTCAGGGCCTGAACACTGCCCTTGGACTTTCTCAAGGCTAGAGCTCTACCACTTGAGCCACAGTACCATTTCTGGCTATTTTCTATATATGTGGTACCGAGGAATCAAACTCGGGTTTTTGTGCATGCTAGGCAAGCATTCTACCACTAGGCTAAACTGATTGTATATAGAGAATCCCTCCTTGAATACTTGTTTGTTAAACATGACATTTGAACTATGATGTAAAAATCAATGTTAATAAAATCTTTAATATATATATATATAAAGTAATGTTGATGTGGTGGTGAAAGTGACTTTGAGAAGAAAAGAAGGAGTAAAAGATGGGGTAGGTGAAGGAGAAAATAAGAAGAGAAGAGGAACTCTCTTCCACATTGAAAGGTAGCCAGTGGTAGCTATTGTTTTGATTGATGATCTTGTGAAATTCCATTTCCAACTCCAGGATACCTAGTATTTTTATTTTTCTGATAAGAATTGCATTTGAGCTTTCCAAAATCACAGAATTCCCAATCATACTTGCTGGAGAAGTCATCTACTGATAGGAGTCCTGGGGGAATTAGAGAAAATCATATTTTTTTCTTCATTGTTAACTCATGTCTCTCTTCTCTTCTGTAGCATACAAAAACAGATAAACTGGACCTATGAATAGAAGGAAACATATCTATATTCCTCACCGCCAGTCTTGGCACAACCTGGTAAATGGTAGAAGAAAATCAATAGGAACCCTATTCTAAATGAATGTAAAAATAAATTCATAATTGTTTCAGATTTTCCATTGAGATCTTTGATCCATTTTCAATTGTTTTTGTACAGGTGAGAAATTGGATTCTAGTTTCAGTGGCCTCCATATTGACAATCAGTTTATCCAGCACCATTTGTTGGAGGTTGTCCTTTCTCCAGGGTATGTTTCTGGTTCCCTTTGCCAAAAATTAGGTAGCTGTAATTGTGTGGTTTTATTTCCAGATCTTTATTATGTTTTATAGGTATCACTGTCTGTTTTTGTGCTAGTACCATGCTGTTCTTTTTTTTATGGCTCTGCAGTATAATTTGATAGAGAGGATCAATTCGATCTGGGTGCATTAAATGCATGTGTAGAAGTGCCTCAATGAAATTTTCCTTGCACAACCAATGTATGCTAATTAAAACATGAAACTCTTTCATTGCAACTTGACAGATAAGCACTAGGATATTCCAGGCATGGAATCCCTTTAACAATTATCCAATAAAAAGATAAGATGAAATCGCCATGAAGTTCCATGTGATGAATCCCACCAGTACCTTACAAATCTCTCTTACTCTCATAAAAAAAAAACAACTTGTTCTTCTCCAAATGTTTTCATATCCTTTGATGTTCAGGGAATTCTAAGCAGAGAACTTATTATTGAACTTGCTTTACAGATGAAAATACTAAGCAGATAAAGGAAGCATATGACTCTCCCAAGATCACACATCTGTCATTTTAACAATGAAGATTAGAACTTCTGTCTCCTTATTCTAACAATGCGCTCTTTCCACCCAGCCAGCATTTAGTTGGTGGAATGAGTTGGTCAACTTCTTCTTCCTCATCAGCAGAATGTAGGTGGTGGTAAACAACTTGTAACTAGGATACAGGGATGGGGGGTGGGGGAGCTGTAGCCAGTAGTCCTGAGTATCAGCTATGGAAAAGCCCTAAAGCTAACATACATGAATGTCTGTCTTGGACTGGTAATGGTTGAGGGCGCTGACAAAGTGGTTTCCATTAACAATGATTTAATCCAGTCTTTGCCTTCTGTGGTTCCTTCTGTCCTGAGTTTATTCCTTTATCCCATCTACTCAACAGCTTCCCTTACTTGGACCCCAGTAGGGAAAGACTGGCTAACAGCCTAAATGAGCTCCAATGATATCAAGTAGACTATAAATCAACAGGACTCTGAAAATGCACACTTGGGCTCCTGCACAAAATTTACCCATTCTACTTCCTTTTCAACAAGAAAAATGAGGCATCAACCTAGGGTCTCATACCATCCCATAACAGAAAACACATGGGACCAACTAATACCAGACAAGAAGGTCTGCACTTTGTGAAGCACATTCATAAACACATTGGTGGGGGGGGCATCAGGGTGGCTTTAATTAAAGGTCACCTTCTATCATCTTCTTTAAATTAGCTTCTACTCCTTTCATAGCTTTGTCTCTTGACTACAAATCACCTGATTTACATCCCCCTCCTCCAGGACCACTGCTGAATTTTAGCTTCCTGCTTTCTTCCTTTTCAGGTTAATACATACTAGTAGAAGGGCCAATGAATTTGAAACCCTGTAGTGTGCAGCTGCCTTTATGGTGAGTCATGTATCAAGAATTACTTCTCAAAGAGAGAGCTTCTAACATTTTCTGTGCAGTGGCCTCTGTAGTAGGTTGGTGAAGATTTTGGACCCTTTCCCAGAATGGTCCTTTTCAATATATAAAATAAAAGATACCAGGCTATGACTTCAATCAATTGGGTCAAAGTACAGTCATCCAAATATTAAACAGTAAATTTTTCATAGACTAATACATGTACTTGTTTTTCAATACTTTAAATAATAAGGCCCAGTGGTGAGTTTTATACCACTATTATTTTGAGGAAATAATTAGCATATTTTGAGATCTCTTAGGTATTATAACACTCTGCCAAAAGGTTTATGATTTCTATTAATGACGAAGTCTTAGATATTTTATTTGTAATTGAAGGAAATGTTAAACTTCATCTCAAGGTTAGTGAAATTAAAGGTATCAACCACACTGTCTCTGTACCTCTGGTCTAGATCTCATGAATTCTATCCACAGACAGAATTTCAGGTTAAGACTGACCTTTAGGCAAGTACTCTACCACTAAAGCCACATGCCCAGCCCTTTATTCAAGAGACAGCCCACATGGACCAACAGGTGAGAGGGAACAAATGTTAACAATCATTGTTGGAAAGGAGAGAGACACAATCTCTAAATACTGAAATAGCACTCTGAAGCCATTGATGATAAAGGAAAGATGATGTTCTACAAAATGACTATTTGGATGATTTGTTGTGTTTCTAACACAATAAAAACAATCCTGAGGACAAGCCTGTGGAAGTTTCCAACTTCCTTACTTATTACTCTTATTTTATTGCTTGAGATACTAAAATAATTTTTAGGTTACTGATTAGGGCTAGATATCATGTCATATCCCTGGATAAACTATCCAACCTACAATAGGCTAGGGAAAATATCTGTGTAGGAAAATGATTTTGATAGTCTTTTTGTGCCATATGTTCCTTTTCTTTCCCATGCCATAGTTTATTGGACCAAGAGTGAACAATCTGGAGAACACCAAATTCAAACATAGCCTAAGGATGGGCTGGTAAGCCCCTTATGGTAATAATGATAATATCTGGCATCAAGCAATCTCTCAGCTATTCTAGCTGCTCAGGAAGGTAAGGTCAGAGGATTATGGTTCCAAGCCAGCCAGGGCATTAAACTTACCTTCAATTAACCAGAAAAAGACAGGAAGTGGAGCTGTGGCTCAAGTGACAGAGCAGTAGTAGCCTTGAATAAAAAAGCTCAGGGACAGTGCTCAGGGCCCGTGCTGAAGCCCTAAGACTGGTGCACATGCACACACATGCATATGCACATGCACACACATGCATATGCACATGCACACACACACATGCCTTTCATATTCCCTTCAATAATATAACCTGAGATACATAGCAAGAGGAAGTAATTACAGATGGAAGTCAAAGTTGAAAGAAAATGCAGGGTGAAACTTTGACTCATGGTGATCATAATAAGAAAATACTCCAGGCAGGAGCTGAATTCTGGTAATATTGGAACTCTCCACCATGGGCTCCATGGCAGGATTCCAGAGATGGTCTCAGATCAGCCCTTTACTTCCTTTCCCCCCAAATCCTCCATGTCCTGTCAAGCCTCCACTTCCAATTTCCATACAGCTTCCACTTCCTGTCATGCTTCTACCTCCTGTCCTCACAAATCCTTTACTTCCTGTTTGCACAAAGCCCTAAATTTCCTAACCTGTAGTGCTTCTTTGCATTAGTTGTTTTCAAAGTAGAGTTTCACTATAAGCCCAGACTGACCCCGGCTGCTATCCTCTACTTATGCTTTGCAATGTTAGTGGGGATGAAATCTCATTAATTTCTTTCCTCAGCCTGGCTTCAAACAACAATCCCCTAATCTTCACCTCCAAAAGTGGTCAGGGGTACAGGCATGAACCGCCATGCCTCTATAAAGCCTCCATATCCTGGTCCTACAACTCTTACATTTCCTCTCACCATGAATCTTCTACTTCTTGTCTCCATAAAGCATTTACTTCCTGTTCTTATAAAAGCTTTACTTTCTATCTTCCCAAAGTCCATATTTCCTGTCTCTACAAAAACTCCATTTCCTGTCTCCATAGTAAAATTTCATGAATAAAACTCAGACAAGCTGTACATGCTGGCACATGCCTATAATCTAAGTTATTTGAAAGAGAAAGGCAGAAGGATGGTGTGTTTGAGGCCAACTCAGGCAAAGACAGCTGAGATACCTTGTCTCAAAGACACAAAATTTTAAAGGGCTAGAAATGAAGGTAAAGTGGTAGAGCACTTTCCTAACATGCACACAGTCTTGGGTTTAATTCACCAGAACTGAAAAAAAAAAGCCACAGAAACCTCATCTCTAATCATATTTTTATGATGCATCAGACAGAAGTCACTTTTTTTATTTTAATTAACCTGGAACTGAAAGTTTACATTTCTTTCCCCTCCTCTGGAAAGCCTTACTGTGTATTTCATGGTAAGAGGAGGTGCTCCAACAATGTAACTAAAACTTTTTATCTACCTCTATCAACAGTGGAACACATTCATTATAATCACCTACTTTTATGCCCCTACCTCAAGCTAGACCACAAGCTTGTTGAAGACAAGGGCTCCGCAGGGGCCCTGTTGGTCTTCCTTGGATTCCTAGAACTTATTGTTGTAAAAAGCTCAAAATAATAAATAATAAATAACTGTTGGGTCTATCAAGGAGTAAAATATAAGATGCCATGAGAAATAAAATGGTGATTTAATGATGCAACACAGTGATCTAGTTGTAGCTATTAAGAAGCAAATAATGGAGTTGAGAGGAAAACTTCACAAGAGAACATTAGAATCAAAGCTGTTCCTACAAGTGTTAAATGCTATTCAGTTCGCTGAACATTTACTATGAACTACTGTGGGTCACACACTACACACTCTCATAATGATTTACCTAACAGGAGAAGCTAAAGCAGGCAGAACTCTCTTGAATACAATGAAGAATGAGATGCATACTATATGAGAGAGACAATTTAGGTTGAAAATCACCATTAGACCTAGAGTTAGATGATCTATAAGAAAATCATGGTTTTAACATTGATTAGTAATAAAAACCCAGACAAGTTGCTAAACTAGGTCTCAATTTCTTCCTTCAATAAAATAGAGGTGGTGATATTAATCTCATAGAATAGTGACAAACATTAAATGTAACCATTACATGAAAGGAATTAAAGCTATAATTGGTACACAGCAGGGGTCTCTTTTATCCCTGTCACCCCCCACACAAATATACACACAAATATACAAGTTCAAAAAGGTGCTAGTGGTGGGAAAAGACATTAATTAGATCTGAAGAATTTAAGAGAATCACCTCATTTAAAAATTAGTTTTATGTGGACAGTTGATATAATCTTAGGTTCTGGCACCAAAACAGATTAAAACACTGGCTTAACCACTTACTAGCTTTGTGACATTGGCCAACCGATTTATTTCTGCCTGTATCAGGCCATTTCTCTGCCTATAAAGGGGAAGAGCCATATCAGCTTCTAGAGTTGATGAGAACTAATTCATGCAAAATGCACAAACAGCATCAACACATGTTAAGCTGTCAATAAATTACAGCTGATATGATTACAACTGAGAAGACAGTAGAAAAGTACCAGAGAAGGAGAAAACCTATAAAGGATCAGAGGTTTGCTGCTCCTGTTTCAGTGTTAGCCAAACTTATTTGGCGTTCCATTGACCATTCTTATAGACTAAGGAAATGGAGAGTCCTGGTACATAGTGTCCCAGCATGAAATGGTCCTCACAGGATGGCAAAGCCTGCAATTCACAATTCAAAGGCAATCCAAGGAGCTATGGTTCCAATTAGGAAAGCAAAACTGGCTCAGATACCATTCCCCAAAGCTTGGCAGGAAAAGGTATTTGCAACAAACCAGACCATGTCTCCCATTTTTCTGTCTTTGTTTTTTTCTGTTCAAACATTGTAAATCATTCCAAACTTGGGAGAGGTAGCAACATCAACAGCTTTAAAAGGCAGAGCCAGAATCCAGTGAAGGCAAACCAAACTTCTCAGGGTATTAGAACCTAAAACACAAATCAGAAAAATAAAGAACTTAAGAGCAATAAAAATAACGTCTGCTAAGTATAAGAAAACTACCTCTTCTTAGAAATAACTTCACTTTCTTACAGATTTAAAACTACCTATATGTCTAAACCCACAACTGATTTTTCTTTTAAATTGGACTCAAATATATCTGCTCCTTCCCCTGACCTAGGATTCCTGGAGTTGGTCATGGGGCTTGAACTCAGAGCCTGGGTGCTGTCTCTGAGCTCTACCACTTGGAGCTACAGGTCCACTTCTGGTTTTCTGGTGGTTAATTGAAGATAAGAGTCTCACCAGCTTTCTTGCCTGGACTGTCTTTGAACTGCAATCCTCAGATCTCAGTCTCCTGGCTAGCTAAAATTGAAGAGGTAAGCCCCCAGCCCCCAGCTACTCTCATTCTGAGGAAATCAAACACTAGATATAAACCAAAGTCATCCAGAATATTGTCTTCAAAATTCTAATGACCTCCAGAAATTCATGACATCTATACAATGTTTCAAGGCCTCAAGATTGGAGAAAAATAATGCAAACATCAATATATTCTTGCCTCTAAAAGGAATACACCTTGTAACTCTAGAGAGTTTTTTTTGCCCATAAGCAATGAAAATTTTCAGAGATGCTGTGTTCATAAGAATTTTTCCTACTAAGACATTTAATTTCTAGCACAATTATAAATGTCTTCTAATATATTTATCTCCAGCACCTCACTGAAGAGGCTCCCATAGGCAGAGGACTAAAAGGAAGTTATTCAAACTTTACTCTTCAAAATTATCTCAACAGTGGGTAAAGACGGGAGGATAGAACATTGGTGGACTTAAAAGATCTCTGAATTTCCAGAATGGTCAGTATCTTTTTGTATGTAATAAATACTTTATTACCAAGTATTTCCCTTCTTCAGGACATACATAAGCTAGTACCTCAAAGAATTTCAGATCTAGCCATTTCTTCTTTTTATGATTAATTTTCCTCCTCCACTTCTCCACCATTTCCCCCTCTACATACCTAATTGTATTACATATGTATGTATCTTTCCCTCTCCTTCTCTTTCTCTGTGTGAATATGGCTAAAGTCCAAATTTTATTACTGACTAACAATCTTGCTCATACCTCATACTATGTCTGTTTGTTCTTAGAGTGCTAGCCAGTAAATGTTGATATTAGTCAAAAATCTCATGAACTTCAGCCATTGAATTTACACAAAGATGATGAAATTTTCTTTTCCTTTTCATTTGAACAGCTTCTGTTTCCTAGTATTTTAAAGTTCTCAAGAGTCTTTCCATGCTTATGGTCATTCCATACTATAACACCATCATCAAGAAAAAAATACAATATTCTTTAAATCTTTAGCCCATCTTTTAATGGGATGGTTATTTCTTTGAAGATTTGTTTTAGAGAGACTCACTTCTTTAGCTGTAAATATATTTTAGATATGAGACCTTCGTCTGTTGTATGGCTAGTGAAGATCTTCTCCCACTCTTTGGGCTTTCTATTTAATTTGCTAGCTATATCCTTTGCCATACAGAAGCTCTGCAGTTTAATGCAGTCCCATTTGTCCAAACTTTCTTTAATTTCTCTGAAGAGGAAATAAGAATGGCCTATAGACACATGAAGAAATGCTTAACATCTCTGATCATAAAAGAAATGCAAATCAAAACAACTCTGACATTCTACCTCACTACAGCTAGAATGGCCATTATCAAGAAATCTAATAATAACAGATTCTGGAGGGGATGTAGCCAGGAGGGATCACTACTACACTGTTGGTAGGAATGCAAACTCCTTCAACCACTTTGGAAAGCAGTATGGTGATTCCTCAAAAGACTAAACATAGAGCTCCACTATGACCCAGCAATTCCACTCCTTGGCATTTACCCAAACATCCAGAAACAAGGACACACTAAAGCTACTAGCACAACAATGTTTATTGCAGCACTATTTACCTGAGCAAAGATATAGAACCAACCCAGATGACCATCAACAGATGATTGGATCAAGAAGATGTGGTATGTACGCACAATGGAATTCTATGCTGCCATCAAAAAGAATGACATCATCCCATTTGTAAGGAAATGTAAAGACTTGGAAAAAAAATCATACTAAGTGAAGTAAGCCAGACCCAAAGGAACATAGGCTCCGTGATTTCCCTCATTTGTAATAATTAGTACACATCTAGGACTCTCCTACCAGAGGATTACAAATAGCTCAAAACCTAGGTACATAAGGTCATATAGGATGAGACTAAATGAAAGGATCTCTAGGATAAGGAAACAAGAGTTTTATCCTGTGTGATTATTGTTCTTAATGTACTATGTTATTTCTCTTCTTTTTTTTGCCCTTTGGTTAATCTCAAATTGTTACTGTATCTGACTTTGTTATCTGGTATATTATATATACGTCTATTTGTTTATTTGAAATAGGAAAGGGAAGGGGGGAAAACAAGATGATTGGGAGGGCATGAGGGAGGGAAATGGGGACAAAAACATGAGAAGTTGTATCAATGTGTGAATAATCCACCTACTACCTGGTGAATTTAACTGTAACCTCTCTGTACATTACCCTGACAATAAAAAATAAAATAAAATAAAACAATTAGTATAATGTCTATGATAGTTTTAGCAGAGGATCACAAATAGCTCAATAGCTATTTTTGATTTTGGTACCCTGTGTCTCATATATAGACTTTTCTGATTTGGGGAAGGAAAGGGGAATAACAAAATGGTGAGATAAAGGAAAAACCAATGCAACAGAGATACTCACGAGATACTGTGTTAGAAATGAACTTTACAATGTGTTGGGGTGAGGGGAATCAGAGTGGAAGGAAAGTAGGCAAAAAGGAGAGAAGGGTAACACTATTCAACAAGAAATGTTCTCATTACCTTAATTTTGTAAAAGTAACCCCTCTGTACATCAACTTTATAACAAAATAAAATTAAGTTAAAAATTGAAAACTACAATATTCACCTGCATCTTTGGCCTTTGATTAGATTATTTCATTAGAATCAGGAACCCAATTACCATTTGATTTCTGTTGGCAAAAAGGAACAAAATTGGGCAATGCCAACAAGTGATAGTTAATAGAATTGAATTGTTTCATAAAATTTAAAAGATATGCTTTTAGAATAGAAATCTTTTGACCCTAATGCCTAGCACATACAGTTGTATTTTTTGGAAGGGAGAAAAAAATACCAACCTATAAATGAATCAATGAAAACACTGCTATCCACCTCACTTCAGTTAGAATGGCCATTTTCAAGAAAACAAACAATAAATGCTAGCTAGGATGCAGCTAAAAGGGAACTCTAATGCACCGCTAGTGGGAATGTATGTTTGTTCAGTCAGTCTGGAAAGCCATATGGAGGGTCCTCCAAAAATTAAACATATAACAACCTGATAACCCAGCAGTTTCTCTCCTAGGTATTCATCCAGTCAAATGCAAATAAAGTAACAGTAAAGCCACCAGCAAAACCATGTTCATTACAGCACTATTTACCATATCCAAGGTATGGATTCAACTTAGATGCCCCTTAGTGGATGAATGGATCAAGAAAATGTGGTATATACACATAATGGAAGTTTACTCATCTGTAAGAAATAGTGATATTGTAACATTTGTGAAAATAAGAATTGAAGGTTACATGGTTTCTTTCATTTTTGGTAGATAGAATGTGTCTATAACTCTATAAGTAAACAAACTGGGTGGTATGCAACTGGTTACAATTGAATCAACTAAAGTATAATATACTCTGACAATGGAGAGTTCAAATAGACTAATCTTTTTGAAAGGCTAGGTCAAAACCCAAAGAAATCAACATCAGGAAAGGGTTGATGACATTCATTTCAAAATGCTTAGAGATTTTCCACATTGACAACCATCCCCACTCACCTTCTCACCACTCAAAAGATACCCATTAGTACTTTCAAGCTTGAGGAAGTCAAGTATACAGATACTGTAACTATACTTAACAACATGGATAATCTCAGATACTGACATTGAGAAGAAACTAGACACTATAACAAAAAATTATTCCATTTGCCAAAAATATGAATAGAGGCAAATAAAAACATAATGGTGAAAGTCAACCAAATGCTTTCAACCCTTGGAGTAAGTGGATACTCTTAGCATTAGGTCATCCATTTCCATATTTATAGGGTTTCTACTTGTAGGGGAAGACTTAGAAAGAGTGAATCTGTGCCACTGTGTGAGCTGTCTACTCTAGGACCTTTCCTGTTATAAAAGACATACACACCCAGCAGGTTGCTGGTGGCTCATACCTGTAATCTTACTTACTCTGGAGGTGGAGATCTGAGGGTCTTGATTTAAAGTCAGTCCCCACAGGAAAGTCCATTTTACTTATTTTTTTTTGTCGGTAGTGGGACTTGAACTCTGGGCCTGGGTGCTGCCCCTGAACACTTCAGCTCAAGGCTACTGCCCTACCTCTGGGCCTGGTCATTGTCTCTGAGCTCTTCAGCTCAAGGCTAACACACTAATCCTGGAGCTACAATGCCAGTTTTAGTTTTCTAGTGGTTAATTGAAGATAAGAGTAGCTGGGTTATAGGTGTGAGCCACCATGCCTGGCTCCATGATACTCATATGCAATTAATCACCAGAAAACCAGAAGTGGAGCTGAGCTGTAATTCAGAGTGGTAGAGTGCTAGCAGAAAAGGTCAGGTACAGCATGCAGGCCCTGAGTTCAAGTCCCATGACCAACAACAAAAAAGATATAAACCTTTACCTTGCCTGTTATAAAATATATTCACAGATTAAGAAGTGGGAAAATAAGACAATCTGACGGCCAAAGCAAATTCTTAGTTTGGCTCTACTCCAGTCCTGCCAATAACACAGAGCTGAAATTACATCAGTGTAACATAAACTGGTTTCCAGAACAAGAAGAAAGGAAAAAAAACCTTTCCCATAATTCAGGTTCTATGGTCTGGTAGTACCAAAACATTTATAAGATGGGGATAAAAAACATAAATAAATGATGTTCTTTTTGCAATGCTGCAATAGCACAAGGATAGCCAAGAAAAACAATTCTTCAAGAAAATAAGTGTCCCAAAACCCTTCTCAGCACTTCTTCCTAGCACTCACACATGGGGCCGAGGAAACTCTTAAGGAGATAGGAAAATGAAAATGCAAAGTCAAGAAGAACAGGAAAAAATGGTGATGGTAGATGGGCACAGACCAATCTGTGCTAGTCATCTGCTGGGAGGTGCCCAGTGTTACTTCCTGAAATCTTCCCAATCACTTAGAAACCAGGTTTTGCAATCTTCACTAAAATGGTGGAGACTAACCACAGAATAGTAATTCTTCACTTTGACTGCATATTAGAACTGTCTGGGAATTTTTTTAAAATTTCTGATATAATCCAGGCACTGGTGGCTCATGCCTATAATCCTAGCTACTTAGGAGGCAGAGATCTGAGGATTGAAATTCAAAGCCAGGCTGGGCAGAAAAGTCTGTAAGATTTTTATCTCCAATTAATCACCAAAAATCCAGAAGTGAAGCTGTAGCTCACATGATAGAGCACTAGCCTTGAGCAAAAATGCTCAGAGACAGCACCCAGGCCCCAAGTTCAAGTCCCAGTATTGGCACAAAAAACCCTGATGTACTAACTAGGCATACTTTATATCGATTTTTTTGACTCTCTAGAAGTGGGAGACAGGCATTGGCATGTTTTATAACTCTAGCGTTCAATCCATTTTGATACTGAGGCACCGTATGGTGTCAGTGTTGTTTTTTTTTTTTCAAAATTTTCTGGCTGGCAGGCTTGGAGTACAGTTTAGTGGCAGAGCACTTACATAGCACATGAGAGGTCCTGTGTTCATTTGCCAGCACCAAATGAAACAAATCCACCCTCCTTCTCAGCTGTGCAGCAAGAGCCGAGAACAAATCATTTAGACCAGTACTCGTTAAACTTTAATTTGTACGCATTGCACATAAAAATCAAATTCTGATTCAGAAGGTCTAGGGTGTGGCCTGAGAATATAATGTTAGTGCTCTTGGCCCTTGATTCTATCTGGACTAAGGGGCAGATAGACTATTGTCTAACTGAGGCTGCATGGGACTGTGTATATTGATAAAGAGCAGAGACATTCTAAAATGGACTTCATTTTTTCATCCCTTATACCTACTTTCACACAACAGGAACACAAATCTCTATCATCTTTAAATTAAAGCAAATGTGCCGCACTGCTTTTTTTTTTTTTACTTCTGCTTTAGAGAAAGGCCACTCAAAGGGCAAGACATCAGTTTCTGGAACATCAAGCCATAGAAAGCCAGCCAGCTCGCTCAGCCCCACCCCATCAACCACTAGAGAGGCTGATTTTGTTCAGGAAGTAATGGCTCCCTGCAGTTTGGTGGTTTTCAAGGGCTTTCTCTATGCTCCCTTATTTGACAAGATACTAGGCCAAACCATACCAGAGTGTGCGCATTAATGAGACCCACATGTAACTGCTTAAGAGTAAACACTCAATCCTGTGTAGCTGAACAGTCTAACAAATGAATTAGCTGGTGGTATCCACTTAGGATATATGATCCAATTTACATTATGATTTCTTTCTAGGGACTGAACTGATTTTGACACATATAAAAATGTGGTTTCAATCACCCACAATTGCACCATTTCAATGAGGGAGAGGGAAAGGCTTTTAAGGGGCCCAGACATGAGGGGAGCAAATAACAAGGTAGAATAAAAGAAATTTGTGCTGATCTGGGATGGAGAGTGAGGGACTTGAGTAGGATTGTGGTTGCCATTCCGGAGCCCAGGAAATTTGTTCTCTGCTGTTAGACACCACTCAGTGCTGAGCCACCTAGCAAACAAAAAGAACTCAGAGAATTCTCAACCCTGCTTCCTCAGATTGCCTTAATGTGCACTGATGGTTGAGGGGCCCAAGAATCATTAACTGATGTTAGATTTGTAGAGATAGGAGAGGGTTCTGGTAGGCCAAACAAAGACTAACAATTTTATTTACTTAAAGATCCTCCATACAAGGAGATATGATTGATCAGATTCATAAGATTCTACCCATTGACTTGAAAACCCTTTGCACAACTACTTAAAGATCATTTAAAAATACATAAAAATTTTAGAGAGCCAAAATATATATAATATCTATCCATATTAACCTCAGATAATAATGCCAAGAGGAAGCAATGGTGGAATGCCACTTGTCACCAGGAAATTCCCAGTATAATCCTTGGCTTTTGTTTATTCCTTTGTCATAATAACTGATGACACAGATGTTATTATTATCCCCTTTTTACAAATGAGAAAACTGAGGCACAAAGGCCAAAGTTACTGTTAGGAAATGGTGCTGATTCAAGTGTTATACCAGAAGCAAAGTATTTCCTAACTTTTCTGGTATGGGTCCTCTGTATTCCCTAGGGTCTTACTAGTTTGATCTGATTTCTTATGGTGTCATATGACTGCTGAGATCGGGTTTGTGTGTCACTTGAAAATTGGACCCTACAGCTGTCCATATCCAGGTGCTCCCTGTACAACATGAGCTTAGCTTTGCCTGACTGTGTGAGTACAGATAACACAAATAATTCCACTCTGTTTTTATATGCTTGGCACAAGGCTAGTGTTTTTTTATGCATTTTATATCAATTTCTGTGGACTGAAACAGGTACTAAGGTGTTATATACCTTTGGTTAGCTATCTTCCTCTTGAATAAAAAAAATGTCTGGGACTAAATCTAGTTCCTCAAGTCCTCACTCTGCAGGTACCCTACAATGATATTAAGTAATCACCCGAATTGTCAACAGCAAATTTCCTTGAAAGACTATGAAGGATTTTTTTTTCTCTCAATATCAACCATGTTCCATGTGGATCCCCGGAAGATAATGAAAACATTCATGTCAGTTTCCTTGTCCTCCCTAGGCAAATACTAGGACATATTTCCCAGACTCCTTTGCAATTGATCATGTCCATGTAACAGTTCTGGCCAATGGCAGAAATGTTGTGTTTTG
This sequence comes from Megascapheus bottae, assembly GCF_031878675.1. NCBI lineage: Eukaryota > Metazoa > Chordata > Mammalia > Rodentia > Geomyidae > Megascapheus > Megascapheus bottae. The sequence goes on along the minus strand of NC_143547.1, from coordinate 5,767,431 downwards.
CCATAAGTCTGACTCCCTTCCCCAAAAGAGAACCTTCTGCACACTCCTCCATTCTATCTCCCCTCATCAGCCAGCAACATTCACATGCCCCAATGGAGGAAAGACTTCAAGAGGTAGACTTACAATGTAGGTGCCTGGCCCCTAAAAAGACTGCATGGAATAGACTACTTGCTTTCCTACCCACAAGGGACTACAAAATGAACAAGAAATAAAAGTTTATTGTGTTATGTCACCAAGATTTGTTTGTTGTGACATTTAACCTACACTGAAGAAAAAACACAGATCATATTCATGTACTTTTTCTTGACACTTTTAAAACCTTTACCTATTAAGTCAATAATTTTCTAAGTTTCATCCCTAAGTTAGTAATATAAATTCGCAATCGTATTCCAGATCTACTGAGTCAGAAACTTGGAGAGTGAGTAGGAGTCTAGCAATCTGTGCTTAACAACCCCTCCATGTGATCTTTTTTTTCCCCTCAGTGTTGAGGATTGAACCCATGGCTTTGCATCATGCTAGTCAAATGTTCCATTTCTGGATGATTCTGGTACACATTTAACCACTGGCTTTACTGAGTCAAAATCCAATGATTAAATCTACAATGCTTTCTTCAAGCCGTACCCACATCCTCCTTAGCTCATCCCCATGACATCCTCTCATTTGGGCATTTAACTATACATGATCATTGTCATTGTGACCATTCTGTTTCCCTTGTGCTGTATATTCTTATGGGACAGAGAGCATTTCCCTCCCATACTGAATGGTAGATACAGGAAGGAAGGAAGGAAGGAAGGAAGGAAGGAAGGAAGGAAGGAAGGAAGGAAGGAAGGAACAGAAAGAGGGAGGGAGGAAGGGAGGGAGGGGGTGGAAGGGAAGGGAAGAAGAAAGGGCAGGAAGAGAATGGGTAGTGATGGAGGGAGGGAAAGCAAAAGGGAACAGCATGACACAAGACAGGGAAAAACAATCCTATGTTCAATAGATGGAAAATGTCAAGCGCCAAAATGCTTAGGGCATAATACTTCAAACACTCCCATCTTCTCACTGTCTCAATTTCTCATCTACAATGTTGAGATGATAATGATGCCTAATGTCACTGGGATATGGTGATGATTTAAACAGATCTTTGTTGAAAGATTCTTAGAATAATCCATGGCACACAAAAAACTGCTTCATAAAGTTTAGGAATTATGCCATATTGGCTAACTGACCTGAAGGAGTTGTCTAACTCTCTGAGTCCCAGTCTTCTCATTTCTGGAAAGAGGTATTGCAAGGATGAGTTGAGATAATGAGTGGTATGTGGTGAGGACACAGCAGCACAAAGAGGCAAGACTAAGGGTTCAGGAGGAGGCTCATAGCCCTCCAAGGACTGCTTTCTACACATCTCTATGGTTTCTCTGAACAATACTGAGCAGGAGAGTACACATATTTCCAGGAAATTAGGATGAAGGTCAAATAGAAAACAGTTCTTAGTTAGGAGAGGTTTGAAGGGGAGTTACTGAGGTCCTGCCTTTCTTGGGGTGGTGCTCACATCTCGAACAAGCAGTGATCCAGCCTCCCAGAGGGAGCAAAGTTCCTACAGGGCTCCAAATCCTTACTTCTTTTCTAAACAAGTAACAGTGATGTTCCCTTGACTTACATCCAGAGAAACGTAGCTTTGAAAACCTGCCAACAGCAGCTACTGGGCAAAGGTTAGATATGGCCCTCTTCAAATTGGTTAGTAATGAATTCCAAAAAGTAAAGTGGTTGCTTATTTATTACCTTTTTCCAGCTCCCTCTTTCCAGAACTGAGATTAAGAGAGGCAGGAAGGTAAGGAATTTCCTCCTAACTCCTCCCTTTTTTTTTAGATTACAAATTTACAAAGTCAAGAAAATCCACAGTGTTTACTTAAGTTAAGAGGCACACAGACAGAAGAAGTTGGAAACATTAAACTTTTGCTTCCCTAGTCTCTAGCTTTCATCTGTTTTTGAGGTCCATTTATTCTTGCATTTCTCTACAGAACTTGGAAAAGTAACTTAGTAAATCTCTCTGGAGCCAATAATCTATATGCCTTCTACCTGATAAGTCCATTGCAGGTACAACTCTCACCCCACAAGTCCACATTTGTTGACTGTAACATACAGACTAGTTGCTATTCTCAGAAGATTCCTTTAACTCCACTCACTAGCTTAGTGGGCCACAAGTTAACAATTCAGACATTGCAACTTGTCCAGCCTCAGGAAAATGCAGACAACAGCCGTTAAGTGGGGCTTGTACTTTGGTCTTTCTTAGCTTAGGAAACCACAGAAAGAGGCAGGTTTTTACTTACCCTATCCTGACTCTTGCCCTGGCCTCTCCCAAGCTATTAAAGGCAGGTGAGGAGGCAATTAGATCCTGTGCGAGAGGTCTCATTGCTGAGAGCTCTGGAGAGAAATGATTATGCACTACACACAGAAGAAACAGCCCCTGGCAAGTGACTTTTCATCAATGAAACATTTTCATCCTCTTCCCTGCCCCCTCCACATCCCTGTGGGGTCCCGTTCAGCACCCTTCAGGCCTCCACAGCACTGGGTGAATGTTCTCCTCCTCTTGGCCTCTCTTTGAACCTGCCACGCTAATGACTTTTGACTATGGCTGCACATTAGAATCACCTAGGATGTTTCATCTAATGCCTAGACCTACTCTGATCACACCCCCAACCACTCACAATTTTAAGTTAATTAGCCAAAATTATTCTAGGTTGCTCCAAAGTGCAATCAAAGTTGAAAACTACAGAACTAGTCTCTGCCTGACACATACTTCTCCACTGCCCTGCCTTTCTTCACTAGACAACTCTTTGTAAGCTTTTGGGGTTTTGGTATCAACCCTATCTCTTTCTGGAAGCTTCTCTGGCTCTTCAAGATTGGCCTAAATCTCTTGCCATAGCACTCTGCCGGCCCTAATGTCCTCATAGTGTATGGAATGTGTTAATTGAATTCCATCTTCTGAAAGACACTGTGTCTCCATTGTTTCTTTTATTTCTTGCTATCATGGCCCCCACACCCAATACTGTCTGACTTAGGGCAGAGGCATAATTAAAAAGTGTTTGAGTGAATGATTGCTCTTGATATATTTAGTTTGGGGCCCTTACCCATAACAATATGGCAACCAAGAGGAAGTTTCCAGTTTGCTTGGGGACAGAAACTGATTCATTTTTGATAAGATCATTTGACTTTCCTCTGAGTACATTGATAGACTACATCTCCTAGTTTCTCTGTGACTATGTGTAGCCATGGACTGCATCTGGCCAGCAGAATGTACTCTGCTCTGGTCCTTTTCATTCCCCCACTTTTTACTTGTCATTTCTCCAAGACCTGAAGGAATGTGAGCCACAAGATGTAAGAAGCCTATGTCCTTGAATGACATGAGCAAGACAACACCCTTCTTCACAGCTACCAACCCACACTGAACTGTGGTATGAGAAAAAACATTTATTAAATTAAGCCACTGAAGCTTGGGGCTTTTTAACTTACCATGAAAAAATGTATTTTTTAATTGTACCGATTTGTCAAAGTTCAGTCTACATGTAATCCATTTAAAATGATAATGAAAATCAACATAAGGGGAAAAAATCACCCCAACCTATGCCATTAGTTCTGTTTTGAGGCATATGGCTCCTTCTCTATATATAAATGGCAATAATTTCACTCACTTATACTTCCCAGTTCAACCAATTGTTTCCTGATCCTAAATAAAATAGGGGAATGTCTTCAGGCATTAGTTGGCACCTATTTCCTTTCTTTTGGCCATCCAGGAAGAAGCCTAACTCATTTCTGGACCAAATTTGCTCTCCTATGTTGGGCCACTATTCAAATGACCTCTCATTCTCTCTACCTAGCTGTATCCAACAAGATTCAGGCTTTGGTTGCTCACTAGAACTACTGCTTTCCAACACATGGGCCTCAAGAGCACAGGAAATGACTAGCTTCCCAGACATTGCCCAATTCAAATAATCTATTACTTTTCAGATACAGTCAAAGGATTTCGTGTGTTTTTACTTTAAAAGAAAGCATACACTACAACTATCTATCTATCTATCTATCTATCTATCTATCTATCTATCTATCTATCTATCTATGTTCCAAGTAGATTGGAACCTATATGTTTCCAGTAATTGCTAAACTCATATAAAACATTAACTCCGATCTGTTCTCTGAACTGAATTTGTATTTTTGAACAAAAAACTCCTGCTCCAACTGTAGCCCACCTCTTCCACTTTTCCATTTATCACTTCCTTTATTGAAATGAACCCCAAGAAATGGGAACAAGAGGTTTTCTATTTCACTTTTTGCATGGTTTTTCTATTTTTCCTCTTTTGTCACTTGTTAAATTTCTGTTTACCTTTTGTATTGTATGTAAGTTAATCTGATTTGGGGAGGCTAAGGGGAAGCACAGAAATGGAGGGTGAGCAAATACAACAGTGATACTCACTAGATACTATGTTGGAAATGAACTATACAATTTGTGGAGGAGGGAGGCCTAGAGGGAAAATATTGGAGAAAATAAGGGAAGAGGTGACTGTTCAAAAGAAATGTACATAATACCTGCCTTATGTAACTATAATCCCCTCAACTTTACAATAATTTTTTAAAAGAAAGAAAGAAAATAAAGAAATCAACAGGATATGAGGTTGTTGCAAGGATACTTTGTCTCTGCATATTTATATCTGCTTCTAGTAAAATAAACAGCAGAAACTTAATGGTTTAAAACCACAGTTTCCAATAGGGATTAATTATTTACAAAATATTTATTGCCCTCCATGGACGACCTCACAGGAAATACAAAACAATTGACCCAGGTTTTACTCTCCAAGGGCTGACCATCTGGATAAGATAGTTTGGTTTAAAGCACAATTAACTCCAATAAAAGTTAAGTGTGGAAAAGTCCATTAAAATGGTATATGCAAAGTAATACAAATGCTTTGAAAAGTCCTAATGATAGAAATATATTTATAATTCTCCAAATATTTATGAACTATCTATTATCTGATAGGCACAAAGTCTGGTACTGTGCACACACTAATGAGCAAGGTAGACACATATGCATAGATTCACAAAGGTGGTACTTGAGCTAGCCAGAAGGGGTACAATGGAATAAAAAATAACAAATATGGTTCAGCACTGACCAAGCACTTTTGTAGTGTATTACATCTGTCAACCTATTCAAACTGCCCAACAACCACATGAAGTAGGTATTATTATTATTATTATTATTATTATTATTATTACTATTCCCACCTTATAGCTGAGAATGCTAAGGCTCAAAGAGTTTAAGTGACTTGACCAGGGTCACACAGAGACAGAATTATTCCAGAGTACTTTAGTTCCCTAGCCCTCATCTTTAAGCCATTACAACCTAAATCATGAATAATCTTGAATTCTTGGATGAGGATTTTAAACCATGACTTAAGTCACCATTGCACAGAGAATGCACGATTAAAAATGATAGTTCTTAGTCAAGTTACTGGTGACATAAGTCCAAAGTGGCATTCTATCTCAAATTTAGGTTGGATCATCAAAACAGAAGAAAATCGTTCCATTTTTCTTAGAATATAACTGATTAAAGTCAGTTGGCATTATCAGTGCTTCAGAAATCCATACCAGTGGGCCATTTATCCTTGCAACTGCACTGAAGACCTTTCGGTCATTTTTGTAAGTTAATGCTTCTGGGAAAGGGTTAAATGTGAAAAGTGGAGGGTAATTTTGTTTTGTTTTGTTCCCATAGCCTGGTCTAATATTCAATTCAAGATTCTATTTAAAGGTAATTTCCTTCCAGTGAGCCCTGACCCTCCCTCCCTCCCTGCTACTTATACACACACACACACACATACACACACACACACACACACACACACACACACACACACACACACACACTTCTCCTATTATTCATGGGACAGATGAATCATTGGATTCCATGAAGCTTCTTACTAAACTGTTGAATTTAAGAAAAACCATGGTCCTCCAATCACAGCCAGACATGATGCAAATAACAGGCTCTGAAATGAAGGACCCAATTAAAGGAGGCTGGTAACCAAAAGGCTATAACTTGAGCTATTGTTTTTTGGGGGGTTGTTTTTTGTGGGGGGGCGGGGGAGACTATACGAGGCAGTTCCAGATGAGCCAGCAGCTAACTTAGCTAAACAGCTGGTTTATGTTCCCCACAGATACAATACAGTCCCCTAAGCATTCTAGGGGTTTATGTTTCATAGACATCCCTCAAAAAAGAATAATGATTGAAAAAAAAAGTCTGGACAGGTTACAGATCCAGACCAACCACTAGCCTTTGGAAAATGAAGCCAATGAAGGCTGAAGATAAGCTACTTGCACAATAAAAGCAACACTGCCAGGCTAGACAAAAGACCTAATTAGGTCCAACCACCTGAGAACTTATTCTTCCTGCCTTTTCCACGTTCAGAGCTCATGGGACAAAGCCAGATTCAAAATATATGTTAAGGTTTTGGTGGCTCATACTTAGCTACACAGGAGGCTGAGATCTGAGGATCACTGGGCAAATTTAGTCTGAGCAGGAAATCTGTGAGACACTTATCTCCAATGAATCATCAAAAAACTGAAAGTGAAGCTGTAGCTCAAGTGATAGCATACTAGCCTTGAGCAAAAGTAAAAGCTAAGGGACAGTGCCCAAGCTCTGAGTTCACACCCCAAGACTGGTACCAAAGGAAAGAAAGAAAGAGAAAGAAGTAAAGAAAGAAAGAAAGGAAGGAAGGAAGGAAGAAAGACAGAAGAAAAGAAAGAAATATATAATTTGTTTCTCCAAAGATTAAACATGGGGTTTCCACATAATCTGATACCATTTCATACATACATACATATATATATATATATACCATTCATGTAATATATACACAACTTTCATATATATATATATGAAAACATAGATTCACACAAAAATTTGTACATAAATGTTCACAGCAGCATTTGTAATCACCAAAATAATGAAAGAAGTTCAAATGTCTATCAGTAGACCAATGAATTAAATGAAATGGGAGTCTAACCTCATAGGATAATACTGTTCCACTCAAAAAAGAAATAAATCACTGATTTATGTTATAATATGGATAAACCTTGAAAATATCATGGTAAGGGAAATAGCTTCATAATTCCATTTACATAAAGCATATAAAGTAAATTTCATTTAAAAATAGGTACCATAGAGTGACAAAAATAAAGCAGTGGTTTCCAGGGCATTTAGTAAAAAGAAGCAATAGTTTTCTTTTGAGATGATGAAAATTTTCTAAAATTGACTTACTGATGGTGGTACAGCTTTGTGGGTACACTAAAAACTACTCAACTATATACTTTAAATGGCAATTTGTATCTTGGTAAGGCAGTTATATTTAATTTTTTAAATAAGCTCTTCACTCAATAAAGTTTTCCCACTCCATAAACAAAAAGAGGAGGAAGAAAATAAAAGCGAGGAAAAAGATGACAAGATGTGTACAACCTAAATCCAAACATGAGAAAACATGAAGCAAATTCAAAATAAGATGAGTTGGACAAAGTAAGTGGTCTGTACTCTTCAGAAATGTCAATGTTATAAATGGCCAGTGTTATAAAAGGGCTCTTGTATTATTCTTAAGAATTTTCTGGAAGTTTGAAATGATATCAAAATTTAATATTATCAAATTGAATGAGAGAGAGAGAGAGAGAGAGAGAGAGAGAGAGAGAGAGAGAGAGAGAGAGAGAGAGAATATGAGATGACCTGGAAGTGACAGCAATGGACTCTGGGTATTCAATGATGTCCAGCTTCCCCCCTATTTTATATTCCTGAGCCTCTCCCATGACTTTCTCACCTTTCAGCTGAGAGATGGAGAAAGAGGATATTAGGGTGGCATCCCAAAGTGCAGTGACAGGCCTAAAGGAAGAGGCTGAGCTCACAGGTCCCCACAACAGCATTGGCAAGGAATTCTGTAGTATCACCTGAAGAATATTCTCACAGCATACACTCTGATCTTACTTTAGATAGGAAAAATGACAGTGTCATTATACAGTTATTAGGATAATTATAATTCCACAATAACCTAACCTCAGGATGAGAGTCAATGATTTACCATGGGCCATAGCTCAAAGAGAATAGCATCTTTCTGCATCATTTCTTTTCTAGTATATGGATCTTGGATTTCTTGAGTCTCATAATGGCTCTGCTTTCTCTTCTATCATCAGGGTATATGATTAATTGGGCAATAAAAGACTGTATTCTGTGTATCTCAAAAGAAAAGTAGAAGGAAATTACAAGACTGGTCTAAAGGCCAATAAAATTTCCCTTCTCCAGTCACTCTGAAAACCTTCCTGGATTTTGTTTCTCAGCAAGCATCCTGAGATGTCTTGGAATTGCCTGCAGAAATATTTGATGTTTCCATGGCCCAAATCAAAAAGAATTAAACATTAAAGCAGTTGGTAACATTGCAACGCTCTGAAATGGTTTGATCTGTAAGATACACAGAGACATGCACATGCATACACTCGCGCACCCATGCACTCATGTGCACGCATAAAACACACACACACACACACACACACACACACACACACACACACACACATACACACTCCAACATATACAACTTCATTATTGTTCCTTTAGGAACCTTCTCCCTAATAATAATACTGAGAGTAGCTCACCACCCTTTCTTTTGGAGTCCTATGAAAATCTCTGTAGAATTTTACAAGTGTATGCAACTTGGTAAGTAATAGTAGTTATTCTCCTATGACTTCAGTGGTGACTTCTATATCTTCAATGTCTATAAGATTACTTAAGGCACCATGGGCATTAAATAACTATTTGATAAATTTTGTTGAAGTTAGAATTAAAAAGTTGTTGGAACAGGCAGAATCTTTGGTTGTAGTGAATTAAGGCTTACCCTCTTTTGTTTAAATGGCAAACTGACACAGAATACATATACACAAACATGTCAATACTTTTACTCATGTACCAATAGGTCCCCTAAAGACTTTCTAGAAATATGTGGGCATATGAACAGTTTCAAGAGATTACATTTCTAGATCTTATGCTTCCATGATTGGGTAAAATATGACTTCACAGCTTTACTCTTTCATACTCTCTAGACACAGCCTAATTTCACCCTTGGTTTATTCTTTAAAAAAAGATATTGTCAATTTATTTTCAAGTTTTACCAAGGTGCTTTATCACAATGAGAAAAAAATCTCCTAGATCTTAAAGGGATCATTTAAGATAGCATCAATCAGAGGGAGAATCATAGTGGCAAAGGAAAGAACACTTCAATTAAAAAATTAATATTAAAAGCAATGCTTTCTCTGGGGTGATTGGTGGCTCATTCTTGGAATCCAAGCTACTCAGGAGACTGAGATCTGAGACAGAAAAGTCCACTCTTATCTCAAAAAAAAAAAACCTCTGAAAATAGTTCTGTGGCTCAAGTGGTAAAATGCAAAAGGAAGAGGAAACTCAGGGACAATGCCAGGCCCTGAGTCCAAGCCCCAGGACTGGCAAACACACACACATACACACATCCCCCCCCACACTAAAAGCCATGTTTTTGTATTTTAATCTGGAAAGAAATTCATGGAACAATTCTGTGAATCTAACAATTATGTATCTAACCGATTAACTCAAGATAGAATCAGAATTCAGAAGGAAGAGGATTGGCAAAGCATATACATTTTTACATTTACTTGTCTCGAAATAGCAAGTCACTTCTTTATACCTTTACTAAAAGCAAGCCTGGTTTGGTTGATGGTTTGACAATAAGAAATGGATTCAGGTAACCCGACCTAATACTTTTTCATAAATTGAAATGATTTAATGAAGATATACTCAAAACATAGATGTGTGATCAATACTAGTGCTTCTTAGACTTCAATACCAACCTGAGTCACCTGGGGATCTTATTAAAATACTTTGATTTAGTGTGGAAGGGGAGGGACCCAGTGTTCCGCAATTCTAACAAGCTCCCAGGGGATCTGATATTACTGGCCTATCCATGTATCATATCTTAAGTAGTGAGAATATATAATCTACTGGAAAATATACGTTGGCAATTAATTAGGCTTATGGTTTAATAATTCAGATATCAAATAGAAAAAGTTAAAGGGGCACTATTTCAAATAGTATATTTATATGAGTATTTCAACCAGAAAGTTGATGGAGTTTTGATTAGGACTCCAATTGACAATCTGTAGCTATGAGATTTGTACTACACTTCTAGTGTCTGTGCAGGACAAAACTGTATGTTTTCTCTTAATTTCAATTCCAGAGATATTTGTTTCTTTGCTAATTCTTCACATACCTTGTATATTTGATAGTAGACCGAGTGGCCCAAACTTTCAGCAATAGCCACCCATCCCAGATTGCTGGCAAGGATTGATAACCAACCCTGCAAAGAGTCAATGAAGTAGCTGTCCTCTTGGCTTTATTATTATTAATATTATTATTTCTGTATGCTTGGTCTTGCATATATGTTTATCTGACTTGGAGAAGGGAAGGGGAAAGCCCAACAAAGAAACAAAGGGTGAACCAATACAACAGTGAGAACCACTAGACACTACGTTGGTAATGAACTTTACAATTTGGGGGACGGGGCTGAAGGGGAAAATAGGAGAAAATGATTGTTCATGGTATTGGAAATATAAACAGAGCTACATAGACATAAAAATTTATGACTTTATAGACATAATGTTTTATTACATAGATTAATATGTATCTATGACATATAAACACTCAGCCTAATTACAATTATGTTCTAAAATCTAAGTGCCAGTGATTGTATATAGAGATTCCCTTCTTGAATACTTGATTGTTAAACACATCATTTGAAATATAATGCAAAAATCAATTTTAATAAATTCTTTAATAACAAATATATTTATTGCCTTACTTATATAACTCCTCTTATATCAAGTAAATGTATTTTTGAAAAGAGTAATGGCCCCATAAACACATTCATAATAACAGATGGCATGAGCTCCCACATGTCAATGTGCATATTTGTAGTAAGAGGGTCTATGGACAGGTACTTCTGCTGGTGCGGAAATATGGGTCTATGCATCTTGGCAAGACTAGGGAAAAAAATCATACATTTGCTCATTTCTCTGGTCAGTAACTCTCCCTATCAGCTCCTCCTTCCTTCTAGGCATCTCATAAAGTTGGATTTGGTCTTTGCACATCTTATTAAGTCTACCCACAATCCCCAAAGAAAACCCATGTAGTTCTTCTTCCAAAAAATTTTAAGAGAGAAACATTTATTTAAATATGTATCCTTGAATCTTCTGAGCTAGTAAAAACTTATTCAGGTTAATTTCCACTTCAGAGAGATGGAACATATACAAAAGTCTGACACTAAATTAGCCACATCAAGTATGCCAAGTAATATGGATGATATAAAATGAACTCAAAGTGAAAATAATCTCAAAGCAAAAACTTCTTTAACATCCAGTGATAGTCTTTTCCAATTAAGATATAAGTCAGTCATTCTGGCTCCTCTGTCCACCACCATGATAGCCCACTTTTAAAACATGCACAGTCATGCAGCCATTGTTGGAGAGCAACCCTGAGTCCTGATTGCTGCGTTTTTAGTGTGTTGACACCTCCAGAGGAAAGGAGCTATTTAATTATGCTTGTCATTTGGAGATGCCCTCACTCATTTGTGCTGGAGGTAAAAGTCTAGAGAGAGGTGGAAATTACTGGGAGCACAAGATGCACAGCGAAAATTCAAGACCTGAGCTGGCCACTGTCAATGATATGCATACATACTTTGAAGAGTCCTGTTTTTTGAAACAAGTAATATTTCCCTGTAGCTAAGCACACATCAAAATTGTAGAAATGTTGGAGCTAAAAGGAAACTTAACACTTATCTAATGGTGTAAATTACTTTTATTATAGTAAAAAGAGAGCCAAGGACTAGAGAAATAAAATAAGGAGTCATATAACATAGCAGCCAAAAGACAAAAAAATAGAATAATCATCACCCTGCCTGATAATCATCTTCCAGACAGCCTACCTCAAGATTCTATCTCAGGCTACCTTCAGTAAATAAGAGAACAAGGGGCAGCCTGCCTGTGACAACAGGTCTACACAATGAAGCTATAATGGGCTTTCTCCTTTTAAGTTAGAGCACTTCCATAAGAGATCCTGAGATATTTGGAGAATGGATCACTTGCTACATGTGCCCACAAATATTTAATAACCAGCACATTTGGTAGGGGGCTGGTTTTCAGCACATGGCATTTTCTGTGGTATAAATATTCTCATCATGGCAGATGATTAACTAACTGGATGTCACTGAACATACGCTGAAGAGAAATTTGCACTACCAGCTCTATGAGCCGATTCTAGCATATCACGGAATTGCCAAGAAGTCTAAATCACTTGGGTGGTACCTGAGTTTGTAAGGCAAATTCTACCAGAACTTGTGGCCATTCACTGAATCAGATGATTATGATGATGATGACAATGACAACGAGGATGATGGTGATGATATAGTTGGACAAAGGGGTTACAATTCCATAAGTCAGGTTATAAGTTCAATGCTTCTTAGTCAATGTCATCCTTTCCTTTGTTCTCTCCCATTTTCCTCCTCCTGTCCATATCTTTAAGTTTCATAGTTCATTTTGTAATAACATGTGCAGTAGATGTAATGACTACATTTGCTTATTCTTCCTCCCTCCATTCCTGTGCTCCCCACCTTTGCTGATCCTGCAAATGTGTTTTCACTACCTGGTTTTCATTTTAATAAGTAGCACATTCATTTATACCTTTGGCATTTTTCCTTAAGTATACTATTCACTGCATCTTAAAGCTTCTATTTCCCATATCCATGGGATCCAATGTGAATCAAAGTTCAGAGAAATCACTTGATCTGTAACCCATCATTCTTATATCTTAAGATATATAATTGATCCAAAGCAGGAGTCTATATTCCCTATCTTAATGTTCTGGGAAACCAAGCATTGCTTACCTACCAGTATAGGATCCAAATTCCACCTTAATATTCTTTTGATTAGAAGATATCCCAAGGCTGGAACAGCAACTCATCAGAGAAGATTCTTATCCTTTCATTTGGCCAAACATTGATCAGCTAATGGAGAAAATGCAGATATACGAACAAAGGTGTCTGATGACATCTGAGGGTCTGGAACAACTCCATTACCTTGTTCTGACAGCCAACTAATGGAACTAGCTCTTTGGGGAGCATGCTTAAGGAACAGCTGGAATATGTAACAGATATGTTTCTATGAATTTGGCAGGTAGAGTTCCACGACAGTTGAGCTCCACTCACCAGACATTGATCAGAATAAACTCTACCCTTCCTCAGAAGTTTGTCCAGATGCCTTTGAATAGAAGTAAATCAAGGAACGGAGTTTCAGAAATGGAGAGGTACACAGATCACAAGTAGGCCCAATTTAAAGAGAAATACCTACAACAGCTATTCCGTCCTCTTTCTCCTTGGATTCCTGACTTTATGATCAACTCCATTAACAAGACTTAAGTATACACCTTTCCAGAGGATCATTTGGAAGGAGATACTGTCATGTCACCTATCGATACTTATCTTTACCCCCTCATACATACACACACACACACACACACACACACACGCACGCACGCACGCACGCACGCACGCACGCACGCACCACTCAATAAATTCACCAGTTGTAAGTATAGGATATACAGGATATTTAACCTTTGTAAAGATTCCCTCTAAGAATCATGAGCATAGGAAAGTCCCATATAGTTTGTCCTCAGCGCTGCAAGATGTTCAAAAAACAACAACCAGAACAACTTCTCAAAAGATTTAGAATTTTAAATTTCAAAGTGGACTAACAAGCGAGTAAACTTATTATTATTATTTTCCCTCTTTCAGACTCGAGGGGTATATATTACAAACAATAACATGCCTAGAAAAGAAGGCTACAAAACCTAACATGCTTCTCATCACAGCCCTGCATCTGACCACCTTACTATGAGCTCTGCTTAACCCAGAAACCTGAAGGATGAGATGGCTATCGACCATCAGCATACCTGCCCATCCTTCCTTACTCAGTGTGGGGATCATATGGAATCCTTATTCTGAGTCTGGGCTAGGGAAAAATTCACCTAATGAAAGACCTAAGCAGAAGGCATGACAGCTTGGAGAAGTAAGCTATTGCTGGCTCAATGGAAGTCCTTTACCTTTTTATAAAATTGGGAATGGGAGCATAGAGCATTTTCCTCTAAGTTTTTCTCTCTTTCCTTAGTGTCCTTCTCACTTTTCACATTTTACAAAATGACCACCATTGTGTGAAATCCTTCCTTTTCTGGGCTTCCAACTCAAGACCTTCTAGATTGATCTGTCTTAATTCCATTCTTCTTTCTATCCCAAAGTAGATGAAGTTCTCTTTGGGCAATCACCAGGATTTGGTGATTGAAACATTCTGAGTCAAAGGCTTTTAGAAGTCATGCCAACTGATAAGCCAACTTAATACCAAAGCAGAAAATAAAGCAGCACTGTCTTTGTTCTATACCAATCAATGTATCATCCTGCCTATGATGCCGGCACTTTGCTCCCTAAAACACACATAAAAAGTCAAGAGAAACACAATTGCTGACAAGAAAAAAATGAAGAAAATAAAAGCACTTCAAGCAAGCACTCCTGCCTTTCCTTAAAACTACTTAGCACTTCCACAAGCCTTTTCATCTTCAAAGCACTTGAGGAACATTAGTTAATTAATCCTCCAGACAGCCCTGCAAAGTGAGGAAGGATTATCTCCATTTTACAGACGGAGAAACAGAATATTTTGAACACAAGCATAAAACTCAATGACACACACAGAATTGCCAGAAACTGGGCTTGGGTTCTTCCCGGTGTCTTTGATGCCCACTTAATCCTGCCAAGGTATCTCATCTCCAACCTGAGAACTGCCAAAAAGTTCCTACCAGGAGGTAGCCAAGTAGACAGAAGGCCAGAGGCAAGACAGACAAGACTCTTATGCTAACCCTTCCAAGTCTCTAATTAATTCATTCTTTCACTGGACTGTCTGGTTAGGGGAGGTCTTTTTGAAGCTTAGATGGAGGACGAGATGCCTTCTCGAGTCTTCTTTTGAGTAATCTGATGATGACAATGATATTCTTGCTATAGCTCCACTCTGGTTGATAGTTTACCCCAGTGCTGAAGACAACACATACAATGATGGGAATCCACCTTAAATCCTTCCTAAAATCAATGCAGGTTTTAAACAAATAAATGAAAAGCCATTGGCATTGTTTTTATTATTCAAGTTTCCTCATATTTGGGGGCTGGACCTCCTCTGACCAAACCCCAGCTACAAATGCCAGTTGGAACTCTGATCAAAACCTCATAATTAAATACAGTATAGGAATTTTATGTGTATCCCAAGCCTATTACTCAAGGCATAATTCCAAACTGTGGTGGTCTTAAAAATTTCTTGGATTTTTCAGAAGACCCAAAATCATCTGAGGATTCAGATTGCTAGTACATTCTTTGAAACTGTGCCATTTTATATCTATCTATCTATCTATCTATCTATCTATCTATCTATCTATCTATCTAAAGATGTGATGTTGCTATGTAGTCCAGGCTTGCATGAAACTCCTGGGTCCAAGAGATCCTCTGGCCTAAGCTTCCTGTATACCTGCAACTTACAGGTACATGTTAATGTTCCCAACTAGAGTTGTCACTTTTAAGTTGATCCATTTGTCTTTTCAATAGCTAAATGGACCTCAATTAAATCAAGGAGGAGACAGGCAATTAATGATAAATGGAAAGGAATAGAATCTTTAAGTTAATTATTTGAATGATTTCAGAAATTATACTAGGGAGGTGGTCAAAAATCTGTCATTATATATTACATAATACTACAGTTTAAAAAAGCTTAATAGCATAGATATGACATGTAAAATCTGAAAAAGTCAATCTCATAGAAGTAGAGAGCAACATAGTCATTAGAAGAGGTTGGAGACAGTGCACCAGAAGGAAATGGGAAAAAAATTGTTTGATGGGTACTAAGTTTGAGTGACATAGGTTTAAAAACTCTGAAACTGAATTTCACAGTATGATATCTATAGATAACAAGGATATATTACCTATTTACAGAAGCTACAAGAAAGGATTTTTGAAAGTTGATATTACAAAGAAATGGTAAATATTCAAGGAGTTGAATACATTTAAGCTGATTTAAACTTTATGTAATGTGTAGGTCCTTTGAACATTACATAGTACCCCATTAAAATGTACAACAGTTATGCTTTGTGCAGTCGTTAAAATGGGAAGAAAACACTGATGGATGTCATAGGCAGAGTATTGATCAAAAGAATCTAAAATAGGCTGGATGCCAGTGACTCATACCTGTATTCCGAGCTACCCAGGAGGCTGAGATTTGAGGATCACTGTGCAAAGTAAGTCTGAGCAAAAGTCTGTGCGACTCATCTCCAGTTAACCACCAAAAAGCCAGAAGTGCTAGCCTTGAGCAAAATAGCTTCTAGGGCAGCACTCAGGCCCTGAATTCAAATTCCAGAACTGGCATACACACACACACACACACACACACACACACACACACACACACACACACGCAAAATCCAACATAAAAGATACCCACTACATTATTCTATTTATAAAAATTTCCTAAGGCACAATGTAAGTATTGACTAAAATGAAACATAGAAGAACTTTCTGGAGAACTAAATATTCTGTACCTGAAGCTTATCTGTGCTCAAATGAGTATGTTCCCACAGAAAAAGGTATCCAGTCCTTTGTCTTGTATGTAAGTTTATCTGATTGGGGGAGGGGAAAGGGAAGCACAGAAATGGTCGGGTAAAGGGTGAACTAATTCAGCAGTGATACTCATTAGACACTATGTTGGCAATGAAATTTGCAACTTGAAGCAGAGGGAAGTCAGGAAGGGAAAAACTGGGAGGCAATGAGTGAGGGGGTGACACATGTCGTTTGAAATATGATATAATAATCAATGTTAATAAATTCTTTAAATAAAAAAGAAATGTTATGCATTACCTGATTCATGTAACTGTAACTGCTTTGTATATCACATTTACAATAACATTTACAAACTTTTTAATGTATCCAGCCTTGTTCATGTTAATGTATGTCAGTTACATATCATTTTCAATAAGAAAAACTGTAATTAAAAATACAAACTACATGGGCCAGGAGTTTGGCCTAGTGGTTAAAGTGCTTGCCTAGCATGCATGAAGACCCAGGTTCGATTCCTCGGTACCACATACATACAAAAAAGCTGGAAGTGGTGCTGAGGCTCAAGTGGTAGAGCTCTAGCCTTGAGAAAGTCCAAGGACAGTGCTCAGGCCCTGAGCTCAAGCCCAGGACTGGTGAAAAAAAAATACAAACTACAGGGCCAGGAGTGTAGCCTAGTTGTGAAGTGCTTGCTTAGCATGCATGAAGCCCTGGGTTCGATTCCTCAGTACCACATACACAGAAAAAGTGAGAAATGGTGCTGTGCACTAGCACTACTAACACCACCACCAGTGAGAGGCAGAGCACTAGCCGTGGGCAAAAAGTGTGGAAGGACACTGCCTAGGCCCTGAGTTCAAGCCCCAGGACTGGCAAAAAAAATACCAAGTACAAAAAAATCAGCTACCTTATAAAAGTTCAAAACTATGGTTTTCGACAGGTAGATTTATTTCAGGTTTCTTTTTCAAATGGTAAAGATTCATAGCTTTCATCCAGATTTCATCTTCCCCAGTTGTCTTCTTTCTTAATTAAAATGTAAATATAGACTTGATAATTAGGAAACACAGCGGAATAAGTAATGACTCAGCCAGAAGGAACACATGAACTTATTTCCCATTCAAATGAAATTAAATCCAGGCCTGAGAGATCAGGTCTGACTCCACAGTCTAGGCTAACATACACACACACACACAAACACATACAGTCGCCTTTAATGTGGCTGCCTAGGGCAGCTCATAACAGTCATACTGCTACTTTAAAAACCTAAACAACTGCCCTTCATAGTTAAGGAACCACCCTTGCCCTCTCCCTCCCAAGAAACAAAAGTCATTAGGTTCTAGCTACTGAAAAAAAAGGCATCAAGTATGTCTAAAACAGTAAATTCTCATGAATGTACCCCAACCGAATTCCTAAATTTCAGTAGCCCCTTCACTTCATGTAACACCTGTCTCTGGATTTCTTACTTTCATTTCGAAAGCATATAATTAAGGATCATTATAAAATGTTATATCTGCAACCAAGAAGTCTGAAGAGTACAGGAAGAGAATATTTGGTTGCTTTAGGAGAAACTGGCATTGTCATGAAAATGATAACTATTAAAGAATGCCAATAGACATTTACTGTGATTATCCCATTGTAAGGCTGAAGAATGTGTTTCTATCAGGAAGTTCAAAAATCTTTATGAAGACTTTAAGTCTGCTTCCCACTTGGATTTAGAGCTTCAAGGGAACCTTATATTTACAATACCAAGGTAAGCACAGATCATTATAAACCAGCTTCAGTCTAGTGAATAACAGGTAGAAGGGTGGATAAGTGGATAGGTGGGTGTGTAAGTGGCTTAAAAAAGGAACTGGTATGTGGATGAGTTATTGAATGAATAGATAGATGAGTGCACTGATAGATGGATAGCAGAGTTTTAATGAATGGGTGGATAAATGTGTGGATGGAAGCCTAAGTAGGTTTAATAAGTGAATGGATAAACAAGTGGATGAGTAGATGGGTAGGTGGGTAGATGGCTAGATGAATGTATGATATATAGTGAATGGGCATGCAGGTGGCTAAATGAATGAATGGATGAATAAATAGGTAGATAGGTGCTTGGGTAGATGAATGGATTAGCAGATAGAATTTGTTTATAATTATCATTTAGCCTCCATAATGTAAAATAATTAGTAAAAGTTAAAGAATTTCTTTAAAGCCACCATTGATCTACTAGAAAGCCAATGGAAATCTGTAAATTCATGACATAAATAAATAAACATGAACTTGCCCTCAATATTTAAAAAATATCTAGAGGGTTTACAAATTGGACACTTCAATAATTCAATAATTACTTTCTAGGAAAGGAACTATCGAATATATCTTTTTTTTGCCAGTCCTGGGCTTGAGGTCAGGCCCTGAGCACTGTCCTTGGACTTTCTCAAGGCTAGAGCTCTACCACTTGAGCCTCAGCACCACTTCTGGCTTGTTTTTTCTATGTATGTGGCACCGAGGAATTGAACCTGGGTTCTTCATGCATGCTAGGCAAGCACTTTAACCACTAGGCCAAACTCCTGGCCTGAATACATCTTTTAAAGTGATACCAATGAACAGTATTAAGTTCTGTGACTATCATTCTTAATACTCTATATCTAGATACATTTTCTGTCATGTATGCACACATATAAATAGATACATGATTCTTAAAGAAGCAAACCAAGCTAAAGCAACATTGTATAAATGTGCACATTCCAGAGCAAATATGTCCCAGGTTTTCCCCAATATTAGGTAATAGCTATTTTTACATGCTTTCTACATGTGTATTTTGGGTACATTTTTGCTTTTGCTTTAACCCAGAAATGACAGACATCCAAACTTTTATGTTTTATTATTCCGAGAAACACATTGGACTGTACAAGTGTTAAGTCCAAGTGTAGAAGGTCCACTTGAAAGAGTAAAAAAAAACTTTCAGCAGAGGATTTTAATATTTTACAATACAACTTTAAAATATATCCCTAGTACTGATAGAAGGCTATGAATGTTTTAAACAAAATAACTGGCCATACCTAGGACCTTGCCTTTTAAATGTCCACATTCCTCACCAAAGAGGAGGTGATTCTGATTATGAAAGTATATAACAAGGCTTGCTTATTTAAAATGCACTTAATAAAAGTAAAGGATTTATATTAAGATGCTACAATAAAACCAGAATGAAAGTATTTACAGTGTAATAGTCCCATTTATTTGTAGTTGTACACACAAAAATATATACAAAGACTAGAAGGAGAGGTTTCTGTTCCTCAAGCCTTACCTGTGAAACAGACTTCGCAGTTTCCTGTCTGCCATCAATAAATATTCTCCTTAACTGACTCTTTCCTATTACAGTTGTTCTCTCTCCCTTGCCTTCATTTCCCATTCATCGTCTCTCCTACCTCCTCTATCTCTCTTTTTCTTAGTTTTTCATATTATTCTTTGATTTCTCTTTCCACTTCACTCTCTTTCCATTTCTCCTCTTTCCTTCACTTCAAATTCAGATGGACTGAATGAATATTATCATGAAGGCAGAGCTTGAAAAATTGTACTGGGGGCCGGGAGTGTGGCCTAGTGGCAGAGTACTTGCCTAGCATACATGATGCCCTGGGTTCTATTATTTGGTACCACGTACACAGAAGAAAAAAAATAACAGGAAGTAGTGTTGTGGTTCAAGTGGTAGAGTGCTAGCCTTGAGTAGAAGTGCTCAAGGACAATACCCAGGCCCTGAGTACAAGCTCCAAGACTGGGAAAAAAGGAAGAAAATAAAATGTACTGGAAGGACCATTGGCTCCAGCCTTTGAGGCAGCCTAATAGGCTCCAAAATCCAATGCCACAAATCCTCTAAGGATCCAGAATTTTCTTTTCTACAAAGTCATCCTAAACTTGGAAGATACTGCAGGAATGACCAGATTCCTTGGAGCTGGATTGAAGTGAGGAGAGAAATACCAGTGTCCAGACAGATTGGATTTGAGGCTTCTGAGGACAGGCTCCATGAAGGTGTAGTTGCAAGGTTTCAATGGTGAAGAAAAAACTACCCAGAAGGGAAAAATCCCTATTAAAGTAATAAAGAAGTTATATTTTCGTGCCTAATTTTTTTTCCAGTCTTGGGACTTACACTCAGCTTGAGCACTGTCCTTGGGCTTTCTCAAGGCTAGCGTTCTAACATTTGAGCCACTGCACAAGTTCTGGGTTTTTCTGTGTATGTGGTACTTTTCTGTGTATGAGGATTGAACCCAGGGCTTCATGCACGCTAGGCAAGCACTCTACTACTAGGCCATGCTTCTGGCTCACCTAAACTTTTCGGTAAAATGAGCAAAATTAAAGACTCCACCATTCATCAGAAATTTCTCTGGAGGAATGTAAATTAGCAAACTCTAGAGGTGCCTGTACACCCATGCTTATTACAGCACTATTCGAAATAGGCAGGCTATCCCATCAGCCTAGGTGTCCATTTTCTGAGGAATGGCTAAAAAATGTGGTATAGTTACACAAGGGAGTGTTGTTCAGCCTTAAAGAATTATGTCATCTGCATGAAAATGGATGGATGATCATGTTAAGCAAAACAACTCAAAGTCTAAAATGCTAATACATGTTTTCTCTCATGATTGACATCTAAATGTAAAGCAAAAATGTACAGACATTAGGGTGCTAATCAGCAGGAGATGAGAGGAGGGAAGAGGGAGGAAAGGTAAATATGTTGAAATACATTGCATGCATGCATGCCTGCATGCATGCATGCATGTATGTATGTATGTATGTATATAGGTTATAACGAATCCCATATAAAATTTATAAGAAAGTTAATAGGAGAATAGAAAAAGTGGTAAAGGAGGGAAAATGTGACCAAATACACTACATGCATGTATGGAAATATTGCAATAAAACCTCTCATTTTGTACAATGAACATGTACTAAGAAAATATATCAGCCCCAAAACAAAGACATTAGCATTCAGAAAACAAATGCATTGTGATGATGTTGTCTGGAAATGTGAAAGCACTCATTTGCAATTCAGCTCCTTATCTTTTCTTTTTGCAGTAATTCCTTGTTACTCAGTTTTGTCAGAAAGAATCTCTGATGGATGAGGACAGAATGCACTGTCCATACATTGTGTAACAAAAATTATAGGCTCCATGCTAAAAAGGAGTTGGGAGCAATTTTACAACAAATAAAAACAGACAAAGCTTACACAATTGCAGTTCTCAGTTTTTGAAATTATTTCATAAATGGACTTTCAGGTGACAGTAATGATCCTCATGCGAGTTGCTTAAAACAAGGCATTTCTGAATGTTGCTGCAAATGGAAACCATTGTTGACAAACTGGAAAATTACAACATGAACCAAAGGTGTGAAATCGACACACAAACTCCATACTTTATTATTCCTCATCCAAATGTAAATCACTAGAATAGTTTCACAGAATATTTTGAAGCCCTATTATAGAATTGCAAATATTCTGACCACACTGTAATTTCTCTGACCATCCATTCAATGCCCAATTATGATTGGTCTAGTAAATACCATGTCAAAGAGGAACCATAATCCTGGTAAAAATTGGTTTAATCATCATAAATGACAAAAATGAACCATAATGATCATAACTTGGTAGAAAAATTGTTAGTAAAGCTTACATTTTGCATTGTGATTAATTTTACCTTTGGCAGCTTGAAGATAGTTTCATCAGAAATATCTGTATTAGACATAAAATCAAATTGCTTCTAATATAACCCACCAGTATACCATTCTTATAATTGCCTCTTTCTCTCTTGGCATGGTTTATATAATTTCAAAATGTTGCAGAAAAATATTTTAGGATTATAAATCATTTAAAATATTTTATGATTAAAAATCATTGTGTTGTATCTTTTATAATATTACTGAGGCATTGTCCAGAAAGTCAATTTTTTTAAAGGTGGATGCAATTGTCTTAGTTTCTTGAAGAGAAAAATACCCTCTATTTAAAAGAAAGATTTTTGGATGTAAATTGATTTTTAAACTGTTTTTGGAGGCTGTGAATGTGGCCTAATGGTAGAGTTCTTACCTAGCATGCATGAAGCCCTGGGTTCAATTCCTCAGCATCAAATACACAGAAAAAGCCAGAAGTGGTGCTGTGGCTCAAGTGGTAGAGCGCTTGCCTTGAGAAAGCTCAAGGGCAGTGCCCAGACTCTTAGTCTAAGCCCCTGGACTGGCAAAAAATAATAAAAATAAATTAAAATATGCTTTTGTAAATTATGTACTATTTATAGTTGCTTTTTCTCTACAAGAGCAGACTTGAGTAACTGTAACAAAAACTAAACATTTCTCAAAACTAAAATATTTACAATCTTTCCCTTTGTAGAAACTTTGCTGACTTTTTTGTGTAGTATTTTCACTCAAGTCTAGCACTCTACCTTGGAGCCACAGCACCACTTCCAGTTTTCTGGTGGTAAATTGGAATAAGAGTCTCATGGACTTGTCTGCTTGAGCTGGAATCAAACTGTAATCCTCAGATCTTAGCCTCCCGAGTAGCTAGGTTTACAGGTGTGAGCCACTGGTGCCTGGTTTAGTGTGGACACATTGTTAAAGGACATATCTTGTACTTGGTCCTTTGATCCATCTCTCTGCTTCTCAGCCACCATGAGGTGAGCAACTCAGTCCTACTATGCCCTCTCTGCCATGATGCTATGTTTCACCTTAGGCCAAATTCATGGCCTGAATCCATGTAGACTGAAAACCTTGAAACATAAAGTAAAAATAAACCTTTTTCCCTTGTTTTCTCAGGTATTTTCTAACAATGATGAAAAATAACTAGCATAGACCTGCAAATACAGAAGTACTATGTCATCTATAATGCTAAGGGGACACTGTTTAGAAAGTGGCACTGTGGCTCAAAGTGGTAGAGCACTAGCTTTGAGCAAAGGAGCTCAGAACAAGTCCTGAGTTCAAGCTCCATGACAGTAAAAAAAAAAACAAAACAAAACCAAAAATTAAAAAAAGAAGGTAGATGTAAATTATATTGCTGTTTCTTGAAGAGAAAAATAATTTTCAAATCCTATTTAAAGAAAGCTAAGATTATTGTAGAAGCTGATCTATTCACTCAGAAAATGCTCAGTGATCACCATCTACATGCCAAGCACCATGAATACAATCTACTATAGGTCCTAAAAACCTGCAAAGCTGAATAAGACATGGCACCCAGGGACTGCAACAGACATGTCACGGAATATTACAGTTCTGGACAGCATGTATTATGAAGAGGAGTATCTTTAAAACATGTGAAAATATTTTTGTTAGCCAAGTATAGAGAGCAAGGTGGTGAAGAAATTTGAAAAGATTCCATCGAAAAAAAACTTATATTTGCCTTGGCTTTGAAGTCTGAGTAGGAGTTCTTTGCAGTAAAGTTTTCTTTTTAAAAAGAGGTAATTTGAAGCCACAAAAAACAACACATTCAAACACAAATAGTCAGCCAACCATTGTCCCACAAAGGCCTGTGCTGGAGCCCAGAGGAGTAGGGAAGTACAGAGAGAAGAGCTGGGAAAGTGGGATGGGTTCTAAACTTAGACTCTGACTTGGTAAGGAGTTTAGGCTGTTTCTTGCTTGGTTTTTTTTGTTTTGTTTTTGTTTTTTTTAGATAGCCCTGCTATGTAGCCAAGATTGACCTCAAAATCTCAACCCTCCTGCCCCTTCCTCCTCAGTTGCTAGGATTATAGGTTTTTGCTACAATATGGGATTTAAAAGTTTGGATCTTAGTTTTTGTTTTTTGTTTTTTGCCAGTCCTCAGGGCCTGGGCACTGTCCCTGAGCTTCTTTTGTTTAGGGCTAGCACTCTACCACTTGAGTCACAGGCCACTTCTGGCTTTTTCTGTGCATGTGGTACTGAGGAATCCAACCCAGGGCTTCATGCATGCTAGGATAGCACTCTACCACTAACACCAGGAGTCTTAGTTTTTAAATCTAAGACCCATAAACATTTACTAAACAAAAAATGACACTTTAAGCTAGAGATGGAGATATGATGATGCTGAAAAAGAAACTGAACGCAGTAACTTCACCGATTTATCAAAACATAGCAACCCATGCTCACACTCATGCCCTCTCCAGTATCCTGTGTGACAGGGCATTCATAAATAGGAGGTGACAGAAGAGTGAACCAAGAAAAAAGTTGGATGTCAAAGAGAATAGGTCATTGCAGGCTAATTTTCCTGCATAAATACTAAAAATCCTTTCTCTTACTATTATTGCTTGTATACCTGAAAATCTCCAGTACTCAAAGCCATCCATGCAAATGGCAAAATCAAAAAGTAGAAATGCTACAGTTACCAACTTTTGTGTTTGTGGTTTTAAAAAAGAAGAATGAAGACTCTGTTTCTAAGCCCCGAAACATTGATTATTACAATATCCTGATCGCAGCCCAGACATCACAACTTGTGGAATGTTCCTTCCGTACTCTCCCTTCAGAAAGGCCTCCTCATTATAGAATACTTGCAAAAGTAAAATAATTCCAGCTACTGTTTTTCCTATAAAAGGGACCACTGTGCTTCTGCTACTTTCCCCCAGCATGTTTCTGTAGGTGGTCATTTCAACAATAAAGGAAGTTCAAGGGTTCAAACAGATTTCCACTGTTACAGCCCAAAAATTTGAGGTTTTTTCAAGGAAGTCCCCCCTGCTGGGCAATTATACTTGAATTCAAGGCTGGCTCTTTCTTACCAAAGCTGTGGGGGGAAGAGGGCAGAGGGGAAAGGGGTAAGAGACTGGGGGAAGGGGAGGGAAGAAGAGAAGATAAGAGCCTAAAGAAATCAGGGCAGTCAATCAGAAGTAAACGGTTACAACCCACCATTTGATACCATGGAGACTCAGGAAGGCAGGGTGGGGGGTTGTGGAGTAGAGTCTGGAGACAGTTTTATCCCCTACTCTTATTTTTGGCTAGTTTTTACTCAGATAAATCAATATCCTTAGGGGGAAAATACCTTCAGGGACCATATGTGGACTATATCATGCCTTAGGGAACATCCTCAGAAGGGGCTGGAAGGAGATAGGTAAAGTGACAGTGTCCCAACAGATCATTTCATTGTTCTGAAAGGCAGTCTTATGATCATTTGGCATTACTAGCCAGGTCTTTATCCCTACTTATGTCCCATGACCTTCCTAGGGCAGAAAAGAACAGATCCAGTCCCGTGATGCCCCCCCCAACAGCATTGCTAAGGGCAACAGAGAATTGTTTCTCCACCATTTTTTTTCTCCTTTATTTTTCTATTCTGTTCCTGAAGTTCTGCCCCTGATTTCTCTTTTGTCTGATTTTTACTCCTGTGAGCACTGCTGTCTTTACCAGGGAGTCACTTGTTTCACAAGGAAATAGACTGTGGCTCATAGGATGGGGGTGATTGCACCAAGATGCTGTAACCAATCACACAAAATGGCAGAATGGAGAAATGTTCTCTCCTTAACACTGCATGAGCCAGCATTTTAACCAAATCAAATGCCGAAACAGTGTCATTTGTGTGGCAGTTTACATGCATGATACATCAAAAGGAGATGAATAGATTCATTTAAAAAGTAAGAGAATGTTTCCTCAGGCTTTCCCAGGCTGAGAAATGTCTAACTGCATTTCTTTGTTGAGATTCTGCCAAGATGCCTTTCCTACCATAATGAAGGGTTTATTCTGGTTCTACATATTTTTTAGGGAAACTTAGTGAGAAGGGTCTCTAATGCTTTCATTATAGACAAGTTTGATGTACGTTGTGTTATCTTACAAACCTATGATAGTGTCTATTATGCTTGAGAGTGGGGACAAGCAGAATCCTTCTTCATGTAAGTAGCTCAGTTCAAGAGAAGTCTTTGGAAAAATAAGACATAATTTACTAGAAAGAAAATGTGGATTGTATCCTTTTTTATTATTATTTGGCTTTCTAAACTCACCTGGACATCTGAGATTCAGTTAAGTGAAAATCAACATTTAGGTCAAATTCTTCCTAATCAAGAAAGATCAGTTATTTCTTTGAAAAAGATAGAAAGGAAAGATATGTTGATCCTGAAAGTTAAAGATACAGCTATGGTACAAATCTCTGAAGAACAGACCTTCCTAAATATTAGGTAGGACCCAGTTACAAATGGCCAAAGCTCTTGCCTGTTTGCCTGATGTTAAGAATACAACGAAGTGCCCTAGGATATGGATTGAATACATTTCTAAACTATAAAAGTTGACTTCGTTTTCCTCTATGCTTTTCGGTTGTTTTCCTTCCAACTTTTCAAACTATTATTCACCTTTCCAATGTAAAAGAAGTAACAGAGGGCTAGTTACACTGAGGACAAACAGATGAGCCAATAGATTTTTCAGCCTTATAAATCCACATTTCAAAATAGTCCTCTCATTTGGAAAAGCAGGCCTAGATCTCATTTCTGAGCAAATGACTACATTTTTTTTGGCTGGGAAGAAAAAAAAAGTATTCTGAATAGAGTATGAAAAGTTTAATCAATCTGATGAAGCCTGTAGTTTCAGTTCAATTAATGCCTAGTTTCAAACTGTCTAATGACATCCACAGAGAGTGACTCAACAAAGGCAGCCTACACAGCCCACATTTTTTCAAAAGTCCACATGAATAACATCATCCCTACGACAGAGTAATAATTAAGCAGCCCATATGATCATGATGCAATGCACTTGAGAGGAAGAACGACAACAATGACAACACTGAATAAATTTTAGCTGGATAAGGTAGCCATAGTCCTCAAGAGAATGGAAGAGTTACTAGGATACACGGAATATTTATTTTGGTAGGGAAAAAAATCTTTAATCTGAAAAGGGCATTGCTTAATGTTCTTCCAATTCTCATTTTTGTGTGTAGATTTATGAATACAAGTGTATATGTGTGCACAAGCATGTTCCAAATACACAGAAAGTTACATATTCATCTGGTTTTCACATATAAATTAGTTTTTGATGGGTGCTTGTGTCTCATGCCTCTAATCCTAGCTATTTAGGAGAGCAAGACTGAAATCTTACTTTGCAGTTAGAAGCCAGCCTGGGCAGAGAAAATTCAAAAGACTCATCTACAATTAACCACCACAAAGCCTGAGTTAGAGGGTGGCTCCAGTAGTAGAGTGCTAGACTTAAGCAAAAAAAAAAAAAACTCAGGGACAGCACCTAGGCCTTGATTTCAAGCCCCAGTATTGGCACAAAATAAATAAATAAATAAACAAACAAACAGATTTTTAACTAGATTAGTTTAAAAAGATTCCGTAGCTAAGATCAGAGATTGACAAACTTCAATCCATTAACCAAAGTAATCCACTACCTATTTATAGGAAGAAAATATTGAAACACAGCTGTACTTACTCATTTAAATATTGTGAATGGCTGCCTGCATAATCAATAGTAATTTGAATAAAAGTGGCAGAGACTAGATGATTTGCAAAGTTTAAACTTTTTACTGAGTCTTTACAGAAAAATCTTGCTAATTTTTCTTTAAAATAAGGAAGATAAAAAATCCCACAGAAGTCATCAGGAATGTACTGATTCAATAATTACTTCCCCTCCAAAGAAACTATTAAAATACTGTTAAATATCATAACACATTATGAAATCAGATTAAAGGAACTTTTCATACTTAGTATCATTGTTACCATTGTTTTAAATCAAAATTTCTTTGGAATTGTTTTTGAACTTTGTTCTGATATAATGCATTCTATTGTAATACCTAAACATATTATAAATAAATAAATTATTTCAGTATAGTTGCCACTGAAATGGAACCCACAAATGTCACTCAGTCTATATTTCGAGTTTCATATATGCAAAAGATTTTCCTCACTTCACACGATCAGGCACACGAAATACCATAACTGTATTAACCATTATGCATGCTCATTTCATTCTATGTCACTGCATATGTCAAGGAGATATATAAGAAGCAGCAGAAACTCAACATTTCTCTTCATTCTCATGTTTGATAAGTATAAACTTATCTATAATTCCAGAGTATTGTAATAAATGTCTGTCCTGAGCATAACAGGCATTTATCCCTTAAAAATACTTTTTCCTATTTCTAAAAATTAATGGTTTCTTATTTCTCAGGTAGAAAAAGAAAATCATGTTGAAAAGTACATTTGGGACAAATAGAAACATGAGGTAGACTGACAGGGAAAGAAAAATCTTAGAGAATACAATCACCTGTGTTTTTGCTACACAGACTGGTTGTATTTCAAGGACTTTTCCATTTCCCCTCTATTTCTAAATTCAACAATTCTGATTTCATTTCTCATACGGAATTTTTCAATTGCCCTTAAGTGACATGAAATTTCATTGTTTTATTTTTTAAAATAATACAAATATAAGGCCTTTCACTGTTTGAGGCTAAGGATTGAGCATCATGCATATCATTACTGTCATCTTAGGCCAAACCCATGCCCTGAAAGTGACAAAGGCAGTGATAAAGTACGGTAGTGTGGCAATAATTTTGTTATACTGTATGTAGATGCAGGCTTGTCACATTCATGATTTGGATCAAGGGTACATGACCTCATTCCATGGCTAGTCAACCTAGAGCAAATGTAATTTATTGAAGCCAAGAGGCCTCATTATAATCTAGCATTCAACACAGACCATTCCTCTTACCAAAGTACATATCTTAATTTTCCTTACAAAGAAAAACAAGAGCTATGAAAGAAATCCATTTTACTAGTGTTCATTTTATTGACAAGATTTCTGAGCAAGTAGAAAGACAATTTATTGCTTGGGGCATGCTAACTCATTACAAAACAAGTTGGCATATTAAAATGATAACAAAAATAAATAAGGTAAATCATTTCTTTGAAATCTCATTGGAAATGTTGGCTTTAGGATAACATTTTTATGATGCTTTGCTTAAACCACCACCTTTTAGGAAAAGGTTAACCTACCATTGCTTAATTAATAATGACGGAAGAGGTGACAATGATCAAGATGTATTGCACTCATAAATTGACATTCTGAATTGAAATCCCTTTGTAAAAATACTTAAATATAATTTTTAATTAAAAATGAGCAATAATTTTTTTAAAAAATATTCTTAGTGTTGAAGGCCACGCATACCTACCATTTTGGTTGACAGATGGATGGGTATACACTCAATTATGTCACATTGCTTTCTAAGCTTTGCACCATGACAATATGGTATGCTGGCTCTTTCTAGATGATTCATAATGAGATCTTTAAGAAAAGTTGGAAGCTAAAGGCCAAGAGGCAGAAATTTCCTTTTACTAAAAGATAGCTAGTTTTTTTGCCTTTTGATGCAAAAGTGAAATTTGGGAGCAAAATTTTATACCCCATATAACATGTGGCAGATATATGTTACCAATATATATATTCATGGACCTATTTAAGAATTTCCTAGAAAAATCCCATTATGAGCAATTTAAATGAATAAAGACATGTCAAATCCAATGGAAATTGGTGTGTATTGGGTAAGTCAGCAAAGGGGCAAAAAAAGTGAAAGGATAAACATGGATTTCCCAGCTCAATGCTGCTCTAAGATCTGTTTTTAAATGGAACAGAGAGTTGCTGTCAGAAAGGTCAGTCTGGTCTCCTTTCTATGATGTTGTTAAAAGCCTGTACAACCTTTATCTGGGCAGATAATGAACTGGTTATTATCTCAACGGAAGGTCCTGACTCTTTCTATGTGCCCCATCATCAAGTCTCCACGCTTAATTCAATCTGTGTTTATGCAGCTCAGAAGTAATCCCACAAGATTCAGCCATCCCTTGTCCAGACAGCGATACTGTTTCTAACATGAGACTGGTATCATATTCAGGAAGGATAGGAAGAAAGCTTTATCATTACAAGGAGACCACCCTCAAACACAGCCACCTTTTTAATGTTTTGGCATGTTTGAGGGTTTTCATTTCTTGGTGAATCTGAGATAAGCCACTTGGTGAGCTTTTAATTGTTTCTTCAGGGCTATTTTTATTTATACTGGATGGACACTTGAAAGACAACTGAAGATTTCAGTGAAGAGTGATTTCATTCCCTGAATCTCATTCCAGACAGAACTATTCAGCTAGGTAAGAAATCCAAGACCCTAGAGCTGATTTACAAGCAGTATAGCTAATGATATTAAATAAAATAAAACTTCTCATTTGCTCCCAAAGTTTTATTCAAGTCTTATCCATATTTACTTACCCTCATTTCAGTAATAATCAGTACTGTTTGCAAAATGAAAGACTTGGCTTTCCTCCTCTTTAATATGATTGGTATACTTAGATTTTTGAAGTTGGATGCAGCTATGCATTTGTATTAGCCAATGAAGGATGAACTGACCCTGATTTGTGGCTTTTGTGATATATAATACCTGACAATAAAATAAAATGTAATGAAAGGAAAAGGCAGAGGCACTATAAACATATATTTGATCAACCATATATTTTCATGAACTTCTAGATACCTTTTTATGACTTTTTTCACACATGGTACTCTAATCATCTTTCTGTTCATCAGGAAACAGGTATATTATATTACAAACTGAAAGTTTATGTCCCCCCAAATTCAGGTCCTAACCACCAATGTGAGATGGGGAGTCTGAGAAAGTAATTAGGGTCAAACAAATCATTTTGATGGACCTCTGATTTAACTGGATTGATGATATTATAAGAATATGCACCAGAAACATCCTCCCTCCCATCTTCACCAAATTCACTAGAACCTTGATCTTAGACTATCTAGCAAGTTATCTATTATTTAAGTCATCCCGTTCATAGTACTTTTATGGCATCCTGGCAGAGACATTGGGGCCTACATGATAAAAAAAAATAAGTGGGTAATTATTTAAAAGAAACTCTCTGATAAGCAAGATAATAGGATAAAATATATAAGTGCTTATCCTAAGAAGAAAGGAGGACAATGTGGAACAAGGGATTCCGATAATGCATGGCAGATAGGTAGTTATTGTGTGGAAGCTCACTGAATGCTCACTATGGGCCAGGTACTGGGTGTGAAGCCAAATGACATATCAGCTCTGACCCCAAGAACTCATGATTTAATAGAAAATGCATTTGGTGAACACATTGATTCCATATCACAACCATTTACTGAATACCTACCATGTATCTTGTTGGGATTTGAACAGGTAATGTATTATTACTGATCATTCTTTCTAGAAGTGCACATACTGATCAATGATGAGGAACATTGACAAGGTAGGCAGGGGTTAGCCTTGGGGAGGAATATTTCATGGTCTCTTCAATACATAACACTAACATTGTCTTCAGATTGTTGGCATATTCTCCCTAGGCTGGACTCTGACTAGCTGGCTTATCTTGAAAGACCTTAACTAGGTTATAACAAGGATTGAGTCCTATAAACAGTAGACACTTAATTAAGATGAACTAGCAATAGTAATCTTTAGCTCCACTGTGTAAATGTTTGACTGAAATAAAGTCATGTGATCACATGTCTTAATATTCCAACTCACAGCAAATGATTATTGTATAGCATAATTTTGGAATTAGTACACCATTCAGCTACCATTAATAATACCAGAAACAGGCTTGGGTTCTTACCTGAACACTAAAAAAAAACCTTTCCAAGAAAAATATCAATAAACCTCAGAAAGAACATGCTTTTTAGAGACTTTCTTAAAATGGTATAGACCAAGCATCATTTCCTCATGGCAACCCCTCCCAAGGAATCTTAAACCAAATAATAAAAGACCAACTTCTTTGGAGAAAAAAGCAGGTTATATACTCTAAAAACAGTAGCACACATTTCATCATATTTCCTAGGCTTTCATGACTATAAGAGTAAGAAATTGGAGTAAGGCTCCAAAATATGGTTATAGGGATGAAAATGGAGAACCAAAAAGGTAAACAAAAAATAATGTTTTGGGGCTGGGAGTTTGGCCTAGTGGTAGTGTGTTACCTAGCATGCACGAAGACCCGTGTTCGATTCCTCAGGGCCACATACATAGAAAAAAATCCAGAAGTGGTCTATGACTCAAGTGGTAGAGTATTAGTCTTGAGAAAATCCAAGGACAGTGCTCAAGCCCAGGACTGGCAAAAAATAGTGTTTTTATGGAGAAAAACAATACTCTGACACTAGAAAAGGAAACACTACAGTCTCCCTCAAACTCTGGCTTTACTACATTAATCTTTTAATACAGAAAGGGATTTGCTGAGACAGACACCAACACAGATACTGTAAGATGTCAGTTATGCTCTGCTCCCACAAACACAATGCATGAGAGATGATGCCAAATGATGCAGTTTCTCAGGTATACTCCTTTCCCCCAGGGAGAGGGGAGGAAGAAGTTTAGGAATAAATAGTACAAGTCTTTCCTCCACAGGATGCTCTCCTTGTCCTTGTAAGGGGTTAATACTAGAAAGCCTGTGAAGTAAGGAACTCATCCTTGACCACCTTTACTCCTTGCTACGCCTACATCTCAGTTAACCTTTAGTTTCTCTATCTTCCTCTATGATGGCAAAACTCAGAAAGCAGACTATGCTAGACTAGAGAGACGATTAGGTAGATTGACAAGGAAACATGGGATTTCTGGAGGCTAAGGCTGGAAGAAAGTGTTAAGATTTGGGGGAATGCAATGCTAGTGCTCGACAGCAGAAGCAAGCATGCACACAAACATTTGGTGAAATGCCCTATCCCCGGGGGGGAGGGTGGTTGGTTGTGTTGTTTTCATAAAAAGGAGTTCCATGGTTTAACCCCACCTAGATGCCACTGTAATTAACTGGGATGTAGAATATTGTAGCTTGGGAAACGGCTGCCTTTGGTTTCCTCTGCCAGCACTCAGAGAGAACACTGGGAGAACACAGATCCACAGCATGCAGAGACATAAACACTAGGAAGGATTTTGTGGTAGCTTCTTACAGACCAGCTTATTTACAAGGGAAAATAAAGGACCAGCGATGTGAGGTAAGGTCAGTCATGAGACAGATATACTTTTCAGCCTCACTGATTGCAAGTTCAGAGGGCATCCTTTGGAAAAGTTTGTGGATGTGAGTAGGATTTTGAGGTGGAAATGGCAAGAGAGGAAAAGCAAGCCTCATGGCCTTGGGAAAGTCATCTGAATGACTTTGAGCCTCAGTTTGCTCATCTGTAAAGCTGACATAATAACCCTGGGCTTTCTTACCTCACCATGCTGTTATGAGAATGACATGCGATAAGGTGTGGGAAAATGCTTTTGAAAATTTTAAGGAGCCACCCACAGGCAAGAAGTCATTATATCCCAGCTCAGCTCATCCAGAAGCCAGGCCTTTGGATGCACATTGATGGACTAAATTGCTTATCAGTGGTAGTTCTTATCATGGGGTTCTCACACTTGTGCCTCTCCAGGCAGAGAATTCATTTTCTGTTATCTACAGGGGCTGAGTTGTGGGGTAAAACCTGTGGAGAGACTTTCATTGGAAGAAAAATGGCCTTAGGGAATCTTCTGGAATAGTGGACATGTTGTGTGCACTGCACATCTGCCCCACCATCACCCCAGGCAAGACAGTAACAAGCACTTTCCAGTTGCATGCACGGGCAAGTCACTGCCTACTACGAATCTAGGCACAATGTGTGAAGGAAAGCTGACAGCATCACATTTTACAAAATCAATGAAGAGCGATCCTCATTTCCTCCTCTCTGATACCTCTTCCCTTGTACCCTCCAAGAAAAGAAAGTTAATATTCATGAACCTTTTTGATCCTGGAGAGCGGGGAGGACATCTCTTTGTCAGACTTCAGGATGACATTGTTCTTCCCTCTACCTATGTCTATAAGCCTTCCAATGTTTCCAGGATGTTAGAATCTTCTCAACTTTTTCTGTATAATCTTTTCATCATATGTCCCTTGAAGAACCTTAGAATCAGGACTGGACCTAAAGTATACTATTCACTCATTCCAAGGATATATTCTTAGCTCCTAGGCCTGCCAATCATGTACTGAAATACAAGGATCAGCTACTTGCTCACCAAGCCTGCTCACAGATCACAATTCCCAGTATCTCTTGGGATAATATGAAGTATATGACAGTTCTAGCCAATGGAACCTGGCTAGAAATTAACTATTCAACCTCCAGGCACACCTCATGAAAGGCCAGCTTGAATTTCCATTTTCTGGCATCCGATCTGCCTGTCCAATGCATACTTGCAAAGAGAAAATAGTCTTAGTGGATGAGAGAAATACAAAATGAGAAGGGGCTAGTTTTCCTAATAATCATCTGGAAGACCATCCGCTGAAAGCCCACACTGGATTATCTAAGAAAGAAATAAAATATCTATTTCACTCATCTACTGAGAAGTTTTATATTATTATTTAGTGGAATTAGTCTACGTTGATTCCACGATTGGAACTATAATAGGGGATAAGACAAAAAAAGCACAAAAGAAGCATGTAATTACCACATAGTGGAATAAGGGTCATGAAGAGAGAAAGACACAGGGTGCTATGGGTCAGTGGCTTAATGATGGGCATAGTCAGAAAAGTCATCAGAAGAAAGGAGCATCTAAGACAGAACCAGAGGAAGACACAGGAATAGCTAAAACAGCTTGGCATATAAGCAGAACTGGAGGAATCTTAGAACTAGAACCATATAAATGAATCTTCAGAGACAAGAGGAAAGATAATACTGGACAGAGACTGGGTTCAAACTCAGAGCCTCCCAAAACAATCCTTTTAGGTGTTGTTATAAGAGTAACAGGAATTCTCAGAAGAATGTGAACTAGAAATTGGACCTTCAGAGATTCACTCTGTGAGCATGTAAAGAATGGATTAGGAGAGAACAAGATGAGACAAACATCGAACATGATTACTCACTGAAAATCTCCTCCAGGCATCAGCATAGCACCCCACATCTTTGTGCATGGATACTAATACAGATTCTATCACCCTTAGTCCACACATTGGCCATTGTTATTTGCACTATTAACCACTTTTTCTGAAGGTTCACTCCCAATACAATCTCTCTGGCCATTATGTTCCTTTTCATTTGTTTGACCAGGTCTTACTATGTAGCCCAGGCTGGTCTTAAAGTTGCAGTCTTTTTGCCATAGCCTGCTTTTTGTTTGTTTGGTTGGTTTTTTGGTGCTGGTCCTGGTTCTGGTTTTGGAACTCAGGGCTTGGGTGCTGTCCCTGAGATTTTTGTTTTTGTTGTTGTTGTTTGTTTTCTTAAGGCTAGCACTTTCCCATTTGAGCCACAACTCCACTTCTTGGAAGTCCACTTTTTGGAAGTCAAATGAAAGTAAGAGCCTCATGGACTCTCCTACATGTGCTGGCTTTGAACTGTAATCATCAAATCTCAGCCTCTTGATTATAGTGATTATAGGAATGAGCCACTGACTCCCAGCTTCCATATCCTCTTGAGTACTTAGGTTACAGGCATGTACCACCATGCCTGGCTTCTGGTTTATACCTCTCTTCCTGCTATCCTGTCCCTGAAGTCCCAGCATGCCTCTTAGCAAGCCCACAGGGAATTATAATACAAAGGAAAGGGCTGCACCCTTCTGTCTTACACTCTGCATAAACAAAGCTCATTAAACATCCAGCATGATAACAAGAGACAAGTGCCTCTAAAAATAAAAACTAACCAGAGAGGTGATTTTTACTACAGCTTAGCAGTCAGACACACACAGTCTGTCAGAAAGACAGGTAGTGATTGTCTAGAAGGGTAAGCACAATCACTACAAAAATGTCACCAAAATAGCCATACTTGTCAAGGCAGCCCCAAAAACTTATTTTAAAAAACAGTGGAGGGCTTCAATATGAGAGCTCCCCCAAGGGATCTGATTCCTGAGAAGAACTCAGGCTTCTGGGCCACAGAGGAACAGATATGGACAGGAATGAAGAATACTGGAAGGGAGGGAGCCAAACAAAAAAAATATTAGGAAGGACCTGGGGACAGATTTCTATTTAAAACACAATCTTAAAGGAGGACAGAGTCTTATTTTTATTCAGCCCATAATCTAAGTGAAAAGAAATAGCAGTTTATTGCTCATATCCATCTCTTGCTTTCTTTAGAATGATAATCAGGACAGCAGGGTTATATTTGTCACTCAGCAGGTGAGATGCTAATGTGCCCAAGGTGCCCTGGTCTTTATTTCCATCCCCAGGCATTACTAATGAAGACTGGGACACATTCACCAGCAGGAATATGTCCTGAAGCAGTGCTTTACATCTACAAGTGTTCCACCAAGAAACATGGGAGAAAACAACCCAGCCCTGCTTTCAGCACTGACTATACCACAGATACATGCTACTTCAAGTTGGGCTCAGTCCCTGCAATCATTCTTGTCCTTGGGTCAGCCCTTGTAAAAAAAATAAATAAATAAAAGGCTAGCTAGCTGTTCAGCAAACCTGGTTCTTTTCCCCCCTGGATACATTAAGTTTACTGTGTGTGCGCCTGTGTAGTTAGGTGTGTCTGGGTGACTTGAGTTCTGTCCATTAGCATGTGAGCAGAGGTAAGGTGAGTCATTGCAGACCTATAAAACAAAATCCTTCCATGCTCAATCCTCTACTCTCTTTCTCTATCACCTGAATGAAGAGAACGTCAAAAACCTAAAAGAGAGACAAAAGATGAAAGGTATCTGGGCCTTTTCATCTTAGGATCTTTGAGTCACCATATGAAGGAGAGGCAGTGAAGATGGCCATTTGACCAGGATCAGACAATTATATGAGAGTAATTAAATCCTACTGAAAGCTGGGAGTTTCTTGTTATATCATCTCACCTTATCACGACCAATACAGTTCATGTCACCCCTCTCATTCTTTTGACTAAGAACTACAAGTCTTCAACGTTCTTCTCATGGTTCCTAATTACCCCTAGAACTGACAAAGTCCTCAGTTTATTTTAAAAGCTTTATTGATATGCAATTCCCACAACACAATTCACCTTTATAAATATACAATTCATTAGTTTTTACTATAGTCAGAGTTATGTAATAATTGCCACAAATTTTAGAACATTCTCATTGCCATTAGAAGAAACTCATTAGCATTCACTTCCATTCTCTCTTTTCCTGCTGTCCCTGAGCTCTTTGGCTCAAGGCTACCACCCTACCCTTGAGCCACAGCCCCACTTCCCATTTTCTAGAGATTAATTGGAGATAAGAGTCTCTCAGCTTTGTAGTTCCAGGGCTGGCTTTTAACAGCGATCCTCAGATCTCAACTTCCTGAGTAGCTAGGACTACTGGCTTGAGCCACTGCGCCCAGCTTCTCCCAGATTATTTTTAATGTCAAATAATTATGAAGTGGACTAGGTATCTATGCACCTAAAGCATTATTGAGTATCAATTTGGTTACAAATGGAATTATTATATTACTTTACTTTTTATTAGTTTTAAAATTGCATAGGTAACTCAGAGAAAGAACAAGTACATAACCTACCTCCATCTCTCAAAAAGAGTTATCTATAACCCTAGCTGGTGGAGAGAATGGCTATTAACATTCTAGAGCAGTGTTCTTCAAACGACTTGTGGCATAGTAGATTATGAAATCAATTTGTGTTAGTTTTCTAGGTCCTGTGAGAAAAGGCTACACCAGTTACAATAAGGAAATTGTTATTTGTAAAGTTACATGGACTGAGGTTTCAGCCCATAGTCCTTGTTTCTGTTCATTCTAGGTCAGTGGTAAAGCCAAACATAATGGAGGCAGGAGAATGAGACAGAGGCTGCGCCTCTCATGGTGCACGTGAAGTAAATGGAGCAACAGAAAGGTCCCAGGATAAGATGCAGCTCCAAAGTATACAGTCCCAGTGACTTTTTCCAACATGATTCTACTTCCTAAAGTTTCCACAACCTCCTTAAAACATACACTATGACCAGAATTTTTTAAATTGAAACATTAAAAAGTTGAAGAAAATAAGAATATAATTACAATAAAGTGAAACAGAATAGGAAACGATAGGATAACTGAGCAAAGAAAAGAAAAATATCACTAAATATGCCAGAATGGACAACACAAAGAAAATATAAGTATTAATAAATTATTTTAGCCACAATTTATGTACAGGCTATCAAATATAAACTATTTCTCAAGAGATATCATGATTGGAACATCTTTTAAAAATATTGACTTGGGGGGCCAGGAGTTTGGCCTAGTGGTAGAGTGCTTGCCTACCATGCATAAAGACCTAGATTCGATTCTTCAGTACCATATACATAGAAAAAAAAGCCAGAAGTGGTGCATAGGCTCAAGTGGTAGAGCCCTAGCCTTGAGAAAGTTCAAGGCAGTGCTCAGGCACTAAGCTCAAGCCCCAGAACCTGCAAAAAAAACATATATATATGTATATATATAGACTTGGTATATAACCTTCCAAATACTTTTCTGTACCCTTCCTATACTTTTTCTACACTCTTATATCTCCTTCATAACCATGCAATAATCATGTAACTTTAGAGCAAGACTTTTAAACTTTTGAATGTATCATAAATAAAGTTCTAGCATGATAAATATCCATTTGTATCATCATTTTAATGGGGGTATGTAAAGCAATATTTGTTTGGCCCATTTCCTATTGCTAATTATTGATATTTGTAACATTACTTATAAAGCTATAATAGATTCTCTAATGTTTATTTTGTCTTACTCTTTGTATTATTTCTTTAGCTTAAATTCAAAAGGAAAATCTTTGGCATACAATTTTTAAGTATGCCTTTAATAAAGACTGTCTACCAGAAAAAATGGCTCTAATTTACATCCCCACCTCCATTTCTACCATAAACTTCACCAATATATGAAAAGAGTGGCAATTTATGACAATTTGGGTTGGTGAGCTTTTGAACTGAATTACCCAGAAGTCATTGATATCAGCCTTCAAACAAAAGTAGAGACCACAGAAGGGTAACCACTTAGGTGGAAAAGAGATCTGGTTAGCCATGGGATTAATCTTTTTTTTAGCTAGTAAATGTCTTGATACATAAAATGACTCCTGGTATAGCAAATTATTTATTTTATGTCATTAGTAAGTTCTTATAGTCAGTATGTTAGAAAAATAGAAAAACAAATTAGTTACAGCTGCCACCTCATCCAATTCCATATGTTAAGCTATAACACAACAATATGCATACACTATGTGTGTGGTATGCACTCCTTAGCTCATGGTCCTTTTGATTCAGATGTCCTAACCCCAGTCTTTCTCAGCATCCAATGTCAAGCCTGGACATTGTCCTCATGCTTGTTTGTTTTAGGGTTTTCCCCCTATTGTTCCCCTCATCATAATTTAAAAGACAGAAGGCTACTCCAGTGCTCCTATGGTGGAGGCATGAAAGAGTTCCCCATACACAGGGGCTCTGGATAGAGTAGATGAGGTGCCTAAACAGAAGACATAGCCATATTTGAATCAGGCCTTTTTTTTAACTGTATGTTCTTAAAGTTACTAGCAAAGCGTCTGTTTCCTCATCTACAAAAAAAAATGCTGAATCTTGTGAAATGACATGAGACAGATAGCAGAAAGCAAGCAGTCATATGATAAATGTATCTGTATGCATGTGTATGTATGTGTGTGTGAACTTGATTGATCTATGTCTGGGCATGTTTACAAGAATGATAACAGTCATCTAAGACAAAAACAATCCGTGATCTTCAAGATGCATTGTATACATAAATTGACATGTTGAATTGAAACCCATTTTTACAAATATTTAAAGATAAATGTAAAATTTAAAAATGTAATGATCATCCAAAAAATTAGGGGCCGTGATGGCAACAATAGAAAAAAAATCAAGGAACTGAAGAAAAATAAAGTGTAGAATCCAATCTTAGCATATCCTATAGAAAAGAACATGAAGCTGAGATATGCCATGGATTTAAGCAAGAGTTATCCTGGAGTAAAGGTTCCTTGGAGTAAATGTGGGTAGTTAAAGGCCTCTTATTCTGCATAAAGTTGTATGACATTCACACGTGGTAGAGAAGTAAAGCATTCCCTGTCTAACTTCTAACTTCACAGCTGTCTCACTAGGTCTCTGCCAGTTTCTAAAAGCCAAAAGCAAATTACATAGTCACCTCTATATATGAAAAAAATCTAAGTTAATGGTCCAAAGCAGTTCCCTCATGGAAAAATCAGATCACCTATCCTCTAGATAGGAAAAGGAATGAAGCACTTAAAGTAAAGTTTAAAATTGTGTTCAAATTTGTTATAAAAGCTCACTTTCAAAGGCCCAGCTGCATGTCACTCAGCAGTAAGGTCCCCCGGGGACTTCTCACAATCATTTTTCAAACAGTGAAGGCTTCATGTACCTCACACTCACGGGCCACTAGAAGTTCAATCAAAACACAAGGCAGCTTTGGGTCTGCTTTTACCTCAAAGATGTTCCAGACATTCCTTATATGCTTGAAGAGGAGTGTTCAGATGAGTGTGTTTTTTTTCATGCCACTCCTGGGGCTTGAACTTATAGCCTGGGCCTTGTCTCAAACTTGTGATCCTCTTACTTCATCCTCTTTGTTGATTGCAGGCGTGTGCCACCACAGCTGGCTGGGAACTATCCCTGATCTTTTTTGTTCAAGGCTCTATCACTTGAACCACAGCTCCATTCCCAGCATTTTTGGGAGTACTTAACTGAAGATAAGTCTCAAGAACTTTCCTGCTCAAGCTAGCTTTGAACCATGATCATCAGATCTCAACCTCCTGAGTTGCTAGGATGACAGGTGTGAGCCATCAGCACTGGACTCTTTGGGGGCCTTTTAAGCCCCCCAAATCTAGAAAGTTCCTTCTAACATG
Organism: Megascapheus bottae; assembly: GCF_031878675.1. Taxonomy (NCBI): domain Eukaryota; kingdom Metazoa; phylum Chordata; class Mammalia; order Rodentia; family Geomyidae; genus Megascapheus; species Megascapheus bottae. The sequence continues at coordinate 5,726,056 of NC_143547.1, read as the reverse complement.
GATAATTGTCTTTTTGATAAGATATTTAATGTCATCTTCACATCTGATAGCCCCTTACCCTTCATAGGAACTGTTCTGCACTGTTTAAACTTTACATAAAACCTTGAATTTAGGGACTATTGGAAAAGACAGTATCCAATCCAGCCTAATCCAGCCTAGTGATTAAAGAATTTATCACTCTTCCTATACCCTCCCTAAGGAAAGGAAGTAGCTTGAAAATCCTGGAGTCTCACAGAATAGCTGAATAAGCATCAAGAAAAGTTTCAATGTCAAAGCCAAATTCCATAGTTTATAAATGATTTGAAACATGTCCTCTTGAGGAACTCATCTGTGAACCAAAAGGTCTCATAACTATGCTACTAATTTAGAAAGAAAGGGGAGGTCCTTTTAAATAAATCAGATTCATTTTATTTCAAACACCAAAACGTACCATTAAAAGTCAGTGATAATTATTTAAACTTCAGAAAAGCACATAAAGGCTTTTCCTTGGACAAGATTAGAAAGTCAAGGGACAGCAAAAAAAATAGAACTGTAGATGTCACTGTCTTATGGAGGAAGACAAGCCAGGAAGTCTACCAAAAAAAGAGCAAGCATATTCACAAAAGCACTATTTGAAATAGTCCAAATTGGAAATTATCCCAACACCCATCAACATTAGTATGGGCAAATAAATTATGTTATGTTTATATGAGTGAATACTATACAGCAATGAAAATACATGAATTATTACTACATGCAACAAAAATGAGTCATAAAATACAGTTTTAAGGAGAAAATGACCATATAAATAAATATCACACTGTATGACTACAAAACAGTTCAAAGTAGTGAAGACTGTTAGATGTCAGAAAAATAGATAATCTCCTTTAACCAGAAGAGGAACATGGATAGGGTTTCTAGAGGGCTGCAAATACTCTGTGTGCTAGTTGGTAGTTTCAGATTATGTTCAATTTGTAAAAAAAAATCATTAAAAAAAGCATTCTCTAAATCTCCCAATAAAAGCTTACTTCTCCCTTGTGTGAAATCCAATCAAGTGTTAGCTAAGCAGCTTTCATGTGGTGATGCAGAAACCCAGGTTACTTCTATTTGGTAGTGCTGCCATACCTTAGTGCCTGAGTCCGAACTACACGTGATTCAGGAGCTTTTGTGTGGTCCTCTTACAGGAAAGACAATTATTTCTCACACATTTCATTAGCCAGAACTGTGTCACATTATCATACCTAAAAGCAAGGTACATTAGGAAATGTCTAGTTAAGTGACCAGAAAGAAAAGGAAAGAGTTGAACACCTCTCCGTTCTCTGCAACGCTGGATCTAAAATTGCTCCACTGTCTGCTGTTCTGTGCCTGATGTCTGAATACAAAAAAATAGCAACCATATCATTATGGGAGAAAATGCAGAGAGTGTGGGTATTTGTACTCTGGACCACTTTCACGATGGCACACATCCATACCCAGGGGCCTCTCTATGCCCATCAGCAGAAGCCCATACTCCCAAAGAATGAGGGTATAATGGCAGCCAGATGCTAAATTGTTCTTGCAAGGGCTCCATGATATGCGTTAGACTAGCCAAGCCAGAAAATGGGCTGGCATTCTTCAGCCCCCATTTTCATCACACATTAAGTAGACCAGAATATTTATACTGGCTGAGAAGCCACAGAAGCTGGGCTTTATCCATTTCTATATGTTCTTCCATTTCCTAAGCCCCCTTGATAACAGGAATAGCGATAACACCAAGAAAGAAAACAAAAAACAGGACCAGCAAAGGAACCCATATATTAACCCTTAATATGTAAACAAGTATACTTCTGTTCATACTGACCATGGATTTTTTTGTAGTATCACAAAAAGCCATGCGTTCATCCACATTTCTTACTTTAAGGATAGTGTCTTCAAGTTTTCAACCCATCATCTTCCACCTAAGCAGGAAGCACCCAGATCCTACATGGCTAAGCCACAACCCAGTGGGTCTTCCCTCATGTGTGAAAGCCATGTCATCAGCAATGTAACAAGGGTGCCACAGATGTATGTAGGCTGCATGTTGAGGAAATAGAATGGGTTAGACAATTTTGCAAATGTTTCAACAAGAGAGAGGCAATGTGTAAGGGTTTAGGGTTTAGGCAATATTGCTTAGCATGTTCAGTTCTGTGCCAATTAATAAAAGTCTCATAAACCTATTTCTTGAAGAAGCATTAATCTCATATTGTTACTGTATCTGATTTTGTTACTTGGTATATTGTATATATGTTTATTTGAAATAGGAAAGGGAAGGGGGAAGCAAGATGATCGGGAGGGGTGGAGAGAGGGAAATAGAGACAAAAACATAAGAAGGGGTATTAATGTGTGAAAAGTAATGCACCTATTATCGGGCGAATGTAACTGAAACCCTTCTATACATTACCTCAATAATAAAAAAATAAAAAAGAAGCAAAAAAGGATAGTGTCTTAGTTCTTGCTTTAGTGTGTGTCTGAATCCTGATCCACCTATATTGGGCTTCACAATATCGCTAGGATCGCAAATACATGCCACTGCATGCAACTTCTTTTCCCTGGAAATGAAATCTCAGGGACTTTACTGCCCAGTCTGGCTTGGCAACACAATCTTCCCAATCATAGCTTTTTACATAGCTTAGGGTGACAGACAAACACCACTATGCCCAATTATAGGTCAAGAAGGGGACTTCACAAGCTTTTCTGCCCAGGCCAGCCTCAAATGATGATGCTCCCACTCTTAGCATCCCAAATAGCTAGGATTATAGGCATGAGCCACCAGTGTCTGGCTTTAATCAATTCACTTAATCTTCACAACTCTAAGAGGTCAAGGCTAATAATGTTCCCATTTCATAGATAAGAAAAATGAGGCACAGATACTAAATTCATCCAAGTTCATACTGTTGGTAAGTGGTCTAACTTAAAGAATCAAAGCTCAAACTATCCAAGTTAGGAGCACAAGCAGGTGATCATGACAAAAACCCCAGCTCCTCAGAAGCTTGAACCTAAGCTTCATAAGTGTTAGGTTTGATTGAACCAGGCTTATCAGACCACAGGAAAGCACACAAAGCAACTTGAGAAGAAATCAAAGTCCAAAGAAGTTAAAGGAAAGTATCACTTGTTGGGGATTTGGTTTGTATTTTAAACTTTCATTCATATTCAACAGCCACTAAAACCTCTGAATTGACAAATCAATTAAGAAAATCTCAAAGGACTTCAAACTTTTGAAGCCAGGACTTCAAATAGTCTACCCTACTCATTGTCTTGCTTCGGGTATACTTGGAAGCAAAACCCCATTTCTCTTTATCACCTTTACCCCATAACCAGCCTCAGCACTTGAAACAAAGGGTTAAAAAGCCATACAAGAGGCATACTTATGCAGTGTATTATTTATTCCTACAATTGGATTAGTTTTAATGAGCAAAAGATAAAATTTTGCCAGATGAACACTGTGACATCTGATAACTGAACCAAGTTCCAGCATCTCTTCTCTCACACCAAAGGCATTTAACTCAAGTGATACTCACTGAAAACATTTCAGATCACCCCCCCAAAACAACTTTTTCATTGGCCCTCATTACCATATAGCCCTAAACTTCAAAACCTCCACCTCTCCTGTTTATGACGCAGGAAATTCCACCATTCTCACATGGAAAGGATTTTTATGGTATTTATTCCTGTCAAATAGCTTCCCCCTCACAGTTAATCTCCAGAATCAAGCTCTCAGTAAACAATCTTGGAAAAAAAACTGCTTTCAGGTTGGGAAGAGGGGTTAGCTGAGGTGGTAGAATTCGGATGCCAAATTAAGAAAGGAAAATACAAGTCTTCCCCTTTTCGGCTATCACTGTAGCAGGAAGGGCCAAATTGAAGTTCAATCCCTTTGTCACTTCTGAGCAAACCAAGAACTGGAAAAGGCAGTTCAATGCACCATCCCACATTCGCAGGAAGATTATGTCTTCCCCTCTTTCCAAAGAGCTGAGACAGAAGTACAATGTGTGGTCCATCCAAAAGGATGGTGAGGTGCAGGTTGTACAAGGGCACTCTAAAGGTCAGCAGATGGGCAAAGTGGTGCAGGTTCACAGGAAGAAATATGTCATCTACATTGAACAGGGACAGCAGGAAAAGGAAAATGGCACTGCTGTCCACACAGGCATTCACCACAGCAAGGTGGTTATCACCAGGCTGAAACTGGACAAAGACCACAGAAAGATCCTGGAATGGAAAGCCTAATTCTGCCAAGTAGGAAAGGAAAAGGGCAAATATAAGGAAGAAACTATTGGGAAGATGCAGCAATGAAGTAATCTTATATATGGCTTTCATTAAGAAAAAAACTTCTTAAATAAAAAGGAAAATACTGTTTTAATCATACCACTAAAATATAAATTCAAGCTTAAAGAACAGAGTCCAGATGCAGGCTGAAAAGATACATAAACATTGAGATTATATTTAACGAATATTATATCCTCAGAATTGCTAGCTTTTCTTTCTCTTAGATGTCTAGTAGTTAAAAATCAGGAGAAGATGAGTTCTAGCATAGGGCTCTTTCACAAATATAGAGAACTTGGAACAATCAGAAATCAAATTCTAAACACATTTCTTCTTCTACCATGGAAGCTTCCATTGGATCAGGAGCTCATTATGACTTCTTTTGTGATCAAAATGCCTAGAATAATGTCTCATGTGTAATGAATCTAGATAATTAGTCTAGATAAATCCAACCATTTTCTTCTCCCTTCCATGGTTCTTTGTATAACAAAAAGTGGTACTGAAAAAAAAGAATTTTAATCTCTTTGACCCTGCATATAGCATTGATCGATCAGCAATATCCTTCCCATGACCCAGCAATTCATAGCTTCAAGCAGAACATTATAGTTACCTGGAAACATGAATTCATACTCCCTATTCTGATCCAATTTTGACATCGATATAATATTTATTTATAATTACATTTTTATTTATATTTATATTTATTTATAAATATATATTTATAAATATAATATAATGATCAGAAGCTCCCCCTATGCTAGGCACAGTTCTTAATCTTGCCAATAACCAGATATAGTGGGTACTGCTTTCATCTGCACTTCAGAATACATGAAGAAAAGTATTCCATTATTTGTTCAAAAGTCATAGTGCTTTGAGGGGTACAGATGAGTTTTGAGCCTAACCACATCCTCTTTTGCTTCTTAACTTAAACAAGTCTATGAGGCTAAATGAAAGGAAGTCCAGGATATAGAAACAAAAGCCATATAACGAGTGATTGTTGTACTTAATGTATTATGTCATCTCTCATCTCTTTTGCTGTCACTTAGTTATCTCATATTGTTACAGTATTTCTCCTGGTAATCTGATATATTGTATATATGCATATTTGGTTATTTGAAGTTGGATATGGAAGGGAGGAAAACAAGATGAGGGCTGGGGTGAGGGGAGGGAAATTGGAACCAAGAAACAAGAAAGAGTATCAATGTATGTGAAGTAATGCACTGTCTACCTGGCGAATATAATGTAACCCTTCTATTAATTACAATAAAAATATATGAAAAACTGAAGTCTATGAAAGCTTCAAAGGCCATGAACTTTCACTCTTCTGAAACAAGGAACAAGAAACAGGGGCATTTCAAAAGGTGGAGGGACTTGGAAGCATGGCCTAGTGGTAGAGTGCTTGCTTAGCATGCATGAAGTCCTGGATTTGATTCCTTGGTACCACATACACACATAAAAGCTGGAAGTGATGCTGTGGCTCAAATGGTAGAGTACTAGCCTTGAGAAATCTAAAAGACAGTACCCAAGCCCTGAGTTAAAGCCCCAGGACTGACAAAAATTAAAATAAATAAAATAAAACAAGGACCAACCATATAATTCTCTGTCCTTCACAACCCAGGCCCTCTTGAGCCAGTGAAATGGACTTTAGGTCCCAGAGAGTTGTCCTACAGTCCAACAATGCAGTCATCCTATGGCCAAAATGACAAATATTTCCTCCAAATAACATTTTTACCTATTATATACAGGAAAATTAAAATGATTCCTCCGATGGCTATAGGTACATTTAAGCCATCATAACCTCATTTCCCCTTTTGAGTAGGGTTCTTAGACTGAGAAATCACAGGAAAACTACAGACATACAGTATCATGATTTCAGCAAACCATTTGACAGTCACTCACGATGATAGATTTTTGTGGATAAAGGAAAGAAATGGGGTTTGAACAGGAAATGGGGGAGGGGTGCATCTGTATCTGCTGCAACAGTGGTACCCAAGAAATAGTGATTGATAGATGTTAGCTTAGTGGGATGTTGCTAGTACCTCCTGCCAATTGGCTCGAGGTTCCTGAACAGTATTTATATCAAAGATGTGGGTGATGGCATAGAATCATGTTTATGGTGTCTGCAGAAAGCAAAATGCCATGGGCAGTAACTGATACATTAAATCAAGGTTTTCAAGTCATCGCCACTGATTGGAAATGAAAGAGCAATGCAAGCAAAATTCAGTTTAACCAAGACAGTGGGAGAGGTTTAGGAAATTCAAGTTCAAAGTAGCAATTGTATATATGGAACAGAGAAAAATTTCATGTTAAAAACTACATGTGGAGGCCGGGAGTTTGGCCTAGTGGTAGAGTGCTTGCCTAGCATACATGAAGACCCGGGTTCATTTCCTCGGTACCACATACATAGAAAAAAGCTGGAAGTGGTGTTGAGGCTCAAGTGGTAGAGCTCTATCCTTGAGAAAGTCCAAGGCCTGGGTTCATGCCCTGACCTCAAGCCCAGGACTGGCAAAAAAAAAAGTCTCTTAAAAAAAAACTATGTGTGGAAGTTAGCTATGAAGTATAAGCACATGTGAGAGCATATACAGGGCTATATGCATATGTACACAATCTAACTGACTAAAGGATGCGTATTTAGGGAACAAGTCCAATGGTGTGACTCTTCTAAATAACTAATGAACTGTCTAACAATAAAAACAACAAAAATACCAGCCAGGTACCGGTGGCTCATGCTTAAAATCCTAGCTTCTCAGGAGACTGAAATCTAAATATTGAGGTTCAAAGCCAGCCTGGGTACAAAAGTTCCTCAGACTCTCATCTCCAATGAACCAACAGAAAACAAGTGGCGCAGTGGCTCAGGTGGTAGAGTGCTAACCTTGAAGAGCTCAGGAACAGTGCCAGGCCCAGAATTCAAGCCCCATAACAGACAAAAACGAAATACCAGGAAGCTAAATTGTTTTTGTCAGGCCAATACAGTCATTATATTCAATTTACATTATGTAAAAACTACATAACTTCTACATTACTTGAATGTAGGGATGGGATGGGATGGGATGATGAAAGATAGAGAACAATGAAAGGGGTGACAATGATCAAAATGCATTATACTCATAACCTGACTTGTGAAATTGATATTATTTTATATGACTACCTAAAAATAATGACAATTATATAAAACTATGATTATAAGCCAGGTGCCAGTAGCTCATGCCTGTAATTCCTAACTACTCGGGAGGCTGAGATCTGAGGATCCTGGACCAAAGATAGCCTGGGCGGACAAATTTGAAAGATTCTTACTTCTAGTTAACCAGTTAAACTATCAGAAATAGAGGTGTGACTCTACTAGTAATGGGTAAGCCTTGAGAAAAAGAAGCCAAATGAGAGCTAGAAGCCCTTAGTTCAAACCCTGTACCAGAGCGTGTGCATCGGGCATACACAGGTGCACGCACACACACACACACACACACACACACACACACACACACACACACAACATTTTAACTATAAAAGAGGGAAGTTTATTGAGCTGTAAGAGCACCAACAATATTAGTCAATGGTTAAAACAAGAACCACCTTGATTGTAATGGGACATTCATATAAAGAAAACAATTGGTCCATTCAGGCTATGTATCTGTGGCAGACAACAACAAAAGTGGGAGGGAATTGAAAAGTTGGCATTAGGAGGCCTGGGAGAAGGAACGTTATTGTTTCATTTGCAATTAGTAAAGCTTAAAAGGAATCATGATAGTAACCTATAGACACTTGAAGGATGCCCTGTAAAAAAAAAAAGCTATACAGATTATATATGGCTTTAGCTACCAGAAATAGGCTGCCATTAAAAAAAAACATTTTCAATGTAAAGACTGCATGAAAATGAGGTACGCCAGAAATAAAATTAGGATGGGGTTGGCCATTTTCTATTCCAGGGAGTTTTAACCTAAAAGCCAGATGTGGATTGGAAGTTTTATTCCATGAGTACTAAGGTCCTTCCCTATGAAAAGATCCCAAGATTCAATGACTTTTATTGAATTTATCCTTTTCCTTCTTTTGAAACAAGGTCTTACTATCATGATCCTCCTGCCAAAGCCCTCTAAGTGCTAGGATTACACCACAGCTGATAAATTAACTTGGTCCTTAGTTCATTTCATTTTGATAGACTTTGACAGTTAATGATTAGGTACTTTTTCAACATACAGATATCAAAGTCCTCAAATCATTATTCTAGCATATCTAAATCATTTCATGTTCATAAATGACAGAAACAAAAATGGTTTACAGCTGTCCTAATCATTCACAAAGATGATCTAGACAGTATCCCTGCCCTTTGAATTCATAATCCAATGAAAGTTCTCTCCGAAATTTTTCAACAAGTCTCAATCTTAAAATAAGATCTTTACAGTCAAAAATCATCCTTACTTCATTTTTTAAAATTTCCATCAGTTATCAGCATACAATTCATGAAGAATTCTTGACAGGAATTTCAGGAATTCAGAAGTTTTGGTGACTGATGCTTTAAGAAGGCACTTCCTATGTTTTGTTGGAGACCCCCCAAATCTGTTGCTTGTGATTTTTTGAGTTTTTTATTCTTTGAATATTTATTTATTTATTATTAAAGAATTTATTAACATTGATTTTTACATCATATTTCAAATGACGTGTTTAACGAACAGGTATTCAAGAAGGGAATCTCTATATACAATCACCGGGACTTAGTTTTTAGAACTTAATCAAAATTAGGCTGAGGGTTTGTATGTCATAGATACATATTAATCTATGTAATAAAACATTATGTCTATAGAGTCATAGATTTTTATGTCTATGTAGTTGTGTTTATATTTCCAATACCATGTCTTTAGCATTGGGTATGCAACTTTTGAGTCCTCGCTCTTGTATTGTTTGGATCTAATAGCCACATACTAGCGATACCACGTGCCTTTTGTTCCTTTGGTCTTTGACTTGTCTCGCTCTAGATTCATCCACTTCCTTGCAAATGCCATTTTTTTATCTTATCTGTTTGCTATGTAGAATTCCATTATATATATGTATATATATTTATATATCACATTTTTTAATCCATTCATCTACAGTAGGGCATCTGGATTGTTTCCATTGTCTGGCTATTGTGAATAGTGAGTGCAGAGATAAACATAGCTGAGCAGGAGTCCTTATCATATATTGGGTTATGATGTTCAGGGTAGATGCTTTTGATTTTTAACAAAGCAAAAGAAAATTAAAGGAGCCAGGAGTTTGGCCTAGTGGTAGAGTGCTTGCCTAGCATGCATGATTCTTCACTACCACATATATAGAAAAAGCCAGAAGTGGTGCTGTGGCTCAAGTGGTAGAGCTCTAGCCTTGAGTAAACCCAAGGACAGTATTCAGGCCCTGAGTTCAAGCCCCAGGACTGACAAAAAATAAATAAAAATAATCTCAGCATAGACTCAAGTCTTGAAAATTAAACTGAACTGTCAAAACAAAATTCCAATTATGTTTAAAAGTTACCATTGATACTAAAATGTGAAAGTATTATATAAAATCAATGAATCATCAAGGCTTACAGGATAATATGAGACTGTGGGAGAGGTTTCTTGTATCATAGCAATTTAAAAGTAGAGCCTATTAAAGATACTCTAGAAGCTCTAAGACTTTACACTTTTCTGATGACATTGTATGAAGAACTCCTCTACACATAGCATAAAAAAGTTTTCATTGCCACTACCATGTTATCCTCCAGAACCAGCCCTCCAGAATCTTAAGATTTCCTTTCAAAAAAAGGCAATTGAAAATCCAATCTGAAAGAAGAAGAAGACTCTAGAAAGAAATGTGCTGCTGTTACTGGTTATGAGGAAATTACAGTCATTAATTATTAACCTTTGAAAGATGGCTTTCTTCTCAGTTGTTCTGTGATGAGTTTAAAAGTAGCTCTCATTAGAGTAGGATCTCTTAATGCCTCAAAGAAACTCACTCAGCAAAACCAGGAAGAAAAGAAACAACCACAGTAACTGAAACAGCCAAGAATATACATTAAGCAGACTGCAAATGGTTTTTACAAGTGAACAGATGGGGAGAGAAAACAAGAACATCTTCCCAAATCAGAATGAACTCAAGATTAGATTTAGCCTATCAACTCAAAATGATCAGGTCACCCAACCTGTCACTTTACAGCTCCTGTGTGGATCTAGCAGTTTCTGTGTCTGCTGAAAAAGACTGAACTGGACTATATTAAAATATAAAAGAACTTTTGCTCACCAAAAGATAACATTAAGTGTAAAACGGTAACACATAGATTGAGAGAGAATGCTTGAAATACCAATAGCTAACACACAACTCATATATACATCTGCATACATAACACACGTATTTATTTTTATAATATAAATTTAAAGGACACAAACAACCTTAATAAAAACTGAGCAAAGGTATTGAAAGAGTAATGTACAAAAGAGAATGTCAAGGTTTTGCTCTATTGCAAATCTCTGCTAGGAGAGCCCAAGGTTTCTACTGATTATGACAAATGAGGGAAACCATTGAGCCTAAGTTCCTTTGAGTCTGGCTTACTTCACTTAATATGATCTTTTCTAAGTCTTTCCATTTCCTAACAAATGGGGCGATGTCATTCTTTCTGACAGCAGCATAGAATTCCATTGTGTACAAATACCACATCTTGTTGATCCACTCATCACTTTATTACCTGATATATCAGATATATTTGTATTTGGTTATTTGAAACTGGATAGGGAACGGGGGAAAACAAGATGAGGGGTGGGGGTAGGGGGGAGGGAAATGGGGACCAAGAGATGTGAAAAGGTATCAATGTATGGGAATTAATGCACCATCTATCTGGCAAATATCATGTAACCCTTCTATTAATTACAATAAAAATATATGAAAAAAACATATTGGAGATTGAGGAATGAGAACAATCTCCAAAACTCAAAGCATGATTGATCAGTACTTAGCATTCAGGCAGAGGCTAATGTTATAGCACTTCTATGAAAAAAAATCAGTCAGTGGCATATAAACATTTTTTGGTAATAAGTCTGTGAACTCAGTGAAACTGTTTTCAAATTAATAAATTCATTTATAATGTCAAAAAAGAATGCCAAATTTGTTTCAAAAAATGATTGAAAGATGATAAATTTCACAAACTATTAGAAAAATACAACATAAAACCACAATGAAATTTTAATACATAGTATCCAGTGTAGCTATAATGAAAAGACCATACCATTATTGGTGAAGATATAGAGTAACTAGAACTTGCGTATATTTCTGGAAGTACCAATTGGTGCCATCAGTTTAGAAAACTTAGGTGGTATCTGCTAAAGCTGAAACATCCATTCCCTTTGTTCAAATAGTTCTACTTTCAGATATAGAAATAGAAATATCCAAATGTCCAACATCAGAATAGATCAACAGATTTCGGTATATGTGCACAGTGGAATTTCATTCAACAAACAGTGAACAATCTACTACATATGCAAGCAACGTTTTATTTCTTGATCTGGGTGTTGTTATCATGAGTTATTTGCTTTGGAAAAATTAACCAAAATAAACACATAATCTGTGTGGTTTTCTGTGGGAATGCTAGATTTTTAACACAAAATTTACTTTAAAACTCAGGAACTAATATAATCAACAGCAACCAAAAGCCAATGCCATTAAAATGCCTAAGGATGAATAGCTTAGCATTGAAGCCTATGAAGTAATTCCGGACTCGAAGGTGTTAGTGAGTGAGAAGCTGGACTCACTTCAAGTTTGGGACCATAAATCTTAGAAGGCTCTCAACACAGCCAGATAACCCCACTCTACTTCCTTACTGTGTCCATGTTACCCCTGAGATGACTTATTAACACCTTTGCTTCTCTCCTCACATTGCCAATACCTTCTCAGCTGATGACCTCATCACATATTTCACAGAAAAAAGATGCCATTTTACACAGAAGGAAAAACACTGCAGCGTACTTCTTTCAGTCTCTCCTCCTTTATCCTCCATCTTCTTCCAGCCCCAGGGATGACATGGTTCTCTCAATCCATCACCTCCTCAAGCACTTCCTTCATGATCTAATTCTCTACTCCAGCAACATCAACTTTCTCCTTTGCATGAAACTCAAACAAGCCTAAAGTAGCAATACATTTTAAGAATATCTCCCATGATACTATATTCCTCTTTAGCTACTGTTTCTCCACTTCCCTTCAGAGAAAAACTCCTTGTAAAAGTTCTCTGTCCTTGCTATATCTTTTTTGAACTATTCCTATTCTTCTTTATTTTATTTTTGCCAGTCCTGGGGCTTGAACTCAGTCATGGCCTGGGACCTGTACCTAACGTTCCTTTTGCTCTTCTTGTTCTTAGTATTCTACCAGTTGAGCCACAGCGCCACTTCCAGCTTTTGCTGAGTAGTTTATTGGAGATAAAAGTCTCATGGCTATTCCTGCCTTGGCCTGCATTTGAATTGTGATCTTCAAATCTCAGCCTTCTGAGTATCTAGAATTATAGGTGGGAGCCACTGGTCCTTTTCTTTTTTATTCAGCATTTATTTCCATCCCACAATTGAAATGGTTGAAATGGCCCCTATCATGGACACTGATTACAGGTTACAAAACTCAATGAGTTCATCTCCTCTCGGTGTTCATTTTACACTCAGAATATGACTTCTCCCTATTCTTTTTCTTTACTTTTTTATATCACTGGAGATTAAACTCAAGAGCTCATATATTTTAAGAATGTGTTCTCCTATTATGATAACTTTAAGTCATCCCCAATTCTTTAAACACCTCCTTCTTCTAGTATGCCATATAGTTTTAATAGCCCTTCTAGAGTTTTTTAAAATCTTGTAACTGGGAATGGAACCCACAGTCTTATCCATGCCAGACAAACACTCTACCACTGGGCTACATGCCCAGTCCTCTCTCTAATAACCCAGGTTGGCCTCTAACTCAAGATCCTCCCACCACTGCCTCCTGAGTACTAGGAATACAGATATGCACCCAGCTTTCTGGTTGTTTTTCTCAGACTTTCTGCTCTATGCAATTTCAAAGCTAACTGACTCCTTTAGGTTAGTCCTAGCTAGCCCCCTTTCCCTTGCTATCTGCAAGGGAAAGCCTTATCTCCAAGGCTTCACATACCATCTCTATCTTTATTTTACACAGACATCCCCAGCTACCTCCCAGATCTCAATTTACATATCTGATTCCCTGAAGTCTAGACTTTAACAGAGCTAAAATAGAACAGGTCCATCCCTTTATTATCCACTCTTGCACTAGCTTCCCATATTTCTGTAAATAGCATCACCTCCTAGAAATTATTTAAGCCATTTGGATTTACCTTCATTTATGTATATGTATGTATGTATGTATATGTTTGTATATGTTTAGTCTCATACCCTGTACCTTATCCAATAAGTAAATACTATCTATTCTATTTCCAAAATAGATTCAGATATCTAACCACATGTTCTGTCTCTATAGTTATATCCCTAGTTCTAGTCACCCAGACAAGTTGCACTGTATAACCATTCTACCAGTTTCCATATTTGCCTCCAGAAGGACTTTTCCTACGTCAACATCAGACAGTATCCTTTCTGAAAGAAGTACGCATGCATGCATGGACACATGGACACACACACACACACACACACACACACACACACACACACACACACACACACACACACACACCAGCAAATCTCAGGGCAACAGGAAACAGCTCTATGAGGATGGAGCAGCACACAGACTGGCAGAGAATGCTGTTTTGAGTGGAAATGCTAGAATGGGGGTGGGAGCAGAGATACCTAGACAACCTCAAGAGGGAATAAAAGGGAATGTAGTGTGTATTTAGTTTTTGCCTCTCTTTCTACCTGGCCCTATGAGCATGTTGGCATCAGACATGCAGCAGTCTAAGAAGCCAGGTAATTCATGATCCAAGTGCTACTTTCTATCAGCAAAGGGTAGAAATTGGTGAAGAAATAGTCCAACTTCTTCACCCCTCAGTGGAAAATGCCTGAGGTATGTGAACACAGGGTCCCCAGCCAGACTGAACTCCAGCTATCTGCAGTGTGTTCACACTGCTTTTCTCTCTCCCTACACTGTCTTAACTTCTCCACTCCCTCATTATGCTTCCAGGGATTTCCCCTCTCAAACAATTTGCATGGAAACCCTTGTCTCACACTCTGCATTCTGGGAAACTCAAACTATGACATATAATAGTGTGCTTGTGCTCTCAAAGAGAATGTTTTTGAAAGATCAGTGTTGTCCTAAATTTAAATGGATGAGATCCCAATTCAAAAGATGGAGATAATACTTTATAAAATGTTTAAAAGCATTAGGAATTTAAAGTCCCTCCTTGTATACTATATTAGCTCTATCTTTTTATCTCTCTCTCTGTATGTATATGTGAATAGGCTATATACTCATCAACTGTATACATATACTGCTGGTACACTAATGATTCGCTAACTGTATGCATGCACTAATTATCTCAGCAAAACCATTCCTTTATACTCCAAACATTACAAAGGACTTGAAAAGTCTGCTAAACTTGCAATCCACAATCCATAACTGCCCACTGGTGCCTCCCTGGGACCACATGAGTTTCACTTGTGTGAAATCTGTTTAAGGAGAGTTGTGGTAAGAGCACATGTGCTCTCTCTCCTCTCTCTCTCCTCTCTCTCTCCTCTCTCTCTCTCTCTCTCTCTCTCTCTCTCTCTCTCTCTCTCTCTCTCTCTCACACACACACACACACACACACACACACACAGAATGTATGCACCACCCCGCAGTCTGCAGAACTTCCCTCCAGTTCTTTGGAAGTGAACCCCACCACTCCCAGCAATCGCACTCCCCAGATATCAGAGCTGTTGAAAGTGAATGGCCTGTCCTTGCTGTGTGGTTTGGGGTAAAAGGAGGCAGGATTAAAGAGCTCATTTCCAGTCTCAAAAGTAAAATACGACTTGGCCTACGGCAGTCCTAATTCTTTCCAGAACTCATCCTGAAATTGCCCTTTAAAACAACCAGTCATTAACCCAACTCTGGGTCTTTTATAGCTGTGAAAACCGATCATGCACATCATTTATTCATTACGCTTATTATTATTATTATTATTATTATTATTATTATTATTATTGTTAGTGCAGAAAAGCTGAGGATTCCTAGTGCAGGGTTCAAAGGGATTTTCAAGGGAAGAGGACAAGAGAGGAGGAAGAAGAGAGCAGGCAGGATTTGAGAAGGCCGGGCTGGGGTGCAGGATAGAGGTGCATGGAAATCCCCAGGGAAGGATGCTGCCAAAGCTCCTTGGCCCGTGCTCCAAGGCCGTCACGCACAGGCGCAGCTGCAGCAGTAACATAGGGAGCTTCTTACATAAGGCAGAGCAGCTGACATCACCTTTGCCGTGAGCATCACAGCCAGACTAGGCGCCAAAGGACCCATGGGCCAGCCCAGAACCGGTCCACGGTGGGCTGCCCTGATGGGTTATAAATAATGCTGCTGCTGCTGCCAGATTTGGGATGATCATTCACCAGGGGACCCTCCTGGGTACTCCGTAGAGAATAGCAAAGGACAGAATGACTGGTTATCTGGCGCTCTGGGGTTTTACAAGAGAAATCAAGGGCTAAAAGGGTGATCAAGTATCTTCTCTGGTGTCTTCCCTCCCCTGCCTCGGACTAGTTTCCACCTAAGTCCACACATAACAACGCACTGGGATACTGCTGGGGCAGAGGCAGGATCTTCTGGCAGATGCTGAGAAGGCAGATGGCACAAAGAGCCATTTACTAAGAACCTTTGGTTGTTCTGGGCAGAAAAGATACCCAGTAATTTTCTCCATCTCTGTAAGTTCAAGTACTTTGTTTTTCCCCAACCCTCCCTGTGGCCCCTCAAGATTCAGGGACCACCAGATTGAATCCTAGAGGACCAGAAATGGGTGAAAGGCACAAGTTGGGGTAATGGGGGCGGGGTGTCGAGGCAGTTCCTGAGGTTACAGCAAGAGTGAGAGACCCACGGTGGTGTTGCAGTTTCCCTAAAATAAAAAAAAAAATCTACTTCTCCAGCCCACAAGCATGCATGGGGTGAGTTACAGTGTCTGGGGCTGGGTGGCTGGAGACCACAGGAATCAGTTGCACCCTACTTTGTCCCCTAGGAACACTTGAAAGGCGATTCCAAGAAGTAAATAACAGACCCTCACTGCCTCCTACTCCCCCTTTTAAATGCTCCCCCCCCCGTTTCTGCCTGGTCTCAGCCTCACAGATGTCTGAGAGTTCAAAGGCCCCCCTTTTAACTTTCTGCCTTCCATGTCTGCATCTCTGTATCCATCCCAGGCCAGCCCTGCCACTCAGTCCCTGGCGGACCAGGTTGGAAATCCGGCAGCAGAAGAAGAAGGAGTGGAAAGGAGACACAGATTGCCACAGGGCTGGGATTCCAGGGACTAGGCGAGGGGCGCGAGGGGACGGCACAAGAGCCCAGTGCCCAGTGGGCATGGTGTTGGTACTCACGCACTGTCTCCTGCTTGGGGTCCAGGGTGCTGAGGACACGCTGCACGCCACTCAGCTTGCCCTGCAGCGCCCAGACGCGGCGGTGGGTAAGCTGAATGTCGCTCTCAAGCTCCTGGAAGAGGCTGCACGCGTGCCGGGCCACATCGGAGAGCTGCCGGAGGACCCGGGCCAGGGCAGCGTTGCTCACTGCGCACAGGTCGAGCATGAGCAACACAGCAGCGGCTGTAGCCGAGGACGCCTCGCCAGTGGCGGATGCTGCCTCCGGGACTCCGGCCACGATTTGCTCGCCTACCTCGGGGTCTTCACTGTGGGGCTGTTGAGCCTGGTCCGCGGGAGCAGGCAGCGGCAGAGGAGGCAGTGGCATCCCGAGAGGCACGGGCGGTGCACTGGGAGGCTCCTGTGGCCCGGGCGCCTCGGCCTCCTCCTCCCGGCGGCCAGGCGGTTGCAGGGGCGGCGGCAGCGGCGGCGGTTCAACCCTGCCTTCACTCGTGTCCTCATCTGGGCCAGGTGCCGGGCGCCGCTGGCGGCACAGCCACTGCGGCTCCACGATCCGCTTGGCGAAAGGCATCCCGCGCGGCCGAAGCAGCCGGGCCGCGAGTTTCAGTTCTCTTCCAAACGCCCCTGGTGAACAAGGCACCGGGCGCACCCACCTGAGCAAGGAGAGGGCGGGAGTCCGTCCGGCAAGGCGCGACCCAGGCAGTCCGGAGACCCAGAGGGGGCTCCACGGCTCACCTGGTCTCCTCCTGTTCCCCGCCCTGTCGCTAGCAAATGAGTCCCGTCGGTTCTCCTCGGGGCGGACCGTTCCCAGGAGAGGATGACCAAATCCCGGGATGCGCCCGGGTTCTCCTCACTCGCTCCCAGCCGGGGTCGGCTGGCTCTGCTCCATGGGTCCCACGCTCACAGTCACTGCTCGGGCCACTGCTGCCGCCACCCGCGTATAAAAATGTGTGTGTGTGTATGTGTGTGTGTGTGTGTGTGTGTGTGTGTGTGTATGGGTGGGTGTGAGTGTGTGTGCGCGCGCCTCAGTTTGAAAGTACCCAGCGCAGGCCTCTCCCCGCGCGCCCCTCGGCCGCTCCGGGGAGCGATTGCGCCTGGGAGCTTTCTCTGCCTTTCGGGGCGGGGAGGAGTTTTCAGAGAGGCATTCGGAAAACCCGGAGCAAGGAATCCGCCTCCAGTCCTGGCTCTGAAAGCTGCTTGGGGGCGGTGGCGGGGCGGACACTGGGCGGGGGAGGCCAGGGCTAGAGGGGCGCAGCGCCCTATGCGGCCGCTGGGAGTCACTGGTGGCCTCATTGGGGCCCGGACGTATTCTGGTACAAAGACACTTCCTTGCTTCTAGGGGTTAGAGTTGAGATTATAAGTGGGGTGGGGTGAGGAGTGGTCAAGTTAGGAGTGGGGATGTTCGTAGTAAACACAGAGGGAGGAGGGATGGATATTAGGGATGTGACAGATTGAGTGTGGTGGAGGAAGTGATTTCGTGGATTTCCAACTTTGTGCAAGTCCTAGAGGCTGAGTGTTCAAATGAGCACAGAGACAGCTACAGAAGGATGACCCTGACATGGATGCATGCAAGTGTGGCCCAAGTGGCCAGAGTGTGATTTAAACCCTTTCTCAAGCATCTCGTGGCACTCTGCACTGGACGCTACCTCCAGCGCATATCATGAATGACACCCAAACTGCCCATGAGTAACGCCCCCCCCCCCCCAAGCAGCCTGCAAAATTCACGGCACATTGTATGGGATGAATCACATTAACTCCTTGTCACCCTACTGTGTTAATCCAACACAGAGTTTTGAACGTTCTCCATCAGAGAGATGATAATTCACAAAAGAATGGAAAGTTTTTCCTTCGGTTAACTGAAAGGTATAATTTCTTAACAGGCATACATTCTCAATTGGAGCAGTCTACAGGCTGAATGCTGGCAGCCTAAAACCTAAAAAGGAGTTTGGGAAATGTTAATAAAATACATGCTTACATCCCTCCAAAATGTATGCTGTAATATATATGTGTGTGTGTGTGTGTGTGTGTGTGTGTGTGTGTGTGTATATATATGTATATATATAATTTTAAAGCCACAGCCAGATCTTGGGAATGCAGCCTTCATTTCATGTGTCTGCAAAGAACAAAGAAAAATATGTTTTATGGCAACAATAAAGTCCTCCAGACCTGTGGTGGTATCTCCTATGCTCTTTGGCGGGAAACTGGGCAGGGTCCAACAGTCAGCACTTTGAACTGACATACACTTTGATTATAAAGGCTTCAACAGAAACTTCTCTTACTCTACCAAAACAAGATTTTTGGCAACGGAATGTTCTTATTTGCAAAAGATCAGAGATGGAGCTTTGGAAGTAGAGGGGTCTGCTATCTCTAAGTTATACACAAAAATTCAGCAACAAGAATGATGATGGTAATAATATAAGAAAAAGAGAAGGAGGGAGAGGGAGAAGGGAGAGGGGAGAAGAGGAGAGGAGAGGAGAGGAGAGGGGGGAGAGAGAGAGAGAGAGAGAGAGAGAGAGAGAGAGAGAGAGAGAGAGAGAGAGAGAGAGAGAGAGAGAGAGAGAGATATCTAAAATACAAAATAGTGATTTCAGGTAAGGAAATATATTTTGTAGTATTTTACTTTTAATTTGGTTTAATATTAAAAAGAAAGTAAAACAAACTGGATATTTCTATATCCTCTTTTTACCTTTCTTTGGTTCTTTACCTCACAGATTGGGAAAGCTAATTGATTTAATTTTATCTTAGTTTTTTTGTGTGTGCCACTGAGGATTAAACTCAAGGCCTTACAATTAATAATTTCACCACTTAAACCTCAATCATTTTGCTTTTACGTTCTTTTTTCCAAATGGGATGCCCTGATATCTTTGTGATTCTCTTGTCTCCTCCTCCTGAGCAGTTAGGATTACACACTTATACCACCATGACCCTTCCTTACATTTTTTTTCCAACCTTACTTTTCCATGTCTTTAAAATTCCAAACCCAATTTCTGCTAGGTAAGCATATCAGATGCTTTTCCCAAACACACTGAAGCAGAAAGAACAATGGAAGAGTGTGCAAGGCATTCAGTTAATAAGCTTTATGGTAACCGTCTGCCCTGCCTCCAATTGCACTGCATCCAGCACTTTCCTATTTTACAGCACCCATGGGGACCAGTGGAGCAGCCCAGTTACCCCTGGGACATGGGCAGTGAATGAATGCTGTGTAGCTCTCACTTCTAAATGGAGCTTTACATTATTGGTGAGTTTTTCCAGCATCAGAGAAGCCACTGCTAAGTAAAGAGCAAAGGTACAGGAGAGGGAAGATTCTAGATGATATTTAAGTTGAAGAGCAGGCTAGCTACTTTAGTGTCCTGCACAGATTAAGATTACAAAATGACTCAAAGTACTGTTCACTGATGCAGAAAAGAAAACTCTAATCTCCTAGACTCCTACTCATGTGCTAATAATGTCATTTAGTTAAAAATAAAAGGCTTTGATATTGCCTTTGATCTCTTTGGTTCTTACTGTACTCTTTTCTTCCTTTGGTGGTCCCCAGTGACCTCTGTGACACAGCATTCTTCTAAGTCACTAATACAAATTATCATATTCTCTGATAGGATTTGGTGGTGTAGTCTAGTTCCTCTGAAAGATGCAAATAAAGGCAGCATTAGAAAATCAGATTATTGTTATACTTTAGTAACACCATCTAAATAAAAACCATGTGCTAGCTGTGAGGAGGCAGAAGACATCCCCTGGTCCTACCCTTCTAAATTTGAGTCCTTTCTTTGCAGTTCACCTCTCCCCTCCCTCCAGTTTTGCAGTTGATTTCTGCTTTACTGAATTAAAACATTGCACATTTTTAAGATGGCAGCAACCATTTGAAATCCAAATGAGATCTGCCTGTAGTTTTATTGCTTGTGAGTTTTCAGCATATCCAGGCCGTGTCTTTTGTATTCAAATTCTAGATTGCACCATTTTATTCTGAGTCTTACCACAGAAAGTTTTGATGAAGTGGCTGTTCTTATCTGAAGCCACACTGTTATTCCTAGTTACATTTATAAGTATATGCTTGTTAAAGCCTCTCTCTCAAGGCTGGGAGTTTGGCCTAGTGGTAGAGTGCTTGCCCAGCATGCAGGAAGACCTGGGTTTGATTCGTCAGTACCACATACATAGAAAAAGCCAGAAGTGGTGCTGTGGCTCAAGTGCTAGAGCTCTAGCTCTGAGGAAAGCCCAAGAACAGCGTTCAGGCCCTGAATTCAAGCCCCAGGACTGGCAAAAATAAAACCCTCTTTCTTTCAAACACACACACACACACACACACACACACACACACACACACACACACACACACACACACACACAGAGTCCACTCTCCATGCATGCATTTACTTTTCATAGCTTGAGACCAAAATGGAAAGAAAAATATCACTTTAGAATGTTTAATCCCTAGTAGTCATTCATGCAGCTCAAAGGCTAGCACAACTCTCTCATAAACCCAAATGTGTTGTCGGTATAAACCCTGTGCCACTGTAAGATGAATAGAATATCCTATGTCACCACACCTCACAGTTTCTCTCCAGCCCTCCCCAGCACAGTTGGACTGATCTGGCTAGCCACATGCTTCCACATAATCATAGTCAATTGTCCTCTAGAACCACAGACAGGAGCAAAGTAAAGATTTCTAAAGGACTCTTAAAATTTTTCTGATTTGATGTCCTACTATTGATGTAGCACCAGGATTATTTATACTTGAAAGACATTGATTTATATAAGAAATGCTAGGAGACACGTCTGCATGATCATAAACAACAATGGAAGAGTGTGCAATGCATTCAGTTAAACAAGATCAGTTAGAATTTAGTGATGGTCTCCTATCCTCCATCCAATTAATTGTACCTATTCTTCACATAATTGCTGTAATTCATTCCTTAAAAGCCCCCTGCTAAGTAAAAATATTATTTTGTTTTGTTTTTAGGTCCAAGACTGAAACTCAAATTTAGTAGCTGACACTTTTGTGCATTCACTAGCACTCTACTAACTGAGCCACACCTCCACTACCCAAACATTGTGAAATAACAAAACATTTCCATTCATCTATTGGGAAAATTTTATGACAATTGAATAGTTAGAAAAGTACATCGAATTTATAGGTAAATCTCAGCTCTCTGGAACTAAGTGAACATAAAATGGAAAGTTACCATAACTTGAGAAGGAAGAAGAGCAGATTTGAGAATGGGGTAAAGAAGATTGAGAGGTTGCTATTCTTGGGAACTTGTTTGAGAGTCATGTGGTTCACACAGAAACAGAAGACATTTTGGAGTTCAGATTTAACTATAATTAAAGTGCACTTAACAAATAAAGCTACAGTACAAAAAATACCTTAAAGGAAAGAAGAGAGAATCTCAAAACAGCTGGAATGGCCTTATATACATAGACTGCACAGTACCTCTAAGGTCCCAATTGAAATGTCAGTTTCTAAGCTGTGAGATCCACCAGTTCTTACTCTGAGCTTTTTACTGGATGATAGGAGATGACCAGTAGTCTCTGGAAGCCATGTTGTCTAGGAAGTATGCATTCTTTCTTATGTGGGGGGTTTATAGTATTAATGTTATGTGCATAGATGGGCTCTGGTGACTCACAACTATTATCCTAGATACTCAGGAGGCTGAGACCTGAGTCTCGGTTTGAAGCCAGCCTGAGCAGAAAAGTCCCTGTGAAATTCTTATCTCCAATTAAGCACTTAAAAACCAGAAGTGGTGCTGTGGCTCAAGTGCTAAAGTGTTAGCCCTTAGAATAAAGAGGTTCAGGGACAGTACTCAGGCCATGAGTTCAAGCCCCACAACTGATAAAAAAATTATACCCAAAGTTTTCACAGTTTTGCTTTACTTTTCAAGCTCAAAATACCATGGTTTTCATAGTTCAAGAATTTTGAAGTTGGCTTTATGTTCTGATGTTCCCGCGAACCACTAGGGAAAATACGTTGACTAAAATCTTGATTAAAATATCAAGCCACCAGAAACAAAGTATGAGTATAGTTTCAAAGGGAGAAAACAGCTATATGTTGCTATTAAAGGTTTTCTTTGTGTTTTAACTTATGTTTTCCTTTCTCAAAGATCTTCATTTACGTTTGTTGCTGGTGGCTCATATCTAATGACTCAAGAGGCTGCAATCTAAGGATCATGATTCAAAACCAGCCTAAGCAGACAAACCTAAGAAAGCCTTACCTCCAATTAATCACCAGAAAACCTAGAAGAACAGATGTGATCCAAGTCGTAGAACACTAGTCTTAAGCAATAAAAGCCTAAGGGAAAACATCCAGGCTCCAAGTTCAAGCCCCACTACCACACACACACACACACACACACACACACACACACACACACACACTATTCATTTAGCCTATCAAATATGAAAGACAAGTTTATCTGATTTTACTGACAGTAAAATGTTAGAAAAAAAGGTAAAAGGATAGAAAAAAATAATGCTCCATGGTTTTCTCAAAATGCCAAAGACTATGCATTCAAAGACAACTTCAGCACTTTTAATCATCTTATGCAAAGAACTGTTGATTATTTGCATTGTTTCCAGTGGAGAGAAATGCTTCTTATTGTCAAAAATCCTAGCCTCACATTTGACAACTGGATGTAATTTTAAACATGCCAAATGTGGATCTAGTCAGAACTGGGATACATAATTCAAAATCACTGACAGAGTTGAAGCAGATGGGGAGAAGGTGTAGCAATGGCGTTTCATTCATTTCTTCATTCCTTTGGTTATGCAACAAATATTTACCGGATGCTTCCATTTACTGACTGTGAACATCTATTTGGTGCTTAGGCCTTTGTATGATGCTGGAGACATAAACGGAAAGAAGATATAAACGTTATAGTGGGGTAGGCAGACATGCGAACAAATACGATGTTACACAAACAAGTGCAATGTCACACAAGCTATAATAGAAATAAAAAATTAAGTGTTAGTCACAATCCCAGAGTGATTAGTACTGCGTGGGGGAGGGCTGCAGATTGGAACAGGGATGAGTACAGGAACCCAGGCTCAAGGCTGGTTCTTACAGCTTACTCTATGAAAGACTAACAATGAAAGCAAACACTACTATGTGGTTTAAAGCAAGACAGAGTACCTAAAGTTAAGAGACCCTTCAACCTGCAGCAAGAGCAGACACCTCTGACTAGAATCATTAAATAACATTTTCAAAGAGTCCTTAAAACAATCCTGGAAAACAGGTGGTAACGAATGAAGGTGGGTATTAGGGTGTTTCATGGTTTTGTTTTGCTAGTTTTTTTTTAAGGTGACTTACAATTTTCCCTCTTTGGCAGGGCTCTGTTTCTAAAGATAAAGTGGCAGGTTTTTAATATATTTCCTCTAAAGAAAATCTTCATTTGGGTAAGATGAACCACAGTCTCCAGGGCACAAGGCACTTATGAAGCAAAAGGATCATTCTTCGGAGGTTTGCAAGGTTCTCCTGCCCCTCTCCCTGTACTTTTTAACTATTTAGAATTTGCTTTCCAAGTACCCTTCTCTGATGAAGACACTCAGTGTTGCCCTTAACCCAGAAGTGTCTTTGACTGTGGTGGTCCTGAAATAAATCAGTTCTTTTGTAGAGCAACTTAAAAGAGTAAAATCTGCAACTCACATTGTCAGTCTGGGACTGAGTCCTTGTGAACGGCAGAGGCAGCAAACTTTAAACTTTATCAAGACTGTGGTGCTCATTAAGGAAGTGAAATGGAGCCAGATTTGAAGGAAAGCACCATAGTAATTACAGAGTTATGAAGATTTAAAAGCTATGTGCCTGGACATGCAGAGCGCAACGTGTTTCCTTTGGGTTCAGAGTCACCGCAATTACAGGGCTTAAGGCTAGCAAAGCACTGAATTAGAACTCCCCATTAGTTTGATTAATCACTGATATAAGTGCAGGTACTGGAAACGACTCTGTTTGATTGGTGTCTTTTCCTTAGCCCCCTACCCCCTTTTCTCCCTATGGTCCTCTTAAAAATCAAGAGGCTGAGGAAGAACACAAACTATGCATTAATGATAAGAAATTGGGTGTAAGAAAGTTAAAACTTCCTGAAGCTTAATGACTTCTTTATATCAAGTTGAGCTTTGCCAAGAGTTGTATAATAGTGTGTTCTTTCTTCTTTCCAGGCCGTTAAGTGTTAATGGTACAACAATGGCTTGTTAGTAAATCTAATAGGAAAACCAGAGGGTAAAGTATTTTATGTGGATGTATAACAACTTAATACCACCATAGGAATCTCACTAGGGTAATGATATATGATATCAGCTGGGTACCAGAGGCTCATGCCTGTAATCCAAACTATTCAGGAGCCAGAGATCTGAAGATCAAGATTTGAAATCAGCCTAGGGAGAAAAGTCTATGAGACGCCTATCTCCCATTAGCCAGCAAAAAGACTGAGGTGAAGCTTTGGATTAAGTGGTAAAGCAAAACTAAGTTACAGCATCCACAACCCAGTTCAATCCACAGCACCACAAAAAGTAATATATGAAATTGCATTAGATGAGCTCTAACAAGCAAACAACACCAAAATAATATGTATTCTAGTTGGCAATAATAGCTGAACCCCATGATTTGAAAGGATGTATTATATACACTTCTGATTGGTATGGTTAACATATCGACCTATAACAACCATGTCTTGCTCTTGAAATGATGCTACTAGTGTTAGGTAAGTATTTAAGGTGGAGCTACTTGTCAATACAACAGAAAAAATATAACTAGTTTTATGAATGGAGACCACAAAAAGGTCAACACGCCATTTCAAACTCAGCATGACATACCAGTCAGCAAAAGAATACTGCAAATGAAAATCCAGAACTCTTGGCCCAAAAGCATTTTACTGGAAGGACCAATCTTTAAATTGTGCACTAAGATGACCCTTAATGGGAAAGGTGATTTTTGTCAGCAGGAGATTTTTTTAACTAAAAATGTCACTGAAATTTATTTATATGGTCTTTTCTCATATTTGTACATGAACCACAGGATTCCTAGGATCAAATGTGAGACAACCAACCCGCTATGCTTCTTAAATTATTTTTTGGATGTATTCCCTTTCTCTACCTCAATTTAAAAAATCTAGCGATAACAGCCCAGTGCACAAAGTAGTCATTTTTATTTCTCATCTTGTCTCAATGGTCTCATAAGGGGTTCAGTAAGAGTCTGGAAATGATGAAACCTTCCCCTTGGAGAAACACAAGACTTGCTATAAGGCACAATAACACCTAGCAGTCTCCTATAAGTACCAGTAACAATAGTAGAAACAGTGCCAGAACCTGGATTTCCTTTTTAAGAGAAAATGAATTTAAAAGGTGATTATCTGACTCACTCACTAGTGTACAGTTGAAACACCAGGCCACTAGCATGAAAATGAATAAGTATACAACAATTTTATTGGAAACAAAAGTAAGCATGTCTTTTACTGCCTCATTTTGACCTGTTTCAAAACACAGTGAAAGTATTTCCTTCCTTCTCACTTTGGTGAGACTTTCACTTCGGTGAGACTTTCACTTCTAGGAAAATTCATGATTAAAGAATGGAAAAGCAGAAAAAGAAAAAAAAACATGGATTTGAGATATAGTATTTATTTATTTATTTAGTGTGTGTGTGTGCACATGTACATGCATGTGCATACACACATGTGCTTTCCCAGTTGCTTGCATGTGCATGCATGCATACTAGTACTCAAACCTTTGTACTCTTCCTTGGCTTTTTCTGTACATATTTGGTACTCTACCATTTGAATCACACCTCTACCTCTGTCTGGTTAACACAAGATAAGTCTCTTCTATTTGTCAGCCACTGCATAAGCTGTTGCAACTGATAGGTAGGAATGTCAATTCTTTGTAAAGCAATACTACAAAATTCAGGAGACTACTATTTAGATTCTGTCTCATTCATTTGTCCTGTATAGGTTATTCAATAAATATCTACTATGTGTCTGTGACTAGTCTAGGAAAAAAGAAATCACCTGGGAATTAAACGGAACAAAGACTACCCTCATGGAGTCTACTTTCCAATTTGGGAGAGACAGAGAAACAAGATTAAATAATCTCTTGTTCCATACCAAATAACTTTATAATGAGAATAAAGCTTTAGCAAGTTCTTAAAGCAATTAAAAAATTATGTCTGAGTCAGGTGCCAGAGGTTCATGACTGTAATTCTAGCTACTCCAGAGCTAGAGATATGAGGATTACAGTATGAAGCTAGCTCAGGAAGGGAAGTCCATGAGACTCTTATCTATAATAAACCATAGAAAAGAGCCAGAGATGGAGGGAGGGAAGGATGGAGGGAAGAAAGGATAGAGGGAAAAATAAATAATCCATGCAGCAGATGGTATCAATTTCCTCCAGATTCCTTGCTCTGTATGTTAACTGCTCTGGAAGGTTACATGCCAGAAAATGGCAGCCCATGGCCAGTGACTCAATACGTCATACTGCAGAACAAATTCTGAGTTGGTATTCTCACACCACAGCTCTCTGTGGCACCACAGTGAGGCTATCTTCCAGAATCCATATCTTTCCTGATCTCCCCTTTTCTTTTCATTCCTGCTTCCTTCACATCTCATGGGTTTCCCTTTAAACCAACACGTCACTGAATCATCCATACTCTCAATTTCTGACCTTAGCCTCTGTTTGTGGAAAGTTGATTTAAGACAGTGTCTGTCCTCACTTTTCTTAAGAAAGAACATCACATTTTGTATTTTTCTCATTTGAAAAACTCACACCAAAACTTGCTTATTTGAGTTAAAGTTAATCGAAATCAGGAAATTGGCTTATAATATAATCATCATTCAGCAAATACTGCTACACACGAAATTGGTTTTGACCAGTATAGGGTCCTAATAGTTTTACTGCTAATTATATATTATTTAATTTGACCCTTAGTTGGGCACTGATTAAAACATATATGAAGATTTTTAATGTTGAGGTATAAGGTAATGTATAAAATAGGAATAATTACGATAATCTCTTCAAGATTCATATTCAACGAGACGTCAAATGGGTAAATCCATTGATCTTGAACTTTCAGTCTCTAAAGTATTCATTTTATTACTCTATTAAGTACCCAACCTCAAATATTTCATTATACTAACAGAGAAAGTACTAGAAATTCAGAGTTTATGATTTTTTGAATCATAGAATTTAACAATGTCAAAAACAGGTTTTGACCAAAGGGTCTGGTGATTCTGAGAAGAAATGAACTACCAATATTATATTGTCCAACATGTTTTTCCAGGAGAGGAAAAAAAAACTGATTCTTATGGCTTTTTACCCATCCTTCTCTAAAACATTCCTTGGAAAACTCAACTGGATGTTTTCCCATTTTAAATGATGCAAATAAAGAATCCTCAAATCCCTGGAGTCATTCTTCTGTGATCTAAGAGGATTACTAGGAAATATCTTCTTAGGTAGTCTTAAATGTTTCCCCATTAACTTATTTCCTTCTAGTGCCTAGACTTACTTTCCCAAACCAGTTATTAACTTCAGGGTTAATTTTTGGATATGGGAGATTAATAATTGCTGGTTTTGACCAGTGTGGTACTAACCCAACATGATGGTACACTACCATTTTTCCAGTATCTTTATTTCTAGATATGTGAATTCAATGTTTCATTCACTCCGTAAGGATTATACAAGTTTCTCTCAAACTTGTTTTCTAGTTCATGTAGTATGCAGAGGAATTTGGGGTTATGATTATCTTTCTTGATGATTTAATGCCATGGTTAACTTGAAGACATATTCATACTTGGACCCACTGTCACCTCCCACAAAATTCTAGCTTAATTGGGATCTAGGGTACAGCCTGGATATTAGAATTGTTAAAACTCCCCAGGTGATTATAATGTGCAGTTAAGATGAAGACTTCATTTGAGTATATCCACTAATTAGCTGCATGGCCTTGAGCAAAAGAAATATCATTTATCCAGAAAGTATTCAGGAAGGCTTGAGATATGCAAGACAGTGCTAGAGGAACTTATCTCTCAGTCTCTAAGATATATGAGTTGGACCCAACTATTTAGTCATTTAGTCAGTAAATAAGTATTGAATGCCTGCAAACTTCTAGGTGCTATGTTAGACATAAGGAACACAGCAGAGAACCAGATGAATAAAATTCCTGTCCTTAAATAGGCACTGATGGCTCATGCCTGTAGCTCTAGCTACTCAGGAGGCTGAGGACCAAAAATCACCATTCCAAGCCATCTCCAGCAGGAAAGTCTGTTTGACTTGTATCTCTGACAAATTACCAAAAAGCCAGAAGTGGAGCTGTGGCTCAGTTGTTAGAGCTCTAGCCTCCTTGAGCAAAAAGAAGATCAGGGACAGTGCCCAAGCTCAGAGTTCAACATCCAGGACTGGGGCAAAAAAATATGTCTGTCCTTATGAAATTCACAATTTTCAAGTAGCAAAAAAAATGAATAGCAACAGCAAATAATGTGGATATGGATGGGATGGACCAATAGCCAACATGGAGGCAATGGCACAGGTGGTAGAGAAGGGGAAAAATGTGTTCCAGAAGTAGACAAGGAGATAACTACCAGAACTTAGCGATGCTTATAATACAGAAGTGAGAAAGAGAAAGAGAACATGTCTATCCCTATGTCTCAAGAAGATTGATGGACTATCTTCTAGAGAAAAGAATGGGAGGGGTAAGAATCAGCCACTGCACAAGTTGAGAGTTTAGAGATAAGATATACGGAACTGAATAAATGAACCCAACCCCTATTCCCCCCATAGAAAGTATGGAAAGGAGGGACTTTAGCTCAGCAACACAATTTCTCTTATACTATATAAGTGTTCTTTGATATATATATATATATATATATGTATGTGTGTGTGTGTGTATACATATATAACTGGTAACTGGTACTCTGTATAGCCAAAGGGTTCCCATTAAAGGGCCACATTCCCAAAGACCTAAAGCTGGGCAACCTGAGACAAATAAGAACCAACGGAATGATAAGAGGTAGCAGCCACACTGTGGAAGAGGGAAAACATCAGAATACTCAGAAGAGGCAAATGCTATTTTGCCCTCTAGATATAGACTGTGCTCTCCTGAGAGAGAGAGAGAGAGAGAGAGAGAGAGAGAGAGAGAGAGAGAGAGAGAGAGAGAGAGAGAGAGAGACAGAGAGAGAGAGAGAGAGAGAGAGAGAGAGAGAGAGAGACAGAGAGAGACAGAGAGAGACAGAGAGAGAGAGAGAGACAGAGAGAGAGAGAGAGAGTCCACCTCCACACTGTTGAACAAACTGAAGAGTAAAGACAAGCATCTGTCCATCCCAAGCTTACAGGTCTTGTAGAAGAGTGGACAGAATCACATCCTGGGGAGCCTAGACAAGCGATCTGGTTAACCAAATCAATTGCAGGAGAAATTGCTGAGATAAGAGGGGTAACCTAGGTGGATGATGAACACTTCAAAAGAGGAGAGGCAGAGTTCCGTTGAATGAAACGGGGTTTTCATGGACAGGTACCAGTTTGAGGGACAGGAACGGGGATGTGCCTTTAAGAGTCTGTCATGGCGGCTAATCTCTCAAGTGTTCCCTTGGTTTTACATTCTTCCCTTCACATGTGTTTTTTCCTTCTTTGATGAATTTTAACCCTACTGACAGACCCACACAATAGTCTGGCTGTGTCAAGGATGAAAGTGACAGCTGGGAACCCCCAATCACTTGCAGAGATAGCAACAATTTACTGATGGAAAGACCTTGGGAGAGGTCAAGACCTCCACACACAGTGAAGTTTACAGCAGCCTCTGGTGGGATGAGAAATAACAAATGACTAAAGTGGAGCCATGCTGGGCTCATTTTAGGAACCAACTGGGATTTGCTATGTCCCTTTTCCAAATAAAGATGAGAGGGAAGCTTCCAGTTGGTTTAATGCAACAAAACATCAGGCACAGTGCCTGGTTCAGAGTTGGCACTGAGTAATTGATAGCCATTATGATGATTGCAATTATGTTTCTCACGATTATTGAGATTCAGCTGCTGTAGTGATTGCTGTGGCCTTAGATGAACTAGGAATGCAGGCTCAGGGCATGTATAATGCAATGGGGAGGGCATGGACTACAACCAGTCACCTAGTCCAGATCAATTCTTACCCTTTTTTCTTAGCAAGTAGAATATTAGCCAACTGAATCACATGTGCATTATATTTAGACTATAAGTCAGAAAACTGAGGGGGCAGGGAGAAAAGCTCATAGCTGGCATTGTAGCCCTTTTGGTGCTATTTCCCAAAGGGTTAGCAGATGGCTTGGAAGGGCCACTGTGTTTTATGTGAGGCCTAAGGGAACCAGAAAATATGCAAAAGAAATCAGAACAAAAGGGTGGGACTGGGATGGAAAAGAAAAGAAGGTAGGACATATTAGGTTCTCAAGAGGAAACAGATGGCACATTCAAATGAGGATAATTTGAAGAGCCTTCTTTTTACCAGGAGACTAATTACACAATGGCAGAGAGAGAGAGAGAGAGAGAGAGAGAGAGAAGCAGCAGCAAAGCTGTTACCATTCCTACGCCCAGAGAGGGAGAAGTTGCCAGAAAGACATGTAGGTAGACTTCCTTGAAAGAAAAAATGACCTTAGGTCAAGAGACCTAATGAGCCCAAAGAGGAAAATTACCAGAATAAATTCCCGGACCTCATTGTCTTCCCAATACCCATTCCCTAATCCAGAAATCCTGAGTGTATCCATGCTTTGAATCCAATGAGAAGCATCTTGACCAGGAAGCCATGTTGATGTAATCCAGGAAGATGGAGCCTCCAGGCTTCCAAGCAGGGTAGAACAGGGTGAAGAAGGACAAATAACAGATCTCTGTCACAGTACTGGAAGGACAGCTAAGGATTATCATTAGGTTGGATTTTTGTCAAGAAATGGAGAAGGCCAATCAAAGGCCAATCAGTAACAGGATAGGCAAAGTACACTTATCCTAGAAACGGTAACCGAGGGCTGGGAGCATGGCTCACCTATTAGAGTGCCTGCCTAGCAAGCCCAGGGTCCTGTGTCCAACATCACAAAAGGAAAAGAAAAATAAATGGGCAGCTGGGCACCAGTGGGTCCCGCCTGTAATCCTAGCTACTCAGGAGGCTGAGATCTGAGGATCATGGTTCAAAGCCAGCCTGGGCAGGAAAGTCCATGAGATGCTTATCTCCAATTAACTACTAGAAAACCAGAAGTGGCGCTGTGGCTCAAGTGGTAGAGCACTAGCCTTGAGCTGAAGAGCTCAAGGATAGTGCCCAGGCTTGGAGTTCAAGCCCCACGACTAACCAAAAAGAAAAATAAAAGAAAAAAAGAGAAAGAACAAAAGAAATGGGCACAGGTTTATGTTCATCAGCCCAACTCTCTCTGTCATTGAGACCAAAGGCAAAATACATGTCAGAACCATCCATGTCCAGGAGCATGCATAGGAAGGGAAAAACTAACAAAGAAAGAAACAAAATTTCCAGTGAGGGAGCAGGCAAATGTACCATGGGGTGGATGTGGGGAAAACTAAAAGACTCATATGGAAAAACAAATATTCTTTTGTTTTGGTCAGTAGTGGGACTGCAACTCTGGGCCTGGGCGCTGTTCCTGTGTTCTTCAGCTCAAGGCTACTGCCCTAGCCCTTGAGCCAAGCCCCACTTCCTATTTTCTAGGGGTTAATTGGAGATAAGAGTCTCAGGTCCTTTTGCGCCCAAGTTAGCTTTGAACCTTGATCCCCAGATCTCAGCCTCCTGAGTAGCTAGGACTACAGGCATGAGCCATCGTGCCATGCTAAAAACAAAGATTTGACAGTAAGAGAATAGCATGATGTAGAATACAAAATGTAATGCAAGTCCTTAATAAGGAGTCTCCTCCTGGGCATTTGAGGATAAGTGACAATAGGATCCAGCTCAAATAGCACATTATTATAATTTCAATTTTTACCTACTTTATTTTATATTCCTCCTCCTCCTGGAATTGCAGAGCTTTTCTTAACACTGCAGTGTGTGTGTGTGTGTGTGTGTGTGTGTGTGTGTGTGTGTGTGTGTGTGTGTGTTTACTTCTCATAGAGTGATTTGCATTTGATGAAACGCTTCTATTTGCGGGACATTAACATCTCTAAAACAAGACAACGAGTAAGTGAGGGGGCAGCTAGGGGCTGTATTTATTCTTCTCCAATATCAAACTGTGATGGAAACGGAGGAATGAAAACATAGTCATTTAGAAAATGGTTGATGAGTCACTGATTGGCACAGGGTGGAGAAAAAGAGAAGCCATTATTTATTCAGAGAATGCCTGGTCTTTAAAACTAGGCTCATCACTTCTCTGGAGGGGGCTTCTGGGCTTTAGAGATGAAGGGAGGGTGGGCTAGGACCAGGAAAGAACCTGCCCAAGAGAGACAGGGCCCTCCTCCTCCATCTAAATGCTTCTATGTTCTTGAAAACCCTCCAGCTTTAAGATTCAGAAAGGCAGTTTAATGTGCAACCATGTTCTTCCTGAACTTTTTTTCTCTGAGACCTTAATAATACTTTTTGGGAAGCTTTAGTTTCAAGGGGAAATGAGGCCAAGTAGAAGACAGCACTTTTTGTGACCATAATTTTGCCAACAGAGCTAACACTCCATTACTCACAGAATTCCTTTTCCAAGACCTGGATTATGGAGGCCTCCCTGCTTTTTGACTTCTTTGTTGTTTATTGGTTGTTCTATAATTGTATCAGTGAGGGTGGGAGGGATTTAGAATCTATCAAATTAGAATATGATGAAATGTTTGCCAGAAGGGGAAAGCAAAAATCCTGAGCAGGTTAGATGTTTGGGGGGAGACCGGGGGAGAGGAAGAGGGAGAGGGAGGGGGAGGAGGAGAAGGTGGGAGAGAGGGGGAAGAGAGAGGAAGGGACTGAGAGATATTAAATAAAACTCCTCTAAGGATTTTACCTTTTTTTGCCTGGTAGTTCTTGGGTCTCATCAGACAAATCTGGAAAATGGATGAGATAGACCAAGAGGCATTTTGAGTTGTTTTTAGAAAGGTAAACAGTTGGGAAGTTCAGGGAAAAGATCAAATTAATGTATCTAAAGGGTGAAATGGCATAAATGGCAAGGCCAGATGCTGGAAGGGAAAGTCTAGGGATATTCTGAGAGGAAGTGCAAGAGGAAAGAGCAACCCTGTGTTACAATGAAATGGGGCTTTAAGGAGAAAGATGAGTGAAAAGGAACTTCTTTGGATGCTATGAATGAAATTACTTCTTTGCATTTTGTAGTTCTCCAGTCAAAATTTAAACCATTTTTCAATTATTTTGGATCATTGGAATGATATTTCTTCTGAATGCACAATGAGATTGAGGTAAACAAGAAGTTGCCCAAGTTATACAGATTATAAACATGGAGTACATCCCGTTCATACATAGTCATGTGCCATTTCCCCATTCACAGGCATATATGAAATGCTTACAATATCTTTTGGCTTATTATTTGCTTAATTAAGTGTCCTTGTTTATACTGACATTCAGTTACCTATTAGAGCTAAGAGGAAAGTTGATGAAGGACCAATTTTCAGGAAAGTAGGAAGATCTGCAAGGGCTAAATAATCTCTGGAATTTTCTCCTGAAAGCATAGCCAAGAGAAGGCTCTTTGAATTTTGAGTAGCTCCATCCTTTGAGGCTTTGCTAAGATTCCAGAGGTAAAGGAAAATTTGTGGCCTACAGGCTACTGAAGCATGTTTTCATTTGTTTGGGGACCCACAACTTCGGCTATGTTAATCATTATTGTACACTATATCCAGTCACTAACAGGCTCTTACATATTTATTCTTCTTCAAATTAAATAGTATGCACTTTAATTTTATGTATAGTTTAGTCTCTCAAGAACCTGAGCCTGAATTTTAGGTGCACACATTTTCCTTAATACAAACAAGATGCCACTCTTCGAGAAAAAACACAAAATAAGCCAAATTGTGCCCCTCCTGGGCTTGAACTCATGGTCTGGGTGCTGTTCCTTAGCTTTTTCACTCAACAATAGTGCTCTACTATCCTCGTGGAGCTACAGCTCCAATTCTGGCTTTTTGTGGGTAACTGGTAATAAGAATCTAACAGTTTTTCCTGCCTTTGCTGACTTTGAACTATGATCCTCAGATCTCAACCTCCTGAGTAGCTAGGATTACAGGTGTGAGCCTCTGGCACCCAGCATAAAGTGATTTTTAAACATCATAATAGAGTAAGTTTATCCAAGGATTTAAAGTCTCAATAGATATTTTAAATGCTTTTGGTAAGATACAGTCCCCATTCTTGTAATAATTCTTAGTCAACTAGGACTATAAAGACATTCCTAAACATGATAAAGAATATCTCTCATAAACCAACAGCCAAAACCTTGTTTAATGTTTAATGTCACAAAACACAAAAAGCTAGAAGCGTTTCTGCTGAAATAAGGAATATGCAAAGAATTTCCCATGTAACCATTCTTGTTCAACATTGTCCTCTGGCTTCTAGCCACCAGAAGATGTTAAACAGCCATGAGAGGAAAAATTTTACCATCATTCCCAGATGATTTGCTTCTTTGCCTGAAGAAACCAAAGGAATCTAATGAAAAATCAATGGGCCAAATAATCAAATTCAAGATAAGCCAACTATCAAACAAATATATAATATTCATTTATATTATAATTTTTCCTTTAAATTACCAATACTCAGAAGACATATTGGGAAATATCATACTTATAACAGTAGTATATATGTTTGTAGGTTTGTTGTAGAATGGAGAGAAGGGTAAGGGAATACAGTCATAATATTCAATGAACATATATGGAAGTTGAGGGGATGGGTGGGGTTGAGAGAAATGGGGGGAATGGAGATAAGGGTGACACTGATCAAGATGCACTGCACTCACAAATTCACATGTTGAACTGAAACTCCTTTTACAACTACTTAAGGATAATTATAAAAATAAAATTTGGCCAGGAGTTTGGCCTAGCATACACGAAGACCTGGGTTCGATTCCTCCATACCACATACATAGAAAAAGCCAGCAGTGATGCCGTCGTTCAAGTGGTAGAGCTCTAGCCTTGAGAAAGCCCAAGGACAGTGCTCAGGCCCTGAGCTTAAGCCCAGGACTGGCAGAAATAAAATAAAGTTGATTTAGCCTGGTGGGGGTGGCTCATGCCTGTAATCCTGGCTATTTAGGAGGCTGAGATTTGAGTATTGTGGTTCAAAGACATCTCAGGTAGGAAATTCCATGAGACTCTTATCTCCAGTTAACACCCAAAAAGTTGGAAGTGGAGCTATAGGTCAAGTGGTACAATACTAGCGATGAACAACAACAAAAAGCTCCAAGATAGTACTCAGGTCCTGAGTTCAAGGACTGGAACAAAAATTAATTTTTAAAAATTTAAAAGTTTATTTGAACACACATAAGTGCATACCAAGAATTCTACTATACATTCATCCATAATGTCCAGCAACAGAACTGACTGCTTTACTTACTCTGTTCTAAGCCTTGACTGAGATCAAAGTTTCCCCTCATGTGCAAACTTTCTATTCTCATATTCATTTTCATGTGTATTATATAACATATATTGAATATGAATTGTGATTGCTTTGGGTAAGGTTTAAGAAGTCTCCTTTGAAAAGAAAATTTCTTAAGTTAATAAAATGGAGGTTTAGTTCATGGAGAAAATAGGTAAATACTAATCAAGGTTGGGTACCGGATAGATTCTACTACCTTTTCTCATGCATTCTCTCTCCCCTCATCCTCCCTCTCCCATCTCAGGTGGCTGATCACATGGACCACAACACAGGCTCCCTTGCTTCTGGCTCTTCCATGCCCCTAGGGAACCCTGGAGGAACTTGGGGGAGTGAGTGAGACTAGATACTTTAAAAATCTGCAGTTTCTTTTTCAACAGTAGCTTTGCAGGTTGACTGGAACCATTATTGATGGCTATGAATCTTAAGTCCCTCTCTAAAATGCTCCCCAGTTCTGTACTCACTTTCTCCTCTTGCCTGATTCAGGCCCGGTGTGATACTTGGCTCTCTACCATTGCTAAGCCATCCCTTAACTGCTTTTCCTGAACCCTGGCTGCACTTTTGTAACATATCCCTTTAGTAAACTTTCCTCAGAATTACCCTGAGTGATATGGTGATAAGTGGATGACTCAGATTCGGGAAGCTGCAGTATGCTATTAAGCCATCATAACAACCCTTTAAGATGAGTATCATTATCCTCATTTCACATAAGAGGAAAACACAGCTCACTGTCTAGGTGCTTTAGTCACTGTTATTCAATGACAGCCCAAATGGATGGTCTAGGGTCCTTTTAAGGCCACAGCTCACCTAGGTTTAACACTACCACATTGCCTCCAGGGTGAATCTGAAGTTATGATCATCCTAGCTGCCAACACATGACCTCCTTGAGGTCTGTCCTCCATTTCATATATACATATATATATATGTGTGTGTGTATGTATGTATGTATGTATGTATATATTCATATGTAACTGGATAACTGTGATCTAATCCCCAGGTTTCTTTTCTTTAGGCCAGATATTTCACAAGGTGCTGCACTAAAGAGTGCTTGATTATGTATACTATCTTGTCCTTAAGATCTTCTCAATTAGCTGATGGCTTGACCATTCAAGGAGGAAATGGCACTGTATCCCAGTCAAGAGTTTCTAACTGATTCAGCACTGCTGTAGTTAGATAGGTCCCATTTGAGAGAATAAATCTCAAGCAGAATTCCACCTCCACCAAAGAATGGCAGGCTCTGGAGGGGAATCCAGTGTTGATTATCTCACAAGAGTTCTCCTAATAGCAAGCCAACTTGTAATAATGTCTCATGATGTTTCTTAAGTCACTATTTATAAAATTCTCTTTTTCTGGGAGAAGACTTAACAGTTTTAGGAAAGAGCTCAAATGTTTTAAATAATTGAATGAATCTTCTTTTAATGTTTACTGACAAAATTTTGAGAACTCAAGTTTATATTTAGAGTTTCCTTTTTGCTTCCTTTATGAGAAGACATTGTTGTCTTAGAGATGATTATTTACATCAAGCTACCTTTTCAGTATTCAGTGGAAGTGAAGTAAGTTTAGGTTTTTGATTGGTTTCTAGAAGGAAATGCAGCATTGTTGGTGAAAAGCTTAATCTGTGGCATTGGATGTTGTGACTGACTCCCCAGCTGGTTAACCTTGGTAAACTTTCTTAGTCTGCCTGTGTCACAGGTTCTTCATACAGTAATATTAGTAATGATATTTCCTTCATATTGGGAAAAGTAAATGAGCAACTCATGTCAAACTTTAAACATGATGCTTAGCTTGGTGCTGGTGGCCCACATCTGTAATCCTAGCTACTCAGGAAGTTAAGATGAGAGAATTGTAGTTTGAAGCCAGCACAAGCAAAGAAGTCTATAAAACGCCATCACCAATTAACCAGTAAAATAATGAACTAGAAGTGTGACTCTAGTAATAGAGTGCCAAAGATAAGGAAGCTGAGCCAGAGCATGAGGCCTGAGTTCAATCATTAGTGCTATTACAAATGAGAAAAGAAAGAAAGTGGAGCTCAACATTAGTAAGGACTCAATAATTGCTAATTACTATCATTGCTATAGTGAAGCTTCTATGATAAGTACTGAGGAATATTGGAGATGAAAGAATCTTTGCATGCAAGTGAATTATTATGTTATATGGACCAACTGCCACAGGGAAGATCTTATATAAATACAAAATACCATAGCAGCAAAGAGGATGGAGAAATTCCTTACAGTCTTATATTCTTTTTTTTTTTCACTCCCGCGGCTTGAACTCAGGGCCTGGGCACTTCCTTGGGCTTTCTCAAGGCTAGCACTCTACCACTTGAGCCACAGCAACATTTCCGGCTTTTTCTGGATATGTGGTACTGAGGAATCGAACCCAGGGCTTCATGCATGCTAGGCAAGACTCTACCACTAGGCCATGCTCCCAGCCCTAGGCTTATATTCTTGAGAAGATACATGGCAGAGATGTCACTAAGTTGACCCTGAAGATGAATTTGATAGATGGGATTTTGATAGACGGGGAAAGGGAATCCTAAGTAGATGAAATAATGGGGCCAAACCATGTTAAGCAGTAAGTGGAGGAGTGTGTCCATTGTTTGAATAACATGTAATAATATTTGAGGACGCTTCAAATTTCGGAAATAGGAAAATAGTAATTTAGACCGGCATTTTCATAGAAGACAGATTTTTAAAAAAACTAAATGAAATATGAACCAGTCAAAATCCAGAGGCAGAAATTCCTTGTTTGAGGGAGTTAATAATATCATTTAATATTGATACATAAGGCCATATAGTATGAAGCTAATTGAAAGGACGTCTAGGATATTGAAACAAAAACCATATAATGAATGATTGTTGTCCTTAATGTACTATGTTATCTCTCATCTCTTTTGCTGTCCCTTGGTTATCTCATATTGTTACAGTATCACACTTTGTTATCTGATATATTGGATATATTTGTATTTGGTTATTTGAAATTGGATAGGGAAGGGGGGAAAACCAAGATGGGGGGTGGGAGGGAGGGTAATGGGGACCAAGACATGTGAAAGGGTATCAATGTATGTGAATTAATGCACCTTCTATCTGGCAAATATCATGTAACCCTTTTATTAATTACAATAAAAATATTTTTTAAAAAATTATATAATTTAATATGAAGAATTGATGACATGTAAGACAGTTAATTGTTTAAAGGGGCAAAAGGAGATATGAGTATAAAAGAGGCAACACCTACTAGAGGCAAATGTTAAGAAAAGGGCAAAAGTTTGGAAGTATTAAGACTTAGAAGTTTGGATTTGGGTTCCACTGGACTGGTATCCACACCTCTCAGGAGGTGACATCAGAAGCTTGATGGTAGGCAGGATGCGGTAGTAGGGGAGTTGGCAATGAAGTTGAAATGGAGTGTCAAAAAACTGCAAACTAGATTGAACTCCTATAGGAAAGAAGTAATACTAACAAGGAGCCATGTTTCCAGTGTTATGCTCATAGGAATATAAAGAGCAAAGTCTTTTCTTCCTTCATTTCCTCCTAATCTCTTCTAGTATTCCTTATTGGCAAAGCTCAATAGGCAAATGGGTTGAAAATAAAAATGAGGTTGTAGAGTCTCAGCTCCAACAATCATAGAACATAGTGAAAAGGGTTGGTGAGTCAGACCTTCTAGAACACAGACTAGAAAACTTGAGCAATAGAAATTCATTCTAGATAAATAAAAACATACAAATATTTTTTCAGACATAATATCTAACATACAATGAAGTATAATGAAGAATATAAGGGAATAATGTATTATAACTAATGAGAATTAGAAACAGCAAACAATAAAGAAGTCACTGATAGGCAATAGATGTAGAATGGTTAGGCACAAATTGTGCTGAAGGACATAAGAACCGAACGGGAAAATTCAGTAAAAAATGAAACTGCGTTGTAAAATATAACAAAACTAACTTGAAAAAACTTCTAGAATGGAAAAATATAATAATAAATATTAAAAGCATAATTGATATGTTTATCAGCAGCTTCAGAGAGAATTGGTGGATGGAAAGTTCACAAAATTACCCATATTAAGACAGGGAGAGATCAAACAGAAAGATCAAGCAGAAGGAAGTACAAACAAAAGGGTGAAAAGATAAAGAATAACAAGGCCTAAGTTTTTATTGTTTTGTTATTATGTTTGATATTTCATTTTGATTGTCAACTTGATTACGTTGAGTTTCCAAGATTAGGAAAACCCACTTCTGTGTTTGTGAGAGTGTTTCCAGAAATGATTAAAGAGAAAGAAATACTTTCCCTGAGTACAGACAACTCCATACACAAAGACCTGGGTTCGACTCCTTGGTACCACATACAGAGAAAAAACTGGAAGTGGTGCTGTAGCTCAAGTGTTAGAGCTCTAGCCTTGAGAAACCGCAAGGACAGTGCTCAGGCCCTGAGTTCAGGCCCCAGGACTGACAAAAAAATGTATTCTGCAAGTAAAAGTGGGTTGTGTTAAATTCAGCAACAAAAAAGACTGTTAGAAATATTCTATAAAGATTAAAGGATTCTTTTCTTAGTAACTCACAGGTTCAAAAGAAAGCACAAGAAAATTGGCAAAATATTTTTCCAACTTTTTTTGGTGTTACTAAGAATTGAACTAAAGGTTTTGTGCTTGTCTATCACATTTCCAATCTCTTTGCTTTTAGTTTGCTTTTCAGATAGGGTTGCATGATTTTGCTTTGGGCAACCTCAGACTGCAATACTACTACCTCCACCTCCTGAGGATCTGGGATCATAGATTATAGGCATGTTTCCCCATTCCTGACTTGTTTTGGAAATAAAGAATTGCTTACTTTTTGCCAGGTGAGCCTCAAACCACCATCCTCCAATCTCTGCTTCCCAAGCTCCAATTTCTTATACAGAAAAATTTCAAAACAATAGAGAATTTGAAATGATACAGCCACCCGAATACCCTTTACCTAGAGCCATGCATTGATACATTTTGTCATATTGGCTGTTTTTGTTTCTGTGTATACATGTGTATTTTCAGACACATTCAAAAACCAATTAAAACTAAGATAATGACTTAAGCAATAGAGTGCCTGTCTAGTGTGAGACCCTATATTCACATTTCAGTACCCCCCAAATTAAGATAAATTTCAGATACAATACTTTATTATGTATCTATTTTTTAAGCCCAAAGATATTCCATATGAAACAGCAAAAATCATTAGCTCTACAAGAAAATTACTATTGATTCAAGATTAATAGAGAATATATCCAAATTTCCTCAATTGTCCCAGCAATATGCATATATATGTATATGTATATGTATATGTATATATATATTTGGTTGGTCATGGGGCTTGAACTCAAGGCTTGGGTGCTGTCCCTGGGCTTTTACACTCTCCCACTTTGAGCCACAACTCCACTTCCTGTTTTCCGGTGGTTAATTGGAGATAAGAGTCTCATATGGGTTTTCCTGCCTGGGCTGGCACTGAACCATGATCTGCAGATCTCAGCCTCGTGAGTAGCTAGGATTACATGCATGAGCCACTGACATTCAGCCAGTAATATTCTTTGTGACTACTTTTATTTGCTTTGGTAATCAGGATCCAATTAATCTTCATGTAATTTTTTTTTACTTTTCATATCTCTTTAGCTCTTTAAATCCCGAAGAATTCCTTTCTTTTCTTTTTTATTACTCATAACAATGATGTTTTTGAAGAATCCTAGCTAGTTTTCTTAGAAAAATATTCAACATCAGATTGTCTCTTCATTATCAGATTTAAGTTAAATCTTTTTGGTGAGGAAACTATAGTGGTATATGTTTTCCACATCAGGGGACACATAGTGTAACACAGCTTTTCATGGTGCTAAGTTTGCTCACAAAATTAAGTGTGACCAAGTAATGCATGCATGCATGCATTTTCTGTGAGTGAAAAATGTCTATCTTTTTTCTAATTCCAATGAAGCATCTCTTATTTATCCATGGCAAAAAAAGAGTAAGTGTGATAATGAGACATTAGGCACATCCCTCACTTTGTAATTAATAAGTAATTTGTAGGTGGAGATTTAATAGAATGTGAATATCCTCTCCTCAAATAACTTTTACCTGGCGGTAGAAATTATTTTAAATTATATGGAAAGGAATAGCACATGTCAATGCATGCAAGATACAACAAATTTAATGCCTAGAAGCCTTTTTTGTCTTTAGTGCATATTTTTAATCCTGAAAAATACTCACTATTAGCAAACTAAATATTCATTATAATATGTTAGGGAGAAGGATAGCAAGACAAACTGAATGAATGTAGAAGAAATATAATGAAGAAGAACTCTATTAAAATAGAAAATGAATAATCATTACAGAAGATTAATGAAGACTAATAAAACTGATAAACCACTGGTAACACTAATCTTGAAAAGTGAGATAAAGCACAAATTACCAAAGTCAAGAGTGGAAAACTTTCAAGGACATTAAAATGATGACAAAGTATTATTGCAATTATCTCTACATTTCTGAAAAGGAAAATTTAAGTGGAATAGACAATCCTCATGCAACATTTTTTTCAAAAAATGACACAATAGGGAACAGTAAAGATTTGGGTTTAATCCATGTCCAAATTCTCCAATAAAGAAAATCACAGAGTTAGACAGTTTCTCTGAATAGAGCAATCACACAAACTTAAAATTTTTTCCATAGGATAGCCAAAGAAGGCATGAGCCCTGGCATAGTATCTGATATTGGCACAAAAGCTAGACAAAAAGACTCAACAAGGAAAGAATGAACTAGATGTCAAATTCTTATTTTTTCTGTGCCAGTCCTAAGGATTAAGTTCAGGGCCTGGGGCGGTCCCTGAGCTTCTTCTCACTCAAAGCTACTGCTCTTCCACTTGTCACAGCTCCACACTCCACTTCCAGCTTATTTGCTGGTTAATTGGAGATAAAAGTCTCACAGACTGTCCTACCCGGACTGGCTTTGTACCACAATTTTCAGATCTCAGCCTCCTTAGTAGCAAGGATTACAGGCATGAACATTGATTCCCAGCGTGGATGTCAAATTCTAAAGGAAATATTCCAAAATCCAGCATGATTTAACAAAGTCCACATTATCATAACAATACAAGAATAAAAATTTTGCATACAACAGGTCATGAAGAGGAAAAAACTGAGTTGGGCATTGTCTCATGCTTGCATTGCAGCTACTTGGGGATCAGAGGTTTGTAGGATCACAGTTTGAAGCAACCTTGGGAAAAATTATGTGAGATCCTCATCTCAATAAGTAGACTAGTCATGGTGAGATGCCTGTGAAACATGAGATCCTACATGAAAAAATTAAAACAAAACAAAAAAAGAACTCAAATGATAGAGTGTCTGTCTAACGAGTGCAAGATGCTGAGTTCAACTCTCAGAGTT
The DNA here is from genome assembly GCF_031878675.1 of Megascapheus bottae. Taxonomy (NCBI): domain Eukaryota; kingdom Metazoa; phylum Chordata; class Mammalia; order Rodentia; family Geomyidae; genus Megascapheus; species Megascapheus bottae. Next base: position 5,682,465 of record NC_143547.1, on the reverse strand, counting down.
CAAGCCCTAGCACTCACCCAAAAAGGGGGAACCATGTACTCATTCCAACAGACACAGGGAAAAATTCTTTTACTTTTATAACATATATGTATGATTTAAGATTTTAATATTAAATATAAAAGTATCAAAATGAAACTTTGTTCAGTTAATTAAAATGTTGAAAAAGTATTTTTAGCATTTTCACAAATACATACAAGAAATTCATTTGTATAACTCCTATTCAGAGTTTTGAGACTTTTTCGTCATTTAGAAAGACATGAAAACTTCTTAATCTGATAAAGAGTACTTCTTCCGAACTGACAGCAATTAACATTCTTAATGGTCAAATGTTGAAAACTATCTCTTCAAAACAACTTTTATCTGTTATTGTAGAATTTCTCAAATACACAGAAAGTATATAAATTATTCCAATTAATACTCCTATACTTCCTCTTGAAATCATTCCGCTTGATATGAGAAGCAACATTTTATGTACTTATTAAAACCTTCATGTTCCAGAAGCCCTGGTCCATGCATGCTTCAAGAAGGCAAAGAACAGTGTTTCTTGGAGCATTCTATTCTTATTTTTTCACAATAATAACAATAACAATTAAGAGTAGAATTGAAATCTAGTCCTGTTTCCAAGAATAAAAATGAAATATCATATCAATAAAGCAAAAAATAAACAGAAAAAAATTTGCAAGAAAGAAAGAGCATAATTTGCAGATCATGTGATAATATGCATGAGAAAATTCAACAAGAATTCCTAGGCAATTCACACTAAATAAGATTGTTTGGTAAAGATATTGGTTGTAAAATCAGTCACATATCTATCTATCTATCTATCTATCTATCTATCTATCTATCTATCTGAACAACACACAGAAAGTGGAATTTTGAAACGTTATTTCCAATGGTATCAGAAAATATCACATATCCAACGATAATGTTAACAAAATCTGCCCAAAAACTCCATGGGGAAGTCCACAGAGAAGAAATCCAAGAAGGCTTAAATAAATGCAAAGATGATTTATCCAAACAAGCTACACTCAATGTTATAGAGATGTTCATTCTCCTCAGGTCTACAGATTCCACAACCTCAGTAAGTCATAATGGCTTGTGTTTGTTTTGCAAAACTTGACAAGAAGAATTAAGCACATACATGGAGCAGCAAAAGGCCTGCCTGAGGCAAAATCTTCCTATAGTTTCCCCTGGGCAGCTCAAGAATTGTTCCACAGAATTGATCCTGCCTGGACTGGTTGCTTTTTAAAGGCTGTTATTCTGTGCTTTACCAGTTGTCACCTTCCTTGTGTGTAAGAACAAGAAGGACATAATGGAATGGGATCTAGACTACCCCAATCGCTCACATTCAGTGTTATGTGTAAAAGAAGGAGGGATCTAAAAATCTCCGAAAGTCTTTGTAACTCTAAACATCCGTTCATGCACTTGGCTTAGTTACACCCACCTCATCTTAAGTATGTAGGAGACGTGCTTCTAAGTGCCTTGTATGCATGTGCTCTCTTCATTTTCACCTCAAAATAGCTAAGCATTTACTTACCTAGCATAAGTGTAGGCAGTGATGATTAAAGATGGACTACCCGTTTATGCTCAAGGAATTTGCCATCCACCCAAAGTAAGAAGGGTTCATTTTGTCTTTCATGTCTTTCCTTCTTCCTTCCCTTGTATATCTTTCTGACAGATCTTCCACAGAGCCCAACATATGTCTGTCTGTCAACATATGGCATGTTTGCAAACACTTAAACAGTGGCACATATGCAGCCGTGTATTCCAGGCCAACAGATGCCCCAGCTTGGCTTCTTCAGCCTCAACTGAGAGCATTTGGTACTTCTCACTCAGAAATTCCAGAATGCTCAAGCAAGCAGCCTGTGCATCCTCTGACAAGTTGTTAAAATAAGTTGTTCCATGTCTTCTTCGGTGTTAAAGCCAGAATGTTGCTTCCCCACCCTTTCAATTTACAGGCTCCATCCTCACTCTCAACTATTTGGGAGATGTTCTAACTAGAGGTCAAGTGGCCCATTAAGGATTCCTTTGTTTTTCCATTTGGCAGTGACTCATCTCCTCTGTGCCAGTGGATCAGCCCAGCTGGGACATGGATGGGCTATATACTGAAGACACTTAAGACTATTTTGCCTGCTTAAAACTAAAACTAAATCTGTGTAGCAGACTCTGTAGAGACTCCACCCATCTCTCTCATAATTTGCTCCATTGTCTTGAATACTGGCCTGATTTCCCAAACCTACCCTTTAGAGGTTTTCTTTGCTCATGCTCACAGTAGGTGCAAAAGGTTCTTGTCCCTTATCTTCCAGCATCTCTCAGCTGGTGACTGTTGGAAGATGATGAGTGTTTGCACTCTCACTTTTCAGTGGGGGTAATTTGGAGCACTAGATTCCACAGTTGTCACGTGAAAACTTATTGAAAGTGTATGCTTTAGTAACTTCCTTCCTCTTCCCTTTTCCCTTTCCCTAAACTTCCAAGATCACACATAAATGGTGACCCTGCACTTGAATCCTTGTGCCGGGGTCTCCTGGGGGTATCCAAATTAAGACATTCCGTAATTCAACTTTGGACAAAAGATCTTGGATGATGATATGGTAGGGTCTCCTCAACCCTGAACTTTACTGGTGGCCTAGGATGCAATCTATTGTTTCAAAATATTCCTGAATGTCAAGGAATGCTGCAGCAGATCCCAAGATGTTAGAAATACCACACCCAAACTGTACTTGGTTATTTGGTCTGGTAAGAATTTGTTCAGGCTGCAAAGGCCTGTGCCCAGCCATGTGGAAATGGTAGGGGTGAACAGTGTGGGAAAGTTGGATTTTGACAATAGGGCCCGTTTGTTTTCTATTAGTGTGTAGCTTCTTAGCTCTTCTTTCTTAAAATATTCCTTTCTCCCATTTCTTCTCCCTCTCTCCTCTCTTCTCTTTCCCTCTCCTCTCTTCCCCTCCCCTCCCCTCTCTCCCTCTCCCTCTCTCCCTCCCTCCCTTCCTCCCTCCCTCGTTCCCTTTCCTTCCCTTTCTTTCTTTCTCTTTCTTTCTTTCTTTCTTTCTTTCTTTCTTTCTTTCTTTCTTTCTTTCTTTTTCTTTCTTTCTTCCTTTCTTTCTTTCTTCCTTTCTTTCTTTCTTCCTTTCTTCCTTTCTTCCTTTCTTCCTTTCTTTCTGCTAGGGATGTTAACCCAAGCCTTGAGAATGTTAGGCAAGTGCTCTACCACTAAACATTTTCTTTCTTTATAAAGACCACAATATACTCTAGAATATGGAAACAAGAGGCTTATCTTTGTGACTGTTGTTCTTAATGTACCATTTGAGGTTATTTCTTTTCTCTTTTTTCCCCTTATACTTTATCTCATGTTGTTACTGTATCTGATTTTGTTACCTGGTATATTGTATATGCAGTTTTTGTTTTGAAATAGGGAAGGGAAGGGAAAGGGAAAAACAAGATGATTGGAAGGGGAGGGAGGGGAAAGTGGGACAAAAACATGAGAAGGGTATCAATAACTGAGAAGTAATATACCCACTCCCTGACGAATGTAACTGTAACCCCTCTAAACATTACCCCAACAATAAAATACAATTAAAAAATAAAGACCACAATGTACACAAACAATTAGGTTCTGTTGTCACAGAACATCTAAAGCTCAACATATGCGAATTCAAAATTAACATTCAACTTCTAAGAATGTGAGTAAGATCCAGGGAGTGAAAAAAGTAACATTTCCGAAAAGTAATTCTTGATAGACAGTTTTAATAAGAAAATGGCAAGACAAAAGACAAATTATGAACCAATACAACAGTAATACTTACAAGACACTAGTTTGGGAATGAACTTTACAACTTCAGAAGGAGAGGGGAGTCAGGGGAAGGGAAAGTGGGTGAAAACAAGGGAGGGGGTAACACTGTTTACAAGAAATGTACTCATTACTTTATTTATATAACTGCAACCCCTCTGTACCTCACTTTTAAAACAGTGTTCTATTATCCTTTAACTCACTCCCAGAAAACTTCAGGGACATTCTAGTGTCCCTGACACTAGACTTGTTAAAAGTAGAAGAAAACAAAAGTTTGGGCGAAATGAGGTCCATTACATTTCAACCTTTGACTTAGTCAACCTTTAGCCAGCAATGGTTAACAGAACTTTCTGTAATGCAGGAATGTCCAAAAGTTGTATTGTCTACTATAGTAGCCAGTAACCATACGTAGCTATTGAGTACTTGAAATACAGGTAGTGCTTTGAATATATACTTTAGTCATCAAAAGAATTTGCACATTATTCCATATTCAGAACAATAGAGCTTTATGCTTTTTTATAATAATCATTATTGCAATCCTTGCTTTTACTTTCATCCATTTAGCTTTGCTAGTAAACCCTAGTTTAAACTTCACTTTCTGTCTTTGACCCAAATTCCCCATTCAAGATTGACTTTCTGCTGTTGCTCTGCAGAAATTACATATATCTACTCACTGTCTACCACCTCCCATCCTTCAGGAGCCAATGGAAGGGCTACTCTAATGAGGAAAGTATCACATAGTTACCCTTCCTTGAGCCAAATTCCTCTTGGAGTCAACTTAAGGGAAGTATTAAATATGGCTGCCAGCCCCAAATCACCTATCGAGTATCACCTATATAATAACCCTTTCTAATACCGATACCTGTTCTTTTGTGAAGGCCTCCATACACTATCCCTTATGGAGTAGTAAGACAGGGACTGCCAGACATATAGATCTGCTGTCCACTGGATGCCTTTGCTGGACCTCGACCTGTGAAAGAAGAGCCAGAAGTACCTAGGAGTTTACAATGCAGTGAGTTCTGACCAGTTGGTTATTGTGGTGGTGGACTGAGCTCTATGAATACTCCAACTTTATGGTCCCAGGAAAAAGAACACAATTGTTTCCAGAGCAGCTGAGCTAGTTAGGTTACTCCCGTCCCCCTTCCCCCTCCCCCCCCAATCAGGTGATATCTCACCCCATAGAATATTATTCTCTTTTCACAGTCATTTCCTTACTGGTTTATTCCAATGCTTATCTCAGAGTCTATTTTATTGGAGAAAGTAACTTAAAACAAGTATTTCTTCGTGGGTGGGCGCTGTTCACGCCTGTAATGCTAGCTACTCAGGAGGCTGAGATCTGAGAATCAAGGTTCAAAGGCAGCCCAGGCACAAAAGGACCTGTGACTCTTATCTCCCATTAACCTCTAGAATATGGGAAGTGGGGCTTGGCTCAAGGGTAGAACTGTAGCCATGAGCTGAAGAGCTCAGGGACAGCATCCAGGCCAAGTACAAGCCCTATGACCCACCAAAATATAAAAATTAAAAAAAATTAAAAAATTAAAAAAACAAGTATTTCTTTAACAAAAAAAGCCCTTCTATGGCCTACAAGGGCTTTTCTTGGTTAAGTAATTTTAATGTTTCTGTCTCAAGGAACCAGTGGGTGGAAATATGTTGCAATTAAACAGTTAAAATGTTTTGAGTCTCATGAAGCAGGTCAGTCTTAACCTGAAATTCTTGAAAATGTTTTTGTCTGGACAATGGATGTGTTCTTAATGTACTCAATGCTAACATGTAAATCTATGGCTCAGTGTCAGACCTTAAAAATGTATGTGGAGGGCTGGGAATTTGGCCTAGTGGTAGAGTGCTTGCCTAGCATGCACGAAGACCTGGGTTTAATTCCTCGGTACTACATAGAAAAAAGCTGTAAGTGGCTCAAGTAGTAGAGCTCTAGCCTTGAGAAAGTCCAAGGACAGTGCTCAGGCTCTGAATTCAGTCCCCATGACTGGCAATAAATAAATAAATAAATAAATAAATAAATAAATAAATAAATAAAGTAAAGATGTATGTAGAAAGAGATGGATGCTTTTAGATTTACCAAATATTTGTTGTGAGTGTACCATGTTTAAGGTATTTGTGCCAGATGAAAGTAACAGGGGTACCCCAAGTTTATTTTAACACAATTTGAAATTAAAAAAATCTGTTAATAACACTGCTCTCTTGCAAAGCACATTCAATGACAGGAACTGTGTGCGTGTGTGTGTGTGTGTGTGTGTGTGTGTGTGTGTGTGTGTGTGTGTGTGTGTATGCTGCTCAAGGCCTGGGCACTGTGCCTGAGCATTTTTGTTCAAGGCTAGTGCTTTATCATTTAAGCCATAGTCCCATTTCTGGCTTTCTCGTGGCTAATTGCAGTTAAGAGTCTCTCCAACTTTCTTTACCATGCCAGCTTCGAACCACAATCCTCAGATCTCAGCCTTCTGAATAGTTAGGATTACAAGCATGAGCCACCAGCACTTAGCTTGACAGAGACTTTTTAAAGATGGAATTGAGCTCTTCAACCTCTTTTTGAAAATGCCACCAAAGGGCTATTTCATGACCTAGTTTCTTTATAAAGTAATAACTGCTTGTTTTCAGTCCTTAGCAGCTGCCAAAACCTGCATGTGTGATATCCAACACATCACACCATTTAGGAGATCTATTAATAACAAGATAATTTTCAAATCTACCGTACTGAGTACCATTTCGGCTTTTTTGGGGGAGGGTTAGGCACATACTGCATTCCATATCATGTCTGCTGAGTTGTGTTTTGAGGTTGGAATGTTTAAAAATAAACAAGGCTTGTTTTAATTTAGGGCAACAATAAATCCATCATTGTTCGGTATTTTGGCTTAAGATATTATGGTACCGCGGCTAATATCTAGATTTGTAGAGACCTAAATTAAAACACATTTGTATCTTTCATATGTTGTACTGTTTCCTAGGGTTTATCCAGGATCACAGAAGTTTAAGAAAGAATAGGTATCCAGCAAGGAAGCAAATTGTGATCATTTCCATGGAATCTAAACTATTGTCAAACAGGGACTCTGGTCCACTTGGGAATATCGTAAATGAGGATGGAGAAGTATACAGGGCAAGAAAATACAACACTTTTACCCTGTTCAAATAATGTATCAAGGTGTGTGTGTGTGTGTGTGTGTGTGTGTGTGTGTGTGTATAACATGTCTTTCTACAGGGTCAAAAAGATATTATAGTTGTTGTTAATCTTATGTGTAAACTTGACTACTCTCGAGTACCCAGCTGTGTGATCACACATCAGCCTAGATATTTCTGTAAAGGTGTTTTGGGCATATGATTGGCATCCGCATCTGTAGACTTTTTTTTTTTTAGCTGAGGGGAACAAACCTAGACTTGTGCATGTTGTATAAGCTGCATCAGTAGATTTTGATTAAAGCAGATTGCTCTCCAAAATGGAGGTGAACCTCACTCAAACAGCTGAAGGTTCAAAGGTATTTTTGCCAGTCCCGGGGCTGAAACTCATGGCCTGAGCACTGTCTTTGGACTTTCTCAAGGCTACAAGTCTACCACTTGAGCCACAGCACCACTTCCAGCTTTTTCTATGTATGTGGTACCGAGGAATCAAATCTGAGTCTTCATGTATACTAGGCAAGAACTCTACCCCTCAAAGGTAATTCTTATAATAGCATTTTACCAACTTTTACCAAAAAAATGTATTCGAAAAAAAGTATCTAGCCAGGTGCCTATGGCTCACACCTGTAATCCTAGCTATTCAAGAGACTGAGATCTGAGGATCGCAGTTCAAAGCTGCTCAGGCATGAAAGTCCATGAGACTCTTATCTCCAGTTAACCACCGGAAGTGGGGCTGTGGCTCAAGGGGTAGGGTGGTAGCCTTGAGCTGAAGAGCTCAGGGACAACACCCAGGCCCAGAGTTCAAGCCCCTCAACCAAAAAATAAAAAATAAAAAGAAATATCCTTTTATACTAAATTGTTTTCCTATTAGAAAGACAGAAAACAATTCAGTATAATGGTATTACTAATAGCTAACATTCTGATTGTCCTTGCTATGTGTTACACACTATATACATTTTAGACATAATAACTCATTTTGCTTTACTCCTTGTCTAAAGTCCCACATCTAGTGAAATGACAGATGTCTGATTGAACCCAAACAATCTGTCTCCAAAATCTGTACTTTTAACGAGCTCAACACAGAGTCCAAGCCATATATAAATCTGAAAGGTCATTTCGCAAAAATTTGGTCTGTGAAAGTTATAGAGATAGCCAGGAGGATCCTTGATCTTGCTTGACATTCCTAACTCCCCACCATTTCACTGAATAAGAAAATGTCAAAGAGGATGTGGTAGAAAAGCTCAGCTAGATCTCAAATAGTTCCATGGTGCTGCTTTTTTTATCAACTGTCCCATGTGGATTTGTGGGAAAGGGTGGAGGGTAATAAATCTCTAACCAAAAGCAGGTTTGCCAATTGACAAGATTTTCAGAATTTAGGCTTTCTCTCTTCACCAAGACTGCCAACTGGAGAGAGCTATTTATAAGATTGTTTATCTCATATTCTATTGTGGAAGAAGTATTTGTAGACCACACTAACAATGGCACAGCTCTGAACATACTACAAACACTCAATGCCCAACAAAAGTGTAGGTGATGATGATGATGATGATGATGATGATGATGATGGTGATGATGATGGTGATGATGATGATGGAGATGATGATGGTGGTAGTGATGTTTGTGCTGGTGCTGGGGGTGCTGGTTGTAGTGATAGGATGTTGTTCATGATGCTATTCAGATATACCCAGAAAGCTCTCAACAGAAGGTACTGCAGCTAAGCAGTTAAGAATAAAACTAGAATCAGATTAGAACTTAGTTCAAGTCCAGATACCAACATGTATCAGTCATAGCTCCTAGAGGAATTCAATATCTTTATGCCTCTCTTGGGTCAAATAGAGGCTTTTCTTTGAATGTTTATTGTACAGAATAAAGGATGACATTCATGCCCAGAAGTTGGCAAACACAATTACTATCTATCATCAGCATTATTGAGTCCAATGTCATCTAAAGGAGAGAAATGGGAGATATTTCTGATAGGAGATAGGATTGGAAGCAGAAACTTGTCAATGAAAGTTCTTTCTTGTATTTGTGATAGCATAAAATCAGCATGAAATGATGGCTTCAAGTGGTCAATAGAGTGAAGATTGGTGACCCCATCTGGAATCACTCGTTGATCCTTGCCATTCCCGGAGAGAAATTACCTCCCAAATACCATTGCAACTTGGAAACCTAAGTCCCTTTCCAGTGGATCATGGCCACAGTCATAGACTGTCAACACCTGAAAACAACAGAAAGCAGGCCTGGGCCTGTTCTGCCTTTCCATGATTGCCTCCCACAGCCATAATTACCAACATGACAAAGTTCTTCTCCTTTGACACAGAGTTAATATAGCCAGTCTTGGATAATAGGTTGAAGTCTGCAACAATTTAAACTCTAAACAGGACAGAGGTTTGATTTAAAAAAAAAGAAAATACACTCATACAAGGGACCACAGATTTTGCAAAATAAAAACAACTGAAACTAAAGGAAAGGTCAGAGCTTAAACATTTCTATAATAAATGCAATCTAATGATAATCTATACCTGCTACAATCCCTGGATTTTAGGCTATAAGTAAAATGTTACTTGATTAATCATCTTGCACACTTTCTTTGGAGGAGAGATTATTTATATTTCATGATGTCTTTGGAAATATAATAGGCCTCTTTTAATCAGTCTTTCCTATTCAGAGCATTCCTTTGAAAGACTGATGAACAGGTTTGTTGTTAAAATACAACCTGGCAGTGAATTTCACTGATATCATCGGCACTATAAGTCAGCTCTGTTTTTACAGATAGTTTTCATAATGGATGGCTATGATGTCAGCAGTGCTTTTGGCAGATTGTAGGAATAATGGCCCCAATTTACTCAAGTCTCCCTACATCCTTGACCTTGCATATTCTCCTTCTATATTGACTCTAAGCTTAGCCATCTGATTTGTCTTGCCAATAGAGCAATAACAAATGTAATATGAGCAAAAATTTGGAAAGTACCTCTGCACACTGTAGCTAACTTCCTCTCACTATTCTTGGGACTTTCATTAGAAGCTTCCTCATGAACAAACTCATTCACAGATACATGGCAAATAAGGAGAGAAAATCATGCCTGCAACTTAGTAAATAGACAAATAATACATTGGCTGCTCCAGTAGTGGCCTAAAGTTTCGTGAGAAACACCTAGAAGAGACTCACAAGGGACTTTTTTTACCTGACTCCAGCCCAAATATCTAGATCATAACAGTAGGGATACCATTTTAAGCCACCAGGTTCAGGGAGTTTTGTTGTACAGTTATTAACTAACAGTCCCCCAGGGAGAATGTAGAATTGTAGCACCCTCATGAAAGCAGATGCTGTACCCCACGAGAATTTTCCTTATAAACTACTGAGATGGATATCAAACAGAAAGTGAGTATAGAGTCTCTCCATCTACAGTCAACTATCAACATGTCCACCATAAAAACTGGAAGAAATGTAGCTAGAGATAAGCTGTAGGGTACAAATCAGACTTATATAGGGTTCTGGGTGTGGGTCAAGCCCTCACTACCCAGCATTTGAGATCAATTGAGATGTTCATGAGCATAATATAGTGAGGACCATTGACCAGGATGCAATGAACTCATAAGTTGACTTGTTGAATTCAAACCCTTTCATTCGAATTCTCCACTAAATCTACTTTGTTTCGATGAATACATTTATGTACACTTACAGACCACCTAATGTACTTATGTATTTATAAAACAAGGCTAGCCTCCACATGTGAGAGAAAACATGTGACCTCTGTTTCTCTGGGCCTGACTAAAGCAATTTTTTCAAAAGGCAAAATCATGGTTCAACAAAATAAATACCAGGTACTTGAAAGGGATGGGATGGGATGAAGAGGCAGGGAGTAGATGAATGAAGAGAAGAATGAAGGGGAGAGAGAACGCAGTCAAGGATTCATTATATAGCCTCCAAAGTTTAAGAAAAGTAAAGAAAGGGGTAGGTGAGAAGGGATGGGTGAGAATGTTTAAATGAGTGACACTGATCAAGTCATATTGTATTCATCAACTGCTCTGCTGAATGGCAACTCCTTTGTACAGCTACTTAATGATAATAGAACATCAAATATAAATTAAACCCTTAGTTCAATTACTTGAAGATAATATAGTTTAAGAACGAATAGTGAGGGTTTCCAGCTCAGTACCAGGTAAAGCTGGATTTGTTTGTTACTTTTATATTTATGTTTGCATTTAATGCTTTGCCTGATGCTCCCAAAGCCATTAGTTGTATCAGATTGACTAGCTCATGAACTTGGTACTTGCTTTATGATATTTGTATTATTTTGTTGGTCATGGGGCTTGAACTCTGACTTGAGCATGGTTTCTGAGCACTTCAGCTCAAGTCCATCGCCCTGCTCCTTGATCCACAGTGCCACTTCTGGTTTTTTAGTGGTTAATTGGAGATAAGAGTTTCATGGACTTTGTGTCCAGGCTGGCTTTGAACTGTGATCCTCAGATCTCAGCTTCCTGAGTAGCTAAGATTATAGGCATGAGCCACCAGTGCCCAGCTGTTTCTTTTTTCCATCTACATTTCCTAAGTGTATATTCTTTTGGAAGTGTAATTTCTCTTAGAAAAGAGGTAAATCACAGCATCCTCACAAGCTCTCTTGGAATTTTACGATATCCCCTGGTTTATTAAAAACACATTTGTCTTCATTTATTCTACTGATTCCAAAGTATATTTGACCATGGACCCTTTTGTCAATAATACATATTAAAATTTCAGGAATGAGTGTTTCTTGATTCAGACTTTGAGAGTTTCAAAAACCTTCTAATAATGAAATATAGCACACATATGGAAAAGTTCATAAAGCATAAGCATGCATCATCATGAATTATTGTACACCAAATACCCTTGTAACTACCATGCAGGTGGAGAAACAGAGCACTGCTAACTTTGCAACTAAACTGCTGTGTATTCTTGGCTCATCATCAACCTCTCTCTTCTCCCCAAAGATAACCATTTCCCTAATATTCTGACAATAATTCTTTCTAGGTTTTAGTTATTGCCACATAGATTTGCAGCTTCAAACTATACACTAGGTTTGTTTCTTTTCAAAAGTGACCTATAGGCAATGATTCAGTAAATATTGTGGGAGCATTGGGTATAAGTACCTTCACTTTTTTGCCAGTTGTGGGGCTTGAACTCAGGGCCTGAGCACTGTCCTTGGACTTTTGCAAGGCAAGAGCTCTACCACTTGAGCCACAGTACCACTTTCAGTTTTTTTTTCTATGTATGTGGTACCAAGGAATTGAACCCAGGTATTTGTGCATGCTAAGCAAGCACTCTACCACTAGGCCAAACTCCCGGCCCAGTACCTTCACTTTTAACAGCCAATATCCATGGCACTAATTGGCAGTCCTACCAGAATTGCATGAAAACCCAGTTATTCTACAACCTAAGACTCAGTTGGTAATGTCAAGTGTTTCCATCATTGCCAATCTATTGTGAGTAGAGTGGAGATTTGTTTGATTCTGTGTAGCAATCATTTGGATATACTCTTTTGTCTTCTTTTTGTTTTTGTTTTAATTTTTTTAAAATTTATGTTCAGATCTTTTGCTCATTGTTCTACTGAGTTTCTATTTTTCCTTAATTTACATTTATTCTTTTATCTTTTCTATATAAATACCCTTTGTTAGTTATATGAGTTGAAATTTTCTCTCTCTTTTTTCTGGCTTACTTTTTCTCTTTTTATAAATTTATTTTGGTAAGAAAAATTGTCCATTTATGTGTAATCAAATTCACCAATTGTCTTCTTTTTCATGCTTAGAACTGTATGTATCTCCTTTCATCTCACCTGTCTCTATGCAGAGTGGTGTGTTCTGGGAAGCTTGGCTCTTTGGTTAGCATCAAATCATTGTTAAAGGTGCTTCATTTTGGCATGTCCATATCTGTATACAAAGTACCACGATCAGACTCACCCCCTCCATCATTCTCCCTTGTCTCCCTCCCCCCATAACTTGGCTTGTCAAGTTTCTCATTCCTAGTAGTCCTGAAAGCCCAAACGGCAGGCTTACGGAAACTAAGGAGAAAAAGAGTAGTAAGTAGGGAAGGAGAAAGGCAAAAAGCCAGAAAAGGAATGATCAGAGCCAGAAAAAAGGTGACAGGCTCTGCAGTTGAATGGAATTAAATTGACATTGATTAAATGTCACTTTCACCATCTAGCTACTTTGCATGGAAAGAAAGTCAAGGGGATCACCAGAAAGAATCTGTTAATGAAATGCATTGAAAGTACTGCATTATCAGCATTTCGGAAGGAAATGGTACTGAAAGAATCTCCATTTGGGGCCCATTGATTCTGTCTTCAAAGACTTCCTGTGGTCATTGATAGACTGAAAGTAGACATCATCATCATCACCATAGAACAGCTACCAGTAAACCCTGGTCATCCTAAGCCCTGCAGCATCTGCTGGTCAATGTTATTCTCTTATTCGGAATTGTGGTTTCAAGATCAAGGGACTATGAGAGAGTACAGGGATTGGGTAGTGGCAGAGAATATCCTTCTCAATTCAACCATCAGAAATGTTGGCATTTGATAAATTATCATTGTGTGTGCTCCTCAATTGAACTTGTGAGGTAATGGTGGAATCTTCAAACCTCAATGGACATCCAGCTTTCTGGTCATCTTTGAACGTGGTCGGGACATCTGTATTGAGTTTTTCCTTGCATCTCTCTATCCTGTGCTTTATCTCTAATGTGCATAAATCTCCTCTAAAGTCTGCACCAGTCAAAGACAGTATAGTATTCCACATCCCTATTTGGCCAAGCTGCCGATGCAAGTCTTGCTTTCCTGTGTCACCTGGATGCATCTAATTCAATGACAAATTGCTCAGAAGAGAGAAGCTATTGGACAGGATTGGATACATCTGCTGAGACTACTCATAAATTTATCATTCCAAGTATTTAGATTGTCTGCATAAGGGGTGTCATAATGAACAAGATCTGCCAGCTATCTGGGGTGCAGATTAAAACTGTAAATACAGGGGAACATGTACAGACTGGCAGGTTACAATCATTGGATTGGCTCTTAGTGATAACCTAGTTCGATGACTATCAAAGCTCTCCTCAGAGGTATCTATCATAGGGAGCAATCAGAACAAGTAGATTCATCAATGATCCCTCTGGGCTATTCACCATGCTGGGTCCATCTGTGTAGTTTCTGAATAGTCAACAATTTCAGGTTCTAAATAGTCTATAAATTGGGTTTTTTTATTCTTTATTATTCACTTGTGTGATTTCTAAATTATTTTAATTCTTTTTCCCCATTCATCTGCTAGTACTAAACAATATATTTAGTTTTATAATCCTCTCCCTTGGCTCATTTTATTTATGTGGGGTTTTTGTTCATGAATTGTTTTGCTTTTCATAGAACTGCAAGATGGAATATTAATGCAATTCACTTCAGTTTTTCAATGTTAGAATTTTTAAATAATGAAAAGCTGGGTTAGAAAATGTTAGAGCTAGACAGGTTTTTTTGGTAATTATCTAACTTCTGTTTTATAATCACATGTATGTGGCTTACAAAAGTGATGTAGTCTTACTCTGGGTATCTATCTGCTTTATTCCTACATGTGAAATGCTAGAGGGCTAAAACTATTCCAATCTCGGACCGGGCATTTGGCCTAGTGGTAGAGCGCCTGCCTAGCATGCACGAAGACCCGGGTTCAATTCCTTTGTACCACATACGTAGAAAAAAGCCGAAAGTGGTGCTGAGGCTCAAGTGGTAGAGCTCTAGCCTTGAGAAAGTCCAAGGACAGTGCTCAGGCCCTGAGCTCCAAGCCCAGGACTGACAAAAAAAAAACAACTATTCCAATTTATTGGTGGTGACCAAGGAAAACCATACTGATGATCAAAGACTTGTCGTTTATTGAGCCAATACTACAAGCACTGTACTGACTTGTTGACATACATTATGCAATTAATTCTCTTATGATTTCTGAATGGATGCATTTTTGTCCTTTTATAATTGAATGATTTGCGGTGTGCTGAGGCAAAAATAAAACTACAGCAAGGTTACATATGTCATATAGCCAATGATGAAGACAGAATTTGAACACAAGGTTGGGTTTAATGCCCAATTCCATAGCTTCCTCAATACAGTATGCTGTCTTTCTCTAGTAGTAAGGGACTGAATGTTTGTTTCCCCAAATTCATTAACTGAATTTGTTTTTTTTTTCATTTTTATTGTAATTAATAGAAGAGTTACAGCTATATTTGCCAGATAGAAGGTGCATTACTTCACACACATTGATACCCCTTCTCATGTCATTAACTGAATTCTTAAGTACCAAGAATGAATCCAGGGTGATAGTACTAGGAGATGAGCTGGGGAATACATTGGATTTATGTGTACAGCCCTCATAAGTGGGATTATAAAATGATACCAGAGAATTCCCTCACTCTTTTCCATCATATAAGGACTCAGTGAGAAGAAGTGATTCAGGAGCTAGACAGCAAACCCTCATCAGACACCAGTTATGCTAGCACTTTTTTAAAAAAAAAAATTTGCCAGTCCTGGGCTTAAGCTCAAGGCCTGAGCACTGTCCTTGGATTTTTCTCAAGGCTAGAGCTCTACCACTTGAATCATAGCACCACTTCTGGCTTTTTTTCTATGTATGTGGTACCAAGGAATCAAACCAGGGTCTTCATTCATGCTAGGCAAGCACTCTACCACTAGGCCAAACTCCCGGCCCCATGCTAGCACTTTTTTATGTTAAAAACATGCTGTACTACCGAGCCATCCTCCTATCCCTGTGTTGGCAGCTTGATTTTGGACTTTTTAAGCCACCCAGTCTATAGTATTCTGTGAGAGATTCCTGAACTGAAAGGGCAACGAGATTTCTTCCTTTGCCAGATGATACGTGGTGTAGAAAAATCTTCATGCTCACTTTCTGGCCTGATAAGGATTACCCTCTTAGAAGCAAATCCTAACACGAGGATGTGAGTGAAAGTTATTTCTTTGGGTTATTATTTCAGGAAGTGAGACAAGAAGGGAAGGCAGCCAAATAGAGAACAATATCAAACACTGGAGGCCACTGGAACTCAATCCTGTTCATTGTTACTCAGTACCCTGGAGTTCTTCCACTTTTATAGTGACTCTAATCAAGGGGTAAAGATGCTGTTATTTATTTACCAACTCACATCCAGCATTAGATGAGGACAGCTTTTAGAAGAATTCATTCTTCAGCACTTTGGGCTTGCTCAAGGGCAGGCCTAGATGCTCATAGGGTTAGACATATTACAGGTACTTGCAACAAACATCTATGACCATTGAGATGGACTGAAGGGATATGTAGAAAAGTGATACCGTTTGCTACACCCTCACTAATGAAAGCCAATGAAAACAGAAATAAACATGAGCTATGTGAAAGGTGAGAAGGCTATAGAAAAGTTTTAAATCCCTCCAAAGGGCTAGGCAATGTAATATTCCTGAGACATTCACACTGGCACCTTCAAATCTAATTTGCCACACTAAGGAAGTAATACCATATTCTAGTTAAATAATTTAGCTATTATTCAAGAGTAATTCTATTAACAGTCCATTCATTTTCACCAGGGTAGTTTAGTTACTAAAATTCATGTATTGTGTCTTGTGACTATTAGTGATACTCTGGAAAGTATTATTTATGAGCACGTACTTAAAAAATTTGACAAAGATTTCCCATGGAACTGAATACTGAAGACATGATTTCCAAAGCTAGCTGGTAAACTGACAGGGATGGGCCTGGTCCAACATTCTCTCATATCTGGAGTGTTTCATCCTATCTTTCCATTAAGAAAATAGGGAGAAAGCTGAAGGAGAGGTGTTATTTAGAAATTTGGAATACTGGAGGAAGAGGCCTTTATTTATTCATTTTTATTATCTTGAAACAGCTTTACAAAATAGTTTTAATTCAACATGTCGATTTACATGTACAAAGCACCCTAATCATTGTCACCCCTTTTTCTTGCTATTTCACCTACCTAATCCTTGACACAGAATATGGTTTTAAATTGCTTCAAGATAAAAGCAAAACATAACAAATGGGGAGGGAAGAGCTGATTATTTAGAACTTGCTCTGTGCACTGAGAGCTATGTTGCTGGATAAATCTAGAAAAGGGCAAATATTTAAAAGCAAAGTGCTGAAATAATTTTCAGTTTCTGCTTCAATTCCTTGCTTGATGATGTACAACTAATGTCCTGTCTTATATAAACACACCAATTTAATTTGTTTTCTTTTATACAAAGTAGCCTTAGACCAAGGAACAAAGGTAAGATTAGCCAGGCGCCAGTGGCTCCACACTTGTAATCCTAGCTATACAGGAGGAGACTTAGATCTGAGGATCCAGATTTCAAGCCAGCTCAATCAGGAAAGTCTGTGAGGTTCTTATCTGCAATAAGCTATCAAAAAAGCTGAAAGTGAGTTGTGGCTCAAGTGGTAGATGCTAGCCTTGAGCAAAAATGCTCAGGATCTGAGTTGAAGCACTTGGACCTTTTTTTTGTGTGTGGGTCATGGGGCTTGAACTTGGCCTGGGTGCTGTCCCTGAGCTCTTCAGCTCAAGGCGACTGCCCTACCCTTGAGCCAAGCTCCACTTCCCATTTTCTAGAGGTTAATTGGAGATAAGTCTCTCAGGTACTTTTGTTCCCAGGCTGGCTTTGAACCTTGATCCTCAGACCAGCCTCCTGAATACTAGTATTCCCTGACCTGGCTTTTTAAGGAAGATAACACTACTCATCCAAGCAGTTACTCTTTTCCTTCCCACCCACATGCATACATCCGTACACATGTACAAATTAACTATCACATTTGCTTTTCTATTTTTTTCTTTTTTTTTGCTAGTCCTGGGGCTTGAACTCAGAGCCTGCACATTGTCCTTTGGCTTTCTAAAGGCTAGAGCTCTACCACTTGAGCAACAGCACCACTTCCAAACTTTTCTCTGTATGTGGTACAAGGAATCAAACCCAGGGCTTTATGCATTCTGGGCACACACTCTACCACTAGTCTATGCTCCCGGCCCAACACATTTTCTTTTGTAAAGATATAATTCCAAATCACAGCATTAATTATAGAATCAGACTGACCACAATTAGGGCTATGGTCCTGCCATATTGGTCTTGATTTCCTTACTTATAAAATGGGACTAGGTGTGATATATTCCTTATCAATATTAGTAAGAGTTGTTATTCAATGGAAAACTATGCACTCCTGAGAGAAGAACGGTAAAAAAAGATCAAAACAACCAAAAAACCTTATATGTAAAGGATCAGATAAGAAATGTTTTAGGCTTTGCCAGTTTTATAGTCAATGCTACAACTACTCTACTCAACAAAAGCAGACCTTGACAAAACACAAATGGTTGTGTTCCAATACAACTTTACAAAACCATGCAGTGGACTACATTCAGCACGTGGGCAGTAGTCTTTCTGGGTTAGATGACTCTAGCTTTTTATTGTTATTGAGTTATTTTACAACTCTGCATTTGTGAAAATAATTCTGGGTCATTAACATGCAAATTGTTTAATAGAATTGCTACAGGAGAAACTCGCTTTGCTTCTGTTTGTATATTTATTTCAATATTCTTGATCTACAAATATTTTTGTTCTTTGGAGTCTCCATTTAACTGGTTGGTACATCTTTACTAGATCTCACATTGAGTTAAATCTTTTAATTTGTTGAAAAATATATTTACTCTGACATGTTTTTTTAAATGGTATGAGTGACTTTATTCAGGACCAGTGTGACAGGTGTCAAGACTATTACAATTGGGGAAAATGGTCAGACTCAACTCCAAATACAGCAGGGACAGCTGCAGATTTGCAGCCAATGAGTATAGTGAGTGGAAAATTACTAAAAGGAGACATCCAGGGTGAGGAGACTCTTGCTAAATCTATAGCAGGATTTTTATAGAAGACAGGCTGGGATGATTAGATACTAAGACTGTGCGAAGTCTAACTAAACTAATTTAGCAAGGTTCTTGCTCAGATTGGCCTAAGGAGCTAGACAGGCTGAAAACAAGGCCTAATAATGAGACTTGGTCAATAGCAAATAAAGATGACTCATGGGAATCTATTTAGAGTTAGATAAAGAAGAGTCTTCATTATTCCATCATCTTGTCCAAGAAAAGAAGAATGCTCATTAACCATACAAATCTATTTCTCATGTGGTTCTGCAGAAGGGTCAACTATAGACAATCTACAGTCCCAGTAAGGGTACGTGAGTAGGAAAGTTTTAATTCCCAGCATTGTTAGGCATGATGCCGGGAGAAAAGCTGTGAATGTCAATTTTTGAGTTACAGAGAAATATTAGAAAGAAAAACCCAGAAGAGTTAAGAGTTCAGTAAGGACTGATAAAATATGCAAACTTGTGATATTGTTTTCCATAGAAACAAAAGTTCTCTCTGTGGTTTTCTCCCCCTTTATAGTCAAAGATAACCAAATAAGGTAATTCTTGTTTACAGAATCAATCTGCTCTTGTTTCTATTTGGCCTTCTTATTTATATAAGTGCAGCAAGATTGAGGGCTGTCAAATCCTTTTCAAGTTTGCTTTACTAGAACTTTTCATGAGAAATCTCAAACTTTCAAATGCCTTGTGAGGTCAGAAAGCCAAGCCAATAACTTCACCTGCTTTCACCAGCAATACCTATAAATATGGGCGAGTTCCTCTCTTCTCAAAGCTTCTAATATTCTTTTGTCTTCCAGGAACAAAGAGACTTTCTTACTCACACATCTATAAGCCTGGGAAATCTGTGATCCAGGCACCACACTGATTTTCCTAAAGCCTTCATAAACCTTGATTCTATAAAGCCAATCTTAGCTCCGTACAACTTACTGGTCCTATCTGACTTCATGTACCATTCTTAAATATGACATTCTAATAAGAGGGTTAGCAATGTAATTTTTAGTTATGTTGTTAGAAGGAGGAGGAATTTTTTTCTTTTCTTTTGTTTTTGACAGCACTAAGATTTGAACTAAGGGTCATGTAGTATTTCCTAATTAGTCACATTACCCATGGAACCATGTTACCAGCTCTTCTTTGCTTTAGTTATTTTTTCAGATAAGGTCTTACACTTTTTGCTTGGACTGGCTTCAAACTGTAGTCCTTCTGAGTGAACAAAATTATAGCATTAACCACCATATCTGACCCAAAGCCGATCATTTCTTATTGAACTCATGTGAATAACCCTATTACCATGGAAATAAGACTATTTCTTTTTTATTGTTGGAGTAATGTACAGAGGGGTTACAGTTACATTCATCAGATAGTGGGTACATTACTTCTCGAACATTGATACCCTTTCTCATGTTTTTGTCCCCTTTTCCCTCCTCCCACCCCCTCTAGACTATTTCTTGAAAGTTCCAAATTCTGAAGGGATTAAGGAGAGAGAGAAGTACTTTATTTTGGTTAACAAAAGTGCATTCTAAAAAGTTATTATGAATTATAGAGATTTTAAGAAAAGGGGAAAGAAGCTCCTTATATTAAAAATACAACCAGTGATATTCCAAACAAAAGTCAAAAAATCAGTCATTCATAATCAGTTCATTTGGTCTCATGTGACTGCAGTCCTTACTCTAATAGATCATGGGTTAGTTTCTTGACACTATCAACTTTTCAACCAGAGTTCTGGAACCCTTACTCAGAACTGTGGGATAATCTTAAAAGTTTTTTAAGCAGAGTCACAGACATCTAAGCTGTACCTTGGAGAAGGTTCTATGAATGCCAGAGAAGAATGTATATCCTCATGCTACTAAGTAAAATGATCCATATGGGTCTATAATGCTGCTCAAATCTGCTATTTCCTTACTGATTTTCTGTCCAGATAATTGATCCATTCAAAAGTAGGATATTGAGGCTTCTTATTACTCTTATATTGCTGTGTGCCTCTTTTTCCAAATCTGACTTTATTGCAATTGTGTATGTGAATGCTTTGTTATTGGGTATTTATTTATAATTGTTATATCTTCCTATCAAATTATACTTTTAGCCTTATAGAATGACTTTATATCTTAGGACAGTTTTTCACTTAGTGTCATTATCTACCCTAAAGTAAGTTGCTTATATTTTAGTCATGTTATCCATTTTTATCCAATCAGCTATCTCTTGAACTGGTGAGTTTAATTCACATAAATATATTCATCAATATATTTAAGGGCTCCCTGCCAGCACTTGGTTGTTTTGTACTGATTTTATAACTCACTGACTCCTTTCTTTCTGACTTCTTTTGTGATTTGATTATTTTTTGGTAATGATATGCAGATGCTTTGTGGCTCACAGTAGGATCCTATCCTAATGAACTTATTAGAAGTTGAAAATTTCATGAGTCTAATATAAATTTAATTTATCTAACTACCAAACATCACACATACTCAAAACACTTATATTAGCTTATATTTGTGAAAAAAACACCTAACAAAAAGCCTGCTTTACAATCAAGTGTTTAATATCTCATGTAATTTATTGAATTCTGAACTGTATATAAAAACAAAATTGTTGCATAGGTAGGCTTTTATAACATTGTAAAGTTGAAAATTTTAAATCAAACCATAATGATTTGGTGACTGTGATTTGCTTTATTTTTTTTTCTATCTACTAAACCTTTTATTCTGGCCAGGAGTTGGGCATAGTGGTAGAGTGCTTGCCTAGCATGCACAAAGCCCTGGTTTCGATTCCTTGGTACCATATACATAGAAAAAACTGGAAATGTTGCTGTGGCTCAAGTGGTAGAGCTCTCACCTTGAGAAAGCCCAGTGATAGCGCTCAGGCCTTGAGTTCAAGAACTGGGACTGGCAAAAATAAATAAATCTTTTATTCCTCTGTAGTTGTCATAGGCTTCCATAATGCTTCCTATAGTTATCTATTTTAAACTGTTAACAATTTAATTTCAATTGTATGTGAAACTCTACAATTTACTTACTTCTTCCCACAATTTGTTATTGTATTGTATTTTTTATTTTTACATCCTTTATCGTTTAACAACTTCTGGTGGCTTGAGTTATTGCTGACTCTTAAGATATTCATTTGGGGTTCTGACATAAGGCTTAGGTATCAAATGATCACAATCAATATAACTGTCAAAGAAAAATGATTCTGACACTTGTTAAAATGGTAAGAAATCATTGCTCAGGACTATCTCAGTAAGGCAAATAGGTTAATATAGCAGATGGCTAAGCATTTATAGCCAATGGGCACAATGATTAGAAAATTATTAGGAGGAGACATGAAAGGTAAAGAGTCCCTTCTTTCTCTCTCTTTTCTTCCCTTCCCCTCTCTCTCTTTCTGTTGACAGTACTGGAGTATGGATACAGGGTCTCATGCTTCCTAGGAAAGCCCTCTACCACTTGAGCCATGCCTAGAACCCCTTCTGCTTTAGTTTTGTTTCAAGATAATGTCTCACACTGGCACTGGCCTTAGACTACAATACTCTTACCTCTCATATAGCTGTGGCTTACACACACAAGCCACTACATCCAGCAGGATTTTAAGAAAAGATCTAGCTGTCCCTGAACTATGATTCTTTATCTCTGCCTTTCCAGAAGGGTAGTAGAATTTTTTTTCTGCCAGTCCTGGGCTTGAGCTCAGGGCCTGAGCACTGTCCTTGGACTTTCTCAAGGCTAGAGCTCTACCACTTGAGCCTCAGCACCACTTCCGGCTTTTTTTTTCTATGTATGTGGTACCGAGGAATCGAACCCTGGTCTTCATGAATGCTGGGCAAGCACTTTAACCACTAGGCCAAACTCCCGGCCCAGGGTAGTAGAATTCTTGCAAACCTATTTAACAGTGTTAAGGGTAGAAGATGAGGGATCTCATCAGATAAAAAGGGCGAGGGGACTCACTGAGTTAGTTGAATTCTTCCTAAAATTCAGCTTAGCAGATTGACAATAAGTCCTAAGAACCAGGCCTAGTTGAAAAGAGAACTCTAAAGATCCTGCCCAAAGCATGGTCAAGGAAAGAGTCTTTGTCAACATGTGTTTATTTGACATCTGTATTAAAGACATAATTGTACCTTCACTGAAAATTATCCTTTAATCCAGCCAGTGTTTTGAAAGGATTACCAAAGCACCTGGCACATTGCATGAACTTGACAAAGTAGTTTATATGTTTATATGAATCAGAGTGTTTATATGTTTATATGAATTAGTGTTCCAAGAAAACGTGGAGCCCTATCCAGATGGTTCAAATAAAGAGAACTGAGTGAAGGGATTACTGTGTGGGAAGGTTAAGGAATTAGCAAGGAATGTCAAAGCACCAAGAAATTGATAGGAAAATGATTATACTCCTGCGCAATCGAGACAAGGGCAGGAAATAATGTCACTGGATGTCAGGGAATGTTTAGGCCATGGAGAAGCAGGTACCTGTTCACCTGTCATGTAGCTACTCAGCTTTTGCTAGAGATGGAGGGTTGAATCAGGTAGGAACCAGAAAAGAAATGTGCCAACCTTTCTTTCTGCCTTCTGATCAACTGCTGGGCCCTTCCATTCCAATCAGAAATCAACTGACAGGAAGGCTTGGGTGAAACGCTTTGTCTTTCCTGATACAGAGGGTTGCGAAACAGAGTCAAGAATGCATTTTGGGGTCCAGGAGTTTGGCCTAGTGGTAGAGTGCTAACCTAGCATACACGAAGACCGGGGTTTGATTCCTCAGTACCACATAAATAGGAAAAAGCTGGAAGTGGTGCTGTGTCTCAAGTGGTAGAGCTCTAGCCTTGAGAATGCCCAAGAACATTGATTAGGCCCTGAGCTCAAGCCCCAGGACTGGCAAAAAAAACGAATGCATCTTGGGCATTTGTGGGGGATAAGGACATTGAAGTATAACTAACATGTTTATAATTCTACATACTCAAAACTTATGTGATGCACAGCACAGAGTGAACACTAATATAAATTATGGACAGTAGGTGATAGTTTGTGTCAATATAGATTCACTGATTGTAATGAATGTGCCACTCTAATGGGAGCTGATGATAATGTATATACAGAAATCATGGTACTTGCCACTCCATTTTGCTGTGAAACTACAACCACACTAAAAAATTAAAATATCTTCAGCAATTCAAAATATTCTTACAACCCATTGTTCTCTAAAGCCTTTGCAAAAAACTTGTGAAAGAAATAGGACAATTAGAGTATATCCATATTACAAACAAGGAAAGTACAGCTTCACGTACTTCAAGTTCAACAAACAAGTCACAAGACCTTCTATTTCTAAGTTCAGTGAACGTATGACAGAAGTTAGATTCTTGTGCAATGAAATTCTAAGGAAGCCAAGGAAGAAAGCAAAGAGTTCTTTCACATTTCATTATCAAAGAAAACTGGATTCCATTCCTACTTCTTACCATCAAAGTATGTCTAACTGTGAGGTTAGGAAGGATATATAAGCCTCATCTTCTCATTCTGCATAACTTCTAGAATTGTGTGTTGAAGTGGGTGTACTTTGAGAGAACGTACTAATATTTTTTGTTGTTGTTGTTGTTGGTGGTGGTGATGGTGGTGGTGGTCATGGTGGTCATTGGGCTTGAAGTCAGGGCCCGGGCCTTGTCCCTGAGCTTTTTGCTCAAGGCTAGCACTCTAGTATTTTGAGACACAGTTTCACTTCTGGTTTTTATTCCAGTGGTTAATTGAAAATAAATCTCATTGATTTTGCTGCTTGGGCTGGCTTTGAACTATGAGCCTCCAATCTCAGCCTTCTAAGTAGCTAGGATTATAGGCGTGAGTCAGCAGCGCCTGCTCTTCCTTCTATTTTAACCTCCCACTTCCACATGCTTACTTTAGCTGTTTTCCTAATGACAAAGTAGCCCATAAAGATGCCAGATATAGGAGATGTTCAAATCTCACAAGTAGGATAGAGGGCTGTCAACATACCAGCTTCAAAACTTCCCTTGTGATCTATATTCCATTTGCCTGAAAAATCTCCCCTTACTTCCTCCTCAGGCTAATGTATCTTCCTCTTTAGTGGCTCAGTGTAAATATCACTTTCCTTTTTAGATGCTCACACTGGCAATCAATTTACATAGTTTTCCTATTTTTTTTCTTATGCCTCATTTTGTGTTATTATCTAGATATTTGAGCTCATCTCTATAAAATATAATGTTTATAATAACTGGTAAACATTTTCCATCAATACGTCAGTGTTCAGCCCAGATCCTAACATGGAAGTAGTACTTAATGTTTGTTGAATAAACGAATGTGAAAGAAAACAAATTAACTGAATGATACTAGTCACTTGATGAAGCAGCCTTCTCTACTTCCAACCAGAGACTGTGAATGGAATCAAGACCGGTTTTACAATTGATTGTAAAGACTTGGTCTTGTATTTGGGGTGAGATGGGAAGGCAAAAGAGGGATTGAGGCAAATTGTGTACCACCTTGAACTTCACCTACCATCCTTTACCATACCTAGTGACTCATATTTAGCATTTAGTGAATACATTACATAAATGTGAATGAATAAATGAGCAAATGAATGAAAATATGATCTCTAATGCTAAAGAACTCAGAAGGATTGAAATAAAATACAGCCATATTCATGCAATTACTAGAGAATTCCAAAGATGGGAGGAGGTGCTAGATACATACCAGGCTTCCACCAAGTATTTGGTGAAAATAGTTTGCTAATCATATTTATATACTTCAAATTGGTTTATTGTTTGCTTTTTCTCCACTGTTTGAGTGAGGAGTGAGAAACAGCTTCAGGATAGAGCCCAAGTCTCCAATTGATTCAAATCGTTGGGAGCCTAGCAAAGAGTCCAATATTGGGGGTATACCAAAAAACACATGGTGTTTCAGCACATTGGATTAACTTTTTTTGCATGTGACAGTTTGGGAGTTTGAATCAGGGCCTGGACTCTGTGCCTGAATTTCTTTGCTCCACTCTGCCACAGCTCAAATTCTGGCTTTTTTTTGTAGTTTATTGGAGATAAAGAGTCCCATGAACTTTCCTTCCTGGGCTTGCTTTGATCTGCAATCCTCAGATCTCAGCCTCCTGAGTATCTAGGATGACAGACATGAGCCGGCACTGGGGCCCAGCTATACTGGATTCATTTTTAATGTACTGTAGTTTGTATGCCCCCTGGAAGTGCTACCAATATGGGTTTCTGTCATCTTGTGTAGTCAAGAGGTAGCTCTAATATGCTTCTAGCTTTTCCTAACTCTTCAGACTTCCTTTGTGATCAGAGTGCAAAGGATGGCTGCTGTACTGTAATACGTTAAGGGTTGAAAGAAAGAATTGAACATTTTTTTCAGCCTATTCTGTAGAGCCATCATTTTACCACTCTGGGTTTCAGTTTTTTCACTCATAAAATTAGAGGATAGTGGGTGAATAATGGAATTTTCAACATCCCTTTCTGCTCTTAGAGGATTTTAATCCTTGACATATCATTGGAATAATTGTTTTCAATGGCCACAGTCCTCTTTTAGCTTCTAGAACATTCCTAAATCATTTATTTGTTGAATCTCTGGACCATTTCCAAATATTTTACATTTTCCTCTTCCTGAAGGTTCTCCTTTCCTGCACTGAAATACCCAACAGTGGTCAATTTAGTGACTGGAGCTTATTTTCATTTTTTGGCATTAGATTTCTGACATCTGGAACAACTTCCTGTGAGATTCTGAAGGGCACCCTCCCACAGTGTCGTTAGCATCAGCAAGCAATTTACACCCACCCAGAACTCATCATGCCTAAGACATCTTGGGGAGTCTTATTG
Organism: Megascapheus bottae; assembly: GCF_031878675.1. Taxonomy (NCBI): domain Eukaryota; kingdom Metazoa; phylum Chordata; class Mammalia; order Rodentia; family Geomyidae; genus Megascapheus; species Megascapheus bottae. The sequence goes on along the minus strand of NC_143547.1, from coordinate 5,655,865 downwards.
TAATTAGAAGAAAATGACAACTGCAATGGGAAACCAGTATTAGAATAGAAATCATTAATTCAGGCAAAATGTAGCTGGAAGTACTAATTCAGTAACAATTCATGTGAGGTAGTGAATTTTAGAAGGCAAGGAGAGTATACCAAGTCATTCTGTGCTCAGGTCTCTGAGATCCCACCAACTCAAGAGCCCCACTAAAGCATCTATTTGTCAGTTAAAATGCCAGCAATCCTGATGAACTGATAAAACAGGAGAAGCCACTCACAAGTTTCTAGGACATCACCTTTAAATATCAACTTCTAGGGCTAGCAATGGACTGTTTCTAGTTGTAATCATCTAGATGCAGATCCTGATAAGAAGATAGGAATGGACTGGTTTGTTTAGGAGATGATCCCAGGAAGCTCTTTAGGAGACTGGGGAAGTGAGACCAGGAAGGGAAGGAAGTCAAGAAGAGAAATATTATTGTATAGAGTAGCACTGTGTATGGCTCAGTCTCAGTCCTGCCAGGCAATTCTGAAAGACTAGGAGGAACTGGGCTTAGAGGGTGTCATCTGTGGGGCATGGAAACTAGTTATCTTTCATTTCCTATCCATTCTTGGCTCTTTCCTGCTCCTGGAGGCATTGTTGGCCCCCTCCTATAGACTGAAAGGGAACCTCAAAACAAAATGCAGGTGCTTGAAATCATATATCTTAACATGCACAAGAATGGATAGTTCTGAGTGGCACTCACAACACCTGTTACATGCACTCTGACCACAGTTTACACTGCTGGGTAGTGTAAACTTGTCCCAATTTACAATGGGACAATTGTGTGGGGAAAATCATCGCATGTTTAATATGAGTAAGCATTATTGATCACTGAGCTATTGCCTTTGTTTTCCAGATAAGAAAACCAAAGGGTAGAAGAACATTAACAAACAGAAATATAATGTTAGCACCAGCACAAACAAAGGAAGAAAGGGTACTTTTTAATGGGGGGATCTCAAATTATTGAAGTTTAGCTGGTTGTACATCCTGTCAGACATAAGAAGTCAAGCTCAGGTAGAGCACTAGAAGAACAGAACCAGATATTCTGTATCACTATGTCCCCACCCTAGGTCCTGGCCTATAGGAATCCCTCAAAAAAGCACTGTTGAACATTGGTTAGAAACATCCTTTGGGTGTCTGTCCCAGCTACTGTGAAACAGTTGTGAGCAAGTCCTGCCTGAGTATCACTACTATTTTGAAGGTCACCTAAGTGAAGAAGACATGATCGAGTGGAGAAAGGAACGTAAAAGAAAATGAAGAGTCTTCCTACTCATCAGTCTTTTCTTATCTGATCCCTTAACACAAAGAGAGAAATAAAGATATAGAATAGTGTAAAGAATTTTCCAGAAAGACCATTGTGTTTGCCTGGAATGAACTCTTTTGACAATAGGCCCAACACCCCCTTTTAACAAGAGGCAATTTGCTCAAGGTTTTATTCCCACCATAAATCTTATCATTTTTCTCCTCCTTACCCTGCCAGTCTCTCTTCTCTGTATTACACTCACAGCTCCCTTTCCCAGCAGCAGAGGTAATAAATGGTATGCTCACAATGCAGAACTTAAGGTTTCAAGGTGAAGCCTTTGGAAGCCATTCTTTTGTAATTTCATTTATGGCTCTGCCATATTTCATGGTGCAACTCACTAATACTGTGGGTGGCTTTGTTTGTGTCTGAGAGAAAAGGAAAGTGAGCTAACTCTTCATCCCCTCACACAGTCCACCCTCTCCCTGAAATTTGTAAGGGTAAGCACCTCCCAGGTTTTGAAAGGTAGTTTTAGCCTTTCCTGGTGTCCACACTTGCTATCCAGCTAGCCATGATAACTGATGATGATGATGATGTCACTGTTTTAGAAGCCATTCTATAATCTCTTCACTCCATCATGAGGTTCCTACAGTCCTGGTTGTTGAACCAGGCCTGTATCTTCTAGCTACGACCAGACAGTTATGTATCTTGAGAGTGATAAGTAGGGAGTAGTGTTACTTCTTTGTCTCCTCCATTATGCTATACACACATCCCAGTTCTACATGAGTGGTAGTAGCTGGCTGGATGCACGATTGTCAAGCTTCATAATGGAGGGTCCTAAAACCATCTGATCAGGGGCAAGCAGCATAGCATGATTGGACCACATACTTTAAGAAAAGTCAAGGAAGGAAGAAGCTGAATAAATATATTCACCACTCCAATAAGTGTCGTTTTATCTGAAGTCAAAGTAGAATCTGATTTTGCATGCAGATTTCCTATCTCCCCCCATCTCTGACACACATACTAGGAAATATTCACTAAATAAAATCAATGAAGGTATCTGCCATGACTTTGTTTATCCAGAGCCTCTATATGATGAAATGAGGAAAAGTATAGAAAACAGAGCTGAGCTCAAATCCTGTCTCTATCTCAAGCTATCTGAATGGACCCAGGAAGCTGCCTTAACCTCCCACTGTTTCAGGGTTCTCGTCTGTAAAATGGGAATGTAATTCCCATCTCTTAGAGTTATTTTTTAAGGATTACATGATATATTGTCTATGAAATTCTTAATGAAACTTGGGCATCTCAGAACATGGAAAATATCAGTTACATTTTCCTCTGTCTAGTCCATTGTTTCTGCTCACCTGGCTGTCTGTCAATCAACCTTTAAAGCTCTACTTGAATATATCAGACCAGGAAGAGGTGATCACTCTTTCTGCTCTGCTATGCTTATATCTCTTCCATCAGCCATTACTGTGCTTCTTAGTCCATATTTCAATGAGTTGAGCCTCTGTTCTCTATCTTGGAGGTACCCTCAGTGCTTAGTATACTGTCTGGCATGTAGCAAGACTTCAACAACAACAACAAAATCTTTTCTGTGTAGGAGAAAAAAATCAGAAGAAACCAGAAATTTGACATGGGCTTTTACTAGGATTATGGATGGCTTTCTTTTTATTATTTTTGAGGGGTTCATCTGTGTCTTTAAACAGTTATTCTTTCAATGACCATATTGTAAATAACCAGCCTTGTAAAAGTAAGTAAATACATGTTAAATGGGCAGATGTGTGGAGATATCAAAGATCCTATCCGATAGAAGAATAAATGCATTTACTACATTTGAGATCTTTCCACTCCTCAAGTTTTGAGTATCTGGATATGAGATTGGGTATGCTGCAGGGATAAAAAAAATTGATACTTTCTCCATGAGCTTACTCCTACCTCCTACTAAATGGATAAGAAAATCCCTGTCACTTCCATAATCTAACTCCACTCCCTTCTTTTCAAATAACATGCTCTGAAGAGGAGAAAACATTCCCACATCCTTAATAGTCTATATCAGGCTCAGCAAATATTTTATACATTTCTTATTAAATATTTTTGTGTTCACAGACCACACAATCTCTGTCATAATTACCAAAGTCTACTGCTCCATCAGGAAAGCAGCCATAGAGGATGCATAAAGGAACGAGTGTGGCTGTACTAACAAAACTTTTACAAAAACGTAAGTCACCTGGATTTGATCATTATGCCTTTATTTACCAACCCCTGATTTATGAATTTGCCAGTGTTGTTTCTCTTCTTGGAAGGCCCTGTCTCCTGCCTGCCTATCTATCTTCTACTTTTCAACTAAAATGTTATTATTTCTTATCTACTGCTTTACCCTGATCTTTTTTTATATTTTTTATTGTAATTAATAAAAGGGTTACATGATATTTGCCAGATAGAAGGTGCATTAATTCACATACATTGATACCCTTTCACATGTCTTGGTACCCATTACCCTCCCTTCCACCCACCACCCAGCCCCCCGTCTTGGTTTTCCCCCCTTCCCTATCAAATTTCAAATAACCAAATACAAATAAATTCAGTATATCAGATAACAAAGTGACAATATGTAGCAATATGTAACAATATGAGATACCCAAGGGACAGCAAAGGAGATGAGAGGCAACATAGTACATTAAGGACAACAATCATTCGTTATATGGCTTTTGTTTCAATATCCTGGAGGTCCTTTCAATTAGCTTCATACTATATGGCCTTATGTATCAAGATTTTGCTCTATTGCAGATCTCTGCTAGGAGAGCACAAGGTTTCTACTGATTATGACAAATGAGGGAAACCATTGAGCCTAAGTTCCTTTGAGTCTGACTTACTTCACTTAATATGATTTTTTCTAAGTCTTTCCATTTCCTAACAAATGAGTCGATGTCGTTTTTTTCTGACAGCAGCATAGAATTCCATTGTGTACAAATACCACATCTTGTTGATCCACTCATCAACTGAGGGACATCTAGGTTGGTTCCATATCTTTGCTATGGTGAATAATGCTGCAATGAACATTGTTGTGCTAGTGGATTTATTATGCCCTAGATTCTGGATGGTTGGGTAAATGCCAAGTAGTGGAATTGCTGGGTCATAGGGGAGCTCTATGTTTAGCCTTTTGAGGCACTGCCATACTGCTTTCCATAGTGGTTGGACGAGTTTGCACTCCCACCAACAGTGTAGTAGTGATCCCTCCTGGCCACATCCCCTCCAGCATCTGTTGTCATTCGTTTTCCTAATCCTGGCCATTCTAACTGGAGTGAGGTGGAATCTTAGAGTTGTTTTGATTTGCATTTCTTTTATGACCAGAGATGTTGAGCATTTCTTCATGTGTCTCTAGGCCATTTTTGTTTCTTCTTCAGAGAAGACTCTTTAAGTCTTTGGCCCATTTTTAATGGGATGGTTGTTACTTTGGAGATTAGTTTTGGAGTGATTCAATTTTTTGAGTTTTTGATATATTTTAGATATGAGGCCTTTGTCCGTTTTTAACCTGATCTTATACTGAATGACATGTATTTTTTGGGGGGGTCAGGGTAATGTATAGAGAGGTTACAGTTACATTTGCCAGATGGTAGGTGGATTATGTCTTGCACATTGATACCCTTTCTCATGGTTTTGTCCCCATTTCCCTCACTTCATCCCCTCCCAATCATCTTGTTTTCCCCATTCCTATTCCTATTTCAAATAAACAAATGAACGTATATACAATATACCAGGTAACAAAGTCAAATGCAGTAACAATATGAGAATAACCAAGGGGCAAAAAAGAGAAGAAAAATAACATAGTATATTAAGAACAATAATCACATAAGATAAAGCTCTTGTTTCCATATATTAGCGATCCTTTCATTTAGTCTGAATAACATGTATTCTAATAGGTGCTAAATATCAGATTGTTTCTGACAATTTTCTACTTCGTGGGAATTTTTTAAGGGTTATACTTTTTGATTACTTAGATCTGGAAGAGGATAATGTAAAGGATAAATATTTGTGATAATAGTATGCAAGGCATTTATCTCATAATGATGTGGTCAGCATAGCGATTCCTATCTCAGAAGAAAAAGACATAACAACAGCAACAAAACATTAAATAGTAGCTCAACAATGACCTACTGGCAGAACAAGAAAGGGAAGCCAGGTGCTATGATGCAATGGCCCATTCCTTAAGAAATGTTCTTACTCTCTAAAACCTTCAAGAACAATACACAAATAGCATCTTCTGATGGGAAATTTAAGACTCAATAACAAAGGAAAGGTGTTTTTTGGGGGAGGGTGTACATATGTCTTTGGACAAGCTAGGAATGATAAATCAAACCCCACTGCGGGAGATGAAGTTACTCTTCTAAATTAGTCACCATCCAGGAGTTTCTGTAGAACTCTGGCTACAGCTTTCATTTTTCATTTTTTTTCTGGTCTCCTAAATGCAGTTCCTGTATTCTTGGCTCTGTGAGATGAACTAAGGTTTATGCTTAGAATCACGTGGCAGCCCAGGCGGCTCTCAGCAAATGCAGCTGAGTAGCCCATAAACGGTCCTTGTGTGGTGGCAAAATGCTTGGCTGCCTCTCCCTAAAAAGGAAATAATACAGAAAATGTGCATTACAGTCACTGTGTCACTGATAACACCATTTCCTGGCTTTCAGAATCACTTGCTGACAGAATAGATTCTTAAAGGGCAGAGATGAAAAGCCTATTGATTCACACTTGGGGACTTTCTGAACATTTGACAGCCCCCATCTTTTCACCACCAGCAGCTCTGTCTGTTAGGAACACATACCATCTGGCCCTAGAGTCACTAGTACCAAATGAAGGAATGCATTCAGATGGAGTATTGACCTGAGCATTTAAAAAAGGCCTTCTGTGGATCCCCTTGGAATTTTGGCCTTAATGGCTTCCTCTCCATTCATTCTGAATCATGGAACACCTTTGAAAACAAAGCCAATATATTCATTCAGCACTTCAATCCCTTACTTACTAAGTGGGTAAAGAATATATTGAGCAATTGACAAATGCCAGTATTTCAGAGAAAGTAGTGTAAACATCAGATATGGTCCCTATGTTCCCACAAAGTACAGCTGAACAGACAAGACAGATATTAAATATTTTTCAATTGACTGTTTTGAAGGTTATGTTCGGGAGAGTAGATTATGCTATGAGTTAGATGAACATGTAATTTACCACCTCAGCCTGGATGCCTTTGGAAGGAAAAGTCCATGCTATTAATAATGATTCCAGAATAACAGGTTACACCAGGGTTGTCTTGAGCCAGTCATGACATATGTTTTACTCTAGCTTTGGCCATTCAGCAAAGGCCTCAACTTGTTTATAAGTTTCCCTCCTTCCCCTCTGGTTTCTCTGGTCCTACTCCCCCTTCCCTACTGCTTTTGTTCCTTTATAGGTGCAGCAGAATTAGGTCACATAAGCGATTGAACTCATTGATGTCAGTGTTTTAAATCCAGCACAAGGCCATGCTGCCAGGCATTGATCTGATATCATTTCCTCTGACTCTAGGTTACCTTGAAAAGTACCTTCACCACATTGAGCCTCTAAATCTTGTCTATTGCCTCTGATTCCAACTTTCTTCCCATATTTCAAGATTATAGCTGGACCTCTGCCCAGGGTTGGTCTGTGCTTTGATACTCTTTAGCAACATGAGAAACACATTGGCTTTGGTGTTCAGGCAGCTCCCTCTTCCAGGATGATGGTTTCTCCAAAGCCCAAGGCTCTGTCTGATGCAGCACTCACCCAGGAGACATCCCAAAGGGATCAAAATACCTTCTCGCCTACCTATCATTTACTCTGCCTGTAAGTCTAAGGTGTGACAAATTTATCTTTTCATTCAGGATGGCTGGAAAGTCTGTTGCATTCGTGGCAGCCTTGGGGCTTGTGGTAAATGTTAGTCAGGACCCCAAACCCTCAGGCCACCTCTGAGTTCACCTGCAGTCACAGTGAATAATTCCCAGTGGGTGGGCAGCTTCTCACCTCAAACACCTGCAAAACCTTTCACCTGAGGCTTTCTGAAGCCCCTCCCGGAACTTGCTTGAGCCACACAAGGCAACCCTCAGAGAATGGGAGCCTGCAGTGGATGGATGTTGTACACACGCTCCAAAAGGACCTGGATGATTCTTGCTTCATCTTTGCACAGTTAGCGCCTACATTCAATAGAACTACAACCGACCTTTGCAGCCAATGTAACACAGGAGAAACACTGGTATGGCATTACAAAGGGTGTTGATGTTTCCCCCTTACTCTCTTTGGATCACTTACTCAGAAGGAAGCCTACCATCACTGGTGGCTCCCGCCTGTAACCCTAGCTACTCAGGAGGCTGAGATCTGAGGATCACAGTTCAAAGCCAGCCCCGGCATGAAAGTCGTGTGACTCTTAGTTCCAACGAACAGGAAGTGGCACTGTGGCTAAAGTGGTAGAGTGCTGGCCTTGAGCTGAAGAGCTCAGGGACAGAGCCCAGGCCCCATGTTCAAGCCCCACAACTGAAGGCAGAAGACAGTTTGCCACCATGTGACAACACTCCAGTGGCATCCTGGAGAGGGTTATGTGGTAAGGAACTGGGGCCCTTTGCAATAGCTAGCACTATGTTATCAGCCTAGTGAGGACACCATCTTGGAAGCAGATCCTTTAACTTCTGACAATCCTTCTGTGATGTAACCCCAGACATCTTTGCCATAACCTTAAAGGGAGTCTCTCCCCTCCCTACCACTCAGTTAACCAATCAGTTAGCAGAACCACTCAGTTAAGCCAACCTTGCATCTCTGACCCTTAAAACAGTAAAAGAAAGAAATAGTAAAGTGTAGGTATACAATTTGGTAGATAGCATTAGTGAACTACAATGATGAATAAATACCCTAGCTTCCCAAAAGGTGATTTTTAGTGAGACTGAGACTCTGTTGTCCAAAGCAGTAATGGCATTGCTTGCTTTTTATTTATTTGTTTGCATTTCCTCCCCTCTGTGTCTCACCCTTCCCTCTCTTTCACTTCTGTGTTTTCTGATTATTTCTTCAGTATACTAGCCTATAAATCCTTGCCTTGACATTCACTTTGAGGGAACCAAAAACAATATAGATAATTTTAGTCCATGTTTATAGATCAATTTGTCAAAATAAGAGTAGTCGTTTTAAACTATTTTTTCTGTCTTAGCAAACTCTTACACTAAGTATTGGAAAAAATCGTTCTTACACTATGTGATTCTACTTATACCAAATGACTAGAATAGGGAATTTTCTAGAGACAGGAAGTATATTGTTGATTGCCTCAGACTGAGGATGGGTATTGACATAAAGACCATACCTATACTTGGCTCTAGTGATTTCAGGGCATGCTGGGACCATTGGTTGTGTATGTGTGGGATGATGTATACAGCAGATATAAATATGTGTACAGACTGGCTATCCGTTGTTTCCTTTGGTTTTGGCTATAAAACAAACCCTTCAAAAACATAGCAGCTTAAGACTTCCATGTATTTAGATCACACTTCTGATGACTGACATTTCCTGTTTCCCTACAGGCAGCTTATGAGTTATCCAAGGCTAAGGATCTAGGAAAGCCTTGCTCTTGTATCCATCTGCCAATGTAAACTATTGACTGAGCTAATGGAGGTGGACTACATATTTCTTACTATCCCTCCTGTTAGCTTGGATTTTAGGAGCCACAAGGTACAAAACCCCAACAAGTTCATTTCAAGCCTATACCTGCTAAATGTCAGCTAATTTCCCATTGATCAAAGAAAGCCAGCCTAGAATCAAGAAATGGGGAAATGGGTCCAACTCTTGGTAGGAAGACCTACAATGTTACAAGGAAAGAAAGTAGATGGGAGCCATCACCCATATAATCTATCACACCTATTTGGTTTTGGTTTTTAATTTTGTTTTCATTTAAAATCGTCAGGTTGTCATGCCTCTTCTCACTTGCTGGAGAATGCGTTTTGTTCAACAGCAGTTCTGGCACCTAGAGAATATCATTTATTTTCAGATGAATCATTTTGCCCTGAGATTAATTAAATGCTAACTCCTTCTCTTGAAGAAAATTATCTGTTGCCCTAATCAGCTATGACTGCCTTGATGATGTCCCCTGAGTCTGGTGACAAGCCAAATATAGTATGCCATTCCAAAAGACCTGTTGACAGTCTGTACTTGGTTCACAGAGCATAGGGGTGCTAAAATGAAGAAAAATGGCAAACTCCAAGTCAGGAGAGATGAGGGAGGGAGGAAGGGAGGGAGGGAAAGAAAGAGAGTAAGCAAGAGGAGAATAAGTGCTCAGTTAATGCAATTGGCATTAGTGTCATCATGGAGGAACAGCCAAGCAAATAGCACTCAGCACCTCCAAAGGAATTTATAGCCTGGAGCCTTTAGCTTCATCTTGTTTTAAGGGCGATCCAGCTGCATATGGGATCAAGTTTGACTAATAAGTAAGGGATAAATGCCCTGGATTCAATTTTATATTGTCATATGCAATTGAAATCTACACAGAAAGAAAAGGAGAAGGAAAGGTTGTTAGCTAATGAAGGTGATGGGACATGGCACATCTGGATTGGGAGGAATTTCCAGGAGACAGACTGAGCTTCCCTCAGGGAAACAAATATGCAGAGCAAGGAACAAGGTCCTTTAGCCCATTTTCCTCCTGCTTTCCCCTCACCTAACCTAATATCAGGTAAAGATCTACTAACTGTAAATACTCCTCTTGCCCAAAACTCTTTGGACACACATGTGTATGTGTGTGTGCACATATAGGGAAGAGGTAGAATAAGGTAGAAAAAAATCTCAATAAAATCCCCCCAAAAAAGTTATTCTCAAAGCATAATGGAATGGTCTCCCAAACAGAATCTTGGGTGATCTGAGAGGTTTCTAGTTGGGTCAATACCACTAGTTATCTATCATAATGCATTTTCCCTTTTACTTAGACACACAGCTGAACAGCATTTCACCACTTCACTTGATATTAAGCCTGGTCGAATGGCTGAATTATGGCCAGTGGAAGGAGAGAATAAGTGATGACGTCACTTCCAGAATTAAAACCAAAGTCTTATCTCTTCCAAGTACCACCCACCTGGAACCTACCTTCCAACCTATAGATCACAGTAGCCTACAGAATGGCAGAGCCACATAATAGAAGGATTTTGGACTTCTGGTTGATTACGGAATAGAGCTACCTCACCACTTTAGACCATGCATCTTTATGATAGTACCTAAAAAATTTCCTGGATCTGTACCATGCCACGTAGTCCTTTGCAGTGACTTGTTTTTCATGCTATCTAATATTCTCATTTATTCAATCTAAATTTTTCAAGGCCCCTTTGTGAGAATCTCCTCTGGCCTTGAGATCACTGTGATTTATATATCTGCTAGGAAAATGCTACAATAAAAAAGACCCCATCCATATAATGCTTGCTATAATCTTGGTAGCTTATACACCACAGTAGGCATGTACAGTGCTATGGAACTGAGTCAGCCACAGAAGCAGTCAGAATAATGACATCAACACCTACCCTATGATCCAACTATTTCACTCCTAGGTTATTTCACTCCCAGGTATATAGTCAACAGAAATGAAAATAGAGGTTCCTAAGAACACTTATACATGTTCATGGTGCCTTCCTTCAGAAGACAAAAATAGGAAATAATGGAACTATGTAATATGATGTGACAAATTATGTTAGAGTCATATGAATGAAACACTGACAAGTAATAAAAAGGAATGAACTACTCATACACACAGCTTGGATAATCTCAAAAACATTCTATTGAGTGAAAGAGCAAAATATAAAAGAGTATATATGAGAGCTGAGCACTGGTGCCTATAATCCTAGCTACGTAAGAGGCTGAGACATGAGGACAGAAGTTCAAAGCCCGCCTGGGAAGAAAAGTCCAAGAGAGTCTTATCTTTAATTAACCAGCAAAAAAACCCCAAAAAAACAAACAAAAAAAACAAGCAAGAGCATGATGAGACTCTGTGTTCAAGCCCCAGTTCAACCATCCAAAAAAAAGGAAATAAAAGAAGAATACATATAGAATTATGTCAATTTTATGAAATTCTAGGACAGCTCTTTCTATCTCCTCAAGGTAAAGAGGAGAACTTGTTCTGGCCTCATTCCTTCCTTGCGCCTTTCAGCCAATATCTAGGCTTAAACTCAGGGCCTATATTCTGTCTGTTAGGTTTTCCACCTAAGGTTGGCATGTTACCACTTGAGTAACAGCTCCACTCTCAGCTTTTTGCTGGTCTTCATTCCTAAGAGCATAGGAATATCTAAATATTTGATTATCTTCAAATACCTCTTCTTTGGTATTTTTTGTACTACTAGACTTAAGTGTCTCCAGTTTCTGCTCACTTCCCTCTTACCTCATTCCTCTTACCAAAGATCTTCAAATACTAAACTCTGAAGCTAAGATCTTTGAATAACTTTAATTAAAAAAGGAATTTATTCCCTAGAAAAGGGAAAGAACCTTGCAGCATATGACATCAAATGAATCACCATAATCAGAATTATTTTGTCCTTGAGATGTTCTGTAACATCTTGAAGGTCATCTGCCAAAACTGGTTCTAGGCTTCATCCTCATACTTCGACAGGCCAACGTCACTTTTCAAATCATTTCACAAACCCTTATAACCCTCATAAATGCTTACTAAACTCCTGGATCCACATTTGGCTTTTTCTTCAGTATATTAGCCAACTCAAGCTCAGTTTATACCATAAAACCCAAGCTACCATGAAGTAAAAGTTTTGGCACTATCTCTTACTAGTTGAATGACCTTCAGTAATTTTCTTTATTTCTTAGAGACTGTTTGCCTATTCTATAAAATGAGATAGTTGTGCTAATTAAATAAGATAATGTATGTAAGTTGCCCAATGTAGAGAACCATGTAGAACATGATTGGCAAAACAAACATCAAATATATCCTATTCCATAGAACATAGGTAGTAAATGATAATAATGATAGCATAATAATAATCATACACAGGTCTGTAGAGAATTTATTATGATATCTAGAATCAGTCTAATCATATTACAGATGAACCCTTATTTAACCAAACACATTCTTTTTTTTTGCCAGTCCTGGGTTTGAGCTCAGGGCCTGAGCACTGTCTTTGGATTTTCTCAAGGCTAGAGCTCTACCACTTGAGCCTCCGCACAACTTCTGGCTTTTTTCTATGTATGTCGTACCGAGGAATCGAACCCAGGTCTCCATGCATGCTAAGCAAGCACTCTACCACTAGGCCAAACTCCTGGCCCCACCAAATACATTCTTCTTATAATAGATTTCTAAATGGCCACAATTATGCTTTTTTTTACTGCTTGATTCTGAATTGGCCAAGAATGTGACAGCCATTACCTTGTATGAATTCTGTGTTTAAACCACAACAGGCCAGGCAGACTATTCTGCCTTCTAGCTGGCATGGAAACAAGCCTGACCTGAACCACTGGAATGTAAGAGACAGATGCAGTAATGATATGCTTTCTCAACTGAGGTCATCCTACATCAAGCAGTCCCCAGATAATACAGAAGCTGACCACATTTGCAAGAGTGAACTCAAGCTCAGGGGAGACTGACTTGGATCAGTATAACTACTTATCTGATCCCAGCCTGAATTGCTGTCCTATAGAATTGAGAGCTAAATAAATAAAGGACAATTGTTTTAAGTCACTAAAGTTTTGTGTTGGCTTGTAATGAAGCAGTAAAAGATAGATCATTTTTCTTGAGTTCACAGCTAGAATACTTTTGCATTCTCTTGCTACAAGATTGAGAATAGAAATAGTTCCCCTCAATAAAAGATGAGTTGAAAGTGACATGAGTCATGCTCATGCCAAAAGAATATAGGAACTGTGGTGTTCCTTCTCACTTTGTCTGGATCCCTGAATCACCACACAGAAGAGAGCCACTTACCAAATGAAACCATCTACTTGCACATTATATGATCTAGTATTACAATTCAACCCTAGTACACCAATAAAGTTTAACTATGATTCTGTTTATGAGAACTGGTGTTACCTTAACTGGCACACAGAATTATATGATTGAATGACCTCCATTTACAATTGCGATGAAAGAAAGAGCTGATAGACATTGAGGAAGGTTAGTATCTATTTAGACATAAATGAATATCGAGAACATCATGTATTTGATGTTTGTTTTGCCAACATGTAGGTCAGTGTTTCTTCACTTCAGTTTTAATGTGTATTATCTAGAGAGATTATTTTAAATGTACACTATATGACCTCATCCTCAGAAGTTGTAATCTAGAAAATCAGAATTAGAGGTCTCACACTTCGCATTATTAACACACTCAATGGGAAATTTGAATGCACATCTTATTTGAAAAACTTCAGTCTGCAGTAAGGTGTAGCATCCATGAGCAACATTATAAATGTGTTACCAGACCCTATGGAAGATCTAAGCCAGGTTTCTTGTAGCCAAAGGTAGGGAACACTGAGCAGCAACATGATAATGCATAGAGTAACTACCAACTCAGTCTCACTGAGTGCCCAGAACAGAGAACAAAGAATCCAATTATATCCATTGGAGGACAAGTGCAACTGTCATCACTGTTGTACCAAATAATGTACTGAATGTGACTACTTTTCTGTAATTAAGGTAGCAGGTTTTCAGGGAAGCACATTTGAGAATACAATGAAAATAGCATAACAAATTAAAACACTTCAATGAAGGCTCAGATTTTTTTCTTATTTTAATTCCAGTGTTTGTTGAAACTAAGATTTCATACTCCAAGCTATAAAGAATACAAAGAGTATAATTCTTTAGAAAGAGCAAGTACTAAGAAATGAGATACCTGAAAGTGGGAATGGTAGAAAAATGAAGGGGGAAGGGAGTAGAATGCAGGCAAGAATGCATTGTATAGTGCACAGAATTGAAAAAACTAAGGGAAGGGGTGAAGATGTGGAAAGAAAGAAATAGATAAAGATGTATTGTACATATAAAGAGCAGTGTTAAACGGCAAAAACGCAATACATAACCTAATAACTAAGAAAAGTAAGGGAAGGGGTGGGTTGGGAGGGGTGGGTGAGAATGTTGAAAGGGATGACATTGATCAAAATGCACTGTATTACAGAGAAAGGGGTAACACTGTTCAAGAACAAATGCAGTCACTACCTTACATATGTATTTTTAATCTTTCTGTACATCACCCTGACAATAAAATAGGATAAAGTAAAATTTCATTGTATTCATAAACCGTACAACTATATAATGATAATAAAATATTCAAAAGAGAAAAACATGCATTTAAATACCAAAAAGGAAACAAAACTAAATTATTTCAAGAAAAACCACTGGTTATAACCATGTTCCTTGCCAAGGCCCAGCTCAGGGAACAGATCATTGCCCTCTAAAAAGAGATTTCATTCCTGAGGACACAGTTAGGACAACTGAGTAAGAACTACAAAGAGGTAAAATTTAGCTTGCAATGAGAAAGAATTTCTAAATAATATAAAAATGGAACAAGCTGCCTTTGAGGCAGCACACTTTCTGCTATTTGAAGAATTTAAAGCAAGTCTAGATGCACCAAGCTTCCTTTGTGCCTAGAGATACAAATAACAAGATTAAGAAACAGTGTTTAGTCTTCATAAATTCATGTTCTAGTGATGAAATTGGACAGACAGATGCATGGGTTTAGTGAGACCAGGGTTGTTGTTTTTCTAGGTACTAAAAAAATAACATAAGAGAGAATGTCCTAAGATAGAAAGACTGACGACTTCTTGAAGAAATGAATATGAGATCTGAATGCTAAGACACCCAGGGAAGATAAAGGAACAGCATTCAGGGGTAGATGCAACAATGTATATGAGAACCTCGGGGCATGAAATAGGATTATAGGGATGAGAAAATATAGAACATTCAATAGGATTCAGAGTGGGATATTGGGAGAATGGGCCAGGACAAAATACTAGAGATGCAAGTATGGATTAGGTCATGAAGAACTGACTGGGCTAAGACAAGAAGTTTTAGCTTCATATTGAACATGGTGAGGTCATTAGAGGTTGTCCTAAATGATTTCTGCAGTCCTTTACAATAAAACATTCTTTGAATCTAGAAAATGATTTGCTTCTTCTAAAATTATGCTCTAAATTGATAACATGTATATAAAATCAATACAATTTTAGTTAGAACCAAATTATAGGATTTGGGTGTGTAAATGAGATAGCAGTACAAATTAGTAAAGAATACACTATAAATAAGCTGGGTGAATACTATAAATAGGCTGCATCTGGACAACTGCTTCACCATAAGGGGAAAAGGTAAAATTAAATCCATACCTCACATTATAATGAATACAAATGTCAAATTGATCAGAAACATAAACTACCAAAATGATACTGATAATCCCTATAAAATAAAAAGAAAATAATACATATGTTTGCTCAACTATGCCAGAGGATAAACCGGGAAATAAAGAGACAAGATAGCTTACAGGACATGGTAGCACAGAGTAGAAAAATAGAGAAGGATGGAGATTGGAAGCAGGAAAGTAAATGTGCAAGTAACACTTGATAGGTATACAGTTTTGTTTAGTTCTGGCTTTTAGAGCTATTTTAATGCATTGCATATTATAAAAAAATAAAGCCAGGATGTGAAGAGATTCCAAATGGAATAGAGTTAGTGACAAATGATTCTAATGTATTACCAATGAAAATTATAATAACACTGAAGGGGAAAAATGAGCCTAAGTAATTTTGTTGAACAGTACATTGATTGTATGCTGCCAGGTTAAAGACAGCAAGCACTGCATATTGTTCTGTACTTAGCAGATTGCTTCTCACAAGAGATTACATTAGCAGCATTGAAACAGCTTTATTTGTATTTTAGGACTGAGCAAATATATAAATTTATGGTGAAAAATGAAAAAAATCACACTTCTAACTGACGAGAAAAGGAATTATGAGGAGAAGGCAGTCTAGAATGATCCCTTTGGGTACTGGGGAAGGAAGGAAGGAGGGTAGGATGGGAGGGAGGGAGGGAGGGAGGGAGGGGAACTTAGTTTTTACCAAAATGAGAGACATAGAAATAAATGTAGGTATGTGTGTGTGACATATATGTGAGCATACACACTTCTTCCCAGTTTTCTGAGAGCATGAAGAAGCAGTTATACCCCGCCAATGTGCTTACCTAGTACCCACACCCTAAGGAAAAACTGGACTTGTTATTTTCTAACTATCCCTTCAGAAGTAACTGGGGTCCCAAGAGAATTACATTAATCTCTTCCACAGCAGCACCCTCAATTCTTCTCACCAGGTTCTACATTATGATCCCATTACTTTGGGATCCTACACTGGGATTCAGCTTCCAACATGTTCCACTGGGGACCCCATTCAAACCATACTCGACCACAGCAATAGCTGTCAAGCAGTTAGAGCTATACATAGAGTGCTCTAACAAAGAGAGTAGCAGAGCCAGGCACCAGCGGCTCATACCTATAATCCAAGCTACTCAGGATGATGGGATCTGAAGTATCATAGCTCAACATCATTCTGGGTCAAAAAGTCCATGAAATGCTTATCTCCAAAATAATCAGCAAAAAAGCCAGGCTAAAGGTATGCTTCAAGATTTAGTACTCCAGCTACAAGCTAGCATGCAAAGTGAGCCCAACATTCTGAGTTCAATACCTCTGTATAGGAGAGAGAAGAAGAGGAAGACAGAATGAGTCAGTATAAAGAAAGCCAGGAAAGAAATATTTGGGCAGGGACAGAGTCCTAACCTCACCTCTCAGAAAAAGGCTAAGCCATGTTTGAACTTTATTCTTTCCCAGTTTTCATCTCTCTCCCCTCTCTCCACCCTTTTATTTCCAATTTATCCATCTCAAAGGAAGTACAAGTAATTTTGAAAATACTGTAATTATCTGATATTAGCATCAATTGCTTTGTCACACAGGAGAAAATATCTTCTCTATAATAAAGGGGACATTTCAGGAAACAGATTTTCTGAAGTTTAGTGTGTGTATTTTGTTACATATCACCAGTAGGCTAATACAGCACTATACTTTGAATATTAAACATTAATTATCTTGGCAGCTCTCGGCACTTCATTTTACCTGACCAGTGCCAGGCAAAAGTTTTGTCTGTTCATCTGTGTACCTGCAATGCCTAAATCCCAGTTTTCTTTTCCTTTTTCTTGTTTGTGTCGGTCCTGGAACTTAAACTCGGAGCCTGGGTGATGTCCCTGAGTTTCTTTTGCTCAAGGCTAGCATTCTACCAATTGAGCCACACTACCACTTCTGGCTTTTTTGGTAGTTTAATGGAGACAAGAGTCTTACAGACTTTCCTGCCTGAGCTGATTTCAAACCATGGCCCTCAGATCTCAGCTTCTTAAGTAGCTAAGATTATAGGCATGAGCTACTGGCACCTGGAAATATAATTTTTCCTTGACTAGAACTGATGAAAAGGAGTATATTAGTATGTCATTTGTCTACGGCTCCCTTCTAAAAAAATTATTTGGCCTTCTTTCCAGAATACTACAGAGGACACAATGACATACAATGCTGGTCTTCACTTCAGGACTGTCACACTCATTCTCACAGCTAGCTAGTGTTGGCAGATGAGCATGTCACCTTTGATGGGTGAGATCAACCTCCACAAAAGCACACCCCTTTGCATGCTGAGTGCATCCACAACTAATGTTGAGTGGATGCACCAGAGCTCTGTTCAGGATCAACAGCGCCTTTGTTGCTACTGCCATAGCTCAAATTCTCCCGGGGCTACTCCTGCTGCTTCTCTTCTTTCACAGGTATTGAGCCAGAGAGAAGCCCTAATAAGCTCTATTCATAAGTCTCTTCATCAGAGTCTGCTTTCCAGTGTGAGATGCACTATGGAACCCTCTATCCTCTATTTCAGCTATGACCTCTCAGACTTGCTCCACCAAACACCCAACACCTACTTTTTTTAAATGTTGGTCCTAGGGCTTGAACTCAGGACTAGGATATTGTCACTGATCTTGTTTGTTCAAGACTACTGCTCTACCATTTGAGCCATAGTTCTGCACTCCGGCTTTTTTGAGTGGTTAATTGGAGATTAAGAGTCTTTCAGACTTTTCTCCCTAGGCTGGCTTTGAATTGTAATTCTCGGATCTCAACCTCTTGATTATCTAGGATTACAAAAGTGAGCCACTGACACCTGGTTCTACCAGATCCACTTCTGAGCTGAGTTTTCACTGGAATCCTGCTCCAAAAATCCCAAATAGTGGGACCCCAGTCCAACTCACAAGATACTACTCTTGTTTTCTGTCCACTGTCCACTACTTGCCCCCTCATGCACACCAAATGTCAGTACATCCCTACACAGACAACTCAATCCCATACTCTCTCTCCCTTCCTCCCCCCTCCCTGCTCCCTCTCCCCACCCCGCATTGGATCCAAAGTAACTATAAACTGAACACCATTTACTTGAAACAGAATCCCTTTCCAGGAAGTGCCTGCTGCCAATGTCTTTTAACAACTGAGTACATCCTACATTCAAATCCCACATGCTTTGCTGAGAGGTTTGTCTTGTCTTGCCTCACACAACAAAGCCACACAAGTCCTCTTGACACAGATCAGCTCACTGTTTTCCCTCCCCTTCCCGAGCTACATTTGTGAAGTTGCTAAAGTGAGGATTTTCCACCACCAAGAACTCCTTTCAGCAGGGAGGTGGCCTTGGAATTCCTATGAAGAAGATGTCTCTCATTGCCCCTCAATGGAGCACAGCCTAGATTGCACCTGGAATAGTTCAAGCCAACCAGAAGTATTCATCACAATGAGGAATGAAAGAATGATGAGAACATTCATATACAGATTTGACACAACTGATTTTGAGTGGACAGCTAGGGTAACTATGACCCTGGAAACAGTCCAGCCTCTTCTGTCAAATATCCACAGCAGACAGTAGACCTCACTCACATAATTTTGTCTTGGCATTATTTGGAGACATGTCATTATTAGCCTTCTTAATTCATATTGGCATTTTCATTTATTTCTCCCTCTGCCTGTGGAATATTGTCATACTCCCAGAAGGAAGGAAGGAAGGAAGGAAGGAAGGAAGGAAGGAAGGAAGGAAGGAAGGAAGGAAAAGAAAGACTTGCAAGGAATCTCTAGCATTCCTCTTTCAACTATCCCCCTTCCTCACAGTACAGTTTTCTTTTGCTTCCTATTGGAAAGGACGAAAATCAGGTGCACGTCATCAGGACTATAGTACAAACTGCATTCTTGGTGTTTCATCATAATAGCAGGGTCGAGACCAAAGCCAAACATTGGCAATACCTTCCCTTCAAAGAAAAAAATGCTCTTAAGAATTAAATCAAATTCTCCTTCAGCACAATATCTTCTATACAAGACTTGCAAATTTTTCATATTTCAAATAAAGCAGAGGTTTTTTTATCCAATGTGAAATGGAGTCACAGGCCAGATAAAATGAAGGTGAAATCTGGCCTTGAAAAGGAACATTAACACACACACACACACACACACACACACACACACACACACACACACACACACGAGAGCTAGGAGAAAGACCCTACTGCTTTGCTATGTAAGCAAAGAGAATTGATCTGTACTGGAGATTTGATAGACTTTAATCTTAGCCCTGGTATTTGAGGGCCTTCCAGCACCCACACATTTTTGGTCAGGCAATGTTTACAGAGAACTAGAGAAGCAGCAGTAATTCAGGAAAAGATTTTGTTTCAGGATGGAAAAAATTAATCAAGAAATCACATGGTCTGTTATTATGCAACAGAAGCAACAGGCTTTGAGGGATGAAAGATAGGAGTTAGTAAACAACTTTTTCCTTTCAAAAAAATAAATGAAAGAAGAGGTGAAGACAATATTGGAACCACTTACAATGTGAAACTGGAGGTTTGACACAATCTCTGCAGACCTCTGATAGTATAGAGGTGGCATTTATGCCACCTATTTTTAGTACTACTTCACTGTAGTGAATATTAGCCATACAACTCTTACAAAGTTACTCTGGGGCTCTTTAAGAGAAAATATTGTCTTAAATTGGGATTCTTTTCATTGAAACTTGACTACGAGGACACGTGGTTTGTTGAGTGCCATGTGCAATCGGTATTTTTGCTGGTCAAGGTTAAGTCATGGAAATAATGGTAGTGGTGATGGAGGTGAGTAGGAATAATGAGGGAGATACTAGCATATACGGAATGGAAGTGGCATGAATATGTGGTCATTGTCCTGACAGCACTAGTGGCCATAGTGGCAGCAGTAGAAATGTGATGGTGGTTGTGTTGATAGGGATACATAGAGATAGCGATGGTTGGGGTGACTGTGGTAGTGTGGATAGTCATGTGAGAGATGGGATAACAGTCATGGTGCTGACAGTGAACGTGATGGTGAAGAAAGTGGTGTTGGGGGGTGGTGGGAGTGAAGTTGATATTAAAATAGTAACGGTGATGGTGATGGCGATGGCAACAGTACTAATGATAGTGGTGGTGATGCTAAAGGCACTGGTGAGTATGGCTGTAGTGATAATGCTGTGGTAGACATGATGATAGAACTGTTACTTTGCAGAGGTTGTATCTCTTCTCAAAAGGCAATACAATACTGTGATTCATTTCTGAGCTTCCTTTTCTGAGTCGACAATGGTAATAGGTGGAGTTATTTATTTTCTCATTCAATAAATATTTATTCAGCATCCACCACATGGCAAACACCATTCAAGGCACCAATGACATAGAAGGAAACATCTTGATCTCAGCAAGTCTCCATTATAACCAATGAGTCAGACAACAAACAAAGCAAGTATGTAAAATGTGTCATGTTTATAGCAATGATAAGCCCTAAGGAGAAAAGCAAAATATGGCAGAGATGTGTGTTTGTGTGAGAAACAGAGAGACACAGAGAGATTGTTGTTCAGCAAGTATCCTTTACCTTTGCCCAGTGTGGGCAGAATGTAGTTCTCTGCCTCATTAATGTTTGGCTTGGTCACATGATTTCCTATCATCAACAGAATTTCAGTGAAATGTAATGCAAACAAAGATTTTAAACTGCTTATATTGCTTGCCTTGACTCTTATATACTGATGATAAACCATGAGAAGAGTTTATCCTCAGTTGCTGCCCTTCATTCTGAATCTCAACAAAGACATTCGGTGAGCAGACATGGATTCAACCCACAGCCTACAGCAGAGCTCAATCCAAGCTGAGTGCCTCATTGATCATTCAAGTCTCTGTTAAGCATGGAAATAAATGGTTGTGGTTAGTCACTGAGTTTATAAGTGGTTTGTTATGTAGCCTAATTTTAGCAATAGCTGTCTGACACAGAGCTATTGAAGTTTTAAATGAAGGGATCAGGGAATGCCAACACTGGGGAGACTGGATGAGAAAAGATCGAAAGAAGGTGAAGCAAGAAGTTACTCAGCTAACTGGTGAAAAAAAAAACAGTAAATGTAGAAGCTCTGAGTTATCAATAGGTATTACAAATTCAAGGAAGGAGGCAAAAGTATGTCTCAAAATATGAAGAGGAAAACAATTATGGATGAAGATCGAGAGGGAAAAGGGGTATGAGGCAGGGAATGAAGGGCATTTTAAATCATAGCATGGATATTGGGAAGCCATTGGATGGTTTGAAATTGAACAGTGATGGATATGACAACTTATATTTTGATGGGATCACTGTGGCCTTGGTTTGAGTAGACAGTAAACTACTATGAAGTAAGAATGGAAGCAAGGGGATCAAGCAGAAGGCCACTGCTACAAGCCCAGAGAGAAATGATGGTATCTGAAAGGAGTGCAGCAGTAATGTACTGTATTAGACAATCTTCATGGAATGGCCAGATTCTTCATCACAACATCTCAGGAGCCAAAGTAAGGCCACTAGCCTTAGGTTCCACGGTGGTGATCAGTAACAAAATTGCCATGAAAGTTTCCACTCTCACATCTGCAATCTGTTGCTTAGCACAGGGAGCGTCACCACTCCATCCCTCTATTGTGTGGGGGTCTTAGTTATTCAGGAAAGGAGGATCTTTTCAGAGCAGCTCAGGCAGACACAAATACAGCCTGACAGCCCAGCTACAGTTTCTTGTGTGCATGGATCCTTCTCGCTTTGTTTCACTTGCCAACATGCCTTTTATTGCAAGCCTCAGATGTAGAGTTTGCCTGCATTCTGGGGACCCCAGCAGCTTTCAGTGTTTCATGGTGGCACCCAAAAGTGCTGGAATTTCTATATTTTTAACCCCCCCTTATTTTCAATTATTATAGGCTCTACTTGAAACGAATTGGCCTGGCATTCAATAACCATCTATCTTCCCATGGTACCATATTGTCTTTAACCAACTGCTTTCTCTACTTGACCTTGGAACTCTGGAAGAGTAATCAAAAAAGAAATCTGATTTTGTCCTGCATTTTCCAAACTCTGCTGGGCACATTACTGTTTTTCTTCTAGTTCCATCTGATTGTGTATATATATTTAAAGCATCTAAGTGTGGAACTGAATGTGTGTACATAGGTGTGCTGTGAAGGGATCCTGCTCCAAATATTTATTTAAATATTTTCAAAAAGAATTTTATTATTATTTAAATAACGCTAGTTATTTGAGCTTGTGTTCTTTGTCTTTTATTCTTCTTGGCTCAAGTTCATAGACTCAGAGAACATGTTTTATAAGAGAAGATAATATTTTCAAAGTGAAAAGATGGTCTTAGATAAATGCATCTGAAAATAACATTATAAAAAATTAGCAAATTGAACTAAATTCACCTTAGCCCTCTCTCTTATCTTGGCAAGTATTCCCTAAGAAAAATGGAGAAAATTTGTGACAAGTTATCAAAGCAACTCTTTTGTTCCCTATTAGCAAAATCACCAGGTTTAGAGAAACACCCTGTCCTGACCTTCTGTAGCCACCCATGTGAGTCCATTTGGCTGGATTTAGTGCCAATCCCAGAGCCCTGGGCAAACGGTTGTTATGACAACAAGCTCCACCCCTGTGAAAGGAACTGGAGATTTTCAACAACAGAAAAACTCTGGGAGGAAAAGTGTTCTTCCCTGGCATTTAGGAAGGGCATAAAGTGCACACAGGCTGTTGAGAAAAAACAATAAGACAAGGTCGGGGGACTGGCCAGTGATGGCTGAAAGAGGCCTGGCCTCCTAGAAGCTCATACAGGAGGCCCAGGTTACAGCCAAGTTGTTGAAACCATCTACCCAGTAAACCAAAAAATTAGCATTTTTCCTCATTAGTCAAACCAGAGGGCATAGCAGGCTGAGCTAACTCCATCCAGATTCTAAGCAGAAGCTCCAGTCACAGGTCATCTATGAGCATCACAATGGGCTGAGAATGGAAAGGGAGCTCTGACAGCTTTTCGCCAAGCCAATTGATGTTAAATGGGGAAATAAGACCCAGTGTTGAAGGTCATCAAATCTAGTCTCCAAGAACAGTCCTTGAGATGTGGAGGGGGATTCTAATGCAGGTCAATCCAAGGAATAAAATGGCTAATCGGAGAGGTAGACAGACATATTCCTCAGTGACAAATTAAACTGAGTAACATAAAGATTACTCAGGACTTTCAACTCTGTCTTGTGTACAAAAGGTATGAGTGTTGGATAAAACATTGAAGCAGGGCCATTCCTTTGCTCAGATGTACTCTAAGGATGGTATTTGAAAATAAACCCAAAGGATAAAGTCTGACTGACAAAGGCAGAAGTAATTGTATAGTTCCCATCAGCTGACACAGACTGCATGCATTAAAGGCCTCTAGCTGGCACAGCTTGACTGCCAGGTGAGGCTGTTGATTTTCTGCCTTCCTACCTCCAGTCCAATTGTATTCTCTATCCACTGTGGCTTTTAATTAGCAGATGCCATTGTAACTGACCCTGAGATTTTCTTTTTTTTCCATATATTTTTATTGTAATTAATAGAAGGGTTACATTATATTCACCAGATGGAAAGTGCATTACTTCACAAACGCTGATACCCCTTTTCATGTCTTGGTCCCCATTTCCCGGCCCCCACCCCCCCATCTTGTTTTCCTCCCTTCCCTATCCTATTTCAAATAACCAAAAACACATGTGTACAATATATCAGATAACAAGGTGAAATACTGTAACAATATGAGATAACCAAGAGACAGCAAAAGAGATGAGAGATAACAGTACATTAAGGACAACAATCACTCATTATATGGCTTTTGTTTCTATATCCTGGAGGTCATCCTATATGACCTTAAGTATCTAGGTTTTGTTCTATTGTAAATCTCTGCTAGGAGAGCCCAAGGTTTCTACTGATTATGACAAATGAGGGAAACCATTGAGCCTCTGTTCCTTTGAGTCTGGCTTACTTCACTTAATATGATTTTTTTTCTAAGTATTTCCATTTCCTTACAAATGGGGCAATGTCATTCTTTCTGATGGCAGCTTAGAATTCCATTGTGTATAAATACCACATCTTGTTGATCCACTCATCAACTGAGGGGCATCTGGGTTGGTTCAATATCTTTGCTATGGTAAATAGTGCTACAATGAACATCGTTGTGCTAGTGGATTTAGTCTGTCCTTGTTTCTGGACGATTGGGTAAATGCCAAGTAGTGGAATTGCTGTTACCCTGAGATTTTCATATTGGTTTTCAGCCTAATCACTTTGCAAAACAAGTCTGGATGAGAGTTCAGTGAACAGTCCAAGGTTACCTATCTTGTATGTAACAGAAGCAATGTCTCTGGGACCATGGGCCTAGTGCTTTCACTGCTAACTATGCACTTCCACTGTCAGAAAGAAAATGTTATAAATTGATAACTGGATTGCACAGCTCAAATAACAAGTGGAAGACACACACACACACACACACACACACACACTGCATAGGTGAAGACAATCTGTAAGTAAAGTGAGAGGGAAACAATTTCTGAAATCCAAAAAGATCAAACTGTCAACACAATGAAAAAATAAATAACTGCTTGATTATTATCTACACAGGCAGTAGATGAAAAGAGGAAATTGAGCAGGCTCAAACTCATCTGCTGTTATATCATGAATCTAAGATAGTCGGGAAAAGTCAAGAGTAAAATATAGAATCGGATAAGGGAAAGTCTGGATTTATTAAACAAAACAGGCTTGAGATGGGCCTCTTTTATTAAAAAAATAAACTTAGAACTAAGAACCATTTTGAAGTTGCAACGTAAGACTTGGTGAGAATGTAAACTTGTTTAACCACTCTGGAAAGCTGTGTGGAGGGTCCTCAAAAAATTAAACATACAACTACCCTACCTAGGAACTCCATTCCTGTGCATCCATCAATAGAACACAAATAAGGATAAATTAAAGCCATCAGTACAACCATGTTCATTGCAACACTATTTATCATAGCCAAGATGGAATCAGCCTAGATGTCCCTCAGTGGACAAAAAGATCAAGAAAATGTGGTACAGATACACAATGGAATTTTACTCATCTATTAGAAAGAATGATATTGTACTATTCCTAAAGAAATGGAAAGACTGGGAAAAATTGTATCAAGTAAGCCAAACACAGAAAAACAAAGGTTACATGGTTTCCCTTATTTGTGGTAGCTAGAATGTACCTATAAATCTATAAGTAAACACACTAGGTGGTATGCAATTTGGTTGCAAATTAACTGAAAAACAATAGACTATATAGAAAGCTCAGTTACTATAATCTTATAGAAAGACTAGGTAAGCATCCCCAAAAATCAACAACAGGAAATGGGTACATGCAAGAGGGTACAGGGCCAAGAGGAGAGGCGAAGATAAATGAAGAGGGAGGAGGAAATGTAGTCAAGAATTCATTGTGTGTACCACAAAGTTAAGTAAGGGAAGGGTTAAATCAAAGGGGGTAAGAATATTGAAGAAGTGGGTGACACTGATCAAGATGCATGGTATTCATAAACTGCTTTGTTATATGGCACCTCCTTTGTACAACTACTTAAAGATAATTTACAAAAAAAGGAAAAGACTTGGACACCAGTAAGACTCAAGAGTTCTTCAGAGGGGCCGGGAGTTTAGCCTAGTGGTTAAAGTGCTTGCCTAGCATGCATGAAGACCCGGGTTCGATTCCTTGGCACCACATACATAGAAAAAAGCCGGAAGTGGTGCTGAGGCTCAAGTGGTAGAGCTCTAGCCTTGAGAAAGTCCAAGGACAGTGCTCAGGCCCTGAGCTCAAGCCTAGGACTGGCAAAAAAAAAGAGTTCTTCAGAAGCAGAAGAGACATCTTGGCTGTAACAAGGGGTATATAGATGAGGGAACTGACCCCTTTGGTTTCAGAAACAAGACCTTTAGCAAGAGAGATGACTACCACTGTCCTGCTGAGACCATTCATACTGGACATACACTAGGACAATGCTAACTGCAGTAAGAAACAAGTTTATGGCTTAGCACCATAGAAAGGCATTCCTCAGCAATGGAAATACTCAACATAGATATTCCTGGTTGGTGGTTTGGAAAGCAGTTTGTTGAATAGAGCAGAGTTGATATATGGGAAAAGCCTGGATCACTTAATCACTGTAATGAGGAAATCCTTTGACTCATCAAATTTTAAAACCACTCTCCTATTTAGGTCAAGCCACAAAGAAAAAGAATATAGCAGCATGTATATATATACAGCATTGATGAACCAGACCTAGAAATAGAGAACATCACTTCTGCTCACATTCTGTTGGCTAGAACTCAATCATATGAACAGAGCCAACTGCAAAAGAGGCTGTGAAAAGCATTTCAGCTCTTTCTGACATAGATATTTAGCTTTTGGATATTTGCATCTCATAGCTGTTTTTTTCTGGAGCTTGCCCAAATTCTTCTAAACTCTCTTAATATGTTGCTACTTAATTGACCTTCCTCCCTGTAATTATCAAATAATAAATTCTAGAATTCATCTTTTGAACCCCAAGGCAAAGACTTCTTTTTGATCATTGCCTATTTGGTACTCTTTTTGTGCCCATTGCTTCTACCACTTTCCTCCATTTCATGAACATCTCTTGGGGTCTCCTGTATCTAAGAAGAATTGCTTTCCCTAACTGGAGAAGACCAATTCTTAGCAGTGCAATGTCATTTGTATAAAGCCAAACAATAGTGATGACCTGCTCCAAGATACTCCAAAGACCCAAAGGAATTATAATTTAATACCTCTAGGAAAAAAATTATGTATTGTCACTTTCTAAATATTTTCCTACTGTTTTTTTCCGGATTTTCAAGTAGCTTTCCAGATATTCAATTGGGTCATTGTGTGTGTGTGTGTGTGTGTGTGTGTGTGTGTGTGTGTGCCACACAGGGGGAAAAAAGAGAGGAAAAAATTGTATGTCTGGCTCTGTACTGTGACGTCGGGAATTTTGAAAATGAACTTGAAGTCTATGTTGCTTTCATTGCATTTTGGGGCTTTGTGGGCCAGAGCATTTGCTCTGTGTATCTATTTCCAACTCATAATGCAAGACATGTAATTAGTGGTGCCCCGCCTCTCCCTGGCAAGCTCAATCAGGCAGAGCCCAGCCAAATGTACTCTATAGACTCCTTTTCCATTGCAAACCAGGGCAGATGTTTCTTACTCAAAAGCATGATTTTCAACCATTTCTTTTGCCAAACAATTGTCATAGGGAAGTCATTAGAGGTGATTTGTTCTGGAATATTTCTCAATAATTAATCGGGTTGTTCAATACTGGACTTGACATTCTCTATGGCTAGAATTCTGGTACAATAAAATTCAAAAAGTATAACATAGAGATCCAAAATATCCTGAAAGACTCCAAAAAGTCATTGATATTTTTAAATCTGCAAAAAAATAGTTATAGGCTCATTCACACACTGAAGGATTTACTTAGCATCTATTGTGTGCCAGGGATTGCAGTGAGTGATAATGGAAGATAAGGAGGAATCCTGGCTGGAGAGGACAGTAGGAAAAACAGACATGTATTAGCAAGGAGATATAATAACAGATTTATATAAAGTGCAAAGAAAAGATATTAGGCCTGGATATGGTCTTATAGATCATCAAATACAGACATTTTAAATCTTTTAGCCAAAGCTTGCTTTATGTAAAAGTGAAAGTTTCTCGACTAGCACTCTGGAATCTATGATACTATGCCCCTCTCCCAAGGAATGTGGCTCTCTCAGGATCTGCACTTGTCTTCTGTGGACTTGGCCAGCTCAGAAGACTTGTTCACACTTTACTTTTCCTGTTTTTACCATTAGAAAACCCCAATGTTTTATAAATAGTGAAATGTCATTATTAAACATTTTCTCCCTCCTATCTTCTTCCCATCCGCCTCTCTAGTTAGGAATAGCTCAGCCAATCCCAGCCTCATACTTTGAAGATTAATAGAAAGGACAAGACCACAATCTTGGCACCTCTCGTGTTATTTAGAGTTAAGAAGAA
The DNA here is from genome assembly GCF_031878675.1 of Megascapheus bottae. NCBI lineage: Eukaryota > Metazoa > Chordata > Mammalia > Rodentia > Geomyidae > Megascapheus > Megascapheus bottae. The sequence goes on along the minus strand of NC_143547.1, from coordinate 5,627,248 downwards.
TGTAGGACAGTGAAAGAAATAACAGGAGTGATTTGAAAAAGAACACAGTCCTTGCTTCTCCAAATGTAGACCATGAACCAGCAACATAAACTGCATCTAAGAGCTTGCCTAAAAGGCAACATCTCAGTCACCACCCAAGACCTATCCACTGAGAACCCTTCATCTATATATAAGATCACTAGGAAATTTATATATACTTTAAAGTCTTAGAAGCATAACTGTAGCAGCCATAGTGAAAGCCTCCAGTCAATATCTCATCTGGCCACTGAAGTTCATCAGGAAGTATGGCAGAAAGTTTCAAACACTCCAAAACTCTCTTATCTGAAATACCCACATCTCACACATTACACATATAGTGGAATTAAATATCCTCAATCAGATAGGGATGGAAGCCAGTGTATAAATGTCTCAATCTTTCCCTTCCTTTAACAATGGAGTCTATGAATCCTATTTGTCCAATGGTGCCAAAGTCATACCAAAAGAAAGACCAAAAAAATCCTGAAAGATTTCTGTCCTAAAGCTGCCTACCAAATGAAACTGACTCTTATCAGGTTCTGCTTTGTTTAGGTGATTGTTTGGATTTTTCCTGGTTCTTTGCCATTTTCCCACCCCCTAGTTATCTCCTGTGACGTAAGATTACACCAGGCCTGGGAAAATGGCACCCCAAAATTTCTTGCAGACCCCACCTGCTTCTCTCATACTGGTTCCCCATGTTGCCTTGGGAATTCTTCCAACAATCTCTGCCTTTCAAAGCCTTGAATCAGACACCGATCTGACTGGGGCTGGAATTTCAGGGCACTACTTTCTTTATTTGGGTTGGTTTCTAATCATAGGTTTGCCCTTCTCATGTCACACTGACCATAGTCCCTCAGGGTCTCTGATTCTTTTAGTTACTCTTTCTAAGAGACAGGCCTTCCATGGATGATGAATGTTGATATTCTGCCACCTAGTGGAAGAACTAGGATGGCAGGGATGGAGCTTGAAGGCTGAAAATGAGGGATCAATATATTCTCAACCATGTTCTCATTTGACCATTTCTTACATACAGACCCCTCCACTCATAGGAGTTCTTTTCATTTGCATGACATCTCAATGGCAAAGGCATGATCTGAATTTCACAGTACTAAGAATATTAAGCAACTCCATGATAATGATACAGGCATGAAGTAATAAGTGGCAAATGAGTGCATTCATTAAGGGTGATAGATTTTGCGGGGGGGGGGGGTAAACACGTGCAACATGCTTGAGGATCATTTTTACTGGTCAGTAGAGAAGCTGTACTACTTACCCATTGTTTCTCGTTCCTCATTGGCTGACGGTTCCCATAGGAGTGCTAACTCAAATGCTTCTGAGTGGTAACTATTTGGGACAGAAAATTCCATGAAATAAATGGGGAGATTGTGACTTTGGGGAAAGAGATCTGTAAAACACTGACAGAATAAGATTTTGATCTAGGTATATTTGACCCCAAAACCCATTTCCTAATTCATCCATCTTCCTGTATCAATAGCTCAGCTATGTCTGAAGTAGATTTTTCCTCAAGTTCTTGCCCGAGAGGTTCTCCCATGTAAACAAAGCTGTAGGTGATGGTCCTCAGGATTTGGGTTCTCTTAGCAGTTCTGCTTCAGACTATAATTTGAAATCAGAGTCTACATTTTTCTGTGAATCTTCTAATTTACTGTGGGTGTCTATGTTGTTTGGTTAGCTTCATCTTATCATATTCACAAGGAGATATATTGCATCAGTAATTGGTTAAGCTTGAGCATGAAATGACTGATGGATGGAAATCCTATTGCAAATAGCTGCTGCCTAGGATAGGTGCTGTACAATAACACCTTATTCAGTTATCAGAAAGTACAAATTGTTATTACAGACAAAGGCACAGGCTTTCACTAGAAAGATCTACATTTCTATCTACACTCTGATATTTACAATTTGAGTAAGCTCGAGAAGGTACCTTCATCTGTATATTATTCCCTTCTCATTGCCATGACAAAATACATGATGATTGGTCATTTATTTCAAAAGAGATCTATTTAGCTTGTGGTTATTACTGCCAATGACTTAACCACTTCTCACTATGCTGGGCTTCTCAAAGGTTCCCCCACAACACTGTAGAAGACCAAGCTTCCAATATATGAATCCTTGGGCTGTCCCCTACTCCATGGAGCCACAGCCCCACTTCACCTCTTCTAGCGATTAGTTGGAGATAAGAGTCTCTTGGTATTTTTTTTTCCAGTCCTGGAGCTTGAACTTAGGGCCTGAGCACTGATCTTGGGCTTTCTCAAGCTCACCACTTGAGACACAGCACCACTTCCTGCTTTTTCTTCTATGTATGTGGTAACGAGGAATTGAATCTGGGTCTTCGTGCATGCTAGGCAGGCACTCTACCACTAGTCCAAACTCCGGGCCCAGTCTCTTGCTCTTTAGTGGTCTTTACTGTCCAGGCTGGCTGTGAAACTCAATCCTCAGATATCAGTCTCCAGAGTAGCTAGGATCACAGGGGTGAGCCACCATGCCTGGCTTGTCTTAACACCTTTTATCCCCTTGTTAGTTCCTGAAACATTCAGAGCACACGAAAGGACACACACTTGGGGATACATTTTCTCTGTGTATTGGTACAAGTCTTGGCAGCTTGAACTCGGAGCCTAGGCACCATTCTTAAGCGTTTTGCTCAAGGTTAATGCTCTACCACTTGCGCCACAGCTCCAATATATGAATCTTTGTGGATGCATTCAAATTGTATCTGAGCCTTAATAACTTGCCTGAGCCTCTTAGCCATTATTTGGAGATTATAATGCCTAGTATCTTCAGGGCCATCATGGTGATTGGATTAAAATAATGCGTATAAAGCAGAATACGAGATCCATTTGGGGTACAATAAGTTTATTTAGGATGTGCAGACAAGACTGGTAGGGACGTAGGAGAAGCCAAGAAGAGAAGTGAAGCAATAAAAGGTGAGTTAAGCTGGATACTACTGTGAGCACGTGATTCCATCCTGCAGTAGAAAGGTACCAAACTTCTAGCTCAAAATTATCCTAAACAAGACTTGAGAAATAGGGTATTTATAGTTTTATTTGTAGCTTTCATGCTTGTTGTTCTTTGGATTTTTATTGTTGCTTGAGAGGTTTGCTTTTATTGTAGTTTTTGAGACAGGGTCTCACTCTGCAATTCAGGCTAGCCTCAAACTTGCGATCTTTCTGCCTCAGCCTCTCCAATGCTGGCATTAGAGATGCACACCACAACACCTGATGAGAACTGGGGCATTTATATACTAAGTCCTAAATCATTTGCTGAGGGTTCCCCCAATAAAATATAATTTCTTTCACTTTCACACAGCTGTGTAGGTAGAAGAAGCCAGACATACAAATACCAACATCTAGTTGAAAATGTATCAGAACATTTTAAAGAACCAAGGAATGGAAAAGAACCATAGGCTACATGCAGGCATACCATATCTGAATAGCCAGCCTGAGCCAAATCTCTCATGCTATTTGACTGAGTATATGTGAGGTACTTGACATTCACTTTCTCAGCAATCATGTTCTTATTCAAAGCTTATGTCTCATTCTTACTCTCTTTCCTATGCTACATTTACCCCTCCAGCCTAAATCTCTACCTTTGACTAGGTTTTTGCTTGACTTCTTAATCTTTGAGTCATTGTTTTTTATTTTCCCATTTATGTCCACCATTAACTTCATTCCCAGTCATTCTGGAGTCAACCTTTGGTGGTCCCATGTCTTACACATTTGCAAAAGCTCTTCCTCCTCTCTTGGCCATAAAAGAGCCAAGTTACCGATTCAAAACAAGTCTTAGAGTAAAGAACACTGTGACAGACCATGGATTGCCCAGCCAATCTATATTATATCCCTTTCTTCTTGTCAAGAACACACCATTGTTTTCACCGTTTGAGGAGAAGACAAGTCTTTTAAAAGAAGCTAAACCTCTCCACAGAACTAGTGAGGAGACACCACATGACTGAAGTTTATCAGCCTTAAACTCTTGCAAATGTATTAACTTATATATTACAATCCTGACTACTGAACCCTTCAAAATGTCCAATGGGTATCTGTAGGAAGAGTCACCTTGCTCACCATAGGGTTTTTCTTCTTTTCCTTCTTCAGGATACTTTGTCATTTGCACGTAACCCCCGGAATTGCTATGATCACATAGCAACCAGAAGGGAACTACAAAAAAAGAATCAGAAAAGTGAAACAAGTGCTGTCAGTTATAGAGCCACTTGCTGCATCCTAGAACCAACTTCCAGAATTGTTTATACCCATTTTAGGTACCTGTTGATAGCAAGACAAAGAACTCTTTAAAATATGATAAATACCTTAAGCTCTGGAACTTGGTTTTTAAAGATACCTATGAAATAATGATTTGATTGTGTAGATGATCTACTCGCACATGTTCTGCAGGGCTCATGCAGTTTCACTGGCTGTGGCCCACACCCTCTAGCATTAGTATCACGTGTATGTTATGTCTTTAAGAATCAGCATACACAGACACAAGAACAAACCCAAATGAGTCCATCTGGCCATTAATTAAATTTTAAAAACTTGGATAGATATTTTTTCCTACATTGACCAGTAAGCTAGCCACACCAAAATGGTTTTGGAAGTATTTTGCATAAATTTGACACAGTAACAACTTATGAATTCCTTGAAACAATCCCCTTAATTTATGAATCCCTTTTATTTCTTAGTTTATGAATAAGTAAGTCTAGGGAAAACTCATTTGGGCTGAAAGGAATTCTTTTATAAAATACTTTTTTTTTCAGGGCAGGCATGGGACTCATGCCTATAGTCCCAGACACTCTGGAGGTAGAGATTGGGAGATCACATTTTTTTTAGCCAATTCTGGCCTTGAGTACTGTCCTTGGACTTTCTCAAGGCTAGAGCTCTACCACTTGAGCCTCAGCACGACTTCTGGTTTTTTCTATGTATGTGGTACCGAGGACTCGAACTTGGGTCTCCGTGCATGCTAGGCAAGCACTCTACCACTTGGCCAAACTCCTGGCTCTGGAGATCACATTTTAAAAGTAGCCTTTAATTAACAAGATCCTGTATCAATTAATAACCTGGGAAATGGTTGCACATACTTGTGATTTCAAGTATGCAGAAGGCAGTGGGTAGAAGGAATGTGGTCTAAATTCAGTCTAGGGCAAAAAGTAAGACCCTACTTGAAAAATAACAAGTGAAAAAAGTCTGGGAAAGTGGCTGAAGTGGTAGGACACTTAGCAACTCAGAGCTGTGAGTTCAAACTCCATACTGCCAAGTATACATTATATATAAGTTGATTAATAAAATATTAGAAAGATTCCTTAAATTGAGGTTTGGTTCTTGGTTCCATGATGTTATAAGTCATATACTTCATCTTTGTGTAAATGTGAAATTCTCTGAAGAACTGGAATTTCATCAGATTTTGAAAGGATTTTCTGACTACATTTCTACATTCTAAATAAGAGTGAAGAACCACTACTAATGTAGTTGTTACAGTGCCTGGATTTTCTTAACAAAGCAGACATATATATTTGAAAACAATCTGACAGAAGGATAATGCAATATTTTGAGGAGCCAACATACATATCCATTTTGCGAATACTGAATTATCCTACCAGATGTCATTGTTTTCATGAGAGCTTTGGGATCTCTAGGGAAACGATGTAAAGAAATTTGGGAACTATATTCTGTGCTTTGCATTCTCAGGTGATGGATGGATGATTACAGAAAAAGGCCTTCCTTTTTTTTCATACTTCTCTATATCCAGACTTTGAATAGAATCCTCCCATATGACCTGGGCTTGATCATGTCACTTGCACATTTTCTAACAAGGAAACAATAGCAATTTTCACAGAAGTAGAAAGTTGGACATATGTATATATGGGGACTTTCCTTCATTGCTGTTTCAGAAAGCCCTGCCAGCACCTCTATATGAAGAAGCCTGAACCAGATGATGACTGATGAGAAACATCTCAGACACAAACAATAAATCAGGGCCATATATTTGGGTGAGTCCAGTTGAGGCAATAGTAGAACCACTCAGCTGAGCCCGTCCCAGTTAGTGAAGTAAATACTTGGTTTAAAGCCATGAAGTTTTGGAGTCATTTATTATACAATAAAAGCTAACCAATACAAAAGGGGAAACAAATGGCTGTTTTTTCTGATCATTAGTGTCAGTCATTGCCTTGTATAATCACAGGGAAGTTGAAATGTTATAGCTGCAACAGTTATGGACCATAGCAGAAGCCCCCAAGGTGCTGGTTAACAAGCTAGGCCAAGCAGGATGGATGGTCGGTAAGCAGAATGGAAATAAAATTCCTATACTTGGAATTTCCATTTCTACAGGGCTCTGCCTTTTAGCCATTCTATTTCCCATCAAAGGAAGAAGGGCTTGGGAGATGAACCACAAGTTTTAATAGTATGCAGGCCCCTGTTTTGCACTATACTTGGCATCATTTGGCAAGCTAAGCGTTTCAAACGATTACCCAGGGGAACATCGAAACTTAATTGTCAGAGAAGAGGGATAGAAATGTAAGATTGAAGAAGAAAACAAGAAATGTCAAATACCATAAACAGCAAGGGAAAACATATCATTACTCATTTTCAAATGTGTACATACCCATTAGCCCATTTAACTTCCTTGCTAGGCTGGAGAAATGAGATCTAGTTTCAGTTGTGGCCACGTATGACAGGGACAATAGGAAGTTATAATAAGTGAGCTGTTGTAAATCTCTGCTAGGAGGGAAATGGGGACCAAGACATGAGAAAGGACATCAATGGTTGCCAAGTAATGCACATTCTATCTGGTGAATATAATATAACCCTTCTATTAATTACAATAAAAATATATGGGAAAAAATATAATAAGTGAGCTGTAATAAAATTGCATGACTTAGACTAGGGCTCATTCTATTAAATAACGTGAATAATATTAAATAATATGTAAATAATATTAAACACTATTTGGGAGTCTTACTATGTGCCATACACTATTCTATATTCTTGACATGATTAACTAGTTTTGTATTCCTAACAGCCACCTATGATTCTTATAAAAACATCTCTAATGTATAGAGGATGAAGCAAAGAGCACAGAGAGGCTAAGCAACTTGCCCTAGATTGTTCAGCTGGTAAAGAAGCAAGGATATAAACCCCTAAACTCTGAAGTGTAGTGTCAGAGCCTCATTCACAGCTAAGTACATTATAATGCCCATTACACTGCCTGCTAACATGCTACTGCATCTAAACCCATTGATTGCCATTGCTCTTGTTGCCTAGTGGCCCAGGGATGGCCCATGCCATCAGGATAGGCCTTGAACGATGATTGACCAAGCAGCATTCAGATTGTAATTCTGACCAATGATCAGAATAACTTTTAAATTATTATTGTAAAATCCACAAAAGGAGGAAAATTTACAATGAGATTCAATGGAATCACTTGAAGTTTAAGCTAAAGCAATGAGTCTAAGGCAACTTGACTCCTGTATGGTCTCTCTAGAGACAAGCACATGTCTGGTGCACTGGGTCTAGAGAACATTCTAGTTTTCTGACCTCCAATATATAAAAAAATAAGACATGGCTTCTAATTTTTATGGCAAGGCCACCTTTTAAAAGTTTTCCAGCAGCTAGCTAAAGCAAGAAAGAGGAGTTTCACAGAATGGGGGACGGTGGGGGTATACAGACAAGACTGGTTAGACAGGTGAATGAGAAACCATAAGAGGAAACAGGACTCTATTGGAGGCATTTCTCTATTACTCACTGGACAGCTTGTAAAATGATTTTGAATTCGTCAGTGGGCATGGGTGGGTATAGCTCAGGTATATCCAACATGTGTGTGCAACTCGATTCCCTAGAAAATTCTCATTGTTTCAACCTTAGATGACAATTCCAGAGGGAAAAAAGGGAAGACAATTTTAGAAAGTCATTTAATTCAGAAGTCAGTTCAATTTTGAAGCTATTCTTTCCGATTTTCTTCTCAGGCTCTTACACATTTAATACACTTCTGGGCAAGAAACCTCAATTATGACTTTCAGATTCTTTAAAAAGAAGAAGGTGGAAATCGTGGACCCTGTGTTTCTTTGGGTTTGGCTTACTTAATGTGATTTTATCCAAATCTCTCTATGTCCTTATACATTGGGGCAATGTCATTCTTTCTGATGGAAACACAGAATTCCATTGTGTATAAGTACCACATCTTCTTGATCCATTCATCTACTGAGGGATGTCTGGGTTGGTTCCATATCTTAGCTATGGTGACTAATGCCACAAAGAACATAGGTGTTCTAGCAGAGGATTATAATAGTTCAATAGCTATGTACCTACGAACACATGATGCTAACAAAAACTGAACTCCAAGAGGTGGAAAGGAGGGAGTTTATGGGTTTTTTAATTGAAGTTTTTTTCTTATTTCTTTCATTTCTTTCTTATTTGGTTTATCCTTTATTGTCAGTTTTTGATTCTGTTACCCTGTGTCTCATATGCACATTTATCTGATTTGGGGAAAGGAAGAGGAATCACAAAATGGTGAGACAAAGGAAAAAGGGTGAACCAATACAACCGCCATACTCACTATGTTGGAAATGAACTTTAAACTTGGGAGGGAAGGGATTCATGGTGGGGGGGGAGTGGAAGAAAACAAGGGCGGGGGCAACATTGGTTGATAAGAAATGTACTCATTACCTTACTTATGTAACTGTAACCCCTCTGTATATCACCTTTACAATAAAATAAAATGCTTTTTTAAAAAGAAGAAGGTAGAACAAAGAAGAAGCTTTGATGTTGGTGTCAATGGGCATATTCAATTGGAATAGAGCATAGCTTTGGCAATCTGGGGAGCACTATTTGATGTGGGGAAACCTCTGGATCTCTTTCCCCTTCAGAGGGTTTCAGTATCACATCATTGGCTCCTATTCTACACATCACAGAATAAAAGTAGTGTGAAGGCCTTCATTTCTCATTTGTGTGATATGAAGGATTTCATAGGACTGTTAACAGTCTTGAGGACCCCAAGGTGAGTATTGAAATTTCTGAGACTCAAGTTAAAGGTAACTACCCATGATGCTTAGCTATAGTCCACTCATCCCTTAACCTGTAGCTCCAAGGACAAATATGTTTTGGCATGAGATTGAATGTCCACTCAATGGCGTGCTAAGAAAAGGGAAAACTATTTTATGAATCTAGCTATGAAGAGGCACAATAAATGGGTAATCTACTTTGCAACATATTGCTGAGCCTCCAAACATTTTCCATTTCATCTTTATAGTTGAATGAGGACTAAACAATTGTAGGTTTCAGAATACAAAGGCTGGGCGTGGTGATGCATGACTGCAATCCCAGCTGCTTAGAAGGTAGAATTAGGAGGATCAAAATGGGGGAGAAAAATGAAAGGAGTGCCATTAATCAAGATGTTCATAACATGATATGTGGCATTGTAACCTACTTAATTAAAAAAAAGAATTAAGAGAACCACAATTATTGGGAAACCCTGGAAAAGTTAACATGAGACTCTATCTGTAATAAATAAATAAATTAATTAATTAATTAAAAAATACCTGGGAGCATGGTATAAGTGTGAAACTTTGAATTCAATTCCTAGGATAGTCAAAAGAAAAAAAAATAATAAAAACTGTATAGTCCTGCCTTTCAGACAGCCAGGAAAAAGTGTGCATAGTAAAGATTTAAAAAATGGAATGTGAGCCAGGTGATCGTACCTGTAATCCTAGCTACTGAAGAGGCTAAGATCTGAGGATTGCAGTTCAAAGCCAGCCCAGGTAAGAAAGTTTAGGAAAGTCTTCTATGAAATTAACAAACAAAAAGCTTGGAACGTTGCTCAAGCCAACCTTGAGCAAAAAAAAAAAAGATACAGGACCTCACCCAGGCCCTGAATTCACTGCTCAGTCTGGCGTGCACACACACACATGCACAAATGGAATGTGACTATCAATCTCAATCATAGGTTTTGCACTCATGACCAAGTGGAAACAAAGCAGAGTCAGGTCTGGGTGGGAGGCATCCACAGTTGGCACAGTATAGTCTCTATCCTCTGTATGAATGACACAATGTGACTAAGTCCTCACAAGGGAAACCCGCCATGCTTATTTGAAGAAAGTGACCATTGAAAGGAGACTTTCTTTTTCCCATCTTTGGCTACAAAATACTCAAAGCAAGCTGATAGAAAAGTTGAGTAATAGGCAAAGGTGATTAAATATTTCAAGAAAGGTGTCTACTTTGTCTTTAATTTATTTCACATTAGCAGGGAACACAACTTAGTGAACAAAAAATATGGTATTTTTCATATATTTTATTGTAATTAATAGAAGGGTTACATTATATTCACCAGATAGAGGTGCATTACTTCACATACATTGATACCCTTTCTCATGTCTTGGTTCCCATTTCCCTCCCCCCACCCCCGCCACTCATCTTGTTTTCCCCCCTTCCCTATCCTATTTCAAATAACCAAATATGCATATATATATATACACAATATATCACATAACAAGGTGAAATACTGTAACAATAAGAGATAACCAAGGAACAGCAAAAGACACAAGAGAACACATAGTATATTAAGGACAACATATGGCTTTTGTTTCTATATCCTGGAGGTCCTTACATTTAGTGTCATAGTATATGGCCTTATGTGTCTAGGTTTTGCTCTATTGTCAATCTCTGCTAGGAGAGCCCAAGGTTTCTACTGATTAGGACAAATGAGGGAAACCATTGAGCCTATGTTCCTTTGAGTCTGTCTTACTTCAATTAATATGATTTTTTTCTAAGTCTTTCCAAACAAAATATGGTATTTAGAGGAGAAAATTCGAATGATGTAATTCCTTAGAAAGACTCACAATCCAACAAAATGAATACCAGGAAAGTGGGACTTGAAAGGTAGGGGGTCAAAGGGAGGGAATAGATGAATAAAGAAAGGAAAGTGAGAGAATGAAGTCATATATTTAATACATATTCTACAAAATTAAGATAATTGAGGGGAGGGATTGTTTTGAGAGGAATGGAAGAGAATAATGAAAGGGGCGAAATGGATCAAGATGTATTGCATTCATACACTGATTTGTCAAATATTAACTCCTTTATACAATTATTTAAAGATAATAAAATATAGTTTAAAAGAAAACAAAATTCTATGATCTTGGGTACCCAATCATAGTGGAACTTGAACAAATGATGAGGACAAGTTCTCAGGGTCCGTTGAAAGCCTATTGATGGATAACTTTTCAGGCAAAGTTATGCTGATCTTGAAGACAAAATGCATACCCTGATTCATTTCAATTTTCTTAAATTCACCAGCAAATCAAAATCATTTTCATTTCATTGGGTTTTGTTTGTAATTGGATGATGAGCTACTATTTGTCAGAATTTTCTAATTAGAGAAAGGGAGGGAAAGGAAATTTGCAACATTCCTTTTCTTATTATTTCCTCCTCTAAGGTACAGATAAATCAGAATTTCTTACCTTTACCACAGTTTTATGGGGTTTGTTTATTGTTTTTTCCTTTTTTTTTTCTTCAGCTCAAGGATACCACCCTATCCCTTGAGTCACACAGTCACTTCCAGTTTTCTAGTGGTTAATTGGAGATAAGTCTCACATTTTTTAGTGTTAGCTTTGAACTGCGATCCTCAGTCTCACCCTCCAGAGTAGCTAGGATTACAGGCGTGAGCCACTGCACCTGACTTTTTTTTTCTTTAAATTTACTTGCTGGTGGGCCAGTAGTTTGGCCTGGTGATAGAACGCTTGCCTGGCATGCACAAAGACCGGGGTTCAATTACTCGGTACCACATACATAGAAAATGCCAGGAATGGTGCTGTGGCTCAAGTGGTAGAGTGCTAGCCTTGAGGAGAAAGCCTAAGGACAGTGCTCAGGCCCTGAGTTCAAGCACCAGGACTGGCACAATAAATAAATAAATAAATAAATAAATTAATTAATTAATTAATTTACTTGTTGAGGGTAAGCAGAAATAGAGTCGCCATCTCTGGCCTAGAATCACAAAGTCTAATTATTATCATTCCAACACCTAGTAACACGAAACAACCATCACGTTCTTATTCTTAAGCTTGTCACATGATTCTATGGGTTCTTTGCCCATTCCTCCCCCCTCCCTCCCAGTCTTGGAGTTTGAGCTCTGAGCCTTTGAACAAGCAATTCTCAGATCTTAGTATCCTGAGTAGCTAGGATTACAGGTGTGAGCAACTGGCACCAGGCCTGATTGGTTCTTTGGGCAGTCTCACCCCAAGTTATACATCTAGCCAGAGTCAGCTAGACAAGTCTGGATGGCCTTGTTTATTTGTTGGTTGCTGTTGGTTCTGATCAGGGGTTCAGACCATGTAGGTGACGGTATCATATGTTAGGTAGGCTCAAGCTTGAGGTTCTCAGGGTTACCAAAATCATCAGGAGAGAACAAATGCAGTACAGAAACTCTTCTCAAGTTTCTTCCTTTATCATGTTTTCTGATTAAAATAAATGACATGGCCAATTCCAGTATAGGGGATGAAGAAACACATTCCACATTTTGATGGGAGATACTGCAGTCTCATTATAAAGATGTGCACATTCAGGACAAGAATTTATAAGCAATCAGCCACCTCCATTTTGTCATTTGAGGTCATAACCTTTGCAAGTTCTTACATCTATCGGACTAGCATTACACTCCATATTTCAAGGTTTGCAGAAAACAAAGGGGAAGATACAAAGAGTTTTAAGTTGCCAGAAGATATTCTTTCAATTGTATTTCCTACCTTTGCAAAAACAAAAATCATATATATACATATATATGTACATTTACTAGAATGATAAAGATATTTGTATATGTACATACATTTATAAATTATGTATAGACATAAAGGAGCAAACTATGCTCCTTTAAACATGATAATATAATCTGGGCACATTTTCCCCAAATATAATGTACTCATTTGATAGAGTTTTCAAACCAATTTATAAATGGATCCATGTAATCCTCTATAACATAAACACAAAGATAGACACACACTCATATTTTCAAACGAAGCAAGTATTTGGCAGTGCTGGTTTTCATTTTCTTTTACAATAAATTGAATCTACTCCTACAGATCATTTTGAGTAAGTACCACGTGCTGGAGCTTACAAAAACATCGTTGATGGTTTCAAGAGGCAATGTGGATTTTTCTAGGTAGAAATACTGTACATAGTATATACTTTAAAATATTTTAATGCACAGGGACATAACAACATAGTGGTTGAACATGCGTATCCACTGTTTAATCCATTTTATAATGGAAAAACAAGTGCTTGCAAAGAACTTCTCTCAGCCAGTTTACTCAGGAAATGAGAAATCACTTTAGCTATTTCAACAAAAAAAGGTTTAAATGCAGAAAATTAATTGTTTACAAAATCGTTGGAAGGGCTTAGGAAATGAAGGTCAGAAAAAGCTAGCCCTGGATTTTAGGAAATCAAAGACACAAAAATCATTGGAAGCTTCCATTAATGGTCTCAGCTGCCTGCATCACTGAAATAGGAGATTTTATTTGAAAATGGCTAGAAAACCTCGCACTTGCTCGCAAAGCCAAAGTGCCCTCCTGTTGCTGTTATAATGACATCTGCTTCTTCTGCCTTCCAAACCTTGGAAGACTCTCTCATTGATGGAGGCTCTCCTACATGTCTGATGTCAAGGACTCCTGGAAATGAGGTGGCTCTGTTTCTAGACAACAGGAGCAGAGGTATCATCGAAAGAAATTCATAGATGCTGACTGTCAAGATAAAGCCTCAGCAAGACATCCCCCAATTCCTCTTACCCTTATAGTACCTACTATTCTTAAGTCTGTGGCCCACTATTATACTATTATATCCATATCAGTGTGTGTGTGTGTGTGTGTGTGTGTGTGTGTGTGTGTGTGTTTGTGTGCAGGCACACACCCTGGTACTGTAGCTTGAACTCAGGGCCTTGAACTTGGCTTTTTCACTCAAGGCTGACACTCTATCATTTAAGCCACACATCCACTTCTGGATTTTTCACTGGTTAACTAGAAATAAGTCTCTCAGATTTGCTTTCCAAGGGTGGCTTTGATCTGTGATCCTCAGATCTCAGCCTCCTGAGTAGCTAGGATTATAGTGTGAGCCACCAGCACCCAGCTCAGATAGATCTTTAACAAAACACAATCAATCTTCATAGTTTTGTGCATTTTTTCATAACCTGAATTTATTACTATGACTATATAATTATTACACCTATAAATTTATCTCTTTCATGACAATAATATATTTCTTTCATTTAGTACATTTAAGTACCCTTGAATTCTCATATAAATGGATTTCTAGTATTTTTCTGTTAAAAATAGTTATTGAACAAATAATTACCTTTTCTCCTTTTATTCTTATGTGTTATTCATCAAATGAATTAATGGATCAAAATACATAATCAGTCCCTAAAAGTTATTGTCTTATAACTAATGTAGATTACTGAACTATACTAATAAACACTATGCAGTGTAATTTTATGCCATATGGTATTAATCAATCGGTTACTAGCGTTTGTTTTCCTCTGGGTATAAAAGGGATTAAAAACTACAGCTTCACACTAAAACATCTGGCTTTGAAATAATTTAAGTCACAAAGCAATATATATTTGTTGCTTTCTCACCCTCCTTTCCTAAGCTTTACAATCCCATGCCCAGAAATTTTGGTTAATCCTTCAAAAAAAAAAAGAGAGCCCATCTGTTTAACTTTTGATTACACCACCTTCCATAACTTATCCAGTATAACCCCTTGTTGAACTCCCTATCACAAAAAAGGGAAGGGTTTCTGAGCAGCCTAGGACATATCTCAGGAGTCTTAAGAGGCCCTGGGAGTTGGCCCATACTTTAATACTGCAGATGACTTAAAAATGGCTCATCCCTCCCTGTATCTTTTTCTTTTGGAAAAGGGGATGACATCACCACATTTCAACTTCTATATGAACCTCTTTTCCTTAACCCTTGACATTTTCAACCACCCCCTTGATTTCCTTCCCTTAGTTCCTGCAAAAGGTGAAAGATAAGGCCAGGCTTTAAAGCTAGGACACAAAGTTGGTTCCTTTCTAAAATGACCACTGTGATTTCCCAAATAAAATGCATCTCACTGCAAAATTGTCATGATATTTGAGCTCTACTAGTTTTCACATGACTTTCATTTTATTCTCATTTGCAAAGTAATCCCTACTCATTTAGAAGAAGTTGAGAAATATGGAAAAGATTAAAGAAAAAATAATTCGGAATCCCAAAACACACCAAGATAATCATTGTTAACATTTTTTGTTATCCCCTTAGTCTTTTGACGATGTTTTTAACATAATTGAGACTATATCATGGATATAGCTTTTTTATTTGCTTAACATTTTATCCCGATTATATTTTCTTTCTTTTTAGCCAGTCCTGGGGCTTGAAATCAGAGCCTCAGCACTGTCCTTGGGCTTTCTCAAGGCTAGTGCTCTACCACTTGAGCCACAGAACCACTTCCAGCTTTTTCTGTATATTTGGTACCGAGGATTCAAACGCATGCCATGCTCCTAGCCCACAAGTACATTTTCATATCAGTAATTTTTTGGTGTCTTCTTTCAATATGGACATTGCTCAGATCGCTATAATTAATTCTAAATTGTTTGTTGTTGTTGGATTCTTTCCAGTTTATTATAATGCTGTGGTAAGCATCCTTAATAATAAATCTTCTCTAATGGTCTGGTCACTTCCAGAAGTTGTAGTATTTTAATGAATTAAGCAATATTTTCATTGAAGAATTCCAAATTTAGCTGGTGGCTCACATCTGTAATTCTAGCTACTCAGGAGGCTGAGATCTAAGGTTTGAAGCCTAGACAGACAGGAAAGTCCATGAGATTTTTATCTCCAACCACCAAAAAGCCAAAAGTGGATCTGTGGCTCAAGTGGTAGAGTGCTACCTTTGAACACAAAACCTCAGAGTTTCCAGGCCTGGGAGTTCAAACCCAAGAACTGGTGCACGCGTGCACACACACACACACACACACACACACACACACACACACACACACACACAGGATTGTCTCCCAAGAATAATACTGCCAAACATACAAGTACACTTTTGTATAAGCTTTAAAAGAATTTACTTAAAATCCATGTGTACATTTTTTCCTAGAATAGGTATATTTAGATTAGTAGATCAAAGAATATGACAGTTTTATAGATACCAATAAATATTTGGCAGTTTTCCAGAAACATCTGCTCAATTTTTATAATAGAGAAAATATTCTATCATTTAGACATGTTATTTATGTCTTACTATGTCTGTCATACTGTAAGCTCTTTGATGAAAGGGTCACTTCTGCTTTGATTCTGAATTTTTCTACATCACTGAGGTAAGTATCTAAACTCTAATAGATGCTCAGTAAAGGGTCACTGAAATAATAACTGAATCTCAAAGTCAGCAAGTCCAAAGAAAAGAAAGTTTGAAGTTTTGTTTTCTAGAAAGTGATTTGGAGTGTGCTTTGTGTGTGATGAATGGCATGAAGAGAGGATCCAAGGAGACTTCCCCAAGACTGGTAAGCAGAATGGGGCATGCCACATTGGATAACTAAGGAATCAGTGATGTAAATAAATCTCAGTCTCAATGCAGCTGCCAAATACTCCATTTTCTGCAGTGTTGAGAGTGACTGGCCTGTGTCTGAAATATTCAGGACACTTTGTACCAGCCACTATCAATTACTTGCCAGAATAGTGTTGATTCCAGTTAGAATGGCCAGGATCAAACAAACTAATAACAACAGATGCTGTCAGGGATGTGGCCAGGAGGGATCATTACAACACTGTTGGTGGGAGTGCAAACTTGTTCAGCCACTATGGAAAGCAGTATGGCAGTTCCTCAAAAGACAAAACATAGAACTTCCCTATGACCCAGCAATTCCACTACTTGGCATTTACCCAATCATCCAGAAACAAGTACATACTAAATCCACTAGCACAACAATGCTCATTGCAGCACTATTTACCATAGCAAAGATATGGAACCAACCCAGATGTCCCTCAGTGGATGAGTGGATCAATAAGATGTGGTATTTATACACAATGGAATTCTATGCTGCTGTCAGAAAGAACAACATCGCCCCATTTGTAAGGAAATGGAAAAAAATCATATTAAGTGAAGTAAGCCAGACTCAAAGGAACTTAGGCTCAATGGTTTCCCTCATTTGTCATAATCAGTAGAAACCTTGGGCTCTCCTAGCAGAGATTTGCAATAGAGCGAAAACTAGATACATAAGGCCATACAGTATGACGCTAAATGAAAGGACCGCTAGGAAATAAAAACAAAAACCATATAAGAAAAGAACCACAATGAGCCAGGTATTGACGACTCACACCTCTAACTCTGGCTAATAAAGAAGCTGAGAGCTGAGGATCATGGTTCAAAGCCAGCCCCCAGCAGAAAAGTCTGTGAAACTCTTAACTCCAATTAACCACCAGAAAACCGGAAGTGAAGCTGTGGTTCAAAATGGTAGTGCATAAGGCCATATAGTATGAAGCTAATTGGAAGGACCTCCAGGATATTGAAACAAAAGCCGTATAAGGAATGATTGTTATCCTTAATGTACTAGGTTATCTCTCATCTCTTTTGCTGTCCCTTGGGTATCTCATATTGTTACAGTTATCTGATATATTGGATTTATTTGTATTTGGTTATTTGAAATTGGATAGGGAGGGGGGAAACCAAGATGGGGGGTGGGGGGGAGGGTAATGGGGACCAAGACATGTGAAAGGGTATCAATGTATGTGAATTAATGCACCCTCTATCTAACAAATATCATGTAACCCTTTTATTAATTACACTAAAAAATATTTTAAAAAATGGTAGTGCACAAGACTCGAGCAGAAAAGCTTAGGGAGAGTGCCCAGGCCCTGAGGTCAAGCCCCATGACTGACAGAAAAAGGACCACAATGAAGCTGGACACCAGTGGCGTACACCTGTGATTCTAGGTGAGTCTGAGGGGTGTGATTTAAAGCTAGCCTAGGCAGGAAAGTCTATGAGACTCTTATCTCCAATTAACCATCAAAGGGCTGAAAGTACAAGTGTAGCTCAAATGGTGGAGTGCCAGCTAGCTTTTAATGAAAAAGCTAAGGAACAATACACAGGTACTGAGTTCAAGCCACCGTACCAGCACAAAAGAAAAAAATACAACCTAGTATTTCTGTGACTAAAATTATTTATAAATCCTATTACTAGCCTCCAGTTAACTTCTTCCATATTGTACATTTTCCAAGCAACTTGGAAGAAACAGATATCTAATACTGGACAAACCAATGGTCTATTCAATAGTAACCCCTTCTATATAAGTATATTCTAATTTAGCTTAAGTTGGCAATGTACTCCAGCTCAAAAGATGACTTACTAATAAGAAACCACTGGAGATGACTCTATCCTGCATTTCCAGGAATAGACTTACCTCATGAAATAATTGTTCACTTAATGACTTTTTGTCATAATGAGTCTGGAAAAACACCACTTTTTGAACAATGGCTCATTTTCCTTCTCAACATATTGACTTTTTCCTTCCCCAAACATGCTAAACAAATCTACTGTAAGAAATGATATGACATCATTCTAGTTTCAGGCTAAGACATGCTCACTGACTCTATTTAACATACATTTACTTATCAGACTCTATCATATGGAACAAATTTGAATTTGAGCATCATGTTTAAAGGCACTCACAATGGTCTGCTTTGCATTCAGAGCCAAGTGAGACAGATGGAGTTCTTTCTATCCACATTTCCTTAATCTTGCACATGTGATTTCACATGTTTCACACTTTCATGTTTCACTTTCTTTTTATCCGATAAATGTAGTTAGAAAACAAAATAATTATGAACATCTCCAAAGTTGAAAGCTAGTGAAATCAATAATGGAGATGAAATCATTCACCTTCTAGAAGTAGCCCTCTTACCCTTTCTTCTACCATCTCTCTCAAAACTATTTTGCTTCATTAACTTACATTTTGTGTACACACTGTGTTAATTTACTTTAAAATTGCTCTGATCTTCTTATATAACTTTACTTTCACTGTTCATTAGATACATTTTTTTAATCAGTGAAAATTGTTTTAATTTCTTAGGGATAAAATACATGAAAAGTTTTCCCATTAAAATGAAAACAATTTTTAAAAAAAGATTACCAGTGTTCCACATATATATTACACAAGGAGTATGGCCCTTACTAACAAGTTCCAAGCTCTGGGTTCGATTCCTAGTAGCACAAAAAAGAAAGCACGTGCACACAATCACACACATACATATACATATATTCATCTTTCATTATATATATAGATATATTAGTATACATTTATATATATAAACATATGAATATCAAAAAGACTTCCATATAGATAGCAGACTAATATTACATTGTGGATCTCTCAAAAGCTTCCTTTAAGCTTCTTGAACTTAGAAGCTTCTGCTTTCCCTGGTTCTTCAGCTTGCAGATAGCCACTGTAGAAATATCCAGCCTCTGATTATGTAAGCTAACCTAGTAATGTTTTTAGCATCTATCTATCTATCTATCTATCTATCTATCTATCTATCTATCTATCTATCTATATTGTTTATTGGTATATCCTCTAGAGGTTATGTCAACTAGTCACCAAAGATCCTGAAAGTCCTGATTTCCTTATTTGGTCATCAAGAAGTGTGAAGTCTGTATTCTCTACCCTTGAATCAGTGTTTTTTCTTGAGTAAAGAGTACTTCTTTCATAGGAATATTCCCATTTGAAACCCAGTCACCATATTCTGAAAATTCCAAGCCATATGGCAAGGCTACATGGAGGGAAACCAAAAACATAGCCTCTGGTCAACTTCTTCCTGGAGCTTTCCACCAAAAGAATGTCAGCCATCTGAGTGAGCCATTACAGATGCTGCTCAAGCATCCAGATGACCGCTGTCCCAGCTGATACTGTAAATTTAAAAAAAATACAACTGAACAAGAAGATGTGGTACTTATACACAATGAAATTCTATGCTGCCATCAGAAAGAATGACATCATCCCAATTGTAAGGAAATGGAAGGACCTGGAAAACATCATATTAAGTGAAGTAAGCCAGACTCAAAGGAACATAGGCTCAATGGTTTTCCTCATTTGTCATAACCAGTAGAATCCTTGAGCTCTCCTAGCAGAGATTTACAATAGAACAAAACCTAGATACATAAGGTCATATAGAATGAGATTAAATGAAAGAGTTTCCATATAATGTGTGATTGTTGTCCTTAATGTACTATGTTATTTCTCATCTCTTTTGCTGTCCCTTGGTTATCTCATATTGTTATAGTATCTTATCTCGTTATCTGGTACATTGTATATATGTTTATTTGTTTATTTGAAAAAGGATAAGGAAGGGGGAAAATAAGATGAGGGGAGAGGGTGAGGGGAGGAAAATGAGGACAAAAACATGAGAAGCGTACCAATGTTTGTGAACAAATGCAACTTCTATCTGGTGGATATAATGCAGCCCTTCTGTTAATTACAATAAAAAATGAAAAGGTCTCAAATGGAAACAAGAGCTTCATCTTGAGTGATTGTTGTTCTTATATGTACTATGTTATTCTCTTCTCCTTTGTTGCTCTTTGGTTAATCTCATATTGTTACTGTATCTGACTTTGTTACTTGGTATATTGTGTATATATATCTATATATACATAAATGTACATATATATACATATATATGTTTATTTGAAATAAGAAAGGGAAGTGGGAAAACAAGATGATGGGGAGGGAGTGGAGGGAGGGAAATGGGGACAAAAACATAAGAAGGGATATCAATTTGTGAGAAGTAATGCACCTACTATCTGGGGAATATAACTGTAACCCCTCTATACATTACTTCAATAATAAAAAATAAAATGGAAAAAATCCAACTGAAGACTTGGAAAAAATCATATTAAGTGAAGTAAGCCAGACCCAAAGGAGCATAGGCTCAATGGTTTCCCTCATTTATAATAATTAGTACACATCTAAGAATCTCCTAGCAGAGGATTACTATAGCTCAAAATATAGGTACATAAAGTCACATAGGATGACACTAAATGACAGGATTTCTAGGATATGGAAACAAGAATTTTATCTTCTGTTATTGTTGTTCCTAATGTACTATATCATTTCTTTTCTCTTTTGTTGCCCTTTGGTCCATCTCATTTGTTATCTGGTATATTGTATATACATTTATTTGATTATTTGAAATAGAAAAGGGAAGGGGGAAAACAAGATGGTTGGGAAGGGTAGGGGGAGGGAAATCGGGACAAAAACATGAGAAGGGGTAACATTGTGTGAGAAGTAATGCACCTACTATCTGGCGAATGTAACTAACCCTCCTATACATTATCCTGATAATAAAAATTAAAATTAAAATTTAAAAAAATCCAACTGAAACCATTCGCCCATTTAGTCATCAGTAATAAAGTGGACTGAAGAGATTGTGTTTTTGAGATTGGGAGGGGTGGGAGTTGGGAAATGGGGGTAAAAACATGAGAAGGTGTATCAATGTGTGAGAAGGAATGCACCTACTACCTGGTGAATGTTATTGTAACCCCTCTATGCATTACCCAGACGATTAAAAAAAAACAGATAAAGTAACCTCTACCTGATAAGGTAGGTAGGTGAATGATAACCTAAGAGCATTATTGTTTATTGTTAATGATGATGGTGGTAGTGTTGTTTTTATTTGATTGGTGTTTTGTTACAGTTGGTGGTACAAGGATTTGAAGTCAGTTCCTATTACTTAAGCAATGCCCTCCAGATTTTTTTTACTGTAGTTAGTACTCCAAATAGGCTCTCATTTTTTTCACCCAGGACAGATCTCAGACTTCAATCCTCCTTATTCTTGTTAGTAGGATGAACCATCACATTCAGCCTAGCTTTAGGGTTAATTTTGTGACTTAGATAGAAAAAGGAAAGTCTCAAGGAACCAACTTTTTCTAGGAAGTGACTGGAACAAGGAAATTGCCTTGGGGAATGTGCCTTCTCCCCACAGTCTCTGCACTGAAGCATGTTTACAATAATGACTTTCTTTCTGCTTCAGGACACATTCTCTGCCATGGAGACAGGTACCTACTCAAGATACAGAGCTCTCACCCAGGACGTGAAGAGGAGGCCTCCAGCTGAATGGTAATTTTAGGCTGAACTATAAAAATTATTTGTAGGAAAGGTGCCTTGATTAAGGACAAAATCATCCCGTACACTTTGCCTCTCCTTTCATGTAGGATTTTTTTCTTCGTGGAAGGAGATACTGAGTGGCTTTCAGGTTAATATGAAACGAGCTTGAAGATGCAAATGAATTGTGTAACCATGACAACAAAGGGAAGAAAACAAAACAATTATGCCTATGCAAATTCCTTTCTGAACCATCAAGGTGAGTGGGAGAACAGAACATGGCTGTCAGCAGTAATACCTAATAGCCGATGACAAATGCAGAATGAGCTAAGGTTCCAGTGACATCTGCTAGGGCAGCTGTGACTGGGAGTAAGCAAGGCTTCACAAGTAACTGCTTCATGCTCACATTCACAATTGGTGTGTATACGTCTATTGTTAATGTTCATTGAGCACCTACGTGCCAATGCCTTTCTGATAATTTATATTTTGCTAAATTAACTTTGGTTCAGACCTAATAGAACCTTAGACATAGCTCTACAGAAGCCTTTAACAGTAATCCCAATGGGACTGGAGTACAGTAGTATTTCTCCAACTGTAATGTGCACATGATTCTCTTAGATATCACGCTAAAATGCACATTCTCATTTAGTAGGTGTATAGGGAGCACAAGATTCTATATTTCTATCAAGTTCCCCCCAAGGACCAAACCTAGAAAAGGAATGGCTTAAGAGCATAGATTCTGACCAAGAGTGTGGTCTAGTGGTAGAGTGTTTGCCTAGCATGCACTAAGCCCTGGGTTTGATTCCTTGGTACCACATACACAGAAATAGCCAAAAATGGTGTGTGGCTCAATTGGTAGAGTGCTAATCTTGAGACAACTCAAGGAAAGTGTCCATGCCCTGAGGACTGGCCAAAAAATGTAAGCATAGATTCTGCATTTAAACCACCTAGGCTCAAATTCCAGTGCTATAATCAGCACTGTGACCTTGGACAAGTTACCTGGCCTTTCCTCCCAGCTGTATCCATAAAAAGAAAACAATAAAAACTCAAGAAATAGTGTCTACCTCTACAAATTCTTGGATAGCCTAAATGAGTTGATACATTTAAAATGTCTGAAGCAGTACCTGACAGGTCATAAAACAGCCAATAAATATTAACTATTATAACCTTGTGTCTCACCAGCTGCTAATTGAACATAATCTATATAGTAGGAACTACATTATGTACTTAACCTTGATCATAGGCATTAATCCTCACAAATCTGTAAGGAAATGGGTCCCACTTTCCAAAGGAAAGATGAGAGTTTAATGAGGTCACTTAGCTGATAGAAGTAACTGTCTGATTCTAAAGCCCACAACATCTAGGCGTAACTGTCAAGTATTCATGGCTAACACAAAACAGGTACATAGCAGCTGTTCAGAACATATTCATTAAATAAACTGCATAATCAGGGATTTGTTTTCTTTTGCCATGGATTTAGAATTAAGTGAACTTGGAAGCATTGTGTTGGAAATCCAGAACCATTATATTTAAAGTTTCTGTTCAACACAGAAACAATCTTCATCTACTAGGTGACATTAAAGTAGGTAGAGAAAAGAGCTGAGTAATGAACAAGTGTCTCATGGGGACTGTTCAAGATGTTTGAAGGGTAACTGACCATTAGAAGCCAAAATTAGTGCATTTTAGCATGTGAAACTTATTTGTCAAAGCCTCTAAAAGATGTCTGAATCTTTTCCCTATGCCTCTTGGAAGTTTCAGATGATGGGTTAATGGAGACATCTTCCATAATCTTATAGAATCCTTACTGGATACTGGTTTCACTTCTCCCAAGAACTCAGTGCAAGTAGTTTATTTGGGAGGTGCAGATAATATGAATAGAAAGTAGGAAAGTGATTTAGAAAAAAAAGGAAGGCATCCAATACAGAGCACATTATTAAGCTATCTATTTAAATAATCCCATGGGAAAGCCCAGAGGAATATTGGGAGATTAGCACTCAGAGTTATCCTTTATAATGGGAAGACGTTGAGGTGTCCTACACCAAAAGACAAGCAGCATTGATGGAAGATCGCTTCCAAGGGTATTAATTCCTTGGCAGTTCAAACCTGCTATTTGAAAGTCAGTGAAACACTCTGAACTGGCAGAACTCAAGAGATATGGACAAGGAACCAGAGGAGTCAGCTAAAATGGAGCTTTTTGTCCCCCTTTCCCACTAAAGTGGCTGATCAAGACAGCAATTTCATTGAGAAAAAATCTACATGTCCTACTGGGGTTTGGGGAAAAGGATAGGAAATTCCTAATCATTTTAGGTTAGGCACTGCACAGTCATTTCCAGAAGGGGATGCAGGAGGCTGTGGATCACATCTATTGATTTGAGGGATGCTAAAAAGTTCTTCTCTTGTTGTGGGGAAAGAAAGGAATAAGAAAATCTGTGTTTTACTATGTTCATTCATTGCAGCACTATTTACCATAGCAAAGATATGGAACCAACCCAGAAGCCCCTCAGTTGTTGAGTGGATCAACAAGATGTGGTATTTGTACACAATGGAATTCTATGCTACTGTCAGAAAGAACAACATTGCCCCATTTGTTAGGAAATGGAAAGACTTAGAAAAAATCATATTAAGTGAAGTAAGCCAGACTCAAAGGAACTTAGGCTCAATGGTTTCCCTCATTTGTCATAATCTGTAGAACCCTTGGGCTCTCCTAGCACAGATTTACAATAGAACAAAACCTAGACACATAAGGCCATATAGGATGATGCTAAATGAATGGACCTCCAGAATATAGAAACAAAAGCCATATAATGAATGATTGTTGTCCTTAATGTACTATGTTATCTCTCATCTCCTTTGCTGTCCCTTGGTTATCTCATATTGTTACAGTATTTCAACTTGTTATCTGATATATTGTATATATGCTTATTTGGTTATTTGAAATAGGATAGGGAAGGGGGGTGAAACAAGATGAGGGGCAGAGGTGGGGAGAGAAATGAGAAAGGGTATCAACGTTTGTGAAGTAATGCATCTTCCAGCTGATGGATATAATGTAACCCTTCTATTAATTACAATTTTAAAAAATATGGAAAAAAAGAAAATCTGTGTTTTAGCCAGGTGCAGTGGCTCTTGCCTGTAATTCTAGTTACTCAAGCGGCTGAGATCTGAGGATCAAGGTTCAAAGCTAGCCTGAGCACTAAAGAACTTGAGACTCTTATCTCCAAATAACTACTAGAAAACTGGAAGAGCTCAGGGACAACGCCCAGGTTCAGAGTTCAAGTCCCATGACTGACAGAAAAAAAAAGAAAGAAGAAAATCTGTGTTTTGGGGGGAGATATGGAACACTAAAGGGAGAATGCTCAGAGAAGGCATTCTATATGTGTTGTTACATTTGTTCCTAATCCCAGAAGGAAAGAATACATATATTTTTCTGAAAATATCAGTGTGTTTTCAAGAATCAGTGAGGTCATGGAAACCATAATCTTTGCCATGTGCTCTTGCAACCACAGATATGTTCATTAAACCAGAGGGCTCTGGTGAATATGGTGAAATCAGTCTTGTGCCTGGAAGCTGGAGCGGGATGGAAAAGCATGAGGAGACTTCGATCATTGTTTCTGCATTCAAGGCCTTCTTCTGAGACTAACAGACTTCCAATCTTCTTTCTATTTTCCTGACATCTAGGACTTGCAAGCCAGGCATGCCCCAGAGTATAGAGAAATAGCCTAATATGGCTTCATTGTTAAGCTGATTTATCATCACCAATGAGTGAGGGGAAATCATTGCAAGAGAGTTTGGAAACTAGATTGATGCATGCCTGTACTCCTAACTACTCAGGAGGTTGAGATCTAAGGCTCACAGTATCAAGTCACCCCAGGCAAGAACGAGTCTGTGAGACTCTTTTCTTCTATGAATTAACCAGTAAAAAATCCAGAAATGGAGTTTGGGAGCAAGTAGTAAAATGCCAGCCTTGAGTGAAGAAGGAGAAAGCTAGGAGATAGTCCTCAGGCCCTGAGTTCAAGTCTCAATACTGACATGTGCTTGTGTGGCACACACACACACACTTGATTGGGAGTCTAGATCACTTCCAGTGTTGTGGCTCTTTTTACTCAGTTTCTTAACAAGGGTGCCACTCCAAACCTGTGCATTGACATTTGTGGTTCTACCTCGAGAGTAAAGGAAAAATACTGAACAGGCTTTCAACCCATTATACAACCATTAAAAGACATGTAAAAGGCCTAGGAAATGTGGATCTGTTCTTTGTGTCTACACAATCCTCACTCTTTCTATTTCTTCCTACCACCCCGATTCTCTGTATAGAAACTGTCTGTAAAACATAGTGTGGCTCTGTGTATATTTGCATAACTGCAGCCCTTGCTATAAAAATAAATCCCGAATAGATTGCTCTATTGTATATACATGTGGGCATACATGTCACATACACAGATTTATTTTTCCAAGAACAAACGTCTTAATGTTTCTTTTCCTTGAGAAAAATCACCAACTGCCAGAATCTCAAATTCCATGTAGAACTTTGTAATAACAGAGAAATGAGATAGAGTAGGGAGCCAGATTTTTCTTTCAAATAGCCCTGCATCTCCAAAGACTTCACAAGTCAAGGAGAAGGCTATACTTAGAATGGCCTTTTCCACTGCATTAAGTAAACAATCTTTAGGACACTAAACATTAAATAACCAAGGTGTATCTTTTCCCTTAACATAAATGTCAAGATACGTTTCATCCATGAACCTGAGACATCATATCGTGAGAAGTCCAGACTCATGGTAAGGTCATGTGTAAATATTCTAGTGAACAACCCCTAGCTAAAAGGGCACATGTGATCAAGAAAAGTAGACTTCAGACAATTCTATCCCTCCCTTATCAAGTCACCAACAATCTCTAACTCTTCCAGCAGAGGCCTAATTGTGTAACAGATGAATCATTTCTATGGTACCCTGTCCAAATCCCTGAACTCAGAATCCATGAGCATAATGAGTGGTTGCTTTTTGTCACCCAATTTTAGGGATAATTTCTTATGCAGTAATGTGGGAAATCACCACCACAGGCTAGGAAGTAGTAAAGCTTTCTTAAATAGAGCTGGACAGGATGACAAGGAGTCCTTTTAGAAAAAAGGGCAAAGTGTTCAATAGAATGGAGCGAAACTGAAGTGTGACTGCACAGACTCGTAGGATGAATAGCTCCAGCATGGTAACATCCTTGAGCCAGCCCCGTATCATATCGGGAAGCCAGAGGGAAACAAAGGCTCTAAGTCCTCAGTACTGTAACTTAGCAACCTCTCTAAACCATCGTCCCAGACTACCTGCCATACTTTCCTCTTCCCCTGACCTCCCCCTTCCAATCTGCATTCTTTCTCCTTATTTCCAGTCTTAGAAAGGCTGGTGGTACCAACCAGCCACCCAACTGGACACTGGACAATTTCCCTCTGCAGTTGAACCCTCTTCTTCATTCCCATGTTCCACTACTTCAAGCGAATGCCTCAAGCATCTTGTACTCTGGTATATAAGCTACTTTATAAAATTGGCTACTATTATTTCCCTCTCTGACTCTACAGCTTTTGCACTGTGTTTTTGCAGTTATTCCCATTAGGGCATAAAATCTGTTCTATCATTTCAATTCAAGCTGGATTTGTGACCAAGAGAATGAGACAGAAATGATGTTGTCACAGTTCTGGACCTAGGTCTTGAAAGGTTTTGGACCTTTCTACTCACTGTCTTGGAACCCTGATTAGCTGCCATGTGAACAAGCCTAGGAAAGACTGATTGGAAGATGAGTGACCAAATGGAGCTGAAATCAACCAGCAGATCTGATATCATCAGCTGCCACTGTACCTCAGGAGAGAATGTTGGCCTAGTATGACCAAGGCTCTGAGTTCTATCCTTAGCACTAAAAAAATAGTTGAACATCTGACATAGGCCAAGCAAATCAGCCACTGAGTGCAGATGTATTTGTGAGCCCAACAGAGACCAGAAGAACCACACAGCCCGAGCCAACCCAGAGTGCCAAAACAAGAGTTCTGAGCTAAACAAATGACTGTTGTTGGGGGCCGAGTAACGCCATGTCTAATAACTTTTTGCTGAGACAGGGCAAGGCACAAGAGGCAGGGCACAAGACTTGATTACCATTGGTTACAAATGTGTTATTGCTAATCACTCTCTGCTGGGACCTAGAGTGAGGGTATATTATCTGGAGGGACTGCCTCAGGGTGGGGGGTTTGGAGAGAGAGAGAGATTTTCCTGCCTTGATGAAGCTGCATGGCGTCTCTGTTTATGCTTCGGGGAAGGAAGGCTGAGTGCGGGAGGACAGTGGGCCCTCTCCTCTCGTGGCTTGGACTGGTCAGGGTGTGTTTTCCCCATCCCTCTGACTAGTTGAGAGGGACTGGGGATGAAGGACCCCAACATACTGGCACCCAAGGTGGGGCATGAAATGAGGCATGAGGGAGGAAGACAGGGAAAAAGAAAAAGGAGGGACTGAAAAGCCAGGGAAACCTGAAGGAAAAGTGCAGGCTGAAATCGCTTACAGGGAAAAAGAAAAAGACAGGGAGAAAGACAAAAAGAAAATGTGGTAAACAGGAGAAAGGGAAGCAACTACCTACAAAAGCCAAAGAAGTAAGACTGAAAAACCAGAGAAACCTGAAAGAAAAATAATAAAAAGAAAAAGGAGGGACTGAAAGGCCCTGAAACCTGAAGGGAAAATGCAGGCTGAAATTGCTCACAGGGAAAAAGAAAAGGACAGGGAGAAAGAGAAAGGGAAGCAACTACCTACAAAAGTCAAAGAAGTAAGAAGAACTCAAAGACTGAAAAACCAGAGAAACCTGAAAGGAAAATACAAAGAAAAACCCATAAAAAAGGCAAAAGATTAAAAAAAAACATAAAAAAGGCAAAAGATAGAAAATTGAGGAAAAGAAAAACCAAAAACTCCTCCCAAAGCTAAGGAGAAAAAAGGCAAAGAAGCTGCAGCTGTGTCAAAGCGGGGAGGCAAACACAGCAGAAGCAGCTAGGTGTTTTACCAGTAAAGGATTTTAATAATCATTCCCAGATCACCTCCGTAGCGCAGGTCACTTCGGCACGGTAGGGAGGAACCTTACTGGAGTCTGTAGCCAGAGCGGTATAAGGGCGAGGCAATTTTAGAATAGAACCAGATGGGTTCAGACCGGAACGACCAATTTTTAGACTAGAGCCTAATGGGTTGAGACCAGAACGACCAATATTTTGCGCGAGTATGAATGTGTGTGTGAATAGGTGTGAGTGAACATGTTCAAGGTTAAATTGTTAGCATGCTATGTGGGTAAATCTAAGTCTAAACTGTGAGGCAACTTATACAGGAGTAAACAGTTTAAGAACAGGTAAAAGAAGCTCCGAGACGCTTGGAAAAATACTTGAGAAAAAGAATTAAATGGTAGTGATTTAGAAAGCCTGTCTCAGGTGCAGAATAGTTGAAAACAGGCTAAAAGCTTTTTAGGGTCCCTGGCAAAATATAGACAATGCCCCTGAGTCAGCTTGAAGTTACAGAAAATGGATCTTCGCCCATAACCCCTTTAAAATGAAGGGACCAGAGTCATTTTGGGGAGGTGAGAAAGGACAGTAGATTAAAACAAAGTGGGGGGATTGGAAGACTCTTCTAATTCTTCCATTGCCTTTCTGCTTGTGTGATAGTCTGTTTTATCTATTGGTTTCAATCTCTTAATAATAATGTTGTTCTCTTAATGTTGGAATGTTTCCCTGTTTTCTCTGGCTGTTGTCAGAGCCCCTCAGTGCTGGAATTGTTATGTGCACAAATGACACATGTTAATATTCTAACTTTGGGTGATTGGTTAAGATTATTTTGGGACTTGATTTGTTTGAATTTATGTTTATGTGCTATAATTGTAATATGTCTATATTGCTTGCCTACAAAGTCAACGCAGAAAATTAATGCTAATGCAACAGGCATCTGCTCCCAAGGAAATAGGTGCATCCCCTCAGTTCTGATTTGCTTAAATGGACAGCTGGTAGCCTATCAACACAAGACAGGAGCCAAGTAAAAAGGACTTGGTGATCCCATGACAGGCAAGAAGACTAGCGAGCTTGGAGACACCTAAGACAGGCACAGTCGATCTGATATGATGGTAGCCCCACATATCCTAGGTTTTCTCTTTTTTTCTAAAATAAAAATGGGGGAGATGTTGGGGGCCGAGTAACCCCATGTCTAATAACTTTCTGCTGAGACAAGGCAAGGCGCAAGAGGCAGGGCCAAGACTTGATTACCATTGGTTACAAATGGGTTATTGTTGATCACTCTCTGCTGGGACCTAGAGTGAGGGTATATTAGCTGGAGGGACTTTCTCAGGGGGGTTTTTATTGGTGAGATTTTCCTGTCTTGATTTAGCTGTGTGGCGTCTCTGTTCGTGCTCCGGGGAAGGAAGGCTGAGTGCGGGAGGACAGTGGGCCCTCTCCTCTCGTGGCTTGGCCTGGTCGGGGTGTGTTTTTCCCCATCCCTCCGATTAGTCGAGAGGGACCGGGAGCGAAGGACCCCGATAGACTGTCACTTTACCCCTTATATTTTGAGGTAATTTGGCATGTAACAAAAGCTGATACCTAAGACAATAGCTTCCTAAATTTCTTTACTTCCTAGGACACCAAATATCCCGTCAACAGCCACCAATATAACATCCATGCTGGCAGGCACATTAAAAGAATCAAAGCATAAAATTTTTACTTCTCTACCACTGATGTTCCATCAACCACAGGATAAACTCACCTTTCTTAGAAATCATTCAGAGTTCTCTTAAATGTACTCCCAGAATTCCTCACCTTCCTTGTCTTTCAATTCTATGAAAAACTTTAGGCTTACGTTTATTCAGGCATTTTCTCTTAAAGGTCTTTCTTTTTTCATATATTTTTATTGTAATTAATAGAAGGGTTACATTATATTTGCCAGATAGAAGGTGCATTAATTCACGTACATTGATACTTTCTCATGTCGTGGTCCTCATTTCCCTCCCTCCCCCCTTCCCTATCCAATTTCAAACAACCAAATACAAATATATCCAATATATCAGATAACAAAGTAAGATACTGTAACAATATGAGATAATCAAGGGATAGCAAAAGAGATGAGAGATAACATAGTACGTTAAGGACAACAATCACTCATTATCTGGCTGTTTTTTCTATATCCTAGAGGTCCTTTCATTTAGCGTCATACTACATGGCCTTATGTATCTAGCTTTTGCTCTGTTGCAAATCTCTGCTAGGAGAGCCCAAGGTTTCTACTGATTATGACAAATGGGGGAAACCATTGAGCCTATGTTCCTTTGAGTCTGGCTTACTTCACTTAATATGATTTTCTCTAAGTCTTTCCATTTCCTAACAAATGGGGCAATGTCATTATTTCTGACAGAAGCATAGAATTCCATTGTGTATAAATACTACATCTTGTTGATCCACTCATCCACTGAGGGACATCTGGGTTAGTTCCATATCTTTGCTATGGTAAATAGTGCTGCAATGAACATCGTTGTGCTAATGGATTTAGTATGTCCTTGTTTCTGGATGATTGGGTAAATGCCAAGTAGTGGAATTGCTGGGTCATAGGGGAGTTCTATGTTTAGTCTTTTGAGGAACTGCCATACTGCCTTCCATAGTGGTTGAACAACTTTGCACTCCCACCAGCAGTGTAGTAGTGATCCCTCCTGGCTACATCCCCTCCAACATCTGTTACTAGTTTTCTTGATCCTGGCCATTCTAACTGGAGTGAGGTGGAATCTTAGAGTTGTTTTGATTTTCATTTCTTTTATGGCCAGAGATGTTGAGCATTTCTTCATGTGTCTATAGGCCATTTTTGTTTCTTCTTCAGAGAAGACTCTCTTTAAGTCTTTGGCCCATCTTTTAATGGGATGGTTGTTTCTTTGGAGATTAGTTTTGGGGTGATTCAATTTTTGACCTGTTGATATATTTTAGATATGAGGCCTTTGTCCATTGTGTGGTTGGTGAAGATCTTCTCCCACTCTGTAGGCTTCCTAATTAATTTACTAGCTATGTCCTTTGCCATACAAAAGTTCTGCAGTTTAATGCAATCCCACTTATCCAGCCTTTCTCTGATTTGTTGGGATTCTTGGTCCTTATTAAGAATGTTTTGACCTGTGTCAAGGAAGCCTAGTGTATCTCCTATTCCTTCCTGTAAAGTTTTCAGTGTGTCAGCTTTTACCTCCAGGTCTTTGATCCAATTGGAGTTAATTCCAGTGAAGGGTGACAAAGAAGGATCCAACTTTAGTTTTCGGCAGGTGCTTATCCAGTTATGCCAGCACCACTTGTTATTTCTCAATCCTGACTCTCAATATGAATGGACTTAACTCTTCAATTAAATGACATGGATCTTGCTTTTTAATCCAACTAGATAGTCTATCGTTCTGCTGTCTTCAAGAGACACATCCTACCCAAAAAAACATTTTTTGAAAGTGAGAGGTTGGAATAAACTATCAAGCTAATGGCCCCCATAAACAGGCTGGAGTTGCCATCCTCACATCAGATAAAATAGACTTCAAACTAAAATTAGTGAGAAAAGACAAAGAAGGTTACTACACACCACTCTCACCTATGGACAGATCAACAAGGCAAAAACTCAACAGAGAAACCT
This sequence comes from Megascapheus bottae, assembly GCF_031878675.1. Lineage (NCBI taxonomy): Eukaryota > Metazoa > Chordata > Mammalia > Rodentia > Geomyidae > Megascapheus > Megascapheus bottae. The sequence goes on along the minus strand of NC_143547.1, from coordinate 5,594,491 downwards.
TAGAATTGAACAACTATATAGACCAACTAGATCGAACAGACATCTGCAGATTATTCCACCCAGCAACAACACAATATACTTTTTTTTTCAGCAGCACATGGAACATTTTCCAAAATAGACCACATTTTAGGGCATAAAACAAACCTGGGCAGATTCAGAAACACTGAAATTATTCCCTGCACTCTTTCAGACCACAAAGTCATCACATTGGAACTGAACACACATCTCCACCAACGAAAACCCTGCAACTCATGGAGATTGAACAACACATTTTTGAATCACCAATGGGTCATCAAAGAGATCAGACAAGAAATCCAACAGTTTATGAAATTTAACAAAAAGGAGCACACAAAATACCAACTCCTTTGGGACACAGCAAAGGCAGTACTAAGAGGAAAATGCATAGCTCTGAGTGCCTACAATAACAAATTGGGAAAAATCACAAACCAACAATTTAATGTGTCACCTTAAGCTCCTGAAACAAGAGCAACAAACCAACCCTAATCCCACTAGAAGGAAGCAAGTTATCAAAATCAAAGCAGAATTAAATGAATTGGAGTCTAAAAAAAGTATAGAAAGAATCAACAAAACAAGGAGTTGGTTCTTTGAAAAAATTAACAAAATTGACAAGCCCTTAGCAAATCTTACCAAAAAAAAAGACGAGAGCATAACGAAATAAACAAAATCACAGACAAAAATGGTAATATCACGACAGAAATTACCAAGATCCAGAGTATCGTGAGGGAATAATTCTCAAACCTTTATGCCAACAAATTTGAAAATCTAGAAGAAATGAATTCCTAACCAATCTTAAAGGTCTTTCTACAAAGAATATTCTCCATATTCATGCCTCTCAGAACCTGGCACATTTCATGGTACATAATAGATGTTCAGGATATGTTGAAACAAATGACTAAATTACATTCCATAATGATGGATCCAATTATATCTATCATCCAGGAAATGTGTGCTATGTGGCCATGTCCATTGTCAAGGCCATTCTTTGGGGCATATACTATCATCATTACTATTACCTTACTGTTCTATTAAAGGAAGTGAGGATTAAAGATATCAGATACTTAGCTGGACTAGGTGGCTCATGCCTGTAATCCTAGCTACTCAGGAGGCTGAGATTTGAAGATCGAGGTTCAAAGCCAGCCCGGGCACTAAAAAGTCTGAGACTCTTATCTCCAATTGACCATCAGAAAATCTGAAGTGGCACTGTAGCTCAAGGGGTAGGGCTATAGCCTTGAGCTGAAGAGTGAAAGGACAACGCTCAGGCCCAAGGGTAGGGCAGTAGCCTTGAGCTGAAGAGCTCAGGGACGGCAGGCACCAGGCCGATTTCAAGCCCCATGACCCACAATAAAAAGAAATGATAGTATAGTTAATGCCAGAAACCTGGGGAATTGGCCACTACATTCCAGTGTTGCAATATCTGATTCACTTCTACAAACATCTGTATACCTAACTATGTTTTTCTTTCTGCCCCTTTCTACTTCAATATTGAACTCATAAGTAAATATTGCAGTGCCTTTCACTTTGATCCTATTCATCTTTCATTTAATAGGTGTCTTTCAAAGGCAGACTGAAACCAAATCTAAATGTATATAAAGAATCATTATTTTCACAGTGAGACCAAAAGAGGGCATGCATAGGAGCAGATCACAAAGGCTCAACAGCTCTGTACCTATGACTCATATGATTGTAACCCTTTGTATACCATCTCTGCAATAGCAATAAAATATATACAAAGAATTGATATTTTAGGTACTGAGATACAGAAGAATTTTATTAGTATCTAACATCTATTTTGAATAAGTTTTCTTATACTATTGTATGGTCCACTGTCTTTTTTTTCTATGACCTCTGACCTAAGAATTTTAACAAGTTGTTTATAAAAAGTTGTTAGGAAATGGAAAGACTTAGAAAAATCATACTAAGTGAAGTAAGCCAGACTCAAAGGAACATAGGCTCAATGGTTTCCCTCATTTGTCATAATCAGTAGAAACCTTGGGCTCTCCTAGCAGAGATTTGCAATAGGGCAAAACCTAGATACATAAGGCCATATAGTATGACGCTAAATGAAAGGACCTCTAGGATATAGGGGGGAAAAGGCCATATAATGAATGATTGTTGTCCTTAATGTACTATGTTATCTCTCATCTCTTTTGCTGTCCCTTGGTTATCTCATATTGTTACTGTATCTCACTTTGTTATCTGATATATTTGATGTATTTGGTTATTTGAAATTGGATAGGGAAGGGTGGAAAACAAGATGAGGGGTGAGCGTGGGGGGAAGGGAAATGGGGACCAAGACATGAGAAAGAGTATCAATGTATGTGAATTAATGCACCTTCTATCTGACAAATATCATGTAACCCTTCTATTAATTACAATAAAAATATGAAAAAATAAAGAATATACAACAGAGACCCACATGAATCCCACAAAGACTAAAATATATACTGCCTAGCTCCTTGTAAAAACAATTGGTTCATCTCATCTACTCATATTCTCCACTGGCTGGTTTGGTTTCAACCAGAAGCAGACGCTGAGGAAAGGACTTAAATGTAAGGGATGGGAAGGCAGCCAATAAAGTATGCATTGTCAACCAAGTTATCCTTGTGGAAATTAGAGCTTAAACCCACAGAGGAAATGGGGGAGACAGTGTAGAACACACACATTAGAATGGCCTCACCAGAGGGATGTGGGTGGTGCAGTATTTATCCACTAACTCCATCAATCATGCACCAAGGGCTGCCCTCTGGGAGGGGAGGGTCAATTCCTCTATTTCCATCCTTCCCTGAGAAGGGGCAGTAAAGGTTCTAACCACCAGAGAAAGCACACAGACAGAGAATAGCAGATGATGGTAAATGCTAGGGTGAGATACATGTGGCAAGAACAATATTGGTCACCCCTTTATTTGAATCAAGTACAATATTTTTAATGTGCCAGTGTCAAAACTCATGAATTAAAGGTTACCAAATTATAACTTTATTTCTTGAGCTCACATTCCTACTGATGGTCCCAACTATAGACATCTGATATTTTCAGCTTTTATTTTAGGTGGCTGCTTAGTTTTTCCGGTTTCTTTTGGTCTGTTCTGGGGCTTGAACTCGGCCTGGGCACTGTCCCTGAGCTCTTCAGCTCAAGGCTACCGCCCTACCCTTGAGCCACAGCACCACCTCTGGTTTTCTGGTGGTGCATTGGCGATAAGGGTCTCATGGACTTCAGTGCCTGGGCTGGCTTTGAACTTCGATTCTCAGATCTCAGCTGCCTGAGTAGCTGAGTAGGATTACAGGCTTGAGCCACCAGCACCCTGCAGTTTTTCAGGAATTTTACTTTTCTCCAGAAAGGTGACTCAGTGTATCTTTTTGGTTGTGAGGAATATGGTATGGTCCCTGCTATCCTCTAGAAATAAGTCTGGGCTACTTGCTCACTTCATTCCCGTCTTGGTCTCCACAGAAGTATGGCTACACTTCAGGGCATTGGGCTGGCAGCTTCTGCTGTTAATCACGGATCTTGCCATTGTTCCATTGCCGGATCTCCAAATTCTGCAGGCTCATTGTCCCTGGTCTGTCTCCAATACCTTCAATGTTGGCATGCCACCGTTTAGGCTCTAGGCACCCTCTACTACCTTCTCAGGTAGGCAATATTATAAGATTTCTGCATTGCTCTGGCCACTGCTAATACTTCACTTCTCCTTTATTAAAGAGAAGAGAAGGAAGTGAGGTAAGCCAAGCTCAGAGAGACAAATGGTGTATGTTTTCTCTCAAATGCAGAAAATATATCTAAAATACACAAAAAATACATGATAAAACACATAATAAATTCTACAGTTCTCTAGGCATTCACACACAGCGAGACCAGAGGACACTCTTAGAAGAGGAGCACAAAGGCACAATGCTTATGTGCATCTCCTAATACAAGATAATATTTATCAAAATGAACTTCAGAGAATGGAACAAGAGGCGTTTTGATTGTTTTCTTTTTGTCTTGTTCATTTTTCTGTCTTTAGCAAGGTAAGGGGGCACAGAAATGGAGGGACAAAAGGTGAACAAATGCAGCAATGGCACTCACTAAAAACTATGTAGAAAATGAACTGGTAGCTGGGGTCAAGAGAGAAAAACTGGGAGAGAGCAAGAAACATTGTCCAGAAATGAATGTACTTTTTTGCTTATATAACTGCAACTCCCCTCATGTGTCACTTTTATAATAATTTAAAGAATAAATATTTAAAGAGAAGAGAGGGCCAGGAGTTTGGCCTAGTGGTAGAGTGCTTGCCTAGCATGCATGAATACCTGGGTTTGATTCCTCCATACCACATACATAGAAAAAAGCCAGAAATGGTACTGGGCTCAAGTGGTAGAGCTCTAGCCTCGAGGAAGCCCAAGGAAAGTGCCCAGGCCTTGAGTTCAAGGCTGGGGACTGGCAAAAAAATAGGATTCCTGGTCCTGTTACAAGTTCCCATGAAATACTTACATAATCCATGCAATGCTTAATGAGGGAGTCACATACGCCATTGCTTCAGTTCTCTCACATCTATTTGATGGTTTCTACCACCCCTTACCTCTGCCCTCTGTACTATTTGGAGTAGGGAAATGGCAAGATGAGACCTTGTCATCCTTTTTCTGTGCCCAATTTTACTTCCCACAACTGGGAGTCTTTTTTTTCCAGCCCTGAGCCTTGAGCACGGTCCTTGGGCTTTCTCAAGGCTAGAGCTCTACCACTTGAGCCACAACACCACTTCTGGCTTTTTCCATGTGTGTGGTACTGAAGAATTGAACCCAGGTCTTCATCCATGCTGGGCAGGCACTCCTCTGGGCCAAACTCCAGGCCCCTAGAAGTTGAGACTTTCTCTGTGTAAAGGATACTCCCTTACTTTCACTTTGCTGTTGTCTTCCCTAGTCCATAGCTTTTCTATGACACACTCTTATCTCTATTTGTCCTGCAATAATAAAATATTAGACTGGGGAGATGATAAACCAGTTGCTGTTTTTCACAAATATAGAGAATGGGAAAGTCCAATATCAAGGCATGACTAATACTGGGCGTTGTGAGGATCCACTCCCTGGTTTACAGGATCTTCTCCCTGGGTCCTCACATGGTGAGAGCAAGGTAGCTTTTGGGGTCTCTTGTAAGAGCACTCGTCCTATTCATGAGGGGTCTGTGAGGACTGGTTCACTTCCCAAAGGTCGTCTCTCCATACTAACACATTGAAGATTAGGTTTCAACATGATTTTTGAGAGAATACAAATATTCAGATTGTAGAAATCCTCTGTGCTTTGATTCCAGCTATATAAGAGCCTAACTTTGGGAATCCTAAGGACAAAATTTCTTTGCAATTACCAGTTTGGTAAGACACTCTTATTAGTCTGAACAGTCGAATTGAAATTTAAAGCCGAGGAATGAGTACTTTTCTAGGCTATATTGCCTTCCCTCCAAGTCACGGTAATATCTGAATGGCAGAAGGACAACAGGTGATTTCTTCCACCTCCTGTAATAAAGCTTCCTACCACAAGGGGAAACTACTTCTCAACACTTTAAAACAGTTTCTTAATATCTAATCTAAGTTGAGCAATAAAGTCATACAGTGTCAGCTTCTATTTTTAATTATGTCTATTCCAGGTGAAAATTGCTTTGCTAATAATTAAAATATGGATTTAAACTTACTGCATTTTGCATAAATCTAAATTCAAACTAATTATTGCCATCCACAGGGAAATTTTGAAGCCAGAGGGAGAAATCCTTAAATATTACCTCAATCACATAAGGTTAAAAAAAATCTTTTAAAGACTTTTCCAAGGGTTGAAGCAATAAGATCATGAATTTAGCAGACACAATTCTCATCTACCAAATCACCAGCTGATAGATTGATCGAGAGCAGACATCAGAGGTCACGTTTGTGGCAATGACAATTTCACTTTCCATTGTGTACAGACACAATCTTCGACTCCATTTTGAAAAGCTTTGGAGCATACATGTGAGAGAATGAGCTTTGCATGTGGTGAAGATGAAAGTGAGTAGAGGGTTCTATTGAGTTACATGAACAAGGCCAGGAAAGATTCTCATCCCTAGTTACCAAGGTGCTAAATGTTTCCGTACGGGAGAATTATTCTTGTAACTGAGGAATTACTTTTATCATCAATCAGCTTTTGAAAATCCTTTTATTAGCTTCACTAAATAGATAGAACACAGTATGCACAAATCAATATGCTAAGGCTCAACTATGAGACGGGGATAGGAGGCAGGCAGAGAGCAGAGAGAAATAATAAAGAAATAAAATCAGATACACGTTTCTGAGATTTACATTTTCCATGGGGGTTTTCTTTAGAAAGTAGGCTTAATGAGAGCCTTGGGTATCTAAAGAGGAACAGGAAAGAATGGAAATATGAGATGGAAGTTGGAGGAGGTGACTGCAAGGAACTGTTTGATTGAACTACTGATTTCTCACCCACATTTTAATACTTCTCATCAAGATTTATCCTATAATCTATAAATAGATTTAATAAGGCAGTACATTTGTTTCTTTGTTTTAAATTAATTTGAGCTCATTATTAAACAGTGCTTCTTTAAAAAATCCATGACTTGTTATACTTAAAGAAAGCACTAATAATTTTAATTGAAAGTTTGAGGTAATTTTTGACTTACACGAAGTCATAAGATATAATAAAGAAAACCAGGTGCCCTTTATTTTGTCTCCCTAAAAGATAACATTTTGCCCAGTTACAGAAAAATCACTGCCAGGTACCAACAGCCTATAGTCCTAGTTATTCACAAGGCTGAGACCTGAGGATCAAGTTGGAAACCAGCTCCAGCAGACAAATTCAAGAGACTGAGGATCAAGTTGGAAACCAGCTCCAGCAGACAAATTCAAGAGACTTTTATCAAACATTGTTATCCCCTCGCGATTTTTTTCTCCCACTTTTTCCCTCCACTCACCACTCTCCCCCAACTTGTAAAGTTCTTTTCCAACATAGTGTCTTGTGAGTATCACTGTCGCATTTGTTCACACTTCGTCCCTTGTCTCGCCATTTTGTTATTCCCCTTCTGTTCCCCAAATTGGATAAACGTAAATACAAGACACAGGATGCCAAAATCAAATACAGTGAAAACAGGGAATTAAACCAAAGGGAATAAAAAGAAAAATGACATCACATAGTACAATTTTTGTTGTTGTTTTCAAGACACTCAAGTCCAATTAGCCACCAAAAGCTGGGAGTGGAGGCATGGCTCAAGCGGTTATGCTGCTCACTGAACGGGAAAAGTTGAGAGCCAAAGGCCCTGATTTCAACACTCAGTGCAGGTAGTCTCACACATGCCTGCACGCACACACACACACAATATCACAACCATGATGTTAACAGTAGATCTTTAGAGGATTTCACCAGATTGACTTTACTCATGTATTTATTTCTGCACAATTTTATCCTGCATAGGATTATGTACCTAGCACTTGTCAGGATACTAAATACTTTCATCCCCACAGAATTCTTCCATGTCCTTTGGTAATCATGCCACCCTTATCCCTCATATCTTTGTATGTCTAAATCCTGGCATCCACAAATTTAGTATCCATTTCTAAAACACTGTATTATGAAAAGTTTATAAAAACACAACCACAGACTCCATAGCCTTCTAGGGTTGTTTTTCCATTTGGCATAATCTGTGGCTCAATCAAAATTTTGTGTACTGGATCAGAAACAAACTATGGTTTGTTTACTTGTTCACTTGTTGAAGGACATCTCAGCTATTTCTACTTCTTAGCTATTAGGTCAACAATATTTACTAATGATTTCATGTATGTATTAGATGCTTTCATATTTGATGTCTAAACTAACCCATGTCTTAATGTACTATGTGAAGTTATTTATTTTTTCTTTTTTCCCTTTATGTTTTATCTCATGTTGCTACTGATACCTGGTAAATTGTATATACATTTGTTTACTTGAATAGGGGAAAAGATGTACGGGAGGGGATGGGAAAGGGAAAAGGGAACAAAAACATGAGACGGGGTATCAAGGTTAGAGAAGTAATGCACCCATTACCTGATGAATGTAACTGTAACCCTTCTATACATTACCTGACAATAAAATACAATTTAAATAAATAACCCATGCCATGAAATCCTTTTGAAACCAACATCAGTATCTTCAGCTTATAAGTAAACGAGTCTTCTTGATGCCAATTTACAAGCCAAGACCACTCACTGGCAAGTGGCAGAGAAAAAAGCCACACTCAACCAGGCCAGTTGCTCATGCCTGTAATCTTAGATACCTAGGAGGCTGAGATCTAAGGATCCTGGTTCAAAGCCAGCCTGGGCAGGAAAGTCTGAGAGCTTCCTGTCGCCAATTAACCACCAAAAAAGTAGGAAGTAGAGCTATGGCACAAGGGGTAGAGCTATCCTTGAGCAAAAGAAGCTCAGGGTCAGTGTCCAGGCCTTTTTTTTAAGGCCTTGTACTAGTACACAAAAATCACACTCAGATAATTTCCAAGCCTGAGTGCTAGTTGTCACTTCATATGATGATGTTCTTTCCCTTGGGTTATCAGGGATATCAGAACTTGGGCTGGTCAAAATGGACCCAGAGAGTCCTCAGGCTCTTTGTACATGTTTCTGCAATATGTTACCACCCAAAATCAGGACAGACCTGGAGAACTGCCCAGTAAGGTTTCTGGTATCTTACCTACTTAATAGCTTTTCTTTTCAGAGGTACTCATGCTTAAAGGGTCAGCAGTAAGCCAAAGGAAAGATGGAGGTAGCCCAGTGCTGGTGGCTCAGGCTTGTAATCTTAGCTATTCATGTGGCCAAGATCTTAGAATTGTAGTTCCTAGTCAGACTGGGCAGGAGAGTGTGAGACTCTTCTTTCCAATTAACCACCAGAAAACCAGAAGTGATTCTGTGGCTCAAAGTGTAGCATGATAATCTTGAGCCAAAAAGCTCAGGGACAGCATCCAGGACCTGAGTTCAAGCCTTATGACTGGGGGGAAAAAGATGAAGGTGAAGTGTGGGTTTTCTCATCTTGCTAAACACTTCATTATTTCTTGTCATTTTTCCAATTTTCTTCAAATTGATGAATACATTGAGAGAGTGGTAGTTAAATGACACATTGTCATTCTGAAATCAAATGACTGGAAATACATCAGCTCATGTAGTCTCAGGAAAAGCTTCCAAGGAACTCATTTACCCAGGGGGAGGGACATATCCTGCCAGTCATAACTCAAGTACAGTATGCTAGAGGAATGTATATTCCTGTCCTTAATAAGCCAGCCTTCTGTGGGAACTGTCTTCAGGGGATAGGCATATGGATGCTCTATCCCCTGGAATGCTGGGACAAGTGCTAAGCCCTGTCTTCCAGCCCATCACTTGACACTCCCATTCCACACCCCTCAAAACCAACCAGAAATTCTCCTCCTTCAAATAACAGTAACAGGGCACATGTCCATTTCAAAGGGGAAATTCAAACTCTAATGAGATGAACCATACATCTACCATAATAACTGAAACTAGAAATGCTGACAACCAAGTGTTAACAACGCGCAAAGCTAGAGGAAGTCTTACACATAACTGGTAAGAACACTGAATGACAGAATGGGTTGTCTACTCAAGCTGAAATCACATCTCTATAACACAACAATCCTATTCCTAGGGATACACTCAAGAGAAATAAATGAATGGCTGGGCTCCCCCCACAAGCAGAGAGTAGCGCCATCTTGACTGCTGGCAATGACCCGGCCAAAGCAATTGGAGCCTGAGAGGTGATGCTGGCAGAGCCATCTTTCTAACTGGCAAAGGATTTCCCAGAGATCCCTTAGCCGGAAATCCGGTCCCAGAGCTGCTGAAGTCCTTCCCGTGCGCCAGCCACAAGCCTGGTAAACAAAGCCGCCCTGGGATCTTTCAGCTTCTTTTTCCCAAACAAACAAGCGGATCCGAAAAACCTCATAGCCAAATCACAAGAGAAAAAGACTTTCTGAACTGTTTGGATCCCGAATTTAGTGGAGACACTAGTTTCCTATCCTGCCCTGACCCCCCCCCCAAAAAAAAAATCCTGAAGAATACCCTTGTTTTTTTTCTTTAATTATTTTTGTTTTGTTCTTTTTCTTTGTGTTTGTTTTTTTTTTAATTTTTTTCTTCCACCCCCTTTTTTATTTGCATTTATAGGTGTTCTTATTTTCTCTTTACCATCCTACCTATACTTTTTTTTCTTTTTCTCTCCCGCATCCCTCTGTCACTGTGGTTGTTCCTGGAAACATAGTAACAGCTCTGGGTACAGTCTGAATATAAATGATATCTATATTGATGCAGTCAACTGCTTTTTAATCAACTGGTCTCAACCCTAGTATTTCTTAAGAGCGCACAATAGTGAGGAATCTCCCCCCACCTTTTGCTTTTTCTTTTCTTTTGAATTTGTTTTTGTTGTTGTTGTTGTTGCTTTTTTGTTTTTGTTTTTTGTTTCTCTGTTTTTTGTTCTGTATGGGTTTTTTTGTTTTTTGTGCTTGTTGTTTTAGTCTTACTTTGCTTTTTTTTCTTAAAATTTTTCATCATTAAAATCTCCTATATCCACCTCCCTCTTTTCTCGATATATTCTTCTAATTACCCTTCTTACTTTCATAAGTTTTATCTAATAATTTCCAAACTTTGTACTCAAATACGCTACCTGCTTATCAACTTAGGTCAGTTATCCTTACGCTATACCTTTTCTTCACTACTATAATAATCTTACACCCCTACGTTATTCCTCTTGTACCTCCCCTGTTCTCTCTCATACTATTTTTCTATCTCTGGTCCTCTGTTCATATTTCAACCATTATAATGCATGGATCTACACTTGATGGCTGTTGAGCAATTCTGTATATCTAGGTGTTCAATTATACTCTAGTTCCAGAGGGACTTAAATACAACAGAGATTGGATTGAGAGGCTTATTGTTTTGGTCATAAATCGGTTATCAGTGGTTGTATTACACTGGTCTGTAAGTGCACAAAAAGAAAGAGTGAAATTACCAAGCAAAAATAGTGAACATCTAGTGTCTGCCATCCAAAGAGGTCTAGGTTGGTTATATCTGAAAAATTATAATCGTGTTTAGTATTAATCTTGCTCCCATTTTCAAATGGGCAGAACAAGAAACTCAAGGAATAAAATCCCCCACCCAATACAAAGAGACAATGGAACAGTCACTGGAAAACCTAGAGGAGAGACTTCCAAGTGCTATACAAATGCAATTGATAAACATCATTAATGAAAAATGTGAAAATATAAAGAGATAAGGGAGGAAGCCATAGCTAAACAAGAGGAAATCATAAACAAGGTGATAACTGAATAAGGAGAAGCCATAAAGGAGGCCATAATAAAGGTTTTTCAAAGAAAAATGGATGAATTCATAGAATCCACAAACAAAAAGTTGACCGAACTCCAGAAAATGTCCAAAGAGAATAAAGCTACTGAGCTAACCACTCAAATGGAAATAAAGGAGCTAAAGAAATCCATACATGATCTAAAAGAAGAGATGCAAGACATCAAAAATGAGCAATTACAAGCAAGGGAGATGAAGAATAAAGTAGATAGCTTTGATAGCAAGTTAGACAATGCAGAAGAGAGAATTTCCGGGGCTGAAGATAATTTAGATGTTACAGAGAAAGAACAGAAAATGAGTCAATCCAAATCTAGGAAATATGAGAGAGCGCTTCAGGAGGTCCAAGATACAATTAGGAAGCCTAATTTAAGGCTAATTGGTATTGAGGAGGGTCTGGAGAAAGAGGTCAATGGTATTGGAAATATACTTCAGGGAATCATCTCAGAATTTCCCAAATATCCAGAAGGGCAGGCCCATCCAGATACAAGAAGCTTTTAGAACCTAAAACAGACCTGACCAGAAAAGAACATCCCACCGCCACATTATAATCTGAACTGGATCAATAGGGTCCAAAGAAAGGATCCTAAAGGCAGTCAGGGAAGGGATCAATCACCTATAAAGGCAAACCAGGGAAGGGATCAATCACCTATAAAGGCAAACCAATCAGAATAACCCCAGATTTCTCAGCAGAGACCATGCAAGCAAGAAGTGACTGGAAGCATATATGTCATGCCCTTAAGTCAAATAACTACCAACCAAGAATACTGTACCCAGCTAAGCTCTCATTCATAACTGAGGGAACAATAAAAACATTCCATTCCAGAGAAAAGCTGCAACATTATATAGCAACCAAACCAACATTACAAAAAATTCTCAAAGATGTTCTACACATAGAAGAGCAACATAAATGCAATACAGAGAAAGAAATGGCACCTAAACATCATACCATCTAAGTACCACAAGAACTGTCGAGACACAGGCCCTAATGAAAGCTTTTAAAAATGGTAGGAACTAATAAATATCTCTCAATCCTTACTCTCAATATCAATGGACATAACTCTCCAATTAAACGGCATAGACTGTCTAGTTGGATCAAAAAGCAAGAGCCATCGTTCTGCTGTCTTCAAGAGACACATCTTACCCAAAAACACAAACATTTTTTGAAAGTGAGAGGTTGGAAAAAACTCTATCAAGCTAATGGCCCCATAAACAGGCTGGAGTTGCCATCCTTACATCAGATAAAATAGACTTCAAACTTAATGAGAAAAGACAAAGAAGGTTACTACATACTACTAAAGGGATCTTTCCTCCAGGAGAACATAACCATTCTAAATATCTACACACCCAATCCTGGAGCTCCGAACTTCATCAAGCAAACTTTACTTTCACTGAAACTATACATAGATCGAAATACAGTGATTGTCGGTGACTTTAACACACCACTCTCACCTATGGGCAGATCAACCAGGCAAAAACTCAACAGAGAAACCTTAGAATTGAACAACTATATAGACCAACTAGATTTAATAGACATCTGCAGAATATTTCACCCAGCAACAACACAATATATGTTTTTTTCAGCAGCACATGGAACATTTTCCAAAACAGACCACATCTTAGGCAATAAAACAAACATGGACAGATTCAGAAACACTGAAATTATTCCCTGTATCAATGTATGTGAATTAATGCACCTTCTATCTGGCAAATATCATGTAACCCTTTTATTAATTACAATAAAAAATATTTTAAAAAAGAGAACCAGTTGGCTGCTCCACCCAAAAGCTTATATAGGGAAGCCAGCTTGATAAAATAGCAGGCACAATAAGTGGGAAAGTAGTTGAGAGATTGGCATTACAGTGTGAGGCAAGATAAGCACTTCAAGCTAAAATGCCTCCAAAGATTTTTCCTGTCTCCCCTTAACAAAAGGATGACATGCTGAGACAGAGACAGAAGAATTATTTGAGCATGGATAATTTCCACTCCCTTGGAAACTTGAGGTCAGGAGACAGAATAATACTTAGTTGTATGCACACGCATACGCACGCACGTGTGGGCGTGCGCGCGCGCACACACACACACGCACAGAAGGATCTACCTCTGACAGGCACCAGTTTCAAAGGGGTTAAAAATTGAAGAAAAATGATCAGGGGGCTGGAGTGTGACCTAGTGATAGAATGCTTGCCTAGCATGCACCAATCCTTGATGCAACATACACAGAAAAAGCATACTTTCTGAGTCATGCTTAACTTCTAGAATCTCATAGGAGGAAGAATGAGATTCTAGAAACTTCATAGCTTTGTTTTTGATGCCTGTTAACCATTTCTGGTTATTTTTTTCCCCTATACATTGTGAAGTTGGCTATTCTAGTCAAGTTGGTTTTCCATATACTTTTAGAAACAGTTGATCCAAATGGAGCATAGTAGTAATGATTGTAGATCCAGATTGCCTGGGTTCAAATCATAGAACTACCTAGAATTAGCTGTGTGACTTTCTGTAAGCCACTTATCTTCTCAGTGAATGAGTTCTTTGGTCTAAAAGCAAAGCTACTATTAATGATAATTACATATCCACGCATACACATGCACACACACCACCTGTTGTAAACCAATTCTGAATTCAAAAGTGCAGACAAATGCTTTTCTTGAGATTTCTAAATGTGAAGATATGATAGGGGAAAAGAACTATTAAAATGAGTAATATCTGGTCCCAGTAAGCCAAGTCTGCATAGTGACAAAGCTATCCACCATCCATACGTGGTTTCTTTGAACCTCAAGTATTTCTGTGCTCTGACTTCCACTTTACAACGAGGTTCTTTTGCTGTAGGACAGTATTTTTAGTGAACTTCATGACCCAGAGTTAGCCATGTTGCTTCATACATCAGCTGAGTCCATGGAGATTATTTTTTTCTTCCTGAGATTTATTCTGTGTTTAGGGAAATTCTGTTTACCAAGCTATGTAACACTGAGCCTTCATTTATCACCTGCCAAGAGATCTCTCAGTACAGAGAGAAGTAGAGACCTCACAGGCCACATAAGCATGGGAAAATAAGGAATTGCCTGAGACACTGTGTCAGGAAAAGGGTAGAGCAGCATCCAGGATGCCTCCACATCTCTTGGAAGATAAACACATGAAGAAATATTTAATTGGTAGTGAGGAAATGATAAATACCATCAAAGAAATCATGATGAAAGCTTCCATTGGTTTAGCTTGTGTGAATACCTAAAGCTATCACAGATATTTCTTTGTTTTCATGATTCCTCTGTGAGGCGTGAAGGAATGGGACAGTCCATTGCATTTCCTAGCAGAGAAAGATGAAGGGACTTGCCCTTGACTTTGTAGCTGGTAAACAACAGAGAAGAAACTTGAACTCAGTGCTCTTTCTACCCTGCCATGGTCACCACTGAAGTCTTGTTTCAAAAATATGGAGGGCCAGTAGAGGTCAAATGTTTATACTTTATGTGTATGTTTGAAAATAATCACTGTAGGCAATGGCTCAAGTGATAGAGCACCTGTCAAGTAAGTTTGAAGCCAAGTTCAAACCCCATTACCCAAAAAAAAGAATATCTCAGTGAACCTCTGTTGTATAATTGATGCTAATAAAAATCTGTCAAAGAAGAAAAATGTAAGACTGGAACAAACTAGTCATTTATCTTTTTTCCATCTTTTTATCTTTTGTGTGTGTATGGGTACTAGGTCTTGAACTCAGGACTTCATGTTCGTGATTAGCCTTTTTCAATCAAGGCTACAATTTTATACCACCTTTCCATTTCTGGCTTTTTGCTGGTTGGCTGAAGATAAGAGTCTTTGCTGTCTTTGAATTAGGATCCTCAGATCTCAGCCTTCTGAATAGCTAGGAATATGGGCATGGATCCTCAGATCTCAGTCTTGTGAGTAGCTAGGATGATGCCAGTGTCTGGCAAAGAAATGATTTCTGAAGTCTCCCTTTTCAATAGATTTTGCTTAAAACAATCACTTTTTTGTGGGTCATGGGGCTTGAACTCAGCCTGAGTCCTGTCACTGAGCTCTTTAGCTTAAGACTACCGCCCTACCCTTGAGCCAAGCCCCACTTTCCATTTTCTAGAGGCTTATTGGAGCTAAGAGTCTCAGGTCCTTTTGTACCTGGGCTGGCTTTGAACCTTGATCCTCAGATCTCAGCCTCCTGAGTAGCAAGGATTATAGGCATGAGCCACTGTGCCCAGCTTAAAAAATCACCACACCTGGCTTAAAAATTACTTTTAAACAAAAAACAAGAAAAAACACTTTTGTTTCCATATCTTGGAGTTCATTTTGAATACACAATAAAATTCTATGCTTCCATCAGAAAGAATGACATTACCCCATTTGTTAGGAAATAGAGACTTGGAATAAAATCATTAAGTGAAGTAAGCCAGACCCAAATAGATATAGGCTCCATAGTTTCCCCCATTTGTAATATTTAGTATATGTCTAGGATAGTCCTAGCAGAGGATCACAATAATGCAATAGCTATGTACAAATGACCATATAAAGTGATGCTAATTGAAATAAACTTTTTTGTCATTGTATGCTAAAAAATCACTTCAATTTCAGTACCCTTTATCTGATTTGGGGAGGGGAAGGGAAATCACAGAAACTGGGGCAAAGAGTAAACCAATGCAACAGCGATACTCACTAGGTACTATGTTGGAAATGAACTTTACAACTTGAGTGGGGGGAGTTGAGGAAAAGGGAAAGCAGGAGAAAATGAGGGAGAGGTGATACTGTTCAAAAAGAAATGTATGCAATACCTCACTTATGTGATGCCATCCCTCTGTTCATCACCTTTACAATAAAAAATGAAACAATCAATTTTAAGAAAAATCTTGAACAATTAATGGCATGGGAAGGTACACGGATAGGGAAAGTGTTGTGAAGACTGTCAGTAAGGAATGATGGCTAGGACACTGATGGGTATGGATGCTACAGGCCTGGTTGTACCATGAAAGGATGATGTGCCCTTGTGCCATCTACTAACCTGGCTGGGCCTCAACCTTGTCCTGTGTAGAACAGGAGTGTTAGCTGAGCTCATTTCTGGAGGTTCTCCAGCTGGATTATGTTCAGGTAGAAGCTGGGTGTTATTTCCAAGAACGTGTGAAGGCAGGGCTGCCTTGCCTCCTTCTACCATCAGTTTTAATTTGTTTGATATAAACCCGACAGAAGGCTGCTGGATTTGGGGCATATTCCTGTGTGTCAGCTACTCAGGATCTCTTTCCTCAGGAGCGTCTAAGGAAGGCCCCTATGGCAGGCTGCTTTCGAAAGTCTCCTTCTCTTTGGCTGTATGCCCTAGGCCTGCAGCTCAATGGGGAGGAGAGATCTTGTTGGACAAAGAAAGAAGGAAAGAGTTTCCAGAGAGCAATCCTCAGATAATCGAAGGGCAAAAAAGACTTGTCAGTATTCCAGAAGAGAGGGAATTCAGGGCAGAAGAGGAAGGGAATTCATGACAGGCATCCTTTCTGAGTGAGGTCAGGGACAGTGGGAAGGTGATTTTCATTGAAAGATGTATTGAAATGTACTCGTGGGTGGATGGGCCACAGGCAGCTCTCCTACATCTGAGGGTCACCATCAGCTACTGAAATTGTAAGGAAGCCTATGGTCACTCGGATCTGTTTTGTGATCTTGGTCAAGAACTTCTCCCACGCCAATGTTTCCCCATCTGTGGAATGGACATAATGAAATGGACATAATAACTGTTACTATCTTACACGATTGTGATTGGGATTAAATAAAACCATACATGTACATTCTGGCATGTGATAAAAACACAATGCTACTGATGGTTTACTAATTGTCTCAGCCATATACTGGTACTCTAGACTTACATCTATAATCCTAGCCATTTAGGAGGCTGAGATCTAAGGATCATGGTTCAAAGCCAGCCCAAGCAGAAAAGTTTATGGGATTCTTATCTCCAAATAACTACAAAAAAAGCTGAAAGTGGTGGTGTGGTTCAAGTAGTACGGTACTAGCCTTGAACAAAAAAGCAAAGAGAGATAATACCCAGTCCTGGAGTTCAAGTCCCAGTACTAGCACACACACATTAAAAAAAAACAAACTAGCTGGAGCCCAGGATAGAACTCTATACAAACCTAAGTCAAAATCCTAGTTTGGCCACCCATTACTCTATATCCTTGCACTGATCAAATAGGGATACTAAAACTCACACCCTCAGACAGGAAACACTGAGCAGAATGCCTGCACCTTTGACTTGCTCAATAAAGGAGACTTAGAAAAGACATGGAGGTGCCCTCCCCCAGATGCTCTCTTAAGAAAAGATTTACTGCCACTGTCATAAAGAGCATGGTCAGCAGACAACATTCTTAGGGTGTGGGTGCCCCTCATAGGCCTTCTGAAGCAGAACCTCTTACATTTTGATAGCCCTCAAACCTTCAGAACAACATTGCAGAATATAGTAAATGAGCTCTAAATGCTTACTGATGACTTGACTCATTTAATTGCTTACTTCTGGAACATAGAAGATATTTCAATGGAGCAGCCTTTGAAACAGTTCAGGTAAGAAAAGAGGAAAATCTCTGGAACCTAATTCCAAGTTTCCTTATCAGCTTCTCTCACTCACTTAAGAGCATTTTTATGATAGGATACAGAGCCCTAGCTTTAGGGGATCTTATTTCGTTCTTGTCAAAATCCCTCTACTCTCCCCAGGACTGGCTTGGCAAGGAGGACACAAGCTTCATCCTGACCTTGTTTGCAGTCAAGACTGCCTGTGAAAACACAGTCTTGGCCGGTGTGCCCTTTTAGGAAGATTTTTATCTCCCAGAACTTGACAGATTTTCCAGCCTCACACTTTCACGTGAAGTTTCTCATGTTACCCACCCCCCTCCTCTCCCTCCATTCCAGCTTGGGTAATCTTTCTCTAAAGCGACAGTTTCTCAGTTGGTGGTTGAATTCCAGAGTGGGTTAATGTGAAAGGCAGAATTGCCACATCTTGAATAACTTAAACCTAAGTATGAAACTGACCAGAATGTAGTATAGTACAATCCTGGGCTTTGGAGCAGTACTTTCCAAGTAGCAGCCCATGGAGCCAGGCCAAGGCCATGGAGTTGGGCCAAGACCATGGGGTTACAATCCAGTGAGTGCCATGTGATACATGGCAGTGATGGCCACCAAAATTCTGCAGCTCCTCTTGTGAAGTGGTACAGTGCCTCTTGAGCCTGGGCTGGTCCTGGGATGTGGATCACTAGGATACAACAGAGGGACACAGTATAATTCCCAACTTTGAATATGAGAAGCTTTCGAACCTGAGAAGCTTTTGGACCTGGGAAGCTTTCACAGTGTTGTTCTCAAGGTCTAGCGAACACTACGTATGAACATACCAGGACGATATTGGTAGAGGATGAAGTAATATGTGAGGAAAGACAGCAGTCTGGCAGGCTATGAATTGGTTGGCCCGGATGAATTAGCTAATAGTCACCCCACTGAGCCTAAACCAAATTGACAATCTAAGAATCATGAGCAATTAGATAAATGATTTAGGCTTCTAAGTTTGGGAGTAGTTCATTACATAGTAAAGTGAATGAAAGAGAAACTGATAAAGAGGACACAGGGAGGGAGGGAGGAAGGGAGGGAGGGAGGGAGGGAGGGAGAGGAGGAAGGGAGGAAACCATCAGGTCCTTACAGAGTGTGACATGTGGAGTCAAGGTAACAAACAAGGTAAGGTGATAGACAAGGGCTGTGAGTGATGAGTTTGGGAAAGATAGAAAAGACTTCTCAGTCGAGAGTGTGGCTTACTGGTAGAGTGCCTGCCTAATATGCACTAAGTTCTGGGTTCGATTCCTTGGTACCACATACACAGAAAACAACAGAAGTATTGCTGTGGCTCAAGTGGTAGAGTGCTATCCTTGAGAAAGCCCAAAGACAGTATCCAGACACTGACTGGCAAAAAGAAAAAAAGATCTCACTAAAGAGGTCAGTTAGATGGAAACTTGAGGCTAAGAAAACTACGTAAGGTAGGTTTTCAAAAGGAGAGCAATGGTATTGTGTCCAGAGAAGAAGTTAGAGAGCTCGGTATTGTGCAGTACAAAGTCACAGGAGGGTTTATACTCAATAGGACACTATCTGGTTTCCACCGCTTAAGATCATTATGGCAGCAGAATGGAAGATGATTGTACAGTGCAGAGTGGAGGCAGAACTCATTGGGGTCAGACTCTGAAATCATTACAAGGATGAAGAATGTTCACCCCAAGAAATTATTTGGTACATGATGAGACCAACATGCATGCTTCTTATCAGCTGTCCATAGCCATCTGAATGTATTGATAATTTTGAATGGCCTGCAAAAGATGTCATAAACATCCAAATGGCCCTTGGAAGAAAAAAAAACTTTCCAAAACCTGTGAGAAAAAGGCCTACTGACAACATACATCCTGCCTTGAATCCAAATTTTTTTATTTGATCCATAGCTCTAACAAATTTGAAGGGTCAAATGATAGATCTCCTGCCAAGCAAGCATGAGGCCTTGAGTTCAAACCCTACTACTGCCAAAAACAATAACAAATGTAAGATCATGTGCTGATTCCAAAATTTTTGTCCAGAAGTATTTATTGCCTTTTTAATTAGAAAGTAAGAATTGCATATATTTATGCAACACAGTGGGATGAATATATATAACTTCCTCATAGTTTTTGTAAGTTTGTTTGTGAATTAATAAGCATATGAAGTTTTCCTCATACTTAAAATTAGATAAAAAATAAATCCAAAGCCAGATGCCAGTGGCTCGTGTCTGTAATCTTAGCTACTCAGGAGGCTGAGATCTGAGGAATCTGGCTTAAAGCCAGCCCAGACAGGAAGTCTGTGAGACTCTTATGTTCAATTAACACCAGAAAAACTTGAACTGTGTCTCAAAGTGTAGAGTGCTAGCACTCATGCCTGAAGTTCAATCCCCAGGACAGGCATAATATATACATAGATACATAGATACAGCATCTGTATGGAGAATATTGGTTCATGATTCTTAATTTCACAATTTTGTGGATAGATTAAATTTTTCTCTAGCTAGTTGTCTGAAAGCAAGACCTCCTTCAGAGAACATTCCTCCTTTGAATATTTTAAACCCAAATCCTGATTATAGTCCCTCCAGGCCCCCACATTTGCTTATAAACAACTTTAATATGTTATTTTTCCCAAAAGTTAATTGAGAAGCACTTGTTTATTTAACCATATTAAGAAACAGTACAGTTTAGTGATAAAGATCATGGGTTGTCCAAGTTTGGATTTCACTTCTGCCATTTATTACTTGTTTGCTGTTTAGCATTTTTTAAATTGGGTAATAATAACACCACCCATATGGTGGCATGATGATTAAAATAGTACAGCCCTTGATACATAGTAGGTACTCAACATTAGCTATTATTATTTAACATCAAATACTCTTAGGATACCAACCCATACCTTATGCATCTTTGTTGCTGGGACTGTTTGAAAATAACACTATTTGAAAAAATATATTATCTAGAATTAACTGAAAAAATATTCCAAAATTTTACTCAATTCATCGCTTTCTAATTTTCTACCAAAATTTTATTCAATTCAGCATTTTCTAACTGTCTATATCTGTGAAATGGTACTAGGCTTCTGTTGTCCACTAATGACTGGCTGATAAAATGAGTTGGACAAGAATAAAATTCAAAAGATGGCCAAGTGGAAAGAGATGTGAGAGAAAGTCTCAAGCCTGCCTCCTAGAAAATATGGTTTGAGGATACTTAAGGGCTGAGGTAGAAGGGAAAGATATTGAAAATAAACTAAGAGAAGGAGAAGTGTGAGGTAAGTCTATAGAAAGTTTACTCCAGTTCTCCCTCCATTTCAACAGTACAGTTAAGAAGCTTGGTTTCAGCCAAGCATAATGATATGGAATCCAAGCTACTCCGGGAACTAAGGCAGAAAGACTCAATTGAGCTCAAGAGTTTGAGGCCATCCTCCAGGCCTTACCAATGTAGACAGACGAACCAAGCAGAAGTTTTCTCTTAACTCCAAAGTCAAGCAATATCCTTGTCCACATCTGTTTGTAGAAACAGTCACAAATCGACCCACTCAAATCCAAAAAGAGGATCTAGACTCTGTCTTCTGATAGTGGAAGGCAAGATTTCATCTAAATAAATGGGTAGGGTGAAAGATAATGCTACAACCACCTTCAAGAACTATAGTTTTGCTATTTAAAGATTATATAGCAAATAACAAAACTAAAAGTCCATTCTTTTTTATTTTAATGTATAGAGGGGTTACAGTTATATTTGCCAGATAGAAGTTGCATTAGTTCTCACACACTGATACCACTGATATCTCTTCTCATGTTTTTGTCCCCATTTCCTGCCCCCCAACCCCTCCCCTCATTTTTCTCCTCCTATTTCAAATAAACATAAACATCTATATAATATACCAGGTAACAAAGTGGGATACTGGGGTAACAATATGAGATTAATCAAAGGGCAACACAAGAGAAGAGAGAAATACATAATATATAAAGAATAACAGTCACTTATAATTAAGCTCTTGTTTCCATGTCCTGGAGGTTCATTAATTTGGCCTCATCCTATATGGCCTTATGTATCTAGGGTTTGAGCTATTGCAATCCCTCTGCTAGGAGAATTCTAGATGTGTACTAATTATCACAATTCTTGGTCTGTTTTTTATTCCACTATGTGATTCAGCACGTGAGTTGACTCATCTCCTGAGGGTTAGATTCAATGGATGGAAACCAAGTCAAAGAAAAAATAAAACAGGGGAGTCTATTTTGCCCCAAAACATATAGAAATCAACACACTCGGATTAGCCAAAGACTTTTGAGAGCCCCTGTGTGCAGTGAGATGCCTCTCTGCACACAATATAACAAGGTCAAGGACAAGGGAGCTAGGGACTCATGCAGACTTCCAAAGGTTGCTCCCGTTTACCATTGACCCCTTATTCACAAAAGGAGTCCTCGTTCAGCCCTGTACACCTTCACACTCTCATCAGCATATGAATGAATGCATAAATGAATGAATGAATGAAATGTAGCTCAGTTCTGTGTTGTTGTTCCATGCGTTTCATATTCTTTTTCCCCGTTTTGTTTTGACAGAATGGACTAGTTGAAATCTGGAGGACTCTGGAAGAATGAAAGGCCAGCTGGGTGGGAATGCTGCCTGCTACATTAAATGAGCAAGGTTATATGTGGTCAAACGATGCCCAGGTGTTCATTGGGTTTTTTTCCCCCCAAAGGACTTAGATTTAATCATCGGAAGCAAACAAAATTGAAAGCTTACAATAGAGAAGAATTCCATATCAGTAAACTCTTTGCAAACTGATCTGGGATAGAATGAGACTCGGGGCTGCTCCTCAAACCTAGTCCCTTCCAAACAAAGACACCCACCGTGTTCCTGGCACACTGGCTCAGAAAAGGGGCAGTCACCTTGTCTGCCACTCACTCCTGGCCAGCATCAGGAGCCCCACCTTGCCTGTCCTGATCATCACCTTTGTTTTTGTGGCCTGAGATGATGTCATCAATCCAGCAGAACTGCCATCTCCACTGCTGTTTGGTATGTTTGTAGCTTTTTAGCCAATGGCTCCCAAATGCCTAATTCCTTCATGTCCACCAATGTACCTGTTTCGCCATTTCAATGCATCCCAGATCTCACAGTTATCCTGTGTATGCCCTAAGGGAGGTATGTAGAGGAATAGTACTGGCCCCACAGTTCTGAACTGGAGTACGAGGAATGGCCTCCAAAGCCTGAGCAACCGCCCTGTATGGCCACCCTCCACAGAAGCCATGGCCTTAGATTTTTCTGTCAAGGCATGGCCCACAGCCATTTCAGAGGCTCCCCCTCCCGTACCAGCTGAGGGGCCAGGAGAACATTGCAGCCCACTTGCATGCCAGCCTGGAGGTTTCCTTCTACTTCTGAGAGAGTATCTTTGCTGGCACCCCTAAGGAGAATGGTGCAGGATTTGGGGTATTTACACTCCATGATGAATGCAAAATATTCATCTCTAATTTTCTTAATTTCCAACAAGCATGCTTCTGTTCCAACATGTTCTTTCAGTTCTTCAGGCCAGCTGACTGTTTGCCCCCCTCCCCACTGGGATTATTGTCTGTCTTCCGGACTGTACTGATGGCTGTGATATTAGCTCGCATGAGGTAGTGCTGCAAGCATTCCTCAACCCACAGCTCAGCAGAGAGTCCTTAACAGAGTTCCAAATGTTCAGCCCATCTTCACACAGGAGGATTTGTCCAGGGAGGCAGCAAGAAGGAACTAAGACCAAGGAGAAGTAGACAAAAAGCCCATCCCTTTTCCCTCCTAAGAACTTGTGCAAAATAGAGGGAGAATACAAGGCTAAGTGGCTCATGTTATAAATTCAAAGAGCACTGATTGAACTAATGACCTTAATATTTTAAATCTTCCTTTGTCAGTGCATACACACACACACACACACACACACACACACACACACACACATGTATATATGTTCCCTGTAAAATAGAAGGAAGCCTGGGAAGTAATAAGATGTTAACTCCGGCACATGTCCATATAGCTTCACCAAGTATCTTCTCAAATCTGGGGCCACTCAAGACCTTCATGCAGCTTACTTTTAAAAACAAACTGTGGGGCTTGGCATGAAAAATTATGCACAATTTATGAGAAAAAAAACAATGTGTCAATCTCATCCATCTTACTTTCTAGACACGCTCATTAAGAAGAGTGAGGGAAAACAAAAGGAACTCTAGGTGATGGAAACAAGAGCTCTATCTTGTGTGATTGTTGTTCTTATTGTACTATGTCATTTCTCTTCTCTTTTGTTGCCCTTTGGTTAATCTCATGTTATTGTATCTGACTTTGTTACCTGGTATATCGTATCTATGTTTATTTGTTTATTTGAAATAGGAAAGGGAAGGGGGGAAAACAAGATGATTGGGATGGTTGGGGGGGAAATGGGGACAAAACAAGAGAAGGGGTATCAATGTGTGAGAAGTAATCCACCTACTACCTGGTGAATGTAACTGTAAGCCCTCTATACATTACCCAAACAATAAAAAATAAAAGAGTGAGGGAAAGGGTGAGTGAGAGAGAGAGAGATGGATCAGAATGTTGAAAGGGGTTATCTGGATCAAGATATATTATATTCATTAACTTCTCTGTTAAATGGAAATTCCTTTGTATAACTACTTAAAATATTTTTTTTAAATCTTAAAGAACGGGAGGCAAAGAAGCAGTAGTCTTCTGAGTCATACTCACAGACAAGAGTGCCTACAACACACCTGAGTCAATAAACTTGAACTCAACTGGCTGGCCCACTGGGGTTAAGCAGAGCAGTCCCTGGTCTTTCTAAGCTGCCGTCAGTTCCTATAGGGTAATACACAGAGAGGTTAAGAGCCAGAAGGCCTGCTATGACCCTAGCTCAAACAAACATTGTCACTCTGGAATAGGCATCCAGAGGCCTCAGCAGATACATAGAGGTCATCAAAAATCCAAGGGACATCTGCTCATTTTAGGAGGGCCACACATCTTGTCTGATCCCATGATGTGCCCATGAAAAACATCAGCCTGCTAGCCACTAAAAGCTAAGGCACCTACTTAAGGTCTACATTGTGGAATTCGAGAAGAGTTGAAAAACAAAGCTGTTACCAAATGAGCATGCAAATATCTTCTAAAAGATTCGTTTATACGATTACAAATGACTGCGTTTAAACCAGATTGCACAGTTGATTTCATTTAGCCCCCCAACAAGCAGATGAGGGCTTAGCAGATTATTAGCAAAACGAAGCTCTAATGTCCATCCCTGTAAGAAACCATCTTTTCCCTAGGGTCTGAAGCTAAAAAAGCTGATGGGCAAAAGAAAAGAAAACATGTTGAGAACAAGAGATGGCAAGCAAAACCGTCGGAGCTGAAAGCTCTGAGTCTGAGACCCTGACGGTCATCATAACTAGACAAATGAAAAGTCAAACCAAAGTTCAGCTTTGCCATTCCTGGCCTCCTCCTCTGAAGTGGACCAGCTATCTTTCGAGAGGTCCAAAATTTGTGGTTCAGATGCCACTTGTGTGTTAAGGTGGCCTATAAAAACCCCAAGACATCCTTGTTGTTCCTGCCTTGACCTCTGCACACTGGGCAGACATTTGGGAGAAGGTCATGATCAAGCAGAGGAGGGATTGAATGAAGCTCAAAATGACTTTGGGTGGAGGGTATGGATAAGGTTAATTAAGTGCAGCTTCAAAAATAAAGAGACATGCAGGGCCTGTATTGTAGGCAGGACTAGTATATGTTCTCTCAAATCCCTTATCCTCAACTTCATTACCACAAATTTCCCAGCCTGCGTAGCTCCTACAAGATCTTCCCTGCTTCCTTCACCCACCTGTCTTCCAGAGGCAGAGGACCTAGTAGACGACAGTGAAGCTATAGGGACAGCCAGAGCCTTGGATAAAAGAGCATGGGTCCATGAATTACCACATAGAGCAAAATCCTGTCCCTCGATGGCCAGCCAGATTTTATGTGAGCAAGAAATACCTCTTGTGTTAGGTCTAGGATTTGAGGATTTCTCTCTTATGGCACTTAGCATTGCCTAAATTTACTCAGTAGAGAAGTTGGATTATTCTAAAAAGCAACCTTCAATTTTAACAATTGACATCCCCCCAAAATTAGCTGCTTGAATCAAAACTTTCCTTTCCAATTTCCAGAGGCAGAATGCAAATGCCAACTGCTTTACAGGCTAAGAGGTCAAGACATGGATTCTAGTTTGTTTTTTCATTGTCTAGTGATAGGATGTTACCAGGATTCTTCACCTCCAGAATTTGTCTTTCATTTGCAAACTACAGATAACCACATCTAATTCTTTTTTTTTTTTGCTGCCGAAACCCGGGATCCACATCTAATTCTTATGGCTGCCATCATGATCAGATTCAATGAGATTACATATCTGACATGTCCACTCAATACCTGATAGGCAGTAGATCTGCCCTAAATATGAGTTTCTTTGTCATTTTTGGAAACTTTTCTACACCATATTTTGCCCATAATCACAAGGTGGTATTTGGCCTCCCAATTGATCAAATGCAAGGGCAAGAAAAAAACTGTTGCTAACTTTGTGATACTGGGGCAACTTGACGGATGCTTACATTCCATTCATTGATCACGATCATTTTGAATTACATGTAGCTTCTCAGAAAAGAAAATCATCCCTAGTCTGTACAGTGAACTAGAAAGCTTGGCCTGGCCCCAAAGACATCTCAGCAAATCTGCTACCCAGTTCCAGTGGCTGGCAGTCAGGCATCTGGTCCCTTAGCCTGAGTTGTGCAGCTGTGACTGACAGACAGCAGGGTGCTAAGGCTCCAATGCAAAGATCTGATTTGGCAGCTAGAAAAGTGGCTGCAGCAGCAAGAGCAGCAGCAGGCTCCACTGGAAAACAGCCTTGTCAGCACAGCGCACAGCTGATGCACACCTCCCTGCACAGGGACCTACACTGGAGGGCAAGACAGCAGGGAATTAGAGCTTCCCAAGCTCTGCACACTGAGTTGACATTGAAGTTGAAGACAGAAGTGTGACTCCAGATTGAATCTAATGGGCCACTTCTTGACAACTTAGCAGAGGAAAAACAAAATGTGGCTTCCTTTGTTGTATTCAGACAATAGCCCTACTAGTGGGTTTGAACCCTAGCTGCCTACTAGACTCACCTGGGAAGCTTTAAAAAAAATAACTGGGGACCCGGAGTTTGGCCTAGTGGTAGAGTGCTTGTCTAGCATACATAAAGACCTGGGTTCGACTTCTCGGTACCACATACATAGAAAAAAGCCAGAAGTGAAGCTGTGGCTCAAGTGGTAGAGCTCTAGCCTTGAAGAAAGCCTAAGGACAATGCTCAGGCACTGAGTGCAAGCTCCAGGACTGGCAAAAATAAAATAAAAGTTTAAAAACTCCTGATGCCCAGACCATAGACCAAACCAATTATGTCAGAATTTCTGAGGCCAGGACTCAGATATCTCTAATTTTAAATTTTCCAAGGTAATACTGCTATGTACCCAAAGACGAGACTCACTGGCCTACAGCTTGCAAACTACTTGGCCAGATTGATTCAATCAAGGTGGTTGAGAGGAGAAAGTAAACACAAACTAAAACAGTAACTTGCTTATAGTCAGAAGTTTGAGTAGAGGAGATGGATCTTCAATATTCAATTCAGTAATTGAATGAATGTCTGTACCTTCTAACCCTCTAGCCTAATGTGAACAGCTTTAGCACTTATCCTGTATCTTCACAGGGTGGGGATGAAATAAGTCCCTTTTTATTTTTTTTTAATTTAATGAGTGCATTGATCCTTCCAGGATGCCAAGAACCAGTCAAAAACTTCCCAAATAGAAGGGGGGAAAACAAGATGGGGGAGGGAGGGAAATGGGGATAAACACATGTGAAAGGGGTTCAATGTATGTGAATTAATGCACCTCCTATCTGGCAAATATCATGTAACCCTTCTATTAATTACAATAAAAATATTAAAAAAAACTTCCCAAATATTAACTCAGTTTGATTCATTGAAATGCCTCCTGAGTCTTTCCATACAACACTGTTAATTGACTCTAAAATGCATGAACTTTTTTAACCCAAAAAATCCATTTCTTATACTTCAGAGAAAGGAAATGATTAAGGGATTCTGAAGAGATTTAACTATATGAGTGACTGCTATTGTTTGGATCCTGACTGTTTCCCAAAGGCCCATGTGTTACAGGTTTGCTCCCCTGAGAGGCACTATTAGGGAGGTGATGGAACTTTGAAGAGATGGGGCATCAAGAGAAATCCTCAAGTTATTGGGGGTGTGTCCTTGGAGAGAATCATGGGACCCCATGCCTTTCCTTTCTTCCTGGCCATGAAATGGGGAGTTCTCCTCTAACATGCATTCCCATCATGACTTACTGTCTCTCCACCAGACCAAATTAATTGTGGCCATGGCCATGGACTGGAATCTCCTAACCTGCAAGCCAAAATAAACCTTTTCTCAGAAGGTGGTTATGTCAGTATTTTTTTTTGCCAGTCCTGGGCTTGAGCTCAGGGCCTGAGCACTGTCCTTGGGTTTTCTCAAGGCTAGAGCTCTACCACTTGAGCCTCAGCACCACTTCCGGCTTTTTTCTATGTATGTGGTACCGAGGAATCGAACCCGGGTCTTCATGCATGCTAGGCAAGCACTTTAACCACTAGGCCAAACTCCCGGCCCCTATGTCAGTATTTTTAAATCAGTTGAAATCTGACTATTACAGTAATCATTGCTATTGTGTTTAGCGTGACAAAAATATAAAATATTAAGGTTCATCTACAAGGGATTCATTAAGAAAGTATAACCCTTTTTGCCAGTCCTGGGCCTTGAACTCAGGGCCTGGGTACTATCCCTGAACCTCTTTTTGTTCAAGGCTAGTTCGTGTTCTACCACTTGAGCCACCACACCACTTCTGCGTTTTTCTGAGTAGTTGATAGAAATGAGAGTCTCACAGACTGTTCTGCCCAGGCTGGCTTCAAACCACAATCCTCAGATCTCAGCCTCCTGAGTAGCTAGGATTAAAGGCATGAGCCACTACTAGCAGAGATTTGCAATAGAGCAAAATCTTGATACATAAGGACATATAATGTGAAGCTAATTGAAAGGACCTCCAGGATAGTGAAACAAAAGCCATATAATGAATGATTGTTGTCCTTAATGTACTATGTTGTCTCTCATCTCATTTGCTGTCCCTTGGTTATCTCATATTGGTATAGTATCTCACTTTGTTATCTGATATATTGAATTTATTTGTATTTGGATATTTGAAATTTGATAGGGAAGGGGGGAAAACCAAGACGGGTGGGGGGTGTGGAGGGGGAGGGAAACGGGTACCAAGACATGTGAAAGGGTATCAATGTATGTGAATTAATGCACCTTCTATCTGGCAAATATCATGTAACCCTTTTACTAATTACAATAAAAAAAATCTTCAAAAAAAATAAATAAAGGCATGAGCCACCAGTGCCTGGAAAGAAATTATAACTTTAAAATTTAAAAAGCTGCAGTACACAGGGTCACTTCTGTGGTTAGGTTATTATACATAGAGATAGCAATCTAATACTCATCTTGTAGACCTTGAAGAATCAAACTGCCATATTGTGAACAATCCATGGTGGGGGCCATAGAGCAATGAATATGGGTGCCCTGTAAGCCCTCAGGGCCGCTTACAGTCGATAACCAACAAGATCAGGCTCTCAATCACTCATATAACCTCTAGAAAATAAATGTTTGCAACAACCTGGATGAGCTGAAATATGAGTTCCGCCCTAGCCAAATATTCAGATGACAATATAGTATGTTAGACACTCTTATGACAGACTTAGAAAGGCCTGAGCAGAGAATTAAGCTAAACTGATCCTGGGCTCATAAACCATATAATTTGTGAGACAATGAATGTATGTTGTTTTAAGCCACTGAATTTTTTAAAGTAATTTCTTACATGGAAATAGAAAACTAATCAAGGTATCCTGGTAAGACATTCTTTGTGATGAAAGACACTTATAAAATTTGATTAACAAAGGTCAAATTATAAAGCAATATGATCCAAACCTGAACACACAGACACATACACAAAAACTCTGGAAGCTAATGATAAAGTAGGATTTGAGATTACTTTTTTTTTGGCCAGTCCTGGGCTTGAGCTCAGGGCCCGAGCACTGTCCTTGGACTTTCTCAAGACCAGCGCTCCACCACTTGAGCCTCAGCACCACTTCCAGCTTTTTTCTATGTATGTGATACTGAGGAATTGAACCCAAGTCGAGATAAGCACTCTACCACTTGGCCAAACTCCTGTCCCTTGAGATTACTTTTTACTACTTTTATTTTCATTCTCTGTGTTGCATATTGATATAATAATATCAATGGAAAACATATTAAAAACTGAAATATCCAAGAGCCATCAATAGTTATCTTTTATCTGGCAAATGTAATTATAACCCCTCTATACATAATCCCAACAATAAAAAAATGAATTTTAAAAAGAGTTATATTTGTTTTAGGGGTGGTATTTTGTTTTGGTTTGGTTTGGGTTGGGGTTTTTTTTGCCAGTCCTCGGCTTAAACTCAGGACTTGGGCACTCTCCTTGGTTTTTTCTCAAGGCTAATGTTGTACCACTTGAGCCACAGCACCACTTCCAGCTTTTCTTTTCTATGTATGTGGTACCAAGGAATCGAACTCAGTCTTCATGCATCCTAGGCAAGCACTCTACCACTAGGCCACACTCTCAGCACAGTTTTATTTTTGAGAGGTCTCACTATGAAACCCCAGTGCTGCAATTACAAGTATGTACCACCATGGTTGGCTAACAATGGTTTATCTCTGGGTGGTGAAATTAATATTCTAAGATATCTCTGGGTAGTGAAATTAATATTCTAAGAATCTAAAATATTTTATTTTTTATGCCTTTAAGAGCTGCTACTGACTGGTATAATTAAAAAGAATAAATAACTCCCAATAGTTTTTCTAGTAACTGAAAGATAATTTCCACCATCAATGAATCCAGATTTAATTAAGAGGAAAAAATAATCAAACTAGGGCCTGTCTGTCACACATCCAGATACAACATAACAGAGCTAAAAACACAAATATATGACCTGAATTCAAGCCTGACTACCCCATTATTTTATTTTCTGAAATTTGGCAAATTATTTTGAATCCCCCCCCATTTCCTTATCTGTAAATGGGATAATATATACCTCACAGGGCAAGGCTATCTTGGAGAACTAATAAAATACTATCATAGTTCATATTTAAAGCCATATGACATGTAATTGGTGTGCAATAAATATTGGTTAGTGTTGCTATCATCATCATCATCATCATTACTACTATTATTATTATTAACAAACAACTTCCCATTATTGAAGTAGCTAATAGTACGGTCTTGGTGTTCTTAGGGACAACTCTTAAAATAAGTGCATAAGAAAAATAGAAGGCAGGCAGGGCACGGTGGTTCATACCTGTAATCCTAGCTACGCAGGAGGCTGAGATATGAGGATCTCAGTTCAAAGCCAGCCAAGGCATTAAAGAACCTGAGACTCTTATCTCCAATTAACCACAAGAAAACCAGATGTGGGGTGGTGGCTCAAGGGTATGGTGGTATCCTTGAGCTGAAGAGCTCAGGGACAGTACCCAAGCCCAGAGTTCAAGCCCAATGACCCACAAAAAAAGAATGAATGAAAAATAGAAGGGAGTTTCTGGTGGCTTATGATTGTAATCCTAACTACTCAGGAAGCTGAGAAACGAAGGATTGTGGTTCAAAGCCAGGCTGGATAGAAAAGTCTGTGGAACTCCCCCTCAAAAATAACCAGCAAAAAGCTGGGCTGGAGATGTGATTCATGTAGAAGAGTACCATCCAAGCAAATGGGTGGCTCAAGTTCAAGACCCTGATGCCTACCAGTGAAAACAAAGAACATATAGGGAGGAAAGAAAAAAAAACAGGAAGAGGAAAAGGATAAAAGAATGTATCATAATTAAGGACATTAGTTGAGATTTCCAGAGGAATCTCACATTCTTTTAAAAGACTTAAAGTGGATGCTGTGGCATATTGAAAACACATTTGCCCACTTGAATGTTAGAAAGGGATTCTTAGAATTAGCCCTGTACTTCTTCTAGAGTGACATGGGATGGTTCGAACTGGCCCTTTAAGAATCTGAGTCAAGCTTGTTTGAGCTTAATTACAGGCTGTAATGAACACATTAGTTCTGGTATGAGGTGAGCTAGGTCAAAGCTCAAGCTCAACATTCCTGGGGCCTCTGGGAGCTGGACAGGAGGTGGAAGCAATCCAAGGCCACCATGAAGCACAGCTGAGGAGCCCCAGCTGCCCTTGGGATAGTGTTCAAACCTGGGCTTTGCTTGGGTAAGAAAGGTCAAGGGCCATTGGAAAACAGACTCGAGTAAGGGCAGGGCCAGTTCAAGAGAACTTGTAAGCTGAGTATCTAGTGCTGTGGCCACAAGTAATGAGCAGAGACCAGGCAGGCAACTAGATCTGGGATAACCTATACAATTTTCACTACTTGGGACAGCGTCCTGGAAAGAGGCAAGGTCATACCATCTGAGGGTGCAAAGAAGTCAAGCTATTTGTGGTAATAATGCCACAACCATGAAGATGCCAAGGATGCCTTGCTGTCCCAGGAAACCTATCTCTAAGCAGTGTGTAGCTACAAAAAAACCCCACTAACCAGTCGAGAATGCTCCCAGAGTAAATAAAAATGAAATCTATCTAAAGCTTCCCCAATAAAATTCGTGAAAGACATGCATGTTTCTGAGGCAGGACCTGTGGCCACACTCATAAAAAATAAAGCTTTTCAACGACAGTATCTATTTTGTTTAGATTAGCACCTCCACACTGCATGGGAGAAAGGAGCACAGGTTCAGAGAAGGGGCAGAGCCTTCCATTGGATCCAGGCTTCATTATTATTATGCTTTTTTAAAAAGAAAGAAAGAAAAAGAGAAAGAAAGAGAAAAAACACACCTGGGAGCCACCAGTGACTCACGCCTGTAATCCTAGCTACTCATGAGGCTGAGATCTAAGCATGTCAGTCCATAGCCAGACCAGGCAGGAAAGTCCATGAAACTCATCTCCAATGAACCACCTAAAAACTGGAAGTAAGCTGTTGCTCAAGTGGTAGAGTGCTAATCGTAAGCAAAAAAACTCAGGGACAGTGTACAGGACCTGAGTTCAATCCCCATGACCAAAACCAGAACTTTGGATGTTTCAAAGAACTTGGCATTTAATATCCCAGTTGGAAATGTTGAGAGAAATGTTTCCAATTCATGAGCCAACAGGTAGAAATGAGTTCTTGTGTATGGTGGGACTGTCCATGATTTAACTATTTTTCCCCTAGAAGGATGATGTCAAACTGAAAAGAACTATCTACATTAATTCTTTCATTTTTTCTTCTTAAATTATTTTGTTATTTTAGAGGTGGATTACCTTGATGTGTGTCAGGTAATAGATATAATCCAGATCATTATCTCATTAGTTATATCTAGATCTCCACTTTATTAATGCTCTAAGGAGAGATCATGAATTTAGGTCATCTGGACATTTTACCTACAAAATGGGAGAGAGAGAGAGAGAGAGAGAGAGAGAGAGAGAGAGAGAGAGAGAGAGAGAGAGAGAGAGAGAGAGAGAGAGAGAGAGAGAGAGAAGGGGGAGGGAGAAGGGGGAGGGAGGGAGGGAGAGAGAGAGGGAGAGGGAGAGAGGGAGAGGGAGAGAGAGAGGGAGGGAGAGAGTACACATGAAGAATTCCATATCTAATACCTAAAAGGTTACACAGATTCCTGACACACTGGCTACTGGCTCCACAATGCCTCTTTACCTAGCAAATAACTTCCAAACTCTTCAGGATGGCATACAAAATCCATCTGAATCTAGTACCAATCCAATTCATAGATGCTATTTTCTCACTAGTCAGAATAGCTCACCCTCCCAACCCAAATATGTTGGCTCTGAAGACAGAAAAACATTCAAAATGTAGTGGTTTTAAACACACACACACACACACACACACACACACACACACACACACACACACTTACTTAGCTCTAGTCCAGCAGTGTTCTGAGCATGAGTCTATAGTGAAGTGTTGGTTTGCCTCCAGTGATTACAGAGTTTCTTAGCTAGAAAAGACCATGCTTCATGTTATCTCATCTCCAGCAGATTAGTCCTGGCTTATAAACATGGCAGTGCAGCTTTATAAAAATGACAGAATTGCGCCAAGCTGCTGGAGATCTAAGCTCAGATGTCACACCACCTCAGTTCTGCAGCATTTTACTAGACAAAATAAGATGAAGTCCAGTTACAGCTCAAGGACAGATTGCACATATTGGATAGAACTTCAACCCTGCCGCATCAAGTATCTCCTGTGCTCTTGAAGCTTTCTAACAACATCTCCTACCTGAAATCTTCCCCCTTCTCCTTCTCCTTGCCTGTGGCTCAGGCCCCAGTTCAGATGCTTTCCTTTGTTGAGTTCCTCACAAAACCAGAAGCAGAGATAATGACTTGATGTTGAGTAAAGGAGCAAGCTGGAGACCCACAGCCCCCACCTGTAATCCTAGCTTACTCAGAAGGCTGAGATCTAAGAATCACAGATCGTAAGCCATCAAAAGTCTGTGAGACTTTTCTCTCCAATTAAACAGCAAAAAGCCAGAAGTAGAGCTGTGGTTCAAAGTGATGGAGCTCTAGCCTT
The DNA here is from genome assembly GCF_031878675.1 of Megascapheus bottae. Lineage (NCBI taxonomy): Eukaryota > Metazoa > Chordata > Mammalia > Rodentia > Geomyidae > Megascapheus > Megascapheus bottae. Next base: position 5,559,934 of record NC_143547.1, on the reverse strand, counting down.
GAGCTATAAAGCTAATGGACAGTACCTGGACCCCAAGTTCAAGCCCCAGTACTCAGTCTCTCTCTGTCTCTGTCTCTGTCTCTGTCTCTGTCTCTCTCTCTCTCTCTCTCTCTCTCTCTCTCTCACACACACACACACACACACACACACACACACACACACAGAAGATATGAAGAGAATAAAACAGAGATGGAGGGAAAACCAATACAAGGGTGTTTTCCTGAGATTTCTATTACAATGAGATACTGATTTTACAAGGATTCCCCCCAAAGACATGACATATCTCAGAGTTCTCTGTCCTTCAAAGAACTGCAGAGTTATGCCTTTATCCACCACCTGGCCTCTTCTATGTGTTGAGAGTTATCCCAGGTATCAGGATCTTCTGCATATCTTTACGGTGCTCTTAAACTTGAACCAGGTCAGTTCCCCAATCGTTGTAGAAAGTCCTGAGCAGAAGGACACATGTGCTGCCTTGAGGTGAGACAGTATCAGCAGGACCCTGAGATTTCCTGGAACTACCCACTGCAGCTGTGTCTGAAATCAGAGAGAGACCAAGGAATGTTTTGTGAGGTACCAAAAATGTCAGGTATCATTTCCTTGATGTGTGCTTGGAAGCGAGTTCTCTCTCCTCAGGGATCCTGGGCTCTGAAGTTTCTATCACCACTCTGGTACCAGTATCCAACTTTGAATGCAGACATTCATATGTATGTATAAACTCTGCCAAAGTATGAGTTCTTGGAGGACAGCGGCTATAGCAACGAAACTTGTTTAACCTCTATTTTGGCTCCTAGTATAAAGCCTTATCAGTTATTAAATGAGTAAAGAAAGTAACTCTTAGATCCAAGATGTAGGAATGTAATCTTTTACTCATTCCCATTATCCTCAACTTATAAAAAGTGCCTGACTAGTTTTAAAACAAACAAGAAAGCTGGGTGCTGGTGGCTTGCAATCTAAAGATTGGGTTTGAATCCAGCCCAGGCAGGCAAGTCCATGAGACTCTTTATCTCTAACCCAAAAATCTGGAGGTAAATCTGGAGCTCAAATGGTAGAGGGTTAGCCTTGAGCCTAAAAGCTCAGGGACAATACCTATGCCCTGAATTCAAGCCCCACAATTGGCACAAAGAAAAAGTAATTGAATTCGCTGTGGCTCAAGTGGCACAGCGCTAGCCTTGAGCACATAGAGGCTCAAGGACAGTGTCCAGGCCCTGAGATTAAGCCCCAGGACCAGCAAAAAAAAATTTGAACTATAATTTGAGGGGAGGGATAACAATGGGGAGAAATAGTAAAAGCAATGACATTGATCAGCTTGAAGTGGATTCACAATCTGACTTATGAAATTTCAACTACTTAACAATTTAAAAATTTTAAGAAAAAGAGGTGGTGGGGAAGAGCTAAGACCAAATGGAGGTCTCCCCAAGTTCAATCTAGTCTGTAATATGATATCCCCTCTGTCTCTTTTTCCTTGCCTTATAATAGTGAATCCAGGCTTCAGAAACTTCAAAATTCTTGAGTGGGTACACTTGAAATTGTCTATATATGTCTACACTGCTGTAGAAAGATCCAGTGTGCAAGTTAAAGAATATAATCTACATAAGAACACCCCCCCCAGCACACAGTAGGGATTTCATAAATGTGACAGAGGTGTGTATGTTTATGTGTGAAGAAAGGCAGATACAAAATCCTAGCTGCCTCCTGGCACACAGCTCATGTTGAATTATAAAGAAACCAAATTTCCCAGCCAAGGAAGGTGGCTCTGCCAGGTCTCCTCTGTGCCTGGAGTCTTTTTTTCCCCTTCTTCTATAAACTTTACAGTCTTTTGCAAAGAATGGCTACAAACATTGCAGATGTGGCCAGCCCCTGCGAGCAGATGTTCATGATTATAAATATCTCAGGAAAGAAAATATATATCTTAGCCGTTTAAGGCAATGGGCAAAATCCTGACATAATGTTGTGGGCTCACGTATTCTTCTGCCCATCCACCTACCCCCGCATTCTTCCGCCCACCCACCTACCCCCCCCCCCCGCCCGGTCCCGTCCCATCCTGTCCCGTCCCAACCCATTTCCGCAGGCAGTGGGTTAGTAGCAGTAAAATGGCAGCACTTCCTGTGGACGCCAGAGTCCCAGGAAGTCCATGCTCTCTGGGCTTCACTACCATGATTTATCTTCTCTCTGGGCTTGACTGACAAGATAATTCCGGCCATGGCACCAGAGGACAAACAGATCCAAGGAGTGTGCAGGGAGAAACGAAAGCAATATTTCTCCCACCTCTGTGCGCACAGCAAAATTTCTAGCCCCTGTGATGCCATTACTATCATGCCAGGGGAGAGAGAACCAAAAGTATCCAGATACCTGTGGAATTGCTTAATCCCCCTCTTGTGTTGAAATCCAAGATAGCCTTCTAAAAATGAAGGCTAATCATGAAGACATAGGACAAGAGCTTAGGAGGGAACCACAACTTATTTGTTCTCTGCCCCCACCCCCATCCCAACCCAATGCAAGAACATCTCTTCCATGCTCATATACCTAAGTACCTAAACACACCAGTGTGAGAAGAGATCAGGATACTTGTATAAAACTATATACAATTTCTCTTCAAAAATAAGGACCGACCTGGGCTGGGATTTTGGCCTAGTGGTAGAGTGCTTGCCTAGCATGCACGAAGACCTGGGTTCAATTCCTTGGTACCACATACTTAGAAAAAGCCAGAAGTGGTGCTGAAGCTCAAGTGGTAGAGTTCTAGCCTTGAGAAAAATCCAAGGACAGTGCTCAGGCCCTGAGCTTAAGCCCAGCACTGGCAAAAAAAAAAATAAGGACAGAGCCAAGTATCAGGGGTTCATACCTATAATCCCAGCTACTCAAGAAGGCTGCTGAGATCTGAGGATCACAGTGTAAAAGCAGCCTGGGCAGGAAAGGTCCGTGAGACTCTTGGCTCCACGTAATGACCAAAAACCCCGAAGAGGAGATGTGGCTCAAATGGTAGAGCTATAATAGCCTTGAGTACAAAAGCTCAGGGACAATGCCCAAGCGCTGAGTTCAAGACCCAGGACAAGCACACAACAAAAACAAGAGCATAACATTCTCACTACCATGAGCAAACAATTAAAAGACTTCTCTCTTCTCCACCCAAATTCTCTTCCTTTTGTAGTATTTCCGCCCATCTCCCAGTTAGAACTAATGCCTAATAAATAACCATCTTCCTGACACGATGCTTTAACATGAGGCCAGAGCCATGCAAAAACCAGACTCCAAGTCTCTTTCAAAAGCAAGAGCCCTCAAAAGCACCCTGCTCCTCCCTCAGACAATTAAACCGAGTGTAGTTGGGTGCATAATTGGATCCCTTGTAAGTGGAAAATAATGAGAACAACATCTCTTAAAACAGCTAGAGGAAAAGCCACGTGAAAAGATTGGATCTACTTTAAAGGTTCAAGAGTTTCCCCGGAAGCCAGGCCCTGACAGCAATGTAACCAGGAAGCAAACAGCTGCCCAAACAGGAGCAAAGTGGCCAGTATCTACCCAGGTTCTTTTGGCGGAAGTAGGCAATTAAAAGGGCTTCTCATCAACTGACTGAATCACCAGAGACATGGAAGGATCCAGGGCTGTTCAATAAAGTTAGTGATCAGAAGTTGAAGAATTTCTCATCTGATGGCTTCTTTGCTCTAATGAAAATAACAGGTTTGTTTCTTGTGAATCCAATGCAGGTGGCAGGGTGTGGGGGGAGGGGAGTTCATTTGTGTGTGTTGAGTGTACATGTATGCACCAGGAGGCAATGTTGAAAACAGAGGTTAATAACCCCCACAATGACCACATGTGTTGTTGTACACCTGTATTTCCAGCTATATTCAGGAGGCAGAGATATAAAAAATGATGGATTGTGGTTTGTGGACAGCACATACAAAAGCTAGTGATACCCCCATCTCAATCCATAAATGTGGCATGGTGGTATCTGTGGATCCCAGCTATATGGGAGGCCAGAGGTAAGAAATTGTGGTCCTGGGCCAGCCACATGCAAAATACATGAGAGACTACAGGAAAAATAACTAAAGCCAAAAAGGCCATGGGGAGTGCCTGTCTAGCAAGTGCAAAACCCTGAGTTCTGTGGAGAAAGGAAGGAAGAAAGTACAGAACATGAGAGAGCGCTCAGTACATAAAAATATTCTGTTTAAAACATACTACAAGGGCTGGGAGTTTGGCCTAGTGGTAATGTGCTTGCCTGACATGCATGAAGACCCAGGTTTAATTCCTCGGTACCACATACATAGAAAAAATAAGCTGGAAGTGGCTCTGTGGCTCAAGTGGTAGAGAAAGCCCAAGGACAGTGCTCAGGCCCTGAGCTCAAGCCCCAGGACTGGCAAAAAAGAAAAAAAAAAGAAAAACCTACAGAACTGAGCCAAGAAAGTTTGATCGATTTTGATTTTGATTATTTTTCAAAGACCCAGCATTTATTGTCACTTTTGTATTTTTCTACTTCACTAATTCCCACTCTAATCTTTATTTCCCTCACCTGTTTTCTTTGATTTTTGTTTGATTTTTTTTTTAGATAGTCTAACTTTTCCAATTTTTTTAAGGTAGTCTAACTTTTCCAATATGGCCTCAAACTTTCTATCCTCATGCCTGGGTGTTCTGAGTGCTGGAATTATAGATATTCCAAATAAACCAATAAATGTATATACAATATACCAAGTAACGAAGTCAGATACAGTAACCACATGAGATGAACCATAAGTAGAGAAAAGAGAAATAACTTCACATAGTACATTAAGAACAACAATCACAAAGATAAACCTCTTGTTTCCATAGCCTAGAGTTCATTTCATTTAGTCTCATCGCATATGGCCATATGTACATAGCTTTTGAGCTATTGTGATCCTCTGCTATGAGAGTCCTAGATGTGTACTAATTATTATAAATGAGGGAAACCATGGAGCCTGTGCTCCTTTGGGTCTGGTTCTTATTTATGCTTCGCAACTCTCTGGGGTGACAGATGAGTGACATCAGGCCCAAAATTTATTAGTTGAAATGTAGTCTCACAAAATTTCTTGCCTTGTCTGACCTCAAACTATGATCCTCCTGATCTCTGCCTCTTGAGTAACTAGTATTACAGGTATGAGCCACCACCCCAGCACTCTAGTTAATATTTACACTATACAGAATTTTGGTTAATATTTACACTATACAGAATTTTCTTATCTTTTTCAACCTACTATGTTTTTAAATCGAAGATGTGTCTATCATAGCATACTGTTGGTTTTCAGTTCAGTTTCAGTGAAACTGTCTCAATTGCAGTTTATTAATGTATTTGTTATTTTATTTCATAGAATTACTAATGAGCATACGTTACATTTGTTATTGCCATACGTCTTTTGTTCTTATAGTCCTTCATTATTGTCTTCTCTTGTGTTAAGATATAGTTAATGTACCCTTCCTTTTTCTATTTCTATCATTTTTACACTCACTGTTTTTAATATACATTCAGTCATTTTTCTTGAATTGTTACAAACCATTGGTTAATTTACAGAACTAGTATATATCTCTTTCTTGGCCTTCTCTTTTGTTGCTTATGCAGAAACTTAAGGTCAGAGCTTAGGCCACTGTCAGTTCTTTTTTTAAAAATCATATATGCCCCCTCTATACGTTTCCCTGACAATAAAATACAATTAAATAACACATATGCAGCCTTGGGCAAAGTCAGGCCTGTACATGTGGGTGGCCTTCTAGATCTCTGGGAATATTCTACAGCTTTTGAAGGCCCATGTGAACATCTCGTTCTTTAGCTTTCCCATGTACATTTTTTTAGTTGTTATTTGTCCCCAACTTCTACCACTGCCTTGGGCAGCTATGATATTAAACAATTGCTGCTTATTGGTTTTGACAAATGACCGTGAGGAGAAGGCTTTTTACGATGGATGAGTTCTGAGTCAGGTTAAATAAAAGCAAGCCATGTGAGTAGGGTTTTCTAAGGAACTGTAAAATAGGTCAAATAATGACATTTTTCTGACAATTGGGTTTGGAGAAAGCTCCAATTCTACTCTGACCCATCCAGCAGCGGCTAGGCTTCTGGCCATCACTGTAATTGCAGGCTGTTTTCAACACTATGCCTGAAGTTGGGAAAGGTGTATGGGATTAACACAAGTCAAAAGGCCAAAAATGATCTCTGAGATTCAGTCATTTTTTTTCTTAACTGTTCTCCAAATTGCTGCAAGCTTTTGATTGCTTTTGGTTAATTTCCAGAGTTCTCAAAAAGCTTATTTTACCCATAATTGCTAGTATCCTTATTTCTTCTATGGAAGAGAAGGTTTTTCAGAAGTGTGACATTTTCAATGGCGTTATGCTCCACCTCCAGGCAGTTTGTGCTCAAGTCTTGGACAGGAATGACATGGGGAGCTAAAGACATAGAAGTACATCGAGCTGTTGCCTTCTCGGTAGGTACTGAATTGTTGCTTTCAATTAACCACCTCTCTATCCATGCCCTTTGTTCTAGTAGCATTACAAGTATTCTATCAAGAGGTAAAGTGTATCACCCTGACCCACTGATTAAGTTCTTAGACATAGGACTTTATTGGACTAAGTGCAATGATGTGTGTGGAGGGAACAGTGTGCCTATTTTAAATTTACACCTTAAAATTGGTATTTCCACTGATCTTTCTTAAGTTTCTGCCATTGTTATGAGAACATGGCCAGCTAGTTTTATTGACCCAAGAAGAAAATGCAACAGTGGGAGCAGATCTTGTTCCAACCTGTAGCTTACAGTCAATTTACCTAACCTCAGTCTATATCATTCAAATGCCAGCCGACTCACAGATGTAGAAAGTACATGAGCAAACTAAGTCACTGATTTTGAAAGTAGTTTGTTATGTAGCATGATTGTGCTGACACATGACTAATGTAACACATGTGGTTTTCATCACACCCACAGTGCCTGCCTAGTCTAAGAACTAGACCTCAAATCTACCAGATATTTTTACATCACTGCCACTACCTAGATCTCCATCTTAACAAATAGAAGCATTTACTTTTCCTTCTCTGGGGCTAAAGTAACACTGGATTTTCTCATCTGTTGTGGAATGAATATTTAGTATGAAACATAACTTTTTTAGATTAAACACACTCAAACCAGACTACCTCCTAAGAAAGCATTCAGCAAACCATTCTCATAAACAGTGGGATCTAAAGATTAAAAAAAAAACACGGTTGTTTTTCCAAAAGAGAAATACTCAATCTTCCATTTCTGATGAAACCCTTTACAATATGGAAGGCTTTAACAGAAATTCAAATTGTCAAGGATTTTCCTCCAGAAAACTGGATATGTCTTTCAGAGAAGTTAGAGATAACACTTTTTTTTAATTTTATGACTTTATATGTAGAGGAAAATATCTTCTGTTTTAGTATCCATCTGATGAAAATTCACCCATCTGGTGGTGGGTTCTTGAACCTGAAAACTATAGACTGTGAGGAAGATAACTGGAAGAATGGTAAAGACAATACTTGGTATACTTTATGGGTGTCTTAAAATTTGTTAGGACATTTTGTTGATTACTAGCTTAAATTTTTAGTATTTGAGAGGTAAACTTAAATTTTCCAGTGATATTACACATGCTTGATGATTATTTACTGATAACTGGAATGCTAAAGATTCAAGTAAACATAGAAGAATTTGTTCTTTTGAATATAGAAAAAGAAGTTAATTCCTTTGGATATAGGAAAGAATGTGTGCTGGCTTCTTGAATAAATATACATGTGTGAAAGTTGAAGCCTGGTAGTTCAGTGTTTGCTGCCTCTGCCCTCAGTCTTAACACATGTATTATTTATATAACCTTCTTCAAAAGGGGCTTCATACACATCAAAGATGTGTTGGTTTTTTGTTTTTGGCAGTACTAGGGATTGAACTCAGAGCCTTGAACTTGCTTAGCTTACTTGCTTAGCTGGCACTCTACTACTTGAGCTATGCTTCCAAATTAACAAGAATTACAAGAATTTACTTTTCTTTTTAGCCTTATAACTGTTAGGTCTGCCTGGGAGAAATGATTCCTTCCTTTGGCATTCTCCTGTGCACCCTGGAAATCCCTGCCCAGACTGTAACCCTGGAAACTGGCATGTCCCCCAGTGGGAGGTCCCCCAGTCTGAAGCATTTCTTCATCCTCTGAGGTCACATCGTCTTCTGCTGTGGCCACACTCCTCCCCCCTATATAATGTCTCACTTCCAGTCATAAGGCCTCTTTCTTCTGCCTGACTCCATCTTGTGTGGCTGTAGGTCTGTTTTTTTCTCTTTCTCTCAATAAACCTTCGCCTCTTAAACTGCATGGAGTTTCCTTTTGGCAAACCTTATAATAACCTTCTTTAAAAGTATTATCTAGGGCCAGGAGTTTAGCCTAGTGCTTGCCTAGCATGCATGAAGACCTGGGTTCGATTTCTCGGTACTACATACATAGAAAAAAAAAGCCAGAAGTGGTGCTGAGGCTCAAGTGGTAGAGCTCTAGCCTTGAGAAAAATCCAAGGACAGTGCTCAGGCCCTGAGCTCAAGACCAGGATTGGCAAAAAAAATATCTATACAATCATTAGAATTTAAAATAATAATACATGCAAGTGTACCCTTAGGAGAGGAATGCATGGTGCAATGGCTATATGCAATTGATCATATGAGATAATATTTATCAAAATGAACTCCAGGAAATGGAACATGGGGGCTTTTGTCTCTTTTTGTCTTGTTTGTTCATTTATGTGTCTTTGGGAAGGTAAGGGGGGGACACAGAAATGGCCCGATAAATGGTGAACAAATGCAGCAGTGGTACTCACTAGATATCATGTGCAATTTGTGGACAGCAGGGGAAAACTGGGAGAGAGCAAGGGAAGTGGTGCCATTGTCCAGGAAATGTACATATTACCTGAGTCACCTTTACAATAACAATAACAATTTATATATATATGTGTATGAATATATATGTATACATAAACACACACAAGTTATAAGTGGCTTTGTTGATATGAGTGATTATAAAAATTGACTCAATTGCTTATGCCTCTGTGTAACCACAACCTCTTTGCAATGTGACTGGTTTTTTTTGTTTGTTTTTGTTTTTGTTTTGCCAGTCCTGGGCCTGGAACTCAGGGCCTGAGCACTATCCTTGGTCTTTCTCAAGGTTAGAACTCTATCACTTGAGTCACAGCAGCACCTCCGACATTTTCTCTGTGTATGTGGTATCTAGGAATCAAACCCAGGTGTTCATGCTTGTTAGCGAGCACTCTACCACTAGGCCAAACTCCCGGCACTGCTATGTGACTTTTGCAGGAAATTTATGCTGCCTCTAGCGAGGCTCAGTGATGGGGCTTGCTGTGCACAAAGAGGAAGAGACGATAACCTGAGGAAATTGCACAAATGCACTGAATCACTCTTGTCCTCTGCTATCACTATGAGAACATGTCCAGAATATGCACACAGAGAAATGTCACAATGACCACCCTCTTCAGCAACTAATATATGCTGACAAATTCTTTTAAGATTGACTTAGGAGAGAAAATAGCTTTTCCTATCTTTAGATGTCATTGTTCTATAACCACCTTCTAATCAAGTCTGAGAAATATCAACCAACCCTCAGAGCAAGAAAGTAAGCCCCTGGGTTCAAGACAGGTTGCCAAGCCATTTAATTAAGTCTGCTATGAATCACTCTTGTTTGGGACTTTTTTTTTCTTTTGGTGCTAGTGATTGAAACCAGGCTCTCACATTCTAAGCACCTGCTTCACTACAGAGCTACACCTCAGCTCAGCTCATTTTGTGAGATGATGAATTCTCTTAGCAAAAAAGTCTTATGGATAGAATGATTTTGCCTAGCGTGCTTCTTTTCCTCTTTTCTTTACATTTTTCCTTGCAAGCTGCTGAGCTTCTTAGAGTTTGTCTGAATGATTCCAGATACTCACTCCCATCACCATTTTTAGCCTTTGAAAACATTTCTACTTAGGAGCACAATGCATACGAGCTTCATTCCTGCTGTTATATGTCAGCCCCACGGAACTGAGCCATGCAAAGCACCTAACCATTCCCAACCTGCTGTAAGTGGAAACTAAACCAAGAGAGAACACAGCTATGTCCTATCCACATCTTCCCTGAATTCCCTGGCACTTTAGATTCTGCAATTGAAGGAATTTGACCTTCAACAAAATGGATCTCTCTATTTAGTCCCAATCTCATTTCAATTACTTTTCATGTTTTCCTATATGTTATTTGAAACCTCTTTGCATCACACCATTGCGCATGCACATACACACACACACACACACATACACACACATTCCTTATTTTTATCTTAAATAATGCCATGCACAAAAGAAATGCAAATATAAACAACCCTGAGCTACCATCTTACCCCAATCAGAATGGCCAATATTCTGAATTCAGACATCAACAAATACTGGCAGAGATGTGGAGAAAGAGGAACCCTACTGCACTGCTGGTGGGAATGTAAACTAGTACAATCATTCTGGAAAGCAGTTTGGAGGTTCCTCAAAAACCTAAACATAGACCTTCCCTATGGCTCATCCATACCACTCCTGAGCATTCACCTTGAGCAGCATAACCCAGGATATGATAAGGACACCTTCACAGCCATGTTCATTGCTGCACTGTTCACAAAAGCCAAGTGATAGAAACAACCCAGATGCCCCACTCCAATGAATGGATACAAATAATGTGGTACATATATACAATGGAATTCTACATAGGCACCAAACAAGACAAAATAATGGCATTTGCTGGGAAGAGCAAATCATGTTGAGTGAGAGAAGCCAAGATCAAAGGAACAAATACGCATGGTCTCCTTGATATGTGGATATTAGATCCAAACAGTGCAAGAACAATGACTAAATACTCAGGCACTCCAGGTCATTGACATGAATTTGGAAATATAAATATATCTATATAGACATATGTCTATGATAGTATATATTCTATAGACATGTATAGATATATAGATCGATATGTACATAGATCGATATGTATCTATGACATACAAAGTCTCAGTTTAATTTTAATGTCCTTAAATTTATGTACCAGTGATTACATATTTTTCTTGAATGTTTATAGAACATGACATTTGAAATATAGTGTGAAAACTCAGTGTTAATGAAAGTTTTAATTTTTTTAAAAAAAGAAAACAATGCCACAAATTTCTGAACACAGTTTTAGCATTGCCTCCCCTACCCCTATCTCCCAGAATTACCTTGATGGAAGTGGAAAGGAGGTTAAAAACTCACCAGTTTCTGCTGCATGCTGGCAACACAAAGGAGGTAAAAACTTGAGCCATGGAGGGTGGAATGGGTGTGTCCTGCATTGAAAGTCACTGTTCAAACAGGAAGCAAGGCAGGGTCTCTTTCATTCTCCAAGACATTTTCTATGAAGAACTCAACTAGCGTTGTTTTAACTTGCATGGGAAATAACTAATCCCAACTGTGCTGCAGGTGAGTATTGTCTCAGGTTCTTTGATTCAGGCAGGCCACAGAAGAACGCCAAAGGGAGCAGGAAGGTCATGTTTATTCAAAGCTTTCTCCATAGATCCATCACTAGCAGTAACAATGGCAGCTGTCAATAACATAACAGCATACTGTGCACTTGCCCATCCCAGCATGGACTCACAGACTGCACAGCAGCAACCCATTTGGTTCTGTTCACAGGTTCACATTGTGTCTGTAAGGACAACCTCTGGATCATGTCTCCCAGAAGCAGCACCTGATCACATCCTGTTCTCCAGTGGCCACACACTGTCCTTCAGAGGTGCCCGTTTATACCGTGGCATTTTGCCAAGGACAGCCACACAAGGTCATGCACGCATGTCCAGTCTCAAGGCTGTATGCAGGGTTCCCTAAGGTAGCACATGTGTGCTGGACTCAAGGTTAACAGACAGAACCAGCTGAATCTCACCCAGTCCTTGGAACACGCAAACCCAAAGCCCTCTGGAAGCTACAGTGAGAAAGGCCTGACTTGTTCCATTTACCCTATACCAACTATGACTTCCATGATGGACTACAGATGACAAAATGCATCCATGTGAATCATATTATTTAATTGGGGCTCTAGTTCCTCCAGATGGGTTTTCTCTTATTCACACTAGGAAGCCAAGGAGAAGATAACTTCAGAGTCACAGCCTAGAAGTAGTGCCCAGGCTTACCAACCTCAAGCCTAGTGCTTGTTCTTTCTTCGTGGGCATCTGAGGCCCAGGTGCCAGCATTTAGTCCTCAAACTTCCTATCCACTCATACCCACAGCCTAAGCTGTCTGATGCTCTTTTCCTAACTACATTGTTACAGCGACTCTCTGCAACTTCTAAAATGGGCTCATGGAGTGGGGAAGAAATAATTGCTCTGCAGGGATAATATAGTGAATAGAATCTCCTCCAGAAACCTACCCAAAATATCCATTGAACTTCTATGAACATTTTTTTCAAAAGATTGTTTTTCATAAAAGCCATAAATGCTTAGATTCGAAAAGATCCTTTTTTCATGCTGGTCCTGGGGCTTGAATTCACAACCTTGGCACAGCCCCTGAGCTTTTTTTCCTCAAGGCTAGCATTTTACCACTTGATCCACAGCTCCACTTGTGGCTTTCTTGGTAGTTGATCGGGGATAGGAGTCTCACATTTTCCTGCCCGGGCTGGCTTTGAACCACAGTTCTCAGATCTCAGCCTCCTAAGTAGCTAAGATTATACGCACGAACCAACCACCTTCCTCCCAAAAGCTACTTTTACCATCCCTTCCTACTCCAACATCAGGAAATTTCTGGTGGCCATCATAACATGGGACAGTGAATAAGTAACTTCCTTGTTACTTTCCTATTGTTTCTCTAACAGCTGACCACAAATTTTAAAAGGCTTATAACAACAACAAATGTATATATTTCCTCACAGGTCTATAGGTCAAAAGTCTGGGGACAATGTGGCCCAAATGAGCCCTCCGTTTAACGTTCACTGGATAAAATGGTTTTGCCTAGGAGAGAATCCTTTCTGGAGATTTAGGAAGCATCTGCTTCCATGCATGTTGAGCTTGCTGGCAGATTTCAGTTCCTTGAGCCATTTGTCAGCAAAGACACTGAGTTCCTTATAGCTGCCTTACATTCCTCATCACCTGCCCCCTCCATCTTCAAGGCCTTTTCATGCTATAAATCTGACTTCCTCTTCTGTTGCATCTCTTCCACCTTTAAGGGCTCATGGGATTACCCTGCATCAGATGGATAACCCAGTATAATCTCCTACTTTAAGGCTATCAGATTACTAATGGTAATTACATCTGCAAAGTCCCCTTTGCCATGCAACCCAATATAACCACAGGAATAACATGAGAAAATAGAGCCTAAATTATGATGGTTCCCTGTGATTCCTATCCATTTCATATGTAAAATATATCACCCCCATCCCAACATCTCCAAAGATGTCATCCGTTTATAACAACCATCCTCCAAAAAGCTCATCTATTGCCCATCTATTTGAAAGTTCCCCATCTTTGAATTTATATCACCTGAATCAGATACAAATAAGGCTCTGAGTGTAACCCCTTAAGGACAAATGGAGAGCACAATTATCTGTGGATGGGTTACAGTAAGGAACCAAGTTGTTTGTTTTGAACAAGTAGGGCAAATACAGGATAAAAGTTACAGACATGCTTCCCTCAAAAGGGAGAAATGCAAAGTAAAAATGAATCCTGATTTCAGAACATTTTTTGTGTCAGTCCTGAAGCACATGTTTACACCTGAGGATATATTTCACCTTGATTCCTACCAACAGAATTTTTTCCAGTGTTTCTATTGGTGGAAAATTTCCAAGAACTTTGTGAATCTCCTGTGCATATTAGAGGGATTCACTCCATTAGAAAAACGCCAGATTCACAAACTTTTTTGTGTGTGGCAGAATCTAGGGCTTGAACTCAGAGTCTGGATGTTGACCTTGAGCTTGTGAACTCCAGGCTAGTGCTCTACCACTTGAACCACAACTCCTCTTCCAGTTTTGTTGATTTTTTTTCTGTTTTTCTGTTTTGTTTTGGGTGTTGAATTGGAGATAAGATTCTCAGAACTTTCCAGGCCATGCTGGCTTCGAACCACAATCCTCAGACCTCAGCCTCCTGAGTAGCTTGGGTTAAGACATGAACCACCAATGCCTGCTACCACAACTATTTTGAAAAACATCTCTTTTTTTTCTGCTTCTGCTAAGATGGTTGAGGAATAATGCCCTATGCTTTCTAGAGGGTGCCTGACTTGATTACATGAATGTGTGAATCATACCTTGAATTTCACCAGCCTGTATGGGACCAAACACTTGGACCTTTGAATTTTCACAGGCTGAAAATTTCCCAAATTATCAAGCATCATTTTGTCTAATGATCCTTTCCTCAATTATCTTTCCTCCCACATCTTACTATAAAATTTAACCAAACTGTTCCTTCAATATATTGCTTAGAAGTCTCAACTAAATAGCTAGGGCTTTCATGAATTCTAATTTTTCCATAATTGCAGAACTCAGTTCTGCTCAGTTTTCTGCCACCATTACAAGGATCACTCTTATTTTGGTTTCCAAAAACATGTTTCTCTTTTTTTTTGATGTCTTAACAATGTGGTTAATTTCATGTTCTGTGAATTTTACTTCAGTCAATGATTTTTAATCATTAACTGATAGCAGTTATGAGATGAATGTAACAAAATCTTGAATTATATTTTGGAAAACATGAACAATGGATTTCTGATTTTTTTCATTCAGCTATTATGTTAAGCCAATTTGTGCTTATGTATGAATATGGCCTAAGAAAACAAATCTGTGTTTCAAAACAAGTATCCGGAGCTAATATGAAATCCATATGTCCCAGGCACATGCTGTATTGAGAGGAGTAAGACCCACCAGTGTGACAAGAGACTCACCTCCACAACTAAGAATTTATCTTTATAACTATTAATTGTACAAAATACTTCCGTTTTAACATTTCCAGACATACTTGATCAAATTCACTATGTACTATTATTTGTTATCTATTCTCTGACCCACTTTTGCAATACACTTTGGTGGGAAGATACGGTCTTTTCACTGCATGTTTTTGTCATAAATCAGATATCAGTAGTTGTATAGGCTTATTTCTAGGTCCTCTATTCTGGTCTATGTCTTTTTTTTGTCGGATGTGGGGCTAGAACTCTGGGCCTGGGTGCTGTCCCTGTGCTCTTCAGCTCAAGGCTACCGTCCTACCCCTTGAGCCACAGTGCCATTTCTGGTTTTCTAATGGTTAATTGGAGATTAGAGTTTCATGGATTTTAGTGCCTGGGCTGGTTTTGAACCATGATGCTCAGATCTCAGCCTCGTGAGTAGCTAGGATTAAAGGCATGAGCCACTGCTCCCAGCCTATTTGTCTATTTGTGTGCTAGATTTCTTTTTACAGCCTTAGCCAAAAGAAAAAGCAAATTAGAACAATGTTGAGATTTCATCTCAGTCCAACTAGAATGACAAACATCAAGAAAGAAAACAACATCAAATTCTATTCTAGATGTAGGAGCAAAGGAACCATTGTGGTGGAACCATTGTACATTGTGGGTAGAAATGTAAACTAATACATCTGCTATGCAAATCAGTATGGAAGAGTCACCAAAAAAATACAGACAGAGCTCCTGAATGATTCTGCTATACTCTTCCTGGGCATATATCCAAAGGAGTGTTGGTATCATACAGTAGAGCCACCCACACGCCAATATTTATAGCAGCACTACTTACAAGAGCCAGACTAGGTGCCCACAGAACTATGAATGGAGAAAGAAAATGGTGAATATAATGTAACCCTTCTATTAATTACAATAAAAATATGTGCAAAAAAGAAACTGTGTGTATGTGTGTGTGTGTACACACATGTATAGGTATATATTGATATAGTATTACTCAAACATATAAGAGCAAAAATATTCATGTTCAGAAAAATGGATAGAACTGGAGACCAATTTGTTTAGTAAATAAGCCAGACAGAGAAAGACAAATAGGTATAAATCTATGCTGAAATGATCAGAAGAGGAGGAGTAAAAGGGGAAGGGGAGGGGTCATGAATATGATCGAAGCACCTTATATACATGAATAAAAACAGAATAGTGAAATCCATTAGAAGCTGTTGGGCAACCAGTGGCTTATGCCTGTAATTTTAACTATGCAGGTTGCTAAGACTAGAGGATTGCACACAAGACTCTACTTCGAGGTGTGATTGGTATTTCAGGTGTTTAAGCACACCTGTTTTGTGGAACTCAGTGGCTAGTGGTTTGCTGAAGCCGCCTTCAATTCTTTCCTCTTCCTCCTGTTTTCTCTGTGCCTGACAACCCAGTACTCCTAAAGCCATGTCTGTCTAATTACTCACTCTCATCTGAGAAGGATGATGTATAGGCTAGTCTCCAGGTAGGCTTATGTCCTCCCCATTAGACTTCTCACATTACATTTACCAGCATGTATGACTAAGGACATGGGGACATATAATGTGAGATATCTAATGAGTTCCCTGGTGCCAGCCCACAAGCCTCTCCCCAAACTTCTTCATGTTCTCCTCAATTTTCTTACCCTTGGCCATTCTGCTAATCCTCCAACACCCACTGGTTAGGCAAAGTGACTGCTGAACAAATAGCCCAGCACTGATTCTATGACACGGCATCAATTTGTACACTGAAGAATGAACATTTTTCCCCAGCCGCCATGCTAATTCTGCCTGGAATGAGGTCTTGTGTTCCCTTTAGACAAGCTTGACATAACCTCTGGATACTTTATAAATGTCTATTTCTCCATTGTTGGACTGGTAATCCTCTATTTGCAAAAAGGCCTTCTTTTGGGTGCTAAAGAAATACCCACTTTCTCCACCCAGTCCTCATGGCTTCCCATAGTAATTTCTTCCCCGTACAGATGGTTCTGAGATGTCTAAGACCCTCCTGAATACGATTTTCTGATGAAGGTCCTTGTCAACCAAGGAATCCCTGAAGTTTCTAAGTATTACACACACATTATTATGGGTAACTTATAGATGAAGTCAGGCATAGAAAAGCAAGGAATTTGCCCCTAGGTTACCAGATACTAAGTATCTGAGTGAGAATTTGGATCTAAACAGTCTAACTCCAGACCTTATAGTTTTAACCACTATGCTATGCTAGCCAGGTAGCATCCTTCAGATCGCTCATATTGAATAGGGTCACAAGAAGTGACAAGTAGAAACTATCCCCCAACTGCCAACTGGACTACAAGGCACTTAAGCAAGAACAGTGCCAGGAAGAAGACACAAAAATCAACTTGAAAAGGAAGTAGAAAGTAAAGGAGCAAGACATTAATGAGCTCAGAATATTAAGGCTTTCAACTCAGTTTCTTTCCATATGTCTTCTGTCGCACTGCAGCTGAAAGCTGACTTTTTTGGTCTCCAGATTATCATTCATGGATGCGGAAAAATTCTCTGGTCAGAGAACAAAGTGGGAAAGCTGTGATCTCCCCTGAGCCAAGTCAGCTCCACACGTAGTAGAGACCAATTAAAAAAGTTGATTGGGTCATATTTTAAAACATTTAATTGTGTCTATCAGCCAAAGAAAGAAGGAATGCAATTTAAAACTTAAAGTGACTATGACTGGCTATTTTGCTAAGGAGAAAAATGTATAATTGAGAAATAGATATCCACATTGTTTGTCCCTCTCATAAACACTGTCAAGAAAAAAAATAAGGAAGTACAAAAATATTAATGTCTGTACAATCTCTATGCTGCTTAAGGTGAGGTAAACTTCAATGAAATCCTATTTATCAATCTTTTCCTTTCTGGTTAGTGTTCTATGTTGTTTAAAAAATCTTTATGAAATTTGGGCTGGGAGTTTGGCCTAGTGGTATATATATATATATATATATATATATGTATATGTATATATATACATATATGTATATGTATATATATGTATATATATGTATGTATATATATATATATATATATCTTATGGGGCTGGGAGTTTGGCCTAGTGGTTAAAGTGCTTGCCTAGCATGCACGAAGACCCGGGTTCAATTCCTTGGTACCACATACATACAAAAAAGCTGGAAGTGGTGCGGAGGCCCAAGTGGTAGAGCGCTAGCCTTGAGAAAGTCCAAGGACAGTGCTCAGGCCCTGAGCTCAAGCCCAGGACTGGCAAAAAAAAAGAAAAATCTTTATGAAATTCATGAAGATATTATCCTATGCTTTCCTCTGGAAGCCTTATTGTTTTACCTTTCATAATCAGATCTCTAATACATATTGAATTAATTTTGTGCATGGTAGGGATTCCAGATCCTTTTTTCCCATATAGGTATTCAATTGCTTCAGCACCATTTATTGAAATGGTGCTGAATTATCCTGAATTTTGAAATTATAAATCAAAAGATTGTTTATATGTGGATGTCTTTCTGAACTCTCCATTTGGAGAGCCATTAATCTGCTTATCAGTTACAAGAATGTATACCATACTGTCTTAATTAGTGTAACTTTATAGTTAAGTCATGATATTTGCTAGGCTAAGTCCTCCAACTACTTTTCAAATTTATCTTGATGATTCATTGGGCTGAACACTTAAATTGGTGCATGTATAGAATATATATCTTAAAAGTTCAAAAAATGACACAGTGTAAAATGATGGAACTGTTTGGAGATATGAACTAGTGAGAGAGCAGAGGGGGAGAAGAGAGAGTGAACCCAGAAGTGAATATGACCGAAGTTCTTTATATGTTCAGACACAATTAGAATAAAACCCATTACAATTGTTTAAAAGGAGCCAAGAACTGCTGGCTAGCCAGGTGCTGGTGGCTCATGCCTGTAATCCTAGCTACTCAGGAGGCTGAGATCTGAGATTCATAGTTCAAAGTCAGCCCAGGGAGAAAAGAGTATGAATCTCTAATGTGGTAGAGCACCAGATTTGAGTGAAAAAGCTAAGGGAGAATGTTCTGACCCAGAGTTCAAGTTCCAGGACTGGCAAAACAAAAACAAAACAAAAAACCCCACCTTGTTTAAAAGGGGAAGAAAGGGGTGGGCGGGCACCAGTGGCTCATGACTATAGTCCTAGCTACTCAGGAGGCTCAGATCTGAGGATCTCAGTGTAAAATCATCCCAGGCATAAAAGTCCTCATGAGACTCTTATCTCCAATTAACTACTCAAAATTGTGGCTCTAGCTTTGAGCACAAAAAGGCTTGAGGACAGCACCCAGGCCCTGAGTTCAAGCCCCACAACTGACAATAAAAGAGAGGAAAAGAATATGAAAGAGTAATACAGAGAGGTATTTTTAAAATCAAAGTACATAATATGCATGTATGGAACTATCAAAGGGAAGTCCTAGGGTATAATCAATATATATGTAATTCTCCCAAATTGGTACATATATGTTATGTCGCCAAATAAGCAACCAACACAAAAGAGATGAACTGGTGGAGGACAGGAGTGATACATTGAATCTCTACAGGCTACTACTGCCTTTACAGATGGACAAGGCAGGCTCTAATTTGCCACAGTACCCATTATTCCTTATGTTTCATATCACCACAGCAGTGCTACTTTCCATCTTACTCCAGACTCATTCTTATTGCTACCTAGACTCTGGAAATATCTGAATTAATAGAATAACTTAGTGGGGCCATTTTCTGTACCCTTGGCCATGAGGAGGAGTATCCCAGTAGTGGTGATGTGGAGAATAAACTCTTGTAGATAATTGAGGAAGACAGAAGTCTGAAGAGGTCCTCTTTGAGCAGAATTTCTATACTCCAACACTCATTTTGAGGCAGACCACAATTTGTTTGGGGGACTATCTTGTGCATTAGAGGATATTTAGTTGACATTCCGAGCCTGTGTCTACTAGATTCTGATAGTATCCGTCACTAAAATGATCTCCAGTCATTTCCAACTGTCTCCTTAGAGGGAAGGCAAAATTGTATTCATTTGAGTACATAGATTCTACCTATCTTGTTTCTACTATGAGTCTATCTGCTACAGGAGTAGAGCCACTGGGTCAGAAATGCTGGCAGGACTGCCATGGTTCCAAGCTCCACATCTTTTCTCAGCCAGCAAAAACAGAACAATAAATCTGTAAAAAAAAAATGGGGGGGGAAGGAGCGTGGGGGCACCAGTGACTCATGCCTGTAATCATAGCTACTCAGAAGACTGAGATCTGAGAGATGTGGTTTGAAGCCAGCCTGAGTAGGAACGTCTGTGACACTCTTATTACCAATTAACCACCAAAAATTCAGAAGTAAAGCTGTGACTTAAATGTCAAAGTGCCAGCCTTGTGTGAAATAGCTAGGCAGTAACACCTAGGTTCTGAGTTTAAGCCTCCATATTAACACAGGAAAGGGGGAAGAGGAACATTTTGGTGAAAGTCTGGACTGTGCAGTATGTTGCCATGGAGACACAGGATGTGTCCTAAACACCAAGAGGAATCTTTCACATAGAATATAATATAAGCAATGTCTCTGGGAGTTGTACATTGTGCTAAGCCTGGATATAAACTATGTAAAAGTTCTGATCTCCTTCAATAGCCTATCTTTTCTGCCTCCTTCCCAGTCTACCCTGTCCTCCATTCACATACACACAAGACATGTAAATGACACTAGCAAGGCAGAGCTCAGGAATTATTAAACTAATTCCACAAAAGCCTCTCAGTACTAGAAGTAACAAGGACATAAACATCAGTGCCTCCACCATCACTCCTGTGTTTCACAATCTCCTGAAAGACCAGGATGCAGGCTCCTGATACACATGGTCTAAGACCTGAGCCAATTTTCATTTGAATTTCAAAGAATGTGCATCACAGTTCTCTGTATCTGTATTTAATTTTCCTTGCTTTCCTTTATTTCATTCCCCAAGCATTATCTTTCTTCCCCTTGGCTCTCTTTCAGCCTTGTAGTTTTGATTAAGTCTAATTCAAGGGGTAGAAGTATGCATTCTATTTTGTAATGTACCAAGGTTGAGAGTAGTCTACTACCCCCAGAACAAGAACAAGGGATACATTTTCCCTGGAAAATTTAAAAAAAAATAAAACTCAGTAAAAGTCAGCTTTTATTATCACCATGTAGTTGTCAGTAATCTCTAGCAATATTATTTTCCCACCAAAAATTATTTTCCTTGATCTGCCTTCTAAAGCAATTGCTGTGGTTGCTGCTGAGTTTTCAGTATATATCATATATACATATATATGCATTTATGCTGTTCATGCACTCTGCTGATGATGCTACAATATTCTCACATCTAGAATCTTTTACAAATTTCTGTGACAATTCTTTATACCACAAGTGCTAAGAGAATTTCAAGGCAAATAAGTATACCTGGGGTCTAATCTAATACTCAAAGATAATCTTCATTCTGTGTTTAAAAGAAAAGTGCAATACAGAAAGTTCCAATTAGGAATCTGTGAATACCATTGTTCACACTCCTAGAGCACCTCAAACAAACACACACACACACACACACACACACACACACACACATACACACACACTAAAATATGACGGGACTCTTTGGGGTTGAAATTTGCCACTGAGATATTCCACTTGGAGCATTTTGACCTGTGAGATTAGGGATTTTCCAGAATTATTAAACAGCCTGACTATATATTCTTGTTCAAAGAAACAGGAAAACCCTGTTTCTCATGGCTCTCATTTGTAATCCCATTTCTTCAGGAAGCTAAGATCTGGAGGACTGTGGTTTGAGGCCATCCTAGGCATCTTCAAAAATAACCAACAATGTTAAGATCTTAACATTAGATACTACAGAAGGATTAATATCTAACTCCATTTTTATATATGATGGAGTATTTTTCAGCCATAAAAAATAAAATCTTGTTATTTTCAGGAAAATGGATGAAACTGAAGATAACTTTACTAAGAGAAATAAAGCAAACTAAGAGTGAAACAAAACAACCAACAATGAGCATGTCTGAAAATGTTGTTCAAGTGGTAGAGTATCAGCTGAGCAGTAACCTGAGGAAGCATAAGGGCCTGAGTCCAAACCCTGGTATTAGAAAAAAGGAGGCGAAGGGAAGGGGAAGGGGAAGGGAAGGCAAAGGGAAGAGGAAGGGGAAGGGAAGGGAAAGGAAGGGAAGGGAAGCGAAGGGAAGGGAAGAGGAAGGGAAGGGAGGGGAAGGGAAGGGAAGAGGAAGGGAAGGGAGGGGAAGGGAAGGGGGAAAGGAAACTATTTCAACATCATTTCCACACTATTTCTGTACTTTGATGGCCTTCTTAACAAAAAGAGAGTCCTGAAACTTTCAATCCTCTCATCTCAGTACCCCTAATCTACCCTCCAAAATATGGAAAACATCTCATGTCTTTCTATTGGATTCATGTATATAAAAACTTAATCTCTTATGTCCTGGGCTTTGGTTCTTTGTCAAAATACATACCAAAGTATATATTTAAACTATGTAACAGAGCTGGTCTAAATTAGAAACACTAATATGCAATCTTCTAGCAGGGCATTTCCTCTCTAGGGAGTAAGAAAAAAGTTGGGGGAACACAAATCATTCTTTGAAACAAGTGATGCAAGCAACTATAGGTATTTTGGGGTTTTTTGTTTGTTTGTTTTGCCAGTCCTGGGGCTTGAACTCAGGGCTTGAGTACTGTCAAAGCTAGAGTTCTACCGCTTGAGCCACAGCACCACTTCCGGCTTTTCTATGTATGTGGTACCAAGGAATCGAACCTGGATCTTCGTGCATGCAAGGCAAGCACTCTACCACTAGGCTAAACTCCCAGCCCTGTATTTGTTTTTTAAACTTTAAAAATACCTTTAATACAAAGACTTATGTCTAATCCTAATGCATCACAGCACTTACCTAACTTCACATTTCAACTCATCAATAAGTCTCAGCCCTTGGGGCTATGAGCTCTTGGAAGGGATCTGTCATCCTGGTCTGAACACCAGCTCCTGAGCACTTAGTTACACTGTAGGGACATAGCAAATACCTATGGGATGAAGGTCAAGTGACACAACAAACTCTTGGATAGTTAGAATTTATTCTCTATGATAAATATCTCACATAAAATAAACAATTTAAGAAAGAAAACATGTAGATTTGGCTCACTGTTTCAAAGATTTTGATCCATCATAATTAAAAGGGCATAGAAGAATAGCTCACATCATGATAGCCAGGAAGCAGAGAGGAAGCCAGAAACAACATATAGAAAGCCCCACCCCTCATATAACATCAAACCCCCCCCCCCCCGGCCGCCTCCATGGTCTACTTGCTTTAGCGAGGCACCACCTAGTAAACTTTCTGGACCCTCTTAAAATAACATCAGCTGGAGATTAGTCCTTGAATATATGAGCCTTTTTGGGGAGCACTTCATATATAAACCATAACAAATGGACATTGTAACACAGCAGAAAACCTATCCAATAGGATACTGGAGTCTCCTAAAATTACACACATTTTAAAGGTAAGAAACCATAACTGGGACATAAGATTACTAGATTCGGATTTTTGTGACAACAGTTCCTGATCCTTATCACCCCCACACTAGCTAAAGACACTATGATGGGGACATTGTTGTTTTGTTTGTTTTTCGGTGTTTGCTTTTGAGAAAGGCTTCAGTATATAGCCCAAACAATCTCTGAACTCATTATGTAGCCCAACCTGGCCTTGCATTAACCCTACTGCCTCAGCCTTCTGAAAGCTGAGATTATACATTTGTACCACCATACCTACTTTGAGAACATTTTAAATAAAACACGTAACCCGGCCCCACATTAAGCCACATTTTCAATTTAATGGACCTTAAAAATCCACAATGAGTGATTTATGATATCCCATGACTGATCAATACTAAGTAACTCAGATCAGTGGAACCTAACTCAGATCATCACAAGGTGAAAAAAAAGAAAATCTTAGATTTTTACTTCATTGGAAAGACCCTCAATTCCTTTTCATGTCGACCGCATTAAGTGCATAAAAGACCAAGTACAAACCACAAAATTTTGACACCAAGACACCATAAAAGCCACTTGGGTAACATACATTTATTTTTAACTTGGTACCCCAGTTTCACATCATGTACATTTTTCCAAGTTGGATATTCTTATCTTACTGTGTTCTTCACAGATTTTTCAACAAGTATGAAACAGAGGCAGAAAAATTAACTTGAGTCTACAAATCACAATTCAAATATAGGATAGTCTTAGGGATTTATTTAGGTTTAAGGTAAATATGCATAATATTCCTAATGCTTAACAAATGAATGAGATTCTGGCTGAGTAAGATATTAATATAACTTGTTAGCACATTATCATGAAAAGACAGAAGGCATCAAATATATACTTTGCTGTTACACTTTTTACTGTCCCATGTACCTGTAGTGAAAAAATATAATATACATTTTTACTATCAAGGTTAAAATAGACAGCTCATTATCACTTTTGGCCAATATCTATGAAGACTAAAATGGCTCTTTTGGTCTCTGGCTCACATAAGTATCCTATTTGAGCCAAAAAGAACGGCAGTGCTAAAGAAGAGGATATTCTTGGCTCCCAAGTTAGGTGCATTTGAAGCTGTCATATAAGTTGACATTAAAAATAACACACTTTGTTGATCCAAGCTGCATGCAATTGGGTTAGTGTGTTCAGTATCAGAGCAGAGCTCCCTAAAGGAGGTTAAGGATCTTAGTCTATTGTCCAAAAGAGTGCTATAGAACTGGCACCTGAAGGTCTCCTTGTAGTTTCCAAATTCCAACTTCAGCCTTCTTGAAGTATGCTATTCTCTGGTTTTCAGAGTCATAAACCTACTTTTCCACCTCCCACAGCCATGGAATTAGCTTGAAGTGAGATAGGACAATTCACAAGAGGCAAAAAAAAATAAGCATTCTCCAATTGTTGAGAGAAAAGGTAAGCTTCTGTAACCAGAACAAGGCCTAGTCACTGAAGCCATGCAGTGCTTCCCAGAGAAAGTTCCTTTACCATCATTTAGTGTTTACTAAATTCAGACAATAATCATACTACTCTAAAAGCCACTGTCGACTTGCGCTGTCTTGCTTGCATTAACAAAATGTCTGCCTTGCACCATACATGCATAACAGTTTTTTTGAAAGTCTGTTTGGGGGCTAAGCAGCAGCCCTTAGGATCTGCTTGTATTGCTTTTAAAGACTGGCTCTCCACGTCTGCTGCTCTTGGGAGATCTACAGAACTAGACTCTCTTCTTATCACACACAAACAGATCACAGTGGCCCACAGAGTAGTGCTCATCCAAATTGCCATCAGTGACTAATCTGTCAGCGATGGCGGGCAATCTCCCTTAGTCTGTGCTGAAAGAAAAGCAAGATAGGTGGCTGAACATGCCACAAACCCAAATCCTCACTTCTTACTAGGAACCTGGACCACACTGCAAAATGATGCAAAAATCTGTAACTAAACCATCATAACTAAAATATAAAACTGATCCTTTTTTTATTTTTTTATTGTAATTAGTAAAAGGGTTACATGATATTTGCCAGATAGAAGGTGCATTAATTCACATACATTGATACCCTTTCACATGTCTTGGAAAACTGATCCTTAGAAATCAAAATGACTAGTGTTCTATTTAAACAGGAAGGAAGCAATGTTCAAAAAGAAATGTGCTCACTACTTTACATCACCCTGACAATAAAATTTTAAAAAAAAAAACAGGAAGGAAGGAAGACCTGCTTAACCATGATTATTACGTTCACATTCATAATGTCAATAACATGGAAGGATCTGGTTATTACAAGATGTTAAATTCTTTTTAAATAAATATATTTTAAAATCACATCTCCTTGATAAGATGTGACCATAGTTTATACTGAACAAATGTGTTTTTTTAATTCTAAGGTATTAATAATGTAGTTGAGCTTTTCCCAATTATTGCTTAGAAGATATATGCAAATGTCTTTCAAGAAATACATTAATTCCAAATATCTTATCAATCGTCTACTTACAAACCATGGCTGTGAGATCAATCAGGAAACAGACTATAAAATTAAATCACATCTAAGTAGAAAAAGCGTTGTGATAGTTCAGTTATTGGTTAAAAAAATCAAAAGAAAATCCATGCTTCTGATTACTCACCCTAACACATGTTGAAATTAAACATTTGCAACCAAAGCAACCAATGGTATATTGAAGAAAAACTGTAACTTACTACATATTGAGCTCATTTCAATTGCAGTAGTCTTTAAAATAAACTTCCATAAGGAATATGGGAATGGAATCTGTTCAAAGACACAACTGTCCAAAGTGCTGCCAAGAAATTTAGAATAAGTTTCTGTATCATGATAGGAAAGTGTTCAGGAAAAAAAATAGTTCGGTAATATTCCTTTCCTTAAGATGTTATTATTTTATTTCAATCCAAGAGAAATGTCTAGATCTAAATGTCTTTTTAAAAACATATCTTCCTATTTAAAGACTAATAAAGACAACAAAACTCAGTGGTAAGTTTTTAAATCTCCTAATCTAATTTTAGTTTTGGTAGAAGCCAGGCTGACATCTCAACTCCAAGAATTCTTGGGCCAGGAACTCCTGATTCTTGGGATCTTGCTTTTCTCACATGCAAATGATAGGAGATGAGACCAGTCCTGCCCAGCTCTGACATCTCTAGGGCTAACAAGTTAGGCACACCCTCCAGCTAAGCTAACTCCTCTATGAATTAGTATCCAAGCACTGTAGAGTAAGTAGATCAGTTCAACTAAGACAATAATCTGCCTTGCTTAGGATATAGCACATCCATTCCAGGTATCTCCTATTTGATACATTCGCTTCATGTCTGCAACTAGAAAGTGGCCAAGAGCAGTATGACACATACAGAAGATACTGAAGGAGAGACTGTTTGGACTATATTTAAACATATGCAGAATATGACAATGAAATCCCTGTCTGTATACCAATGTAAGTTAATGAGAGAGAGAATGGGGGAGGGAGGGAAGGACGGATCTTTAAATTCCACTATTACCTCCTATTCTGCTTTCATCTGTGGGCCTGGAGGATCCATACGGAGAAAGATCACTGCTTAACAAAATAACTAAACCCTTGTGAGTAGGGACAGTAGTGACCTTTCTATCAATAGATTTCTGCTCCATAGGCAGTTTTCCCAAAGAGGTAAAATGGTGATTTCACTGCACCAGCCTTCTAATAAATCACATGAAAAGCTCATGGAAACATTATCAGGTATTATAATCCCAAATGAAAAGTACACATCCTATGAAAACAGAAACAGAGGAGTAAGGTAACTATAATTGTAATGTGTATGTGTATCTGAGTATACACCCACACAAATATCTCATTCTTTTCAAAATAAATAACTTGGAAGAAACTAATAAACTAGCTAACATTAGATCCAACTAAGAAAGCTAGGCATATATATTACTGAAGTGTTCTTGAATGTAATGCCTATCCTGAAATATCGGCAATGAGCTGACAATGGGGCTAAGTATTAAAGCACTTGCATGCATGATGTGTAGCCAAGACCACATGCACACAAAATTTTTGAGACTAGAGGGCTTTGATTGTTAATGGGAAGATTTTTCCTTTAATGCAAATGAAGCCAACTAAACAAAACTCCTACCTCCCAACATAGTTCACTCTGTCACTGACGTCACAGGGGAAACAGCATGTTCATATTTTTAAATGCATAGCAGAGACGAACATTCCTTCTATCACAAGTCTGGTTGGGAGATATGAACTGCTATCCTGAGTAAGCGCACACATACCAGAAGATTCTATGCATATGTTAGTCTTTCCTAGATTGAATGTAGCAAAAGCAAAACATGCTGTGAAGCATCTGCAATAAGAACACTGTTGATACAAATTTGTTACAGCCCCTAGATCTCAGAAAAGGGAAAAAATGATTACCTAAAACTGTACTGACCCATTCATAATCTCAGTAAGGGTTGAAATTCACTCCTCATCTTTTTCCACAACAACATAAAAGGCAGCCAAAAGAAGAAAAGAAAAGAGAGAAGGTTCAAATTTCATGACTCTCAAAATCAGATCAGTTGAAAGCCTTAAATATGCATGGAAGAGATTCAACAATTTGTTTTTCTTTGGAAAAATATCATCTGTTTGAGTCTTTTTCTTCTGCTATTCAGCTATTGATAAAAACTTGCCAATGGAACAAGGAAGCATCAAATATCTGCTTTTACCAAAATTTCTCAGCTCTTATCAATAGCTTAATCAAAAGCATTTCACAAAGCACCCTAATTATACTCCATCCCACTATGCAAAGAATAGGTAAATTAACCGAATGCACCAAAGTCAGTTTGTCTAGCTGTAAGCCTCTCAATGCAATGTTAAATTTGGCATGCTAGATGAGGCTTAGTGACCTTTAACTCTGTAACCTGGTAGAGTCAGTCAATTCCGATTTTCATCTTGGGCTTTCAAAAGAAGCAATAGCTACTTAAATTTCTATAGAATACTGCAGTCTGCATTTGGATCTTGCTTTCCATCACCTACATCAGTTAGATGAGCTCTTTTGAACTGTATATAAGCTATTTACTTCCCATAGGTACACTCCACAGAGAACAAAAGCTAATGTGAGGACCATTTGCCTTCATTGTTTCTTCATACCCAATACAGCTAGGATAAAATAAAGATGAAAATAAACAGAGATTATTGGCAACCATTTCTGTTTCCTTTCTAGTCTGGATACCTGGGTTCAAACAACAAATATTTATGAACCTATCATATTGATGGATGATTTGCAAATTCATGCATCTATAAGTATGCTATCCCATGCAAGATAAAAGTAGAGATATGGCAAATATTTATTTAAGTTGCTCAGATGAGGCAGTTAAGGTAGATTGTTCTTGTCCAAATTTTACATGAAAGGACTGTTTTCTGGGTTGATGTCTTAGATTGGCCAAGTTAAATAGGTTATTGCCAAAATCTCTACTTCACAGAGGTGTAAAGAACCAATAAGTCTTTGACATTCACTACGGAACAATAGTCATGTATTATTTATAGCTAGATATGAGATTAAAATGGCACTAGAGAAGCAATTTTTGGCATGTAGTGGTAGAGGGCACAGTGCCAGTCTAAATTTGATGCTTTCATTTTCTTTTAGTTTTTGTTTTTATCATGCCAAAGACTATCTTGTTGGAATCCCAATTATTCAGGAAACCAACCTACTGTGTGTGATTTACATACAAAAATAAAACAAGCATCCTGAAGGTACTTGGTTATAAGGTTTTGTAAAACTCATAAGTTCTTTAAATAAATAAAGCTCTAAATTATTTGCTAGAAGACTGATTTTTGGTAAGGAGCAGCATCCAGTACCTTGAGAAAGCACTTAAGAATGGGAGATAAAGTCCACTAACAATTACAATTTTAAGTGTGATAATTCGTGGGGGTTTTTTCCACCACAGTAAAATGTATAAGAGAAAAGGTAATACAGATTATGTTATGCTGCTTACAACTTTTGACACAGTCTGACTTCTATGATGAATATCTGGCTCAAACATTCAAAGAAATATCTTGGTAGACAAGGTCACACATGTTACTTCAACTTTGGGGGTCACAACACAGTCACTGGACGAAGTTGTTCCAATTGGTTTTCCAATGCAATCCGTTCCTGATGAACCTCCTGAGTTGCACAAAACAGGGAGAGGAAAAACAAAAAAACAAGGATGTCATGTTCAGTTCATTTAGATATTCAAAGGAAACATAATTGGAGCCACAAACATTTTTAGTCAGTCCTGGGGCTTGAACTCAGGGCCTGAGCACTGTCCGTGGGCTTTCTCAAGGCTAGCACTTTACCACTTGAGTCACAGCACCACTTTTGGCTATTTCTGTGTATGTGGTACCAAGAAATCAAATCCAGGGCTTTATGCATGCTAGGTAAGCACTCTACCACTCTACCACACTAGGCAAGGCTCCAGGCCCAGGACCCACAAACGTTTATTACTGTATGTCTCAAGAACATGTGGATTGAAAGGCACGATAGTCAAAGCTGGTAATGAGACCAGAGGGTTTCACAATTTGTAATCTATGAATTCCTTTTTAAAGATGATAACATTAATTTAAAAATTTCCATAACTCAACCTTAGTCTAACTCTATTTTAATAGGATTTGAAGCTAGCAGAGAATGAAATTAAAAATTAAATGGCAGGTCAGAAACTAGTGTTATAGCCCTAGCTACTCAGGAGGCTGAGATCTGAGAATTTTTGGAGCCAACCTGGGAGGACAAATTTGTGAGACCAATGAACCAGAAAAAAAACCTGAATTGGAAGCATGACTCAAGTGGTAGAGCACTATCCATGAGCAGAAAAAAAAAGCTGGATGAGAGGGCAAGGCCTTGAGTTCAAGTCCCAGTAAAATAATAAAAACAATTAGAGAAAAATTAAAAGACTGATTGGGGCAGATCGAAAGCAAAAGTAGACTCCTAAAACTGAATGGTAAGCCACCAGGACTGAATTTCTAGTCACAATTTCTGCCTTTTAATTTAACCCCACATCCCTCCACCAAAGTCTTGTCCAAGTTCCTGTACATGATTTAATGTGTGGCCTCTGGAGAAAGACAGAAGAGAGGGATCACCAGTTTGGTATTTAAGAAATCAAACTTTCCAGCCTAAAATATATTTTTTGCCAGTCCTAGAAACTGGCTTTTTTTTCTATGTATGTGGTACCAAGGAACCAACGGTCTTCATGCATGCTAGGCAAACACTCTCACCACCAGGCCAAACTCCTGGTCCCCAGCAGAGATAAAAGAGATACATAAAGACATTGATGGGGTCCTCTTCAGTCCCTTCCCCAGATGCTACTTTCTTTTCACAACTTTCCTTTCACTTCCAAATAAACTATCGTTTTATTCAGGGGAAAAAAAAACACATCCTTAAGTACCATTAGTACAATTAGTGGAGGTGAGAAAAGAATTCTGTATAAAGGTTCGATACTGAGCTGCTCCAGAAGAATCAACACACTGGTAGTCAGTAGTCAGAAAACACAGCATGCTAAGGCATTTGCACTCCTATTAATTCATCCAGTTTATGATCCAATTTTTCAGCAAATACTGCCCTAGCTATAATGGTATCTGCAAAGAACAAGGCCCTCATTGGGCTTATATTCAAATATCTCAAGGAAGACAATGAAATGAATGGGCCAGATACTTTCAGAGGGAAATGAGTGATGTCATTGTATAACATATGGTAAATGTGGGAAAAAGCAAAGACTGTGACCAAGGAAACTTCTCAGAGGTGATGTTACTTGAGCCGAGACTTAAAGGAAGTGAAGAGAGGAATTTATATAAAGATGGGGGGAAAGCTGTGCAAATGAGATAAAATAGCAACTGCAAAAGCCCTGAGAGAAAAATGGTTTAGGTGAGTTTGAATAACAAAATGCTTCGTGATACCAGCACAGAGGGAACAAGGAGCATATTGGCAAGAGATGAAGCCAGAGACTTAAGGTGAAAACATATCTCATAGGACCCTGGCACAGGAAGTGATGCAGACTGCATTCCAAATGTTGAGCCTGGTTCCGGAATATCCCCCACAGGATTATTATTGAAAGCTTGGTCCCCAGCTGATGGTATTATTGGGAGGTGGTGGAAATTTTAGAAGGTGGGGCCTAAATGAAGAAAGTTAGGTCACTGGGGGTATGCATTTTTCCTTTCTTTCTTTAATTCCTGAACACTATGAATCTATAACTGCTATGTCTTGCTGATGAAGTTAAGTTGGTCAGAAAGGAAAATTTGAGGACTCATCTGATTTGTACTTTAAGAAACTAGGTAACTGGTAGTGGTAATAATTGAGAACAAGAAAATTAGACAAAAAAAGGACCTTTTGGGAAAAGGATTGAAAATCTAGGACATATATTTCTGTGTAAAGAATAAAAGCATATAAGAAATTCTACATTATATCTTTAGTTAAGAAGAAAGAGTAGCAGGACTTGAGACATAAATTCAGGTTTAATTGGCTTATAGATGATCTTCAAAGCCATGAAGCTATACAACTTCATATAACTCTATATAACACCATAGAATACAGTACAGAAACTTCAGGAAGAGATGGAAAAAAATCTCAGTCTAAGCACAGTGGTATATGCCTGTAATCCTAGCACTTGGGAGGTTGAAAGCAAGAGTGTCAGAGTTTTAAGCAAAACTAGACTACATAAGGATATCTTGTCTCAAAAACAAAACAATAAAAACAGTGATTTCAGAGGAGATAATCTCCATTTATATAGATGCTATTGAAAATTCAGATATTATGGGAAGAAGCATCAATGTTCAAGAAGTAATGTACCCTCTACCTAACCAATGTAACTGTAACCCCTCTATAAATCACCCTACAATAAAAAAAGAGAAAGAGGGAAAAAAAGAAAATTCAGACGTTAAAAAAAAAAGAAAATTGGCCAGAGCGTTGCCTAGTGGTAGAGTGCTTGCCTAGCATGCACGAAGCCCTGGGGTTGATTCCCCAGTACCACATACACAGATAAAACCATAAGTGGTGCTGTGACTCAAGTGGTAAAGCACTAGCTTTGAGAAAGTCCAAGGATAGTGTCCAGGCACTGAGATCAAGCTCCAGGACTGACAAAAAAAAAAACTTCAGATGTTAAAACAAGGCCTTTGAATATGAGCAAAAGAGGAGTGTGAGTGGAAGAAAGGAAAGCCACCCTGAGTAGAGAGGGAGAAAAGCCATTTATGAGGAAGTAGACAGTGAATGAAAACAATTCTGAAAAAGCTGTATTGTGAAGAAGACAACAGAAATGGAATACAAACTTGTCAAGGGAAATAGATAATATTGGAATCTGTTTATGTGCGAATAGAGAACCATGTAGCAGAGAATTATGTCTCACCAAAAAAAAATGTGTTTAGGTCCTAACCCCTAGTGCCTGTAAATGTGACTTATATGCAAACAGGATCTTTTCAAATGTAATCAAGATGAGTTCATGCTAGATTAGGGTAGGCCCAGTGACTTGTGTCCTTCTAAGGGTATAAGAATAGGAATTTGGACACAGTTACAGAAAGATATAGACAATAGAGGCAGGGAATGGAATGTTGTATATACTGGCCAAAGAATGCCAAAAATAGCCAGAAACGACCAGAAGTAGTGGTGAGAAAGGATTTTCCCCTCACACCCTTTGAAGAGAGCATGGCTTTTCCTACTAGTTGACTCCTGTTTCTAGTCTTGGAGCTATGAAACAAATTTCAGGGATTTTTTTTAGCCATCTAAGTTATAGTACTTTGTTATGGACACTCTGGAAATCTACTACAGAGGAGGTAACAATAAAAAAAACAACAGATAATATGGACAGGGTTAATGTTCTTGAGAAAGTGAAATGGAACCATTTCTAAGGCCCCAGGGTAGCAATTTCCCTTTGCTAGAGCCTATGCCATCTTCTTCTACAGAAATAAGTCTAGCATCTTTTAGAAAAAAAATTCAATAACTAAGAAAACTTGCTCCAAAGCTCTGGATAACAAAGAATATTTTAGGCTTTGTAATAAGAGTGTGTTTCATTTTAACTCACAACATGGACCTTGCATACTGAAGTTCCTAGTCTTTCTCCAAGCACCCAGAAATCAACCCATGGTGTTTACTCACAGTAATTCTCCACTTTCCAAAGGAGATTTGAGAACAAAAGCAAGTCATACCAAAAGGGATGGGCAGCCAATGGTCAAAACAAAGCCAAACAAAAGAAGCAGGGATAACTAGGGAAAGGCCTGTCCAAATCTGGGAAGCCTTCCTTACCTTGAGTTGTTGTTGGAGTTCACTGTTCAACCGGGCCAGGACTGCATTTGCCTCTTTATTTTTGCGGATAGCAGTTTGAATCGCCTTTTTCTGTTTGGAGGACTGCCTACGGGAAAGTACAAATATTTCATCAAAAAAGGACTTTAAGAGGTTTGGACTCTTGCACATCAGAACTCTGACTCATGATAAGTGCTAAGGTAACAAGGGTTAATAATCATAGTGCTCCAAAAATATAATGTCATATTCACAGGCAGGCAGCACATACCAAATTTATCAAGATGAATTATTTACACATGAAGTAATTCTCATATTATAACTTGAATAAAAAGCTGTGAATTGGGCCTTTTCAAACATTTGTGTTCCATTTATTCTAATAAGCATTTCTTCTAACAAACCTTATTAACTGAATGCCCTTTTACCTAAGCATTAGCGGCATTTAAAAGACCTGCAGGTGGCCTTAGGGGACAATTCTGAAAGAAAAGAATAGAACATTCTACTAAGCAAAAATTCGATATTAATTTGGCAAGAGTGCTTAATATTTCCTTATTTATTACTGAGAATAAATGAGAGACAGAGACATGTGCCAGTACCAAAATATCTGTGGCATTTGAGAAAAATTGAATATTTTAATAGTTAATTTCTGGACTAGGGGCCAGAGTTTGGCCTACTGGTAGAGTGCTAGTCTAGCATGCATGGTGTCCTGGGTTCGATTCCTTGGTACCACATACACTGAAAAAAAGGCAGAAGTGGTTCTGTGGCTCAAGTGGTAGAGTGCTGGCTTTGAGGAAAGCCCAGGGATGGTGCTCAGGTCCTGAGTTCAAGCTCCAGGACTGGCAAAAAAATCCTTTAATTTCTCGACTAAGTCAATGGTAAATTCACAGAACCAGTGTGGGCAGGGTGATAATGTCACTCTGCTTACCCATTACAGTCACTGCTTATACCATGTGACCATAAGTCTTAGAACTCTTCATTTTTCAAAACTGTCCTTGGTTACAAGACTGAAATAACATGTTTACCATGGGTATAAGTTACAATTTCTTATTCCATAGCAAGAAATACTGAAGTTTAGAGCATAAAAAAAGATGATTTATGTTCTCCTAGAAAAGTAACCATATAAGCAATCCCAAGGCCAGATCCACTGCGCTAGAACAATCTGTGACCCTTGAACAGAAAACACTTGCTGAGAATATACACTATGATAGTTATTACGCTGATTTGTAAACGGCATAGTCTGCAATAAGTTCACCACTATTATTTTTATCACATATAGACAGGTAAGGGAGAGATGTCAAAATCAT
The DNA here is from genome assembly GCF_031878675.1 of Megascapheus bottae. Taxonomy (NCBI): domain Eukaryota; kingdom Metazoa; phylum Chordata; class Mammalia; order Rodentia; family Geomyidae; genus Megascapheus; species Megascapheus bottae. The sequence continues at coordinate 5,524,999 of NC_143547.1, read as the reverse complement.
CTTTTCAAAAACATAGATTAGGGCTGGTTACTGGTGGCTCAAGCATATGAACCTAGTTATCCAGAAGGCTGAGAATCATGGTTAGAAGGCAGCCCAGGCAAAAAAGTCTGCAAGATTCTGATTTTCTAATTAACCAGCAAAAGGCAGAAGTAGAAGTATAGATCAAGCGTTAGAGGGCTGACCTTGAGAGAAAAGAAACCAAGTGAGATTGCAGAGTCATAAATTCAAGCCCCAGAACAAGTACACGTACACACACACACACACACACACACACACACACACACACACACACACACACACATAATTTTCCCTGGTACAGGACAAGATGGAGTTAGCTTTTCATTACTGTAGCAGAATACCAGAGAACTTAGGAAAGTAGGGATTTATTTATTTTGGGTTATAGTTTCAAAGGCCTCATGACAGAGAATATGCAGTGAAGGAATGTTGCTCACCTCCAGACATACTGGAAGCAGAAAACAGGAGCAAGGTACCAGGGACAATATATATTCTTCAAAATTTCATCCCCAGTGACCTATTTCCTCCAAGGAAGGAAACGGACCATTTCAAAAGCCAATCAGCTGGGAACCAGCTGACAAATTTCTCTCTATTCTTTCCATTAAGTACACTAAAAATTCTGTAAATACATAAAATAGAAATGTGTCCATATAGTTTGAATTTTTAAATGTCCCTATAAGGCTCATAATGAAGGCCTGGTTCCCAGATGGCTAAGGGGTTTGTTGTTTTTGTTTTTATTTTGGTTTGGTTTGGTTTGGTTTTGTCAGTTGTAGGGCTTGAATTCTGTGCCTGAGCACTATCCATGAGCTCTTCAGCTCAAGGCTACTACACTACACCTTGAGCCACAGCGCCACCCCAGATAACTAAGTTTTGAAACAATGAAATCAAAGAAAAATAATATGTATCAGTTCTGAGTTAAGTCCTTAGCAATAACCTGTTTTCTTTCTTTTTTCTTTAGCTCTTACTGTGATTTGAAACATGAACATGCTTGCAACAAGTTGCGTTCAACCATATGAATAAATGTACCCCCCAAGGGGTTAAGAACAGGAAAACAGAAGGTACCTGTATTCCTGAACACAGGGAGCTCCTCCCCTTCTAAAACAATCACCAGTTCACACATATAAAAAAGAAATCTACTTGCATATTATTTGAGCCACTGTTTCTTATTTTCAGTTCCCACATCAGAATTAATACTTCAAAGAATATAAACTGAGTTCTCAGCGAGAAAAACCTTAGCTTCACCTTAGACCTCCTTTCTTCTTGGGGTATTCTGAGAGAACTACTTAGAAATTGGAAATTTTCCTCATGGATGCCAGTCATCAATCCCACAATCATATAAATATCACAAATGAAGAGGGGAGGAGGAAAAAAATAAGCTAGGTATTGGTGGCTCACACTTGTAATCCTAGCTACCTAGAAAACTGAGATCTGAGGCTCACAGTTCAAAGCCATCCCCGGCAAGAAAGTATGTGAGGTTCATATCTCCAAACTCCAATTAACAAGCAAAAAGCTAGAAGTGAAGCTATGGCTTAAAGTGGTAAAGTGCTAGCCTTGAGCACAAACGCTCAGGGACAGTGCTTAGGCTCTGAGTTTAAGGCCTAGGACTGGCACCAAAGGAAAAACAAAGAATTACAACCACACTGAGTACCACTCTGGTTGCATAAGTGAGAGGTTACCTTACTACAGACAATGGATGTCTGATGGCATCAGAGCTTAATTCTTTCCCAAAACATTGGATGAGAAAGAACTATATACTAACCTTCAATGTCTTCTGGTACTCTCTCTCTCTCTCCTTCTCTCCTTTCCCTCCTTCCCTTTCTCCCTCCCTCCCCAGGGTTTAAAGCACTATAGATGCTAAGTTGCTTTATATTACTACAAAATATACTACTTTGTGAACTAAAATAAGATGTTGTAAAGCTGAATGCCAATTATGTGTGTCTGTAATCCTAACTACTCAAGAGACTAAGATGTGGAAGACCATATAGTTCAGAGCTACCTGGAGCAAAAAAGTCGATTAAAACTCCATCTCAAAAATAACCACCAAAAGTAGGACTGGAAGCCAGGAACTTGGACAATGCCTGTAATCTGAGCTATTCAAGAGGTTGAGGTCTGGGGATCATGGTTCAAAGCCAGCATGGGCAGATAAATCAAATAGATTCTTATCTACAATTAACCAGCAAATACCAGAAGTGGAATTATGGCTCAGTTGGTAGAACACCAGCCTAGAAGGAAAAGCTAAGCAGGAGCACAGGCCCTGAGTTCAAGCCCTAGAACTGGCACATGCACTGAAAATGAGGTGAAGGTATGACTCCGTTATATAGCACCAGGCTAGCAAGAATGAGGCCCTGACTTTGAGTCCTAGTACCACAAAAAATAACCAATCTTTGTGAACTTAGAGAAGGAATACTTTTTTAGATAGGATAACAACAACATATAAAGACAGGGGGGAAAAAAGAAAAATTGGGCTTCATCAAAATGAGAAACTTTTGTCCGACAAACGTAATCATCAAGTAGAGATCAAATAGATATTAGTAAAGCAGTGGAAAGATAGGAATTAGACATCTTTGTTATGCATAGAGTTGGAAGATGGTCACAGCTGTCAGTGGAAGTGACAAAATCTACTTCCTTTACATACTGATAACTTTCTAGAACTGCCCATTTGGGAGAAAATCATCTAAAGGATGGAGATGCAAATATTAAAATAGAACTTAAGCTTCAAAGGCAAGGTGATGACACCACCAATAGAATCCACTGCTTTTCTTCCCACAGTAGCATGAGCAGAAGTAAATTCACAGCAGCCTTTTAAACCTGAAAGGTGCCACCAAAGTGTCAGGATAGAGCTTAAACATTGACATTAATAAGCAGTTAGGCTCACTGTCAAGTGAGAGTGGTATGCTTCTGCCCTTAATGCTTCATTCAATGTTGCTGTGGAAAAAACTGATGCAGGTGATCACTCTACTCAAAGCCAAAACTTTGTAGAAAAGAATGTCCATAGCAACATTGCCTCAGCCCCTGTCCAAGTCCACAAGCTCACACATTCCCTTCAGCATCTGGTCTAGTTGGTAAAATAGGTGTTGGGCCTTCTGCCCATTCAGAACTGACACGATTGACAACAGGAACTCTTTATGGACATTCAAATAAAATCCTACATTACTGGTAAATGAAAGTTGGGTGTACGGTCGTAGAGCTAACCCATTGCCCTGAAAAAAAAAAGATGAGATAAAACAGAAAGTAAAGGAAAACTACACTTATAGGCCTCTCTTCTTGCTAGAAAAAATTCTGGTGGCACTAAAAACAAAAATTAAAAAATGGTAGGAAGGAAAAGGAGGGGGGAAGGGCAGGAAATCAAATGAAACTAAGTCATCACAGCCTAGGGCATGACTTCCCCTTTGGGTCAGGTTAAGCTCAACAGCTTATAAAATCTTTTATGTGGGGCCGGGAGTTTGGCCTAGTGGTAGAGTGCTTGCCTAGCATGCATGAAGTCCCGGGTTCAATTCCTCGGTACCACATACATAGAAAAAAGCTGGAAATGGTGCTGAGGCTCAAGTGGTAGAGCTCTGGCCTTGAGAAAGTCCAAGGACAGTACTCAGGCCCTGAGTTCAAGCCCAGGACTGGCAAAAAAAAATCTTTTATGTCCCTGGGAGCCTTTGATCCTGTCAGAAAGATGAGTAACACAACTATAGCCCTTCCATGGATGTGAGTGCATTTATGTATACAGCTACACATAAGTGTAAGAGGAAATTTCACCTTGCTCATATTTATTAGATCTACTTACTTTTGAACTGTAGGATGGGGCTTCACAGTTGTTATAGGAGCTGGTCCACCTACAGCATTAGAAGGCTCTTGATTATCTGTAGATTGATTTTCAGGTCTGAATTTCCTACGAATAGGCTTTGATGGTGGCTGAGAATATGGTACATCCTATAAAGCATAAAACAAAACAAAATTTTAAAAACTGGAAGTTGATATATTAAATGTTCCCTCCATCTGTCATGCCAGTGACTGTATTCCTCTAGCTCTGTCCCCACAATTAGAAGACTGCTCTAGCCAAACTCCATCTGTGGCTGATACCTGGCTCATCAAGAATTGGAAGGATGCTGGTATCAGATTCTAGCAGCCAGTCAGCCTGTATGCTTTTCTTTTCTTAAAATAAATAAATAAAACCTTAACTCTTTTGGGCATCAAGGAAGGAAAACAAATCAAATTCCAGTAGGCTTTACTTTTGTCTTTCCTTTTTTAATGTTATAAGTAGTCTATTATTTCTTGTATTTTAACTCTATGAAGATCCCATGCATCTAACAGTACAGAGTGTTTTCTATCTGAGGACAAATTCAGCACTGCCCTCACTTTAGAACTTTTTGGAATATGAGTTTGAAGTTTATAATGGTGTTAGTCATACACTTACCATTCTCTTACTACCTATTTGACATGAAATCAAATACTGTTCCCATCCACAGGAGGTATTGAGGTTTAGGAGGTATGTGGGTTTCAGTTAAAAGTATCTGTCCACCAGCACCTGTGTGACTCACACCTATAATGTTAGCTACTCAGGAGACTGAGATTTGAGGATCATGCAGGATCCTCAAATTGGTTATTTCCAATTAACCACCAAAAAAACAGAAGTGGTGCTATGACTCAAAGTGGTAGAGTGTTAGTCTTGAAGAAAAAAGCTCAGGGATAGCTCCCAGGCCCTGAACTCAAGCCCCACAACCAACCCCTCCCCACCAAAATCATCTGTTCCTCCCCACATTACTTTTTGTAGACAAAGCTGCAATATTCAAGTGGTAGGTTAAGGAGACGAAAGAATACAGCTCATCAGTGACATCAAGTATTATGTGCAAGAAACATCAGGATCCTAATCTTCATAAATCCACATTTTGTAGGGGGGGGGGAACAAGATGATTGGGAGGGGGGAGGGAAATAGGGGTAAAAACCATGAGAAGGGGTATCAATATGTGAGAAGTAATGCACCTACTACCTGGCAAATGTACCTGTAACCCCTCTATACATTACCCTGACAATAAAAATTAATATATATATATATATTAAAAAAGGAAACCCACATTTTGGAAAATGTGAATCAGTCACATTTATCTTGAAGAGAAATCTTAAAATGGTAGATCTGCTAATAGAGGCAAAAAGCCCAAGAGTAGGATCAGGAGTTTGGCCTAGTGGTTAAAGTGCTTGCCTAGCATGCATGAAGACCCAGGTTCGATTCCTTGGTACCACATACATAGAAAAAAGCTGAAAGTGGTGCTGTGGCTCAGGTGGTAGAGCACTAGCCTTCAAAAAGTCCAAGGACAGTGCTCAGGCCCTGAATTCAAGCCCTATGACTGGCAAAAGAAAAACAACTAAGAGTAGGCTCATAGTGTATAAGACATAGCATCCTCAGGCTGATCTTACCTTCTTTACTGGACTACTCTCTGCTGCCTGGGAAGGAGTTCTGTTCATCTGTGTAAGTAACTCGGCATCAGACACTTGTTCAGACTGAAGCAAAAGATTGAAGAGATGATATAAATGCCAAAACAAATCATCAATAACATGTAGCAAAGAGAACTTAAGAAAACAGTCATTCAGGGAAAACTGACTGAAAACAAGTTGTAGCCAAGCCTGGTTAAGTGTACTAATGTTGGAGGAAGACTTTCTGTAGACCATGCTATTCCCTCTTCCTCCTTCCATTATCGTTTAATCTTAAAAAGAGAATCATGGGGGCACATGCCTTAATCTCAATTACTCTTTAGGTGGAGCTCATGTAGTCTGAGGATAGATTAAGGCAAGAGGTTAGCGATAGAACCACCACCCTTCATCTCAACAAACAAATCCAGGGTACAGTGAAACATGCCTATCTTCCCAGCTAGGCAGGAAAAACGTGGACAAAAGTTAGTTCAGGCCAAAAAAACCCCATAAGATCTAATATGAAAAATAACTAAAGCAAAAAAATGGAGAATAGAGATATAGCTCAAATAGAACGGTACCCCCATAACAAATACCAGGCCCTGTTCCAATACCAACGCAAGGAAAAGAAAAGGAATCGTGAGAACTTCTATATTTGGACATGCATATTTCTTTAAAACTAACACATTACAAATTTAAGCTATTAAAAACAACAGGACCTATATCAAGGAGAAATAGGTTAGAAAAGAAATTAACATTTTCTCTGGATTGTTCTATTTTCATACAAGTATATAAAGTGCTTTGGTCATATTCACACTCCTTTATCCTCTCTCTTCCTGTCTGCTGACACCCATTCCTTACCAAGAGGTTTCACCCTGGCATTTCAGATGTCCATATATTACATTTTGATCAGAATAACCCTCTCTGTTGCTTCCCCTTTTCTGATTCCTCCCTGCCCTCCACCAAGCAGTTACTGTTGACAGCTTTTACTAAGATACCTCATGCCATCTTCATACATAAACACAACATATTTTGGTATTATTTATTTTCCATTGTTCTCTTTCTAGCTTCTCTCCTCCTTCCAATCCCCCAAGCAGTCCCAAAATTGTTTTAAGAAGTGGGGAGACTTAGGAAGAATAATATTATTTCATTTGTAAGGAAATGGATGGACCTGGAAAAAATTATGCTGAGTGATGTAAGTCAGACTCAAAGAGACAAAGGGCACATGTTTTCTTTCACATGTGGAAGCTAGATCTAAAATATAAAAATATATGAAATTACATATAGGACCACATGCACACAATACACAGGCAAAGTGAACTAAAGTATGATATGTGCAAGGGTGATTTCCATGCTGCAATCTTTTTGAAAAATTAACAGATAATATGAAGAAATTGAGACATATCTTGACTGAGAGGATTTGAGGCTTAAGGAGAAAGGGGAAGATGAAGGAGAGAGGAAAGGTAGGCAAATAGTCACAATAATGTGTGAATGTACACATATGAAAATAGAAGTAGGAAACTTGAAGGGACAAGAAGGGTTGGGATGGATGGATGAGAGAATAGGAGGAGATAGATGGAAGGGGTGATGTATTACTCATTTCTACTCATCGAGATGCATTTGTACTCATTAGGTGACATGTTGAAATTGAAACCCCTTTGTACAACTATATAGAGACTACCGTAAATGATTCTAAAAGTAAAGCTAAAATAGAATAACAATCATGTTTAAAAATTGGGATAGGGGATGAAGGAAAGTGACAGGCAATAAATGTAGACATATATGGAAAAAGTATAACAAAACTCCCTTGTGCAACAAATATATGCTAATCAAAATTCAAAAATAAATTAATTAATGTGTGCTGAGAGCGCACATGTAAAAATGGTTTTTAACTGGAGCAATAAGAAAAACCAATCATCACCATAAAAGCACACTATAATTTTTGTTAAAGTCCTAACAAACCCTCTACTAAACAAAACCTCTTTCCTTTAAAAGTAAAGGAAGTGTGTGTTGGAAGGTGTCATCTGGATGTTCGAGGCTGCTGAGTAATATGAAACTGATGATTAAATGCAAGACAGAGCAGGCAAGCATCTAAGTGCAAAAGCACTGCGTGACTTGACATCACAGGTGGCTCCTGTGACTCCAGGCTTCATACCTTCAGCTGCTATTAGCCAGTGATGCAAAACACCAAATGTTGAGAAAAATCCCCCCACTTAGGAGCCAAGTAACTTCCACATTTTACTGATATAAGTCCTCTATTTTACTCACAAATAGATTCGCAGTACAGAAATGCACACTGTAGCACAACCAACGGCTACCATGACTCCACACAGAACAACACATGGAATGAGGAAAATGTACTGTTGGTAAACGCATCACTGAAAGGCAAGCCAAAGTGTGTGTGTGTATGTGTGTGTGTGCATGCAATATAAGTATATATATATATATATATGAATATTAAAACTCTCCTAGCACAAATGACAAATTATTTTCATATGGTCATAGAAGGTGCTGCCACTCACATGTGGAGATCTCTCCTGTGGTTCTGCCTAGCCCCATGATTGATGGGACAATAAGGATCTCAGCTCAGTTGGTTTCCCTGAAATGGACAGAAGCCCAGAGAGGCCAAGCATTCTTGTGCATTCCCTTGTTCAACTGCACGGATACTTATTTTGTACTTCTGATGTGTCAGGGACCATGATAAATGCTCGGGACACAAACTTCAGAAGGAAGCCAGCTCTCGGGGGCTCTATGCTATCCCCACTCTCCTTTACCTGATACTTACCGTTGGCTAGGAAGGACTAACAGCTGCTGTCTCCTGTAGAGAATTATCTTCAACTTATGAAAAATGAGCTCTCAAACCCATCATCAATAGTCCACAATGACTGATTTGTAAAAGGACAGAAAGACCAGTTTCCTGCCTCAAAGGGAAATAACTGTGGTGTAGTTTATATGCTAGATCTTCCCTATGTGGATTAGCCCACGGCAGTTTTTAACCCAAGACTCCATCATGGCTGGGCCCTGTCCCCTTTCTAGCCGTTCTTCCCTCTTCTCCTTTAGTTTTTTTCCCGAAGAATACTGCAAGTCACTTTCTAAGAATCTCTGTCTAGGGAATTTAACCTGAGACACTATGTAATATGCTCCCAGAAGAGGGTATTTAAAGCATTCTGTTATGCCTTTCCTCAGTGTTTCTGTTTTTGCCTTTCTCTGTATCTCTCTATTTCTCCTATTACTCTCCTTGGGGAAAACTGGTTACCATGTTGTGACGACACCGAAGTAATCCTAACAAGGGTCTAGGTAACAAGGAAGTGAGGCCTCCTGGCAACAAAGTCCATAGCAGTGCATCCTCCATCCCCAGTCAAGCCTAAGATCACTGTATCCCTGAATGACATCGTGGCAGTAGTGTCACAAGAAATCCAGAGCCAAAACTACCATCCAAGCCACTCCCAAATTCCAGAAACATAGTTGTCTTAAGATGCATTCTATAATGTCTAGAATTTGGAATCTGATTAGGATAGAGCAACATGCTCGGAAACTCATAAAGGAGGCCACTTGCCTTTGCTTTACACATGGGTTCTCAGACTTATCTGCCCTCCTTTCTTTATTCTCATGTAACTGCTATCAACCCCCAACAGAGGTAATGTGCTATGGAATATACTTTGGGAAACTTTGACTATAGGCTGAGGACTAGAACAAGAACATGCCATTTGACTTTCATACCCACTGGTCCATACTCCATCCTTGGAGAGGCTCAGTCTCTAGAGTGTTTAGCAGATCCAAATCCAGAGGACCCTCCTGTACTCCCTTCCCTCTCTCACTTTCACCAAAAGAATGCTGACAGTGTGGACTGGGATTTTTCTGCAGGCAAGAAAGGTCTCTCTTCCTTCCTCCTGCTCCTCCTTGTACCTTAAAGTAGCAGCTCCTATTGCTACTGTTAACTACTTCTCTGTGTAAGACCATTACTTTGTTCTTTTTTAAACAACTCAGACAAAAACACAATAGAAGTTATTAAGGTAGAATCTGAGGAAGAGGGACATAACAAATAAAAGTAATTATGGATTTTTAAAAAGGTTAAAACAAAATGTCTCAGCTTCTAGTTTCACTGAGGCAGGCTAGCTCTCTAAAGGTTCTACTGGCCCCATCTGACATCCATCCCACCTCCCACCTGAGCCACTGCAGAAATACTCAGTGGGTATTTCTCTGCACACTACTCACAGACAAGCCTGTAAAGCCCCAAATTCTTTTTCTCAAAAGCTCTTGGTTGTGACCCTAAGGCCTGTGGCAGACAGTACAATCTTCTAGCAGTTGAAAGTCTTCCATCATCTGCCTCTAATTAACCTCTTCATCATAACTGGCTTAGTTCATCCATATGGGGCCTGCTCTAGGCACAAAATTATTCCCCACATGTTAAAACATAGAAGTTTCTTTCCAAATCATCTTGGTTTGTTCTAAGCCTTCTAGCCCAGTAGTTCCCAAACATAGCTGGCACAGGAAAATTATCTGGGGAAATTTTGTCAGTTACAGATTTATACATAGCACCCCCGGACTTTCATCATCAGAATCTCCTAGGAATAATGTATTAGCAACTTAGACTTTAACAAGCTCCCTAGATGATACTTCTACCAGCCTTGACTAACTGGGGACCACTGATGGTCCAAATTCTTCATTTAAGAGATATAAAAACTAAATCTCAGAGGTGTTAGTCTGGACAAGGCCACAGGTGCTCTTGCAATGACAGACTCCTTAATTATTTGCTCATCCATTTATTATTGAAGAGATGGAGGGTTATACCAACAGATTCTCTATATAAAGATTTGGCAGCTAGACAAAAACTTCAGCCATAAGATTTGGTTTAAAAGTCAAACCTATAAACGAAAAAGGATGGTTTTTAAATTCCAGTTTTAAAAGTTTAATTTGAAGAACTTGCCACAATGTGAATAATCTGTGATTTTTTTAACTTTGCTATATCCTTGCTATTAACTTCTTATAAAAAGAAGCGCTCATGCCTGTAACCCTAGCTACTCAGAATGCTGACACCTGAGGATTGCAGTTTGAAGCCAGCCAAGGCTAGAACGTGTGTGAGACTCATATCCAATTAACTACAAGAACGTGGGAAATACTGCTATGGCTACAGCACTAGCCTTGAGCAAAGCTCAGCGACAGCATCCAGTCCCTGAATTCTACCTCCATGACTGACAAAAAAAGTGCAAGCCTTGTGATTCCAAGACTAGGGATTATAAAAGCAGCAGCTACAATGTAGGGAAATGAGTAGACAATCTTGCTGCACATTTTGTCAGAATTCTATTTTTTGCCAGTTCTAGGCTTGAACTCAGGGTTAGCATACTGTTCTTGTGCTTTCTCAAGGCTAGCACTCTACCACTTGAGCCACAGCACCACTTCCAGCTTTTTCTGTGTATATGGTACCAAGGAGTCAAACCCAAGGTTTCGTGCATGCTAAGCAAATACTGTACCGCTAGGCCATGCTCCCAGCCCATCTGTCCATATTCTAAATGCCATTTGGTGCCTAAATGTTCATTTGACCCCCATCTCTGCTCAGCAAAAACATACCCAAAAGTCATGTAGTAAAACATAGACACCAGTGATGCAGCCAGGCAAGAATGTTTATCAAAATCTTACCCATCACCTGTGAAAAACAGAAATGGAACTGAACTGCAAATGTCCTGGAGGCAACATCTGTGTCTCACTTTGCTATCATTTTCCTGGTGCCTAAACCAAGTGCCAACAAACAGCAGATTCTTTAATCACATGTGGAATTGGAACAAACAAGCAATGAATCCAACCCTTGGTACAGTTTCAAAAATCTATCCACGGTAACTGGAACACAGAGCAGAGCAGTTACAGAGTACAGGCAATGGAATCAATTTGAAGCTTTTCCTTTGCTTGGTGTATAAGCTAGTCACATATTTGACCTCTCTAAGCTGTATTTCCCTCATCTGAAAACTGAGAGTAATACACTTAACTCATAGCACTATAAAGATTAAGCAAAATATCTTTCTAGAGTGCTAAGTACAATTACAGAATGACTTTAATAATGGTAGCTAGTATTGCAAAGAGAATTGCAAGTGTCATTGGTTTCTCTGGCCTGGTGTCTGCTATTGCAAGTAGAAGTTAATTCAATGTAAAGAACTTTTTTGTGCCTTGCAAAATAGATGGAAAACTGTACTGAGGAAATCCTGGCTCCAAATTAAAGTCACAAAGAACATGATCCACAACTCAAATGAAGGCCAGCAGACAGTAATTTTTTTGGTGGGTCACAGTGCTTGAACTCCACCTGGGCACTGTCCCTGAGCTCTTCACCTCAAGGCTACTACCCTACTCCTAGGCCTAGGTGTTGTCTCTGGACTCTTCAGCAAAAGGCTACCACCCTACCCTTGAACCAAGCCCCTCTTCCCCTTTTCTAGAGGTTAATTGGAGATAAAAGTCTCAGGTCCTTTTGTGTCCGGGCTGGCTTTGAACTACAATCCTCAGATCTCAGCCTCCTGAGTAGAGTAGCTAGGATTACAGGTATGAGCCACCACGCCAGGCTCTAGTGGACAGAAATTCTATCAATATTGGAGGGGAGAATTTTATAAAATACAAGTCATTTCAGGCTTTCAGATTTCATGGCAATCTCAGCCCAATATTTCCAGCAGTTTTCATTGAATATTTCTGATGCATCTCTACCCTACAGCAGACTAATCTAGCATTGGTGACACCCAGATGCCACTTTTGCTTGGGGGCAGTTTTAGTGGGATCAGTGATTCTGGTGAACTAGTCTCAGGATTCCTGAAACCCACTGGATTATGGGCAGCATCCATACAACCAATTTGCTGTTATAACTATAAGAAGGTGGGTACTTTATTTTGTCTGCCAAACAAGTGTTTTCACTATGGCACAAGATTTTGTTCTTATTAACAGAACAGAGATCTCAGCTAAGACTAAGCCCCATTCTCTATACCATAAACCTCAAGCTATATTATAACCCCATCTGCAGAGTCCAGAGCAGAGTAAGATGATCTATGGCTGTTCCTTTGAGAGTTGTGTTCCACACGGATAAGCGTGAAGAAAGATACTCTGCCCATGTCTCCTTTCCAAACACTCACTATCATCATAATTCAAAGGGTCTGAATGCAAGGCTTCTAGAAAGCCTCCTGGCTGGTCCCACACAACTGATACACTGTCTTTATGCCAAGTGATGATAAAAAAAAACAAACAGAATTTCACAGGACTTCAGAGTCCTTGGCCCACTCAATATTTTAGCATGTTTCATTTGATTTCTCTTCTTAGGAATTAGTGATGGAGTGTTATAATAAGATCCTTGCCAACTTCAGACTGTTATGATGTGTCCCCTTTTGAGTGGCTAGTCCCTTCCTGGGTAAGTTATGGTTCTAAGCAGAATATGGCTTTCATAAACTCAATCTGAAATAGCTCACTAGAAAAAAAAACCTATAAACATTATATAAAAGTTAGAACTTAGCTATAAACTAAATTAGCACTGATATGGATATGAAACTGGAACAAGACCACAAGTGATGAAACATATTAGTACAAACACACTAAAATTATTTGATATTACTTATGAAATCTCAACATATATTTTCCCTATGACCCAGAAATTCTACCGAAGAGAAATTTAACAAATCACATCCAGTCAACATTCGTAACAGCATTATTCCTCATTGCCTAAATCTAAAAACTACTCAAATGTCTACCTACAGTAACAAGAAATGACATATTGTACATATAATGGAATACTCCACAGCAATGATTTATTTACAACACTATACTGAGTCACACAAACATCATTTAGGAAAATGTGGTCAGATACAAGCATATATGCTACACGATTCTACTTACATGAGTAAAAAGAAGATAAGAGTAATCAATATTGTTAGAAGATAGTACTGTGATAACCCTAAGAAGAGGAGATCATTACCAGAAAATGGTATAAGGAATAATGCTCTGAATAGTGCTAATTGTAGTTTCTGGATCTGAGTACACTTAACATGTGTGTGTTCAGCTTGTGGAAGTTTACTGAGTTTCACATTCAATGTACATTTTTCTATATGCGTAATATACTTCAGTAGAAAGTTACAAATATAAAATCTAGTACAGCCGATCTCCTGTAATATCCTTCAAGTGCCACCTAGTGGCACTATTAAATGTAAACAACAGAAGGTTTCATCTCAAGCTACTTCAAAAATAAGGTCTTATTTCTAACATCACATGCTGGAAATGAGTTCAAACAGTGCTTTACTCTAAAAATTCTTGACACAACCAAGAAGGAAAAAGCTTCTATTGCCAGGAACACAGAATTCTGACAAAAGCATCCAGAGGCAAGTAAAGCTATGTACCACAGAGCACATGTGCCTCAGTGAGCTGGGGATGCACGTATTCCCATCTCTGCTTGGGATCTGTATAGTGGGAGTATTTAAAAGACAAACAGCAAAAAAGGCTATGAATTGTGGCTTCCCATCTATCCTTCCCATCTATCAACCTCCCACTTGGTGAAACCTACAAAGTTTATGTGGCAAGCTCCCTTCAAGAGGAAGTTGGAAGGTGGCGCCAATTGCTCACATTTGTAATCTTGGCTTCTCAGAAGGCTGAGATTTGAGGATTGTGGTTTGAAGCCAGCCCAGGGAGAAAAGTCTGTGAGGCTCTTATCTCCAATAAACTACTCGGGAAAAATCTGGAAATGGCACTGAGGCTTGAGTGGTAGAATATTAGCCTTGAGCACAAGGAGGCTCAGAGATAGAGCCCATGTCCTGAGTTCAAGTCACAGGACCAGCAAAAAAAAATTAAGGAAAAGAAAAGGAAACTGTAAAGGAAATTTTCTTTACTCTGTACTCACTGGGCATGCTTGCTGGGGGGGGGTGAGACTCTTTTCTTTTCTTTTGCCTTCAAGTTACACTGTTGTGGTGAGGCCAAATCTTGTTTCTTTCAGTTATGCTTAAGAAATACAGACTTTGGAAAGCTCACCCACAACAAGCCTTTGAAGCGCCTGAACAAAAATTTGCTTAGAGTTCTGCCAGTAAAATCTGAAATCTCCATAAATCATGCAAACAAACGCTGTGATCCTTGAGTTAGGAGCCTGTGAGTTACAAGATAGATAGGAGGCTCTATCCTTCTTTCCACTGATTCTTGTCTTCATTGCCTTTATTTTGATCTGTGGAAGAATTCTTAAACTCATGTTCCTAATGAGAGAAGAGTGAAGATGCTAACATGCTTCTTACCAATTGGTTCTTTCCTTCCCTTTCCATTATTTACAGAAATGAGAACTTACCTGGACTGGGTCTATAGGCCAATTCTTGATATAGGCAAAAGGATTTTCCATGAATGGTGACTGAAATGAGGAAAAATCAGGTATGGCAGTGCATATCTATAATCTCACCCTTAAGGAAGATGAGGCAGGAGAAATGGAAGATTGTGGTTCAAAGCCAGACCAGTCAGAAAAGTTTACAAAACTGTCTTCTCCATCCCTAGCTGGACACAGCAGCATACGCCTGCCTTCCTAGCTTCGTGAGAGGCTGAAAATGGGAAGACTTCAGTTCCAGGCCAACCTGGCTATCTCAGAGTCTTCATGAGATTCTTTCAATCAAGGTAAACTGGGCATGGGCGGCATGGGCTTCTCATATTTGCTATGATGCAAGGTCTGAAATAGATAAGTCTAGGCATGTACTTGGACAGGAAGCAAGATTCTTTCTCAAAAATCACCAGCCCACTATGACTCTATAGACATAATGTTTTATTTCTTAAATTAATATGTTACTATGGCATACACCCTTAGCCTAATTTTGATTAAGTTCTAAATACTAAGTCCCAGTGATTGTAAATAGAGATTCCCTCCTTGAATACTTGTCATTTAAAATATGATGTAAAAATCAACATTAATAAATTCTTTAAAAAAAATCACCAGCCCAAAAAGAGATAGACATATTACTAAGTGCTAAGTGGCAGAACTCCTGTCTAGCAAGCACAAGATCCTGAGTTCAAACTTCAGTTCCAGCAAAATAAAAAGAAAAAAAAAACAAAAACAAAAATGTAAATAAATAAAGGACTTGGGACGTAGCTGGCTGGTAGAGTGCTTGTCAAGTATATATGGTGCTGTAAGTTCAGTATCCAACACCACAAAAATAAAATCCAATAAAATAAAGAAAAATAAAAAGTAATTCTACTGTGACGAGTGGAAAGAGTGCCAAGTTAGCACTCATTCGAGGGTTGGAGCCACTGGTTTCTGGTTATTGCGAGTTTTCTATATTTTCCAATTAGATCCTAGCTTTTGTTCCACCTAGCACATAGTGATAATTATAACAGGTAACTGTTGTTGAAGTTGATCATATTCCATACATTGTCGTAAATGTTCTATGGATACTGATTAATCATAACAACCCTGTGAAAATAGACACACAAAGAGACAAAGAACTTGTCCAAAATCACAAAGATATAAAACTTAGAGATAATTCGAACTCAAGCCTCTTCTGTCAGGCTCCCTTCTTGAGCCCAACTTCTATTGTCCTCCATTATGTTTACTTATTAAGGCCAGAGTACATTTTGTACTCTCCCAATTATACATTTATTCCTCCACTGACGCATAGGGGAACTTTCTGCTTCCTGTCACTATATGCTAAGGGGTGGGAATGCACATGGAAAAGAGAAAGGAAGATTTCTCTTGTTCAGGAACCTAGAAAACAACCATAACTGACACCCAGGGGTCACTCCTGGGAAAAGACGGTAGCTAGTTACTGCCTACAACCTTTACCACTAAAACATGTGGAAATGGGTTTGAATGAGACATATGGGAAATGGTAGTTACATGTAAGTGCAAGAGAGACTACACAAAGTGTTGGTGTTAGACATGTTAGCTATCCAAGAATGAGGAAAGATGACAGAGCTATAGGATAAGAATCTTACTGCAATCCTTGTGCTGCCATAGTTCTCAACAAAGTGTGGGCCTCTCTGCAGAGCAGACTGCACTAAATTTTGATGAACTTATTAATGAATTCATGTCATCAAACAGAGGATGATGCTAGCAAATTAAGCCTTATACAGCACAATATTATGAACATGATTAGAGGAACTAAGAAAGAAAACAAGTCTTCTTGAACCTGGCCATTCTAACTGGAGTGAGGTGGAATAGAGGGGATGTGGCCAGGAGGGATCACTACTACACTGTTGGTGGGAGTGCAAACTCAGTTCAACCACTATGGAAAGCAGTATGGCAGTGCCTCAAAAGACTAAACATAGAGCTTCCATATGACCCAGCAATTCCACTACTTGGCATTTACCCAATCATCCAGAAACAAGGACATACTAAATCCACTAGCACAACGATGTTCATTGCAGCACTATTTACCATAGCAAAGATATGGAACCAACCAACCTAGATGTCCCTCAGTTGATGAGTGGATCAACAAGATGTGGTATTTGTACACAATGGAATTCTATGCTGCTGTCAGAAAGAATGACATTACCCCATTTGTTAGGAAATGGAAAGACTTAGTAAAGATCATATTAAGTGAAGGAAGTCAGACTCAAAGGAACTTAGGCTCAATGGCTTCCCTCATTTGTCATAATCAGTAGAAACCTTGGGCTCTCCTAGCAGAGATCTGCAATAGAGCAAAACCTCTCTTTTTCACCAAAGGAAATTGCTACCAATTTCCCAGAAACTTTTTCAAGCTCTCCTTACTAGCCAGAAGATCCTAAATAACTCACTTGTCTTCTGTGAATTTCAACTTCTTTAGTAAAACATCGTGCAATGACTGACGTGAAAGCATTAAGATGAAGAAGACTAAGACATTCCCAAGAGCAAGATAAAGGTTCTTGAACAAATCACAAATTGGTAGGGAAGACTGGAGAATCAGCAGAGCACCCCATGCAGAACAATACATTAAAATGTCCCATGTGAGCCCTGGCAAGTACCAAGTTCATCCTCTGAATCCAGAGGCTCACTATCTGTAAAGCTGCAAAACTAGCATGAAGTTTGTGAAGATGCTCAAGGCTGCCTACTAGGAAAAGAATGGAAAACATATACAGATAGTCCCTGCTTTATAATGGTTCAAGTAATGACCTTTTTTTTACCTTGTGACAGTACAAATGCATACTCATATACCATTCTTTTTTCCATTTCAATACAAAATTCAATAAATTACATGAAGTATTTCAATACTTAATTACAAAAGAGGCTTTGTATTACATGATTTTGACCATTTCTAAGCTAGCCTGAACACAGTAAAGTTAGGATAGGCTAAGCTATGATGTTCAATAGGTTAGGTGTGTAATTGTGTCTTGTTTTTTTTTTCTTTCCAGTCCTGAGGTTTGAACTCAGAGCCTGTGTGTGTGCTCTACCACTTGAGCAAGACCCCCCTCTTCTGGCTATTTGTATGGTTAATTGGAGAAAAAAATCTCACTGACATTCCTGTCCAGGCTAGCTTCAAACCATGATCCTCAGATCTCAGCCTCCTGAGTAGCTAGGATTCTAGGCCTGAGCCACCAGCATCAGGCTTGTTAATGTGTTTTTTTAACTCAAAATATTTTCAGTGAAGAATTGGTTTATTGAGATATATCCCCATCATAAATCAAGTAGTTTTGGGGTAATATCCTATCTTGGTCCTAGACTAGGTCATCATCTGAAGCCATCTTTGATGACTCTACATCCATACAAGATGAAAATACTATACCTCGTCTTACATTTGCCTAGTAAGCATGAGTTCAATCCATAGTACCATCACAACAATAAAGGCTCTAGACTTAAGGCTATGGGCATGAGGCTATGGAGTACAGCTAGTAGAAACAACCACTAAAAATTGCTAGAAAGGAAAGAGCTCATAGAATTGAGAATAAAATTCAAACTTCAGCTCAAAGTAAACCTGCAAAACAAAATTCCAGAGGCATATGGGAGAAAATAACAGTAATAATAATAGAGTGTGAAAAGATAAATTTGCTCTTTATAAAAGGCTAGGTCCAACAAGATCAACATCAGGAAACGGGAACAAATAAGATGGGGTAGGGACAAGGGGGAAGGCACAGACACATGAAGAGGGAAAGGGAGGGAATGTCGTCAAGAATTCATTGTATATACCACTAAGGGTTGGGAGTTTGGCCTAGTGATAGATTGCTTGCCTAGCATGCATGAAGACCTGGGTTCAATTCCTTGGTATCACATACATAGAAAAAGCCAGAAATGGTGCTGTTGCTCAAGTGGTAGAGATCTAGCCTTGAGAAAGCCCAAGGGTAGTGCTCAGGCCCTGAGTTCAAGGCCCAGGACTGGTAAAAAAAAAGGTATAAGGGAAGGGGTGGGTTGAAGAGGGACAAGAATGTTGAAGAAGTGACACTGGTCAAGATGCATTGAAGTTATATGGCAGCTCCTTTGTACAACTACTTACAGATAATTTTTAAGATGTCAAAGTGAAGGAAATATAGCAAGTTGAAAATAACTTTAAAATATTTAAATACATCTAAAATCCCCAATATTAAAAATAGGCACTGCATGAAACAAAAGTAGGAAAAAGTGAAATAAAATGGATTGATATTTTTTTAAATGTTTAAAACCTAGAATCAAGTGCTAGAGGTGGTAGCAAATGTGTATAATCCTAGCGTTAGGGAATTTGAGGCAGGGCAATTGAGAGCTCTGAAACCCTGTCTCAGGGGGGAAAAATTAGAATCGATGAACAGTGATAGAAGTTTTGACACAAAATAGAAAAACTCTAGGCATATAAAGTTATCATGAGAATTGTTAATTTTTAAGATGAAGATTTTATCCAATGCCACACAGAATGACTACAACAGAATAAGATAAAATTTGCTATTACTAGAAACAAAAGATGCATGGAAAAAATATAGCCAACTAAAGTTCAAGAAGAAAAAGAACTAGAAAAGCAAAACTCACAGAGATATGACTAAGAATATTCTAAAAATAAATCCATGGTTTTTACAGATGGAAAATATGTACTAATTGTCACCTGAAATAAACAGGCTTAAATCTATGAAAAGACATGTTACAGTGACATCTTAACAGAACATAAAAAAATCAACTTTTAAAAGCCTTCCTACAGAAAAAGACAAAATCACTCCAAAAGACCTCAAAATAGATTCACAGTAGATTCCCCAGCAGTAGGAGCCAGGAGACAAGGAAATAGTGCATTCAAGAAGTAATACATCAAAAATGCTGAGGAACTATAACAAAATTACCATTTAAGAGTGAGAGGGGGGGAGGGAAATGGGGACCAAGAGATGTGAAAGGGTATCAATGTATGGGAATTAATGCACCATCTGGCAAATATCATGTAACCCTTCTATTAATTACAATAAAAATATATGAAAAAAAGAGTGAGAGGAAGAAAAGTTTACAATTCCAAGAATGTGGTTGAAAACAATTGCTATATGACATATTTCAATAAACTATTTGATTCACACAACTCCTGGAGTTATATCAGTCACTTTATTCTAGCAAAGCTTCAAAAAATTATTTTAGTATATGAGAAGACATTTCCCTTTTCTCCAATCCTTAATTACATGCATGTGTGCATGTCTGGGACCCACATTCAGGGCCTGGGCACTGTGTTTGAGGTTTTTGCTCAAAGATACCACTCTACCACTTAAGCTATAGCTCCACTTTCAACTTCTTGTAAGTCCTCTGGAAATAAGAGTCTCGCTGACTTTCCT
Organism: Megascapheus bottae; assembly: GCF_031878675.1. Classification (NCBI taxonomy): domain Eukaryota; kingdom Metazoa; phylum Chordata; class Mammalia; order Rodentia; family Geomyidae; genus Megascapheus; species Megascapheus bottae. The sequence continues at coordinate 5,504,929 of NC_143547.1, read as the reverse complement.
GTCTCGGCTGGCTTTGTACCACAATCCTTATATGTCAACCTCCTGAATAGTTAGGACTACAGATGTGAGTCACCAGCACCTAGGAATGCGTATTTTTAATTGCAAAATTTCCTCACCAAAACAGCTATTAAACTCCTACTGATTCCTTGTCAGTGTATCTTCAAATGATTGGCAGTTATAGTAGTCATTTTTGTTACATCCTGTCAGGCCTTTAGGGGAGAAAGTTAAAGCATCTTCAATGAAACTGTCCCTCTAGAGTGTTTTATGTTTTGTCTACATTTGAAGTAAGATGTTTCTTTTATACTGTTGTGGGTTTTTTTCGGGTTTTTTGTTCTTGTTTTTGTTTTGCCAGTGCTGGGATTGATCTCAGGACCTGAGGACTGCCCTTGGGTTTTCTCAAGGCTAGAGCTCTACCACTTGAGCCACAGTACCACTTCCGGCTTTTTCTATGTATGTGGTACCAAGGAATTGAACCTGTGTCTTTGTGCATTCTAGCCAAGTACTCTACCACTAGGCAAAACTCCCAGCCCCAGCAGTAAGACATTTCTTGAATAGAGGAATACAACATCAAATAAGAGACTTAGCATCAGAGGGATCCATCAAGTTAAAGCTTTTCATTTTGGAGAAAATGCAATACGTCTGAGGACCTAACTTACTCAAATTTCCCAAGATCACAGAGCCACTCATCTTACATGAAGCAAAATCCTTGCTTTATTATTTCTTTCCTTCATCACTGAAATGTCTATTTACACATGTTAGCATTCACGGTAAGAGAAAACAGGATAGCAGAATAGCACAGAGGAAGAAAATTGCATTTTTAGTTACATATATAATCATATATATTTCATATGATAATATATTACTAGTGCATATTAGTAAAACCACTTCAGAGTGATTTCTCATTTTCCAATGCAATCATAAAATGCCAGCCTGTGATCCATTTATACTTCCCACTATAATATAAATGATATGTATGTGCCTTCCCACCCATGTTTTTCTGTTGAAAGGAAGTCTCATGAACTTTCTGCCCAAGCTGGCTTCAAACTGTTATCCTCCCCAATTTAGCCTCCTGAATACATAGAATTACAAATGTGAGCCACTGTGCTTTGCTGGATGTTGTATAGACATTTGAAAGCTCATAAAAATTCTTTGTCTACACAGGCAGAATGATTCTGTGCCTTTATACACTACATGAGATCATCTGAATATGTTAGAGCAAAAGGTACTGAAACATTTGATATATGCCCACTGAGGGAGAAAAAGCTATGAAATTTTAAAGCAATGATATTTTTATGCTGTTCACATTTAAATTTTTTCTTGCTGTTTTCTCATAGATATTTGAAAGTGACAATGAAATATTTTCTCTTAGAAATAGATTTAATGCTTAAAATTCATTCAGTAAACATTTCATACTTCAACTAAAATAACATTAAAAATGAAAATCCTTAAGGACAAATATTTATCAGAAAGTTCTATGAATGAGACAAAATGCCCTGTAAACTCTATTTCTCCCGGTAGAATTTATTTTGTATAATCAATTGCCTATTGACTAGGGAAAAGAATGGCAAAAACATAGGATATTAGTGAAAAGGAAGGGCTTTTCCAAAACAATAGGACAGGCATGATGGTCCAAATCTGAAATCTCAGCCCTCAAGAAGCTGAGGCAGGAGAATCACAAGTTCACAGCTAGCCTGGGCTACAAAGTCAGACCATTTCTTTCTGTCTCTTTGTTCAAAGATAATCAGAGTCCATCAACTGCTTTTTGAGTTTGTTTTTTTCTTCCAAACAAAAGAAAGATGGCATTTTTAAAGTTGTTTTTTTTTTCAGTAGTTCTAGGGATGGAACCCAAAGCTTAGTGCATAATCAACAAGTACCCTACCACTGAGGTACAACCCCAGACCTCAAGGTAGAATTTTAATAAACAGCTTTATGCAAACAAATCTGCTTCTGAAAAAGAACAGTACACCCAACATATTTCTACTGGACTCACTATGGTCTTCAGGCCCTGATTCTAGCCAGATGGCAAAGTTAGATGAGAGATTACCTCATTTCCTTTTAAGGCCCCATTGTCACAGGCTAGTCTCAGTGACTAGTACTTTCAGCAAGACTTTCCCCTCAAATTCTCTCATCTGTTCATCATCTGTTCACAGGAAGCCTGTGACTAGCAGATTATCTCTCATGATCTAGGCTTGGGTAGCCATAACATCTGGGAACATCTCCTAAGCTGATCTCCTATATTCAATTTCTCTCCTTCTACTAGGCCATTTAAGAAAAGACAAGCCAGATGCTGGTGGCTACCACCTACAATTCTAGCTACTTAGGAGGCTGAGATCTGAAGAATCAAGGCTTAAGGCCCACCCAGGCAGGAAAAGTCTATGAGACTCTGCTTACAGTGAACCAGCAAAATGCAGGAGACATAATTCAAATGGTAGAACGCTAGCCACAAGTAAGAAAGCCGAGTGAGACTACAAGGCTCAAGTTCAAGCCCTGATACTGACACACAAACACACAGACACATACACACACACACTCCCACATACATACACAAAAGAACTTCAGGTACGGCATCAACCAGATTCGTATATTCCCAATTAAGAAATTATTTGATTCAACTTGTAGTATCTTCGGATTTTAAAATTAGATAATAAATAAGGATAAAATGAAAAAAAATCCTATATTCGCAACCTCTTCTCTGAACCTTCTTTCCTCTTGCCCCAATTCAGTGCTTCTCATCTCTACCTGAATTTCAGAATTGTTTGGGGAGTCTTGTCAAACTTCCCACGAGCAGGTCTCACCACGTCCTGCCAAAAATTTCAGGGCTTCAGCAAGGTGAAAGTTCCTCCAGACAATTTCAGCTGTGCAGTCCAGAGTAAGAAGGATCAGTCTGACTGGAAACTTGCTCTCCCCTTAGGGGAGAACTTGGTTGCCTAGGAACTATTTCTCTCCCATAGCTCTGGCACCACTGAAACTAGAGGTGAGACAGCAACTTCCTTCTCGTCACCTCCATAACACTCAATCTCTCTTCCCTGAAAGCTGGCTTTCCAAATGTTAAGTATTTCCTCAAACGTACAAGGAATTCTTGCATGTCTGTTTCTTTGCATTTGGTTTTTTCCTCTACAGTAAAGCTCTGTGTCCCTCAGCCATCTCAAAAGAAAGGTTCTCTTGTAACTTTAATACCTAGTTCATTCATCACCCCTCCCCCACTCCATGAGCCTTCCTGCTCTGGTATTAAGACACTTCTTCCTTAGTGCCTTTGCCCTGGAGTGCTATTTTTGTACTCATAACACTTCTAGTGAGGAATGCTTGCTGTGTAAAGAGAGAGATTATAAGTAGGAAAATTCTGGACACATTAGTCTAGAGAAAACTCCAATTTATGAAATATGGTGCTAATAAAGTTAAAAGATAATGTCTTGTACCTCCAAAGTCTTTTCCTTATTAAATATAATTACAGTGAAGCTGTGACTAAATCACGATGACCATAAGAAATCTAGCAGAGATCAATGTTACTGAAGGGACTTTAGCTATCCAAATACCAAATAATCCCTTAGCAGAGAACTGACCTACAGAACAAGCATCAACTCTGCAGATGGCATTTTACTCAACTTACATGCACACACACACTGAGCTAATAAGTTTAACTCTCACTTTAACATGCTCCATATGAAACAGCTTATTCAAATTAGTTTTTGGTTGTTTATGCTATGAGTCAGTCTTTTTAAAAAAATCTCCTTTTCTGAACTTAGCCATGCTCTGGATTCTGTTCTTTCTATACAAAAATATGGAATACAAATCACTTGGCTCGTCAAATATTCACTTGTTCCTTCTTGATCTTACCTATATAGGCAAAATAAAAGGTCTGCTTCTTGGAATTTATTCCCTTTCCTACCTCTGGGGTCCCCTTGCTATAACTTGCTCCAGATGTATGTCACAGGGGTGTTTATTCTAAGTAGGAACCAGTTAAAAGGCATTTTATGCTGAAAAACTTTAATTCATCTCTCAACTGACAGTAGTAAACAAAATTTTGTTATATGTAGAACATGCTTAGAACTTGGAAGCCACAAACGATTAAGTGGCTACATAGATTTTAAAATAGTGTTCCTTCATAGAGAACAAAACATTTTCTCATTCATTACAATCTAGTCTTGCCCATTTATCAAGTTAAATAATACAGAATTTGTTTTTTAATTTACTTTATTGTTTAGAAGTGATATACAGTGAGGTTATCTTTACATGCATCAGGTATCAAGCACAGTTCCTTTCTCACAGTATCGTCTGTTCCCTCATTCTCTCCCATTCCCTCCCTCCCCTCTCTAACCACATGGTGCATAGTTCACTTTCATCATTGACCAGTGCAGCCAGCCGCTCCACTGCAGTACATTTTCTTTGGTTTTCCTCTGTGTCCTCCCCCAAGCCTCCCACAGATCCACACAGGAATACACCATACATAAGGTAAATAATTCACAGTCCATCACCCAGACTATAAAATAAAATAAAATGGAAAAATACAGAGTTATCAAAAAAAGAAAAACAGGGGCCAGGAGTTTGGCATAGTGGTAGAGTGCTTGCCTAGCATGTACAAAGACCCGGGTTCGAATCCTTGAAACCACCTCCATAGAAAAAAAAGCCAGAAGTGGAGCTGAGACTCAAGTGGTAGAGCACTACCACTTCAGGAAAGCCCAAGGACAGTGCTCAGGCCCTGAGTTCAAACCCCAGGACTGGCAAAAAAAAGAAAAACAAATTAAGACAAAAGTCCTTTGTTTCCATATCTTTGGAGTTCAGTTCAGTATGTATATTATTTTAATAATATGGAAATTTGTAAGACCAAAATCTACTTAAATCTCTTTCAGAGCTACTAATAAATGTATAGGTTTTAATTAATCAAAGTTTCTTGGTTTCTCCTTAGGTCTTATAGTGATGGAACTTCTGTCTCAACCTCATAAAGGACTCTGCAGATATGCACATATATGTATTGCCAAGTCAGTTTGATGGTTCATATGCAACAATATTCAAAAAGTTTAAGAGCTGAGCAGAGGCCTAGAGTGCTCCAGATACTGCAGGGGGAAAAATTGAAGTATCACATACATTAGAGGAAAAAAAGAAGTTTTATACAGCACAGAAAGAATTCAGAATGTTTTATGTTCTCTGAAGTAAAATTTGCTTTAAAATAATAAAAGCAACCTCTTAAAAAAGTAAACAAGTCTTCTGGACACCAGTGGCTCAGCCCTGTAATCCTAGCTCCTCAGAAGGCTGAGATCTGAGGACACAGTTTGAAGCAAGCCTAGACAGGAATGTCCCTGAGACTTCATCTCCAATTATCCACAAAATGCCCAAAGTGGAGCTGTGGCTTCCAGTGGTAGAGCACTAGCCTAGAGCACAAAATTTAGGGACAAACTGGGTGCTGTGGCTCATGCTTGTAATCCTAGCTACTCAGGAGGCTGAGATCTGAGGATCATGGTTCAAAGCCAGCCTGGGCACAAAAGTCTGTGAGACTCTTATCTCCAATTAACCACCAGAAAACCAGAAGTGGGGCTGTGGCTCAAGGGTTAGGATGGTAGATTTGTGCTAAAGAACGCAGGGACAATGCCCAGGCCAGAGTTCAAGTCCTGTGGCCAACCAAAAAAGAAAAAAAAACTTATGTACATTGCTCAATCCCAGATGAACTCTAGGGCCCACAGAAACAGTAGTAGTAGTAACAGTAGTAGGAGTAGTAAAAATAATAGGCTGGACACCAGTGGCTCATGCCTGTAATTCTAGTTACTGTAACGGCTGAGATCCAGAGGACTAAGGTTCAAAGCCATTCCGGGGAGAAAAGTCCAAGAGGCTCTTATTTCCAATTAACCAACAAAAGAGTATGGGCAGTCTGGCTCAAGTGGTATAAGAGCAGCAATAAAAAGAAAAATCCATGTGAGGGTCTGAGTTCAAGCTCCCAGACCAGCAACACCAAAAAGTAGTAAGCAAGAAATTAAACAGCAAGGACAGAAATGGAACAAACTGAAAAGGCAAACTATCTGAAATCCCTAATGAATGTGCAACAAACTTAAATTTTTCTAGGAAAAATTACTGGCATAACATGTAAAATTTAATTTTAATCATATAACGTAGAAATAAGGTGACAGATGAGAGATTTGGAAATGGTTTTTAGCACTATCCTAAGGCTGATTTACTTGCAGTGTTTCCTAATCACTAAGCCCTCAGGATATTAACAGGCATTTTATAAATAAAAAGATGAATAATCATATAAGCTACAAAACAGCCAGCTTTAACAAAATTGGCCAGTTTGATTTTGGTTTTGTGTTTTTGGTTTTGTTTCCTGTATGACTTAAAAGCTTTCGGGAAGCTTGTATGCATTTTGAATCTCTACAAAACCCTATTAACACCTAAAAAATTTGGGACAATTGTGGTCCTCATTCTCCAAGGGTCAATATTTGACATTTGATAAGGCATAAAGACTACGTATAAACACATGCATAAATCTCAGCACTTTATATATTGAATATATGTCCCTTTTATGGTGGGCAAAAGGATGGGAAAGGGAAAAGAGCCGGGAGATTTTTCTGCCTGCATTTCTTACACACCTGGTCCTGTCGTCTGAAATCTCCATAGTTAGGCAGCTGAGCTGGAGGCTTGGGCTGAGTGCTGTGCTCAGTGTTTACATTGTGCTGGGAAATCTGGTAGACAAAGAAGCAGACTTATTTATTAATGGTTACTTAAGAATTCCCAGTCCCCCTGTTGGATCCTCAGTCACTAGGCCCCACAGCAGACAGGAAGCCCACCTCAGCAGCTCAGATGAAGACTGCTGATAGCAGCAGCCCATTGCACACCAGGAAGGAACTACTGTCATTTGTGCCATAGGGGAAAGATAAGGGGGTTGGTTACAAAAGCATTTTCAGACAGATCTTCAATGTATTTATCCAGGTGGTTCCAGAGCAGAGGTTGTGAAACTAGCAGCTGGTAGATAAGCATCCCCCAAAGGCTTGCTAATTTTGTTGCAACCAAGTCCAGGTGGGCTGTGGATGCCAAATAGAATCCTTCATTCATCTTACTTCCCCTTAAGAGGATGTGATGCAAACCACAGTTACAAGCACATTGAATTTATTGTCTTGCTATAGACATGGGCACTTATACTCCAAGGATATGGAGAGAGGGAGCCTAAATATTTTCATTTGGAAGCTGGCTTTACTATTTACTAGTTATGCTACCTTGATGGCTTGCTTAAGTCCAGTGTGCTCCAACTTCCTCATCTGTAAAAAAGGAGTATTAGTGCTGGGAGCAGTGGCTCACGCCTGTAATCCTAGCTACTCAGGAGGCTGAGAACTGAGGATCACAGTTCAAAGCCAGCCCAATCACAGAAGTTTGTAAGACTCTAATCTCCAATTAAACACCAGAAAACCGAGCTGTTGCTAAAGGGGTAGGATGGTAACCTTGAGCTGAAGAGCTCAGGGACAATGACCAGGCCCAGAGTTCAAGTCCCACGACTTCATAAGGTTTTTATTTTATCTGTTCTAACCCTGGACTTGAACTCAGGGCTTACGTACTATTGTTGAGCTTATTTTGCCCAAGACTAATACTCTACCACTGGAGCTACAGCTCCACTTCTGGCTTTTTGATAGTTTATTGGAGATAAGAGTCTCACAGGCTTTCCTACCCAAGCTGGCTTTTAACCGCAATCCTCAGATCTCAGCCTCCTAAATCGTGAGGATTACAGGGGTAAGGTACTAGCACCCAGCTTTTATGAAACTGAAGTTATACACAAAAGAGCACTCAGTACAGTCCATGATCCATAATATATACTTAATTAACTTAGCCAGTAATTTTGAATGAGCAGAAATTAGAACCAAGGAAAGGCATAGGGCAAAACTCAAGGTTTGGCATTACATAAGCAGCATACATTCAACAGCTACTTTCCAGCTGATCAATATCTCTTAAAGCTAATGTTGAATTTCCTAAAAGGGGATCTCACTTGTTTCTGAACAAGGTCAGGACGAAGTGGGCTCTTATGATCCTTCAAACTAAAGTAGAAAGCCAATACCTCATGGTATTTGTATCTCATGGTTGAGTGCATGCTAAAGATCTTCTAATTGTCTGAAGAAAGAACAAGCAAATATTTACAATGGTTTTAGTAACTCAAGTGATGAGATTAGCCACATGGAAAGGCATGCTCTGAACTATTCAGAGCAACAAGATAGAAACTAGAGAATTTTCTCAGTATTTCCTACCAAAAGTTAGAAAGGGTCTTTAAATATAGAAAGGCTTATTTAACAGTGATTAATGGATGGAAAGATCTGTAGTACTATACACCACACTCCATCAATTTGCTATTTCCTCACTTTCAGATCTGTGAAGTGTAGTGATAAGTAAGGCCATAGTAGCACTTGTAAATAAGATACAACGTATTTACAGGGAAAATAGATTTGTATGACAGTCTCCCAACTTCTGCTGTTCCAGCTTATTGCTCTAACAGAAAACAGCATCCTGAAGAAAGCACCATGAGCTAAATCAAATCATTTTGATGACCATTTGTTTTAGTTCATGTGAAATTAATGTAGCTCCTAAAATGGTGATGGAATATAGAGAACGTACTATACAGAACGTACTATATGGAACAAATATATCCCCTAATCACAACTGAAGAGATACATCATCTACTACAGTGCCTTTAGTTATTTCTGGTCGATCCTGGAGCTTGAACTCTGGGCTTGGGTGCTGCCTCTAAGCTCTTTAGCTCAATGCTATTGCTATTCCACTTGAACCACAGCGCTACTTCCATCTTTCTGGAGATAAGAGTCTCATGGGCTTTTGTGTCCAGGCTGGCTTTGAACCATGATCCTCAGATTTCAGCTTCCTGAGTAGTGAAGATTACAGGGGTGAGCCACCAGTGTCCGGCTTACTACAAGGTCTTTATAACAATCATACTCAACCTTAATAGCAAAACTAAACCCAAACTACACATTACACACTTCTTAGTGGCTTACTGAGGAAATTTTCCCTCTTCTGATGAAGCTTGGAAGCTGGCTGGGTGACAAAAACATTAAGCCACTCTGTTCATCTGGACATTATGATGGAAGTCTGGCCAATTCTGTCAATATCAACCCTTACAGTGAAGCACAGCTGTAACACAGCTTGTCTACTACCAAATACTTTGCAAATACCAAATCTATATCCTACCTGTGAAGGACAAGGTCTTGGAGGGAGTGCAGGTGGTGGAGGTAGCAATCCCGACTTAGTAGCTGAAAAGAAATACATATACTGTTAAGGACCATTCCCCTAAAAGACAAAACAAAACAAGTCTATTCAAGTAGGAATAGTAATAACATTTAACACATTTTAATCCCTTTGAAGGGATGATTGTTTTAAATAGTGCATGTTATTCCAATTCCTTTTTCATCTTCCTCCTCCCTCTGTCTAACTCAAATATTTATATTGTCTGATTATGATTAAGACAGAGTAAAACACTAAAGAAAAATCACCTTGTGATCAAAAATGGAACTTCCAATGGGAAGTGTGGTCAATCATCATTACCATGATGTTAATGATTTAGTTGTAGATGATCCAGGCCAAAAGTCATAGTCTTCTTTAGCTGTCTCATGTTTCTATAGCTCTCAGCCATATATGCTTGTTAAGCTTACTAGACTGCTGAAAGGAAAGGAGCCTCACAGAGGAGGCAGCTCCGCCACCATGTACATTCTCCTATAAATGGGTCAGCCAGCAATGGAAGAGGACAAAAGTGAAGGACTGAAATGAATTATTTGAAAGATCTCTATAGCCGGGCCCAGTGGCTCACGCCTGTAATCCTAGCTCCTCAGGAGGCTGAAATCTGAGGATTGCAGTTCAAAGCCAACCCAGGCACTAGAATCCATGAGACTCCTATCTCCAATTAGCCACCAGAAAAGCAGAAGTGGTGCTATGGCTCTAGGGGTAGGAGGGTAGCCTTGAGCTGAAGAGCTCAGGGACAGTGCCCTGACGCAGAGTACAAGCTCCATGACCAACCAAAAAAAAAAAAAGAAAAGAAAAGAAATCTGTTTTTTCTTCCATTATCATTCTTACTGTGGATAACTAAATCTGTTTCAAAAATAAACTGGCCTTGGGCTGGAAGTTTGGCCTAGTGGTAGAGTGCTTGCCTAGCATGCATGAAGACCTGGGTTCCTCGGTACCATATACATAGAAAAAAGCCAGAAGTGGTTCTGTGGCTCAAGTGGTAGATATCTAGCCTTGAAAAAGCCCAAGGACAGTGCTCAGGCCCTAAGCTCAAGGCCCAGGACTGGCAAAAAATAAAATAAAAATAAAAATAAACTGGCCATATTTGAAGGGATTTTTTTTAAAGAAAGCTATAGACATAACAAATTTTTAATGTTGTGAGACACACAGAATAGTAAGCCACAAACATCTGAACTGTAACTTAATGAAAATAAACATTTGCTATGGAATTATAAATAAAGTCTATGATCACAAGCAAGAAATAAGTTTAGGATACTGGTTAAGTTAAACTACATTCTTTACACACTGCTTTAAAAAACCATGTATATATAACTATATATAGTTTATTCACAAATCTGTAAAGTGTGTGCTTATATCTGGGCAATGTTCTTTGCCTTAAAAACAAATAATTAGCCAGGGCAGTGGCTCACACCTGTAATCCTAGCTACTCAGAAGGCCGAGATCTGAGGATCTCAGTTCAAAGCCAGCCCAGGAACTAAAGAGCATGAAATACTTATCTCCAATTAATCACTAGAAAATGGGAAATGTCGCTATGGCTCAAGGGGTAGGGATGTAGCCTTGAGCTGAAGAGCTCAGAAACGGCCCAGGCCCAAGAGTTCAAGCCCCACGACCAATAAACAAAACAAAACAAAAACTCCAAATAATTTATAATGTACTAGGTGCATGTTTTTTATTAAAGAATTTATTAACATTGATTTTTACATCATATTTCAAATGAGGTGTTTAACAAACAAGTATTCAAGAAGGGAATCTCTATACACAATCACTGGCACTTATTTAAAATATAATTAAAATTAGGCTGAGGGTTTTTATGTCATAGATACATATTAATCTATGTAATAAAACATTATGTCTATAGAGTAATAAATTTTTATGTCTATATAGCTGTATTTATATTTCCAATACCATGTCCATAGCATTGGGTACACAAATATTGAGCCCTTGCTCATGTACTGTTTGGATCTAATAGCCACATATTAAGGATACCATGCACCTTTTGTTCCTTTGGCCTTGACACTGAACATGATTCACTCTAGATTCATCCACTTCCCTGCGAATGCCATCATTTTATCTTGTCTATTGGGTATGTAGAATTCCATTGTATATATACATATATATGTACATATATATATACATATATATGTACATATATATACATATATATATACCACATTTTTGTATCCATTCATCTGCAGTAGGGCATCTATATTGTTTCCATTGCCTGGCTATTGGGAATAGTGCAGAGATGAACATAGCTGAGCAGGTGTCCTTATCATATCCTGGGTTATAATGTTGAGCATGAATGTTTTTGAGAATCATGTTTACCCTTGTTGAATCAGACAAGCTAGAAAATGGAGTGTTCTGTTTTCCATGAATATAAGTCACATCACAGAGATATTCAATCTGTGCCAGTGCATGATAGAAGACAACTATGTGGGCCTATCACTGATTTCACTCAGTCTGTCTCCCATTAGAATTTATGAGACACATCAGAGGGTCAAAACAACAGAGGTTTTTGACTGCTTTTTTTTTTGGTTGTTGCTGTTTTGACCTTGGAACTTTTGTTACTGAACACTCATCAATAACAAAGTCAGCAGCAGAAGTAATGCTAAAAGCTTTCAGGAATTTTTCAATTATTTCAGGGCTCCTACTGTACATGTTCTCACTGATTGGGGCTTTAAATTACTAGCTACTTTCAAGATAATACAAATAAACCTGAAAAAATGTATATATCTTTCTAAGAGGAATGTCAAACCATTTACATCAGAATAAAATGTTTTGGTAAGTCAACCCTTTATTAACAAAAGATAATAACTCAAGAAATGGTAAACTACTTAAATAAATTAATTTTCTGCTGTCAACCAAGATGGTAATACACACCAGATTTATTTAAGCATCTGAAATAACCAAGCACAGACAGGAAAACATGTGAAATAACAGGTTTCAAGGTATTAGAATAAAACGTATATAAAAAGAGCTGTCAAAACCCCAGAAAATCAGGCAACAAACATGATAATCTCTGAGACTGGTTGTCTTACTCACTACCTTAATAATCACTATAAACAATAAGCCAGGAGCTGGTGGCTCACATTTGTAATCCTAGCTACTTAGGAACTGAGATCTGAGGATCATAGTTCAAATTGAGCCCGAACAGGAAAATCCATGAGACACACGTCTCCAACTAATCATCAAAAACCAGAAGTGGAGCTGTGGCTCAAGTGTTAGAGTGACAGCCTTGAGCAAAAATGCTAAAGAATAGCTATGTCCAAGTTCTGAGTTCAAGCTCCAGTATCATCACAAAAAAATTCATACTCTGAATCTGGATCTCAGTCTTGTTTTCAATAACTGTGTGTGTGTGTGTGTGTGTGTGTGTGTGTGTGTGTGTGTGTGTGTGTGTGTGTGTGTGTCGGTTCTGGGGCACTGTCCCTCAAAAATAGCACTGTATCACTTGAGCCAACAGCTACACTTGTGGTTTTTTGGTGGTTAGCTTTTCCTGCCCAGGCTGGCTTTGAATCATAACCTTCAGATCTCAGCTTCCTGAGTAGCTAGGATTACAGGCATAAATTACTGATAATTACTGATACCCACCTTCTGATTACAAATTTTAAAAAGGACAACTGCTTCATTTTAAAAAGCCTGTCTATTTCTGAATATGCTTTTGAATAAAATTATATTACCTCTACAACATCAGATATTTGGGTCATTAGAAATTGCCTCACTAGCAAAGGGAGTTGAGGTAAATGGTTACAACCATATAAAATGGAACCTTGCCCCATTCATAAGGAATTGGAAAAAATCATATTAAGTTCAGAAAGCCAGACCCAAGGAAACATAGACTCCATGGTTTCCCTCATCTATAATAATTAGTACAAATCTAGGACTCTCGTAGCAGAGGATCACAATAGCTCAAAAGCTATGTACATATGGCCATATAGGATAAAGGAAATGAACTCTAGGCTATATGGAAACAAGAGGTTTATCTTTGTGATTGTTGTTCTTAATGTACTATGTGATATGTACTATGCAATACTATGTATGCTTCTTTCCTCTTTTTTTCCCTTTATGGTTTCTCATGTTCTTACTGTATCCAACTGTGTTACCTGGTATATTGTATATACATATGTTGGTTTATTTGAAATAGGGAAGGAAAGGGGAAAAACAAGATTGGGAAGGGGAGAGGGAAAGTAGGACAAAAACATGAAAAGGGGTATCAATGTTCACGAAGTAATGTACACACTACCTGAAAAATTTAACTGTAACTCCTCTATACATTACCCCAACAATAAAATACAGTACAAAATACATACATACATACATACATACATACATACATACATACATACATACATACATAAAAAATTGAGCTATGCTTGAATTTCTCACAACAAAGCTTGAAGCAACAAAGTGCTTGTGTTCATGGTTTATTCTGCATATTTCAGCAGTTGATATTAGTTATTTTCCCCATTAATGTCTAAGACTGGGGATGAGCCAAAATAGTTGCAAATAAGCCAGGCGTGTTAGTTCATGCCTATTATTCTAGCTACTCAGGAGAATGAAATCTGAGGACTGCAGTTCAAAGCCAGCCTGGGTACTAAAAAGTCTGTGAGACTCTCATCTCCAATTAACCCCCAGAAAACCAGAAGTGGTGTTGTGGCTCAAGGGGCAGGGTGGTAGACTTGAGCTGAAGACCTCAGGGACAATGCCGTCATGTCCCACAACATACAAAAAAATTGCAAATATTATCAACAGTTTGTTTTTTCCATTTCAATACTTTCACCAACTTTTTTCTGGTCTTACATACCTACTGAGAACATCTTTTTCAAGCTGAATTTAAATAGTGATAATGGGCAGAGTTGTCTTCCCTTGATCAATGGGAAACATTCACAAGGTCCCATAAAATACAGTGTTAGTTGTAGGTTTATTATAGATATCATTTAAGCAATTATGAAATTTCCCATCTATTCTTGTCTTGAGGTTTTTGCATGATAATTTTCATACTGAATTTTTTAAAAATCTACAATTCCATCCTCTTACATAACTACATTTTCTTCCTTATAATCTGTTAGCATAGTGAATTACATTAAGGATTGTCAAACATTAAAGCAACCTTGCAGATCTGAGATAAATCTCAACTTACTAGGTTTAGTTGGCTAATATTTCTTCATTTTATTATTTAGTTGGACAAAGAGGCTCCAAGTCCATGAGTCAGGTTATGAGTATATTGCGTCTTGTTCAATGTCACCCAAATGGTGACATTCCTAAAATATTTTTTAGGAATTTTTCAGCTGCAATCATGAATAACACTGGTAATCATGGTTTTCCTTTCTCATCTGGTCTTTGTACCTAATTTAGCTGGAACATATTCTCCTTACTTATACTCTGGAGTAGGAAACTTTTCCAGTAGACATACCTGGGCTGAAATTTTATTTAAATAAGATTTTTGCTAATTATTCCATTTCTAGGGTTATTATGGGTTTTCCAGACTTTCTAATTCTTGTAAGTTTTAGCAAATAACCTTTTTCTGGAAATTCATTCATTTTATCACAAATTTTAAGTTTATTTTCACAACTGTTTGTTGTTATTTTCCTTTTTTTTTGTTTGTTTGTTTGTTGCCAGTCCTGGGCTTGAGCTCAGGCCTTTAGCATTGTCCTTTGACTTTCTCAAGGCTAGAGCTCTACCATTTGAGTCTCAGCACCACTTCTGGCTTTTTTCTATGTATGTGGTACCGAGAAATTGAACCCAGATCTTCGTGCATGCTAGGCACGCAATCTACAACTAGGCCAAACTCCTGTCACAACTGTTTTTATACCCCTACATTATGAACATCTTAATCTCCGAATGTGTAATTATCTTTCCACATTCCTCATGCCATTTGTATGATTACTCTGCTTTTCCTTCATTAGATTAATTCAGCATGTATTCAATCTTTTTTAAATGTTACCTTTTAACATTTTTGAGCCCATATATTTGTATAATTTGTTTTATTATTATCCTCTCATTTATGTTCTTAGAGCTTGTCTTAGTCTTTTTTTTTTTGTGGGTCAAGGGGCTTGAACTTGGCCTGCATATTGTTTCTGAGCTCTTCAGCTCAAGGCTACCACCCAACCCTTGAGCCAAGCCCCACTTCCAGTTTTCTAGAAATTAATTGGACATAAGAGTCTCAGGTCCTTTTGTGACCAGGTTGGCTTTGAACCTTGATCCTCAGATCTCAGCCTCCTGAGTAGCCAGGATTACAGGCATGAGCCACCGCATCTGGCTGAGCTTGTCTTAGGCTTTTGTTTACCTTAAACTGATTCTTGGCTGACTAATTTCTAATTTTTCTTCTTTCCTACTGTATGTATTTAGGATTCAATTTTCTTCTAAGTAACATTATTAAAATTTCATAAGTTATTTTAATATTTTATTGTAATTAATAAAAGGGTTACATGATATTTGCCAGATAGAAGGTGCATTAATTCACATACATTGATACCCTTTCACATGTCTTGGTCCCCATTACCCTCCCCTCCACCCCCACCCCTCATCTGTTTTCCCCCCTTCCCTATCCAATTTCAAATAACCAAATACAAATATACCCAATATATCAGATAACAAAGTGAGATACTGTAACAATATGATATAACCAAGGGACAGCAAAAGAGATGAGAGATAACATAGTATATTAAGGACAACAAACATTCATAAGTTTTTTTTTATATTGGATCCAATTATTTGGTACTACAAGCTTTCTAATTTCTTTTACAATTTCATTTATGATGTTACCTTCCGTCTTAAGTGTACCTTCTGGTCTTCAATTGAGCATCTGCTAGTAGCAAATTTGGTTACTGACATAACAATTCCTTCATAATATATTGAAGATAGCATTCCATTGCCTTTTGCTTTCATTACCACTGTTAAGAAGTCAGCTTTCAGTCAAGTCACTGTCCGTTTTCAGTAATCACTGTTCTCTGACTGCTTTTAAGAACTTCTCTTCATTTTTGATATTCAGAAATATCAGACTTTATTCTTTATTTTCACATGCACCACTTCATCTTTTTCTTTAATTTCTCACTTGAGTGTCATTTGAATTTGAACCATGTGTTATCCCATTAACTTTGGTCAATTCTCTGAGCTTTTCTGAGTATTGTCTATTTTTCTCGCCTCTCTTTTAGAGACACTTTGTTTAATTATGCCGTGTTCTGGATAATGTTCTATGATTTACTGTCCAAATTAACCAATTATGTCTTCAGATATACTTAATGCCCAGTTTTGACTTACAGTTAGAATTATTTTCCTTTTCTAGTTCTATTTGCTGTTTTTCAAAACAGTTTTCCATTTTTGAGTGGCTTGACTACTTAATCGTTTTTATGAATAGGACACAAAAAAGAACAGAAATCAAATCATCCCAATTTGCAGATGATAGATCTTATATTTAAAATATACTAAACACTCCAGAAAAAACTATTAATGTGATAAACACTTTCAGGAAAGTACCAGATACAAAATTAACTTAAACTTTTATATACCAATAACAGACAAGCCAAGAAAAAAAAACAGGAAAACAATCTCACGAAATCTTCAAAAAAAAACTAGGACTATGCCTCTGAAAGTCAAAGATCTCTACAATGAAAACTATACAACCTTTATAAAGAAACTGAATGGGACACATGGGACACTAGAAGATGGAAAGAACTCTCATGTTCACTGAGCAATAGAATTAATATTGTGAAAAATAACTACATTATTTAAAAGAAATCTACAGCTTCCAATAGAAATTCCAATGTCATTTTTCACAAAAATAGAAAATCCTGAAAGTTATTAAGAAGTATAAAAGACACTGAAGGACAAAAGCAATCCTGAGAGGACAAAAAAGGCAGTGCTGAGTATCACAATGAATGATTTCAAATCAAATTATATCTCAGAGCCAGAGTGACAAAAACAGCATAGTAGTGGCAAAAATACGAAAGCTTAGGCCAATGTAATAAAATAAAACATCTAGAAATAGGTCTACCATCTATGCCCACCTGACTTTCAATGAAGCTGCCAAAATCTACATTGGAGAAGATAGTCCTTTCAATAAATACTACAGTGAAAACTGAATTCTCATATGTAGAAGACTGAAACTAGAGCTCTGAAACTACTAAAAAAAAAAAACATAGGGAGGGCCGGGAGTTTGGCCTAGTGGTAGAGTGCTTGCCTAGTATGCACGAAGACCCGGTTCAATTCTTCGGTACCACATACATCGAAAAAAGCTGGAAGTGGTGCTGAGGCTCAAGTGGTACAGTGCTAAGCCTTGAGAAAGTCCAAGGACAGTGCTCAGGCCCTGAGCCCAAGCCCAGGAGTGGCAAAAAAAAACAACATAGGGAATAACCTTAAAGATATGGATATAGGTAACAACTTTCTGAATAGAATAGAATAGAAAATAATAATGATTACAAAATATTAAAAGCTTCTTTGCAACAAATGAAGCAATTACTACAATAAAGAGACAATTTACAAAATGGAAGAAAAATCTTTGCCAGTTACTTATCAGATAAAGAATATTCACCCAGCAATTCCACTACTTGGCATTTACCCAACCATCCAGAAACTAGGGCGTACTAAATCCACTAGCACAACAATGTTCATTGCAGCATTATTCACCATAGCAAAGATATGGAACCAACCTAGATGTCCCTCAGTTGATGAGTGGATCAACAAGATGTGGTATTTGTACACAATGGAATTCTATGCTGCTGTCAGAAAAAACGACATCGCCCCATTTATAGGAAATGGAAAGACAGAAAAAAATCATATTAAGTGAAGTAAGTCAGACTCAAATGAACTTAGGCTCAATGGCTTCCCTCATTTGTCATAATCAGTAGAAACCTTGGGCTCTACTAGCAGAGATCTGCAATAGAGCAAAATCTTGATACATAAGGCCATATAGTATGAAGCTAATTGAAAGGACCTCCAGGATATTGAAACAAAATCCATATAATGAATACACTATGTTATCTCTCTTCTCTTTTGCTGTCCCTTGGTGATATCATATTGTTACAGTATCTCACTTTGTTATCTGATATACTGGGTATATTTGTATTTGGTTATTTGAAATTGGATAGGGAAGGGGGGAAAACAAGATGAGGGGTGGGGGTGGGGGGAGGGTAATGGGGACCAAGACATGTGAAAGGGTATCAATGTATGTGAACTAATGCACCTTCTATCTGGCAAATATCATGTAACCTTTCTATTAATTACAATAAAAATATTTTAAAAAAGAATATTCAGAACATATAAGGAGCTACAAAGATAAACACCAAAAGAACAATCTAATTAACATAGTGAATTGCATAGTGAGTTCTCAAATGAAGGAGTAAAAATGGCTAATAAATGAGGGAATGTTCAACATCTTATTATAAAGGAAATGCAAATCAATATGTCACTAGATTCTATCTAACACAATCAGATGGTTATCACCAAGAAAATAACAAATGATGGCAAGGACATGGGGGAAGTAGGACATTATACGCTGATGTTTGGAATATAAATTAGTGTAGCTGTTATGGAAATCGGTATGGAAGTTCCTCAAAAATCTGAAAATACAACTACCATATGATCCTGCTATACTACTCATGAACATACATCTGCAAGAAATTAAGTCAGTATACAGAGATAACTGCATGCCCATGTTTACAGCAACACTACTCACAATGGCACAACCCAGGTGTAGATCAGCTGACATATAAACACAACTGAGTGTTACTCAACCCCAAAAGAATGAAATTATGTGTTTATAGGAAAATTGAAGGAATCAGAGCTCATCATGTTAAGCAACATAAGCCAGACTAAGACAAATATCACATTTTGTCTCTTATATGTGGAATTTGTAAATTAAGACACGAATGACATGACAGACACTCAGCTGTAAAATCAGCTCCTCAGGAAACAGAGATCAGGAGAGTCATGACTTGATGCTAGGCTGGAGGAAAAGTTAGTGAGATATTATCTCAACCAGTAAGCTTGGCATGTGGCAAATATCTGGGATCCCAATTACATGGGAGGCTGTAAAGAGATGATCACAGTCTGAAGCCATCCATAGGGAAAAAATGCAAGATTCTACCCCCAAAATAACTAAATCAGAAAAGGAATGAGTACTTGGCTCAAGTAGTAGAGTTCTTGCCTAGTAAGTGAGAGGTTTTGAGTTCAAATCCAAGTACCTGGGACAAGAGTAATGACAGGAATATAAAATGGGGACTACTTTGGAGGTGGTAACCAGTGAAGTGGGGAGGACAAATGGAGAGGGTAGAGCAATGCAGTAAATATTGTCAAAGTACTTTGTACACATCTACATAAACAATAATGAAACCTGTCAAAATCATTTTGAATGGGGAGAAGGCTATAATAAGGAGTAATAAAGATTATATTTATAACCAAAATCCACTATATGTATTTAAATACCACAATGAACCCCCCATTGGTGTATTAATGTACAGCAATAAAAATAAAATTTCAAAAGTGAGAGTAAAAAACTAATTTATACCACAAATTATCCCTAGTTCTCAAGAACTGTTGGAAATTCCTCTGGAAGGACAAACAAAAGGAGAAATCAATAAAATGTAATTACTAATAGTGATCCCATTTCCCACCCTTCAGAAGAAGGGTATACTTTAACAAGGCACTTCAGGATCTGTTTCTAGCTATAATTTACATATTTTTTCATATAAATGGCTCAGAATATGGTAAGTGATTAATAAAAATTTGGATTATCACGAGAGGTTATATTTCATCCCTATATTTTAAAAGACTGACATAGTATAGGATTGATTACAGCCTAACATTTTTCTCCCACATTCTGCCTAATTTGGGCATGTTTCCCACTCATGTAAAAGGCTAAAAAATACTTTATTTTTCCAGGGAGGACACCAAGTCCAGATAAATCTATTGTGAACTGAAATTAGAAGAATTTAATAAAAGTATGCATACTAGATGTATTAACTCTTCAAGTCTTCTTCTGTTTAGGACTGACATAGCCAAGAAATGGAAGTGTCCAGGGGATGAGATAGGCCGTGAAGAAAAATCCAAAGTCATTGATACGTGAAGATCACCAACTGGATGGAACAGCCAGATCATTGTACCATGAAGCTCATATTTGGCAAGTCCTGTCTATTCCTATACTCTAAGAGTCAGCTTTTAATCACTAATTCTTAAATATAAGCAGATGATTGATATCAAATATCTGCAGAAAATGTTCAAACCTAAAATAGAAAATAAATACAAATAGAAAAGCAACCTCAAAGAAGCAAACTAGACCTGTACTAGGGAAATTTTCAAATTTTATATTGTTAATGTCATCAGAATGATAAATGTATTCCAGAAATATTTAAATACTTAATATACACCATGTACTGTTTGAGGTATTCAAAAATATCACGGGTGAGGAGTGACCAAAGAAACTTTATTTTTATAACATCTGTCGATTTTCACATTTAACATCTGTCTATTCACACATGGCTTCTGTAGGAAAGATGCCAGTCTGGAATATGTCTAAAATTTCAGATTTCCTCTTAGCTACCATCCCTAATACCCCTCCCAGAAAATGCTATGTGTCTTTCTATATTTGGTTGCTATTGAAAAATCTTTTCCTTGTCTTCATAAATCTCTTCATTTCCTTTAAAGGCAAGAAATATTGACCTAGCCTCATTTTATCCATTTTATGTCTCCTTGTCCACCATAGCACCTAAACAAATTGTCATATGTTTAGCAGGTACACAAAAAATAGTTGAATTTAGTGAAAAATATTCCCTTATAATACTTTCAGCCCACCACTTACTTAAAATAGATTCATTTTTTTCAGTGTGCTCTGATCAATCAAAAGAAAAAGGAATTGTGCACCTTTAACACAAAGTAAAATTTTAAAAAATACTTTGGCTGGATAACTTCTTGCACATTGATACCCCTTCTCATGTTTTTGTCCCTGTTTCCCACCCCCCTCCCATGAATAATCTTGTATAAACTTGAAGATGAAAACGTACCTACTAATAAAAATGCCTGCCTCTTAGAAGAGACTAGAAGTAGGAAGTAAGTGGAGAAGAATGTTTTTCCCTAAATACAAATCTCCATATCATGACCCAACAGTAGATTTCTTCCTGAAGCTTAAAGTTAAGGTGGGACACCAAAGATCAGCAAGAATTTTGTCAAAACAAGAAATTTTACAAGGGCAATTAGAAGGAAAATAATAAATATAAAATCATACCAAACAGATTTCAAATTTCAGGTTAAAACTGTTATTTAATTCTAAATTCAGAAAGCATATTAATAATTCCCCATGTTTAAGTTAATTTTCTGTTGGGCACTGGTGGGTCATGCTTGTAATCATTGCTACTCAGGTGCCTGAGATCTGAGGATCCCAGTTCAAAGTCAGACTAGGTAGGAAATACTATGAGATTCTTATCTTCAAATGATCACCAGAAAATGGGAAGTGGAACTGTGGTTCAAAGTAGCAGAGTGTTAGCCTTGAGCCAAAGAGCTCAGGGACAGTGCCCAGGTCTTGAGTTCAAGCTCCACAACCAACAAAAAGTAAATTCTTAATTTTATTCAAAGCTATGCACTAATCACTGGATCTCAGCCTCTTGTTATCTTCATCCAAAATCACTAGAAATTTCCAACCAAAATATTACTATTTACCAGATTTTGTTTTAAAGTCCATTCAAAGCAGTTTAAGAAGAATAAATAAGTATAACCAACTACAAGATTTATATGTTGGAAATTTTTAATTCCATTAAAGTACAAGATCTAAATAAATGAAAATGTAGTCTATATTTGGAAATGTATGGGTATTAAAACAGCCATACAAATCAAACTTCATCTATAGATTCAATGAAACCACAGTTGAATATTTTTTGCTAGTACCAGCATTTGAACTCAGGCCTCATAGTTGGTGCGCTACCACTTGAACCACACATCCAGCCCTCCTTTTTGCTGGTTCATTAGAGATGGAGTTTTATGGACTTTTCTCCTGGTCTTCCTCACACAATGATCCTCCAGATCTTAGCCTGTTGAGTAGCTAGGATTACAAGTAGGAGCCACCTATGCCTGGTTCTGGATTTCATTTTTTTTTTCAGAAATTGGAAAACTGATTCTAAATTTTGTCTAGAAATATAAGAGAATAAGAATAAGCAATAATCTAGAAAATAATAAATTAAGAGGACTCACTTTCTGACTTCAAAACTTACTACAAATCTACAATTATTAAAGCATTGTGGTACTGACATAAAGACATATAAATCAATGGAAAAGAATTGAAAGTCCTTACATTTCTCATAAATTGACTATCCATATCAGTGCCAAGAAAACTAAGTGGGGAAATAATAGTCTTTTAAATAAATGGTATTAAGACAGTTAGATATCCACATGCAGAAAAATGAAGTTGTGGACTTCTATCACATATATAGAGAAATTATCACAAGGTGCACTATTGATGCAAATATAAGACCTGAAATCAAACTTTTAGAAGATCAGGAAAAGTTTGTGACCTTTAGCTAGGGGACAGTTTCTTAGCTATGACACAAAAAGTACATGTGACAAAAGAAAAATAATTGGAATTTATAAAACTTTAAAAAATTTGCAATTCAAAATACAAAATATAAAATGTGAAAGGAAAGCTTAGTATGGTACCTCAGGTCTATAATCTCAACTACTTAGAAGATAGAAATATAAAGACCATGGTTAGAGGCCAGCTCAAACAAAGTTAGTGAGACCTTATCTTAAAGTACAAGCCATATAAGATGGCTCACACATAATCTCAGCTACAGAAGTATAGCAATCCAAGGCCAGGCTGGGCAAAAAGTCTGAGACACTATCTGAAAAATAACTAAGGCAAAAAGGCTAGAGGCATAGCCCAAGTGATAGAAAATGTGCCTAGCAACTCCAAGGCCTGAGTTCAAGCCATAGTACCATTTAAAAAAAATAAGA
This sequence comes from Megascapheus bottae, assembly GCF_031878675.1. NCBI lineage: Eukaryota > Metazoa > Chordata > Mammalia > Rodentia > Geomyidae > Megascapheus > Megascapheus bottae. Next base: position 5,481,781 of record NC_143547.1, on the reverse strand, counting down.
CTGTTGGGCATAGTGGCTCATGTCTGTAATCCTAGCTACCCAGGAGGCTGAAATTTGAGGATCAAGGTTCAAAGCCAGCCTGAGCACTAAAGGCCCTGAGACTCTTACCTCCAATTAACCTCTAGAAAACTAGAAAATGGGAAATGGGGCTTGGCTCAAAGGTAGGGTGGTAGCCTTGAGCTGAAAAGCTCAGGGACAATGCCCAGGCCCAGGGGTAGGGCAGTAGCCTTGAGCTGAAGAGCTCCGGAAGAGCACCCAGGCCAGAGTTCAAGCCACATGACCCACAAAATAATAATAATAATAATAATAATAATAAAGAAAGACAATAGGACAACCAAAATGAATGAGAAGAAACACTGAAATTAAAATATCTAAAAAGGAACTTATATCCAAAATATGTAACAACTCTTTCAAATCAACATTAAAAAGGCTATTATTTCAGTCTAAAAATAGGCAAAGATATTGAACAGACCATTTTTCCATGTTGAAGAGACATAAATATGGCCAATAGGCACAGGGGAAAGATGTTCAATATCATTAGTCATTAGAAATGCAAATCAACACCACAATGGCAATATTAATTCATACCATAGGAATAGGTAAAACTTTCTTGTTGTGTTTAAATAAAACCTTACAATGAATTTACATACATGTGTCAAAAGATGAAACTTAGGAACTGGAGTATGGCTCAGCACTTGGTTCTTGCCAAGCAAGGCACAAAGCCCTGAGTTTGAATTCTGTATTGCTGCCAGGCATGGGTGGCTCACACTGGTAATCTTAGCTACTCGAGAGTCTGAGATGGACAGATCATGGTTTGAAGCCAGCCCAGACAATAAGCCTGTTAAATTTTTATCTCCAATTAATCACAGAAAAAAAAGATGGAAATGGAACTGTGGAAATGGAACTGTAGCTCAATTGGTAGAGTGTTATACTTGAGCAAAACATGCTCAAGGAGAGTGCCTAGGCCTTGAGTTCAAGCCCTAGGTCTGGCAAACAATCACAACAAAAACAACAACAACAACAACAAAACCACCCATTTCTCTTTTTGCCAGTACCAGAGTCTGAACTATGGGTCTTGTGCTTGGTTGACTTTTTTGCTCATGGCTAGTGCTCTACCACTTGAGCCACACCTCCAGTTTGACTTTTCATTGGTTAATTGAATGGTGTCGCCCAGACTTTTCTGCCTGTGCTATCTTCAAATCATGATCCTTTAGGCTTCAGCCATGCAAGTGGCAAGATTACAGGCATAAGCTGTCAGTGCCTGGCTAAAAGATTCATTTTTAATCTTACTTAAAAATGCATTTAACTATTGTAGTGAATTTAACTGTCCTGAAAATATAAAATATATTAGATTTTCATACTTCTTATGAAAGTTCTTATCATTTATTTCATTTTAAGATTTATTATAAGCAATTTACATATACAAGTTGAGGTGATAAAATTCTGAACAATATTTAAAAGATGCATGGCGAATTGTTACAGTGAATTTCAATGCATTCAAAATTCTTTCATGAAGTATATTTTAATACTATTCAGTAATCTTTCCTAAGACTGCATTTTAAATCTCATTCTGGGTTTACAAACAATTGTGGGAAAGATGATCCTTTTAATTTTACCCATAGGATGCACTGTAAACTATAAACTCAAAATTGATGTGCTTTATTTATATTTTCATCCTTTTTTGGTATTAAATTCAAAGTTTTATTAAAAGGTGCTTACACATAAAAAAGACAATAACATGGATTTCAAGGATGTGAAGAAACTGTAATCTTCATACATTGCTAATGACACTGTAAACTGGCACAGCTGCTTTGGAAGATAGTCAATCTATAATTGCCGTAAGAGCCAAAAATTCCACTCTTATGTATATACTAAAAAGGAAACTAGATGTTGAATGTTCACTAGATGTTGAATGTTGTTTAGAATACTCAAAAATGGAAACAACTCAAATGCCCAACAATAGATAAATCACCAAACAACTGGACTATAGCCATAAAATGGGAAATTAAAAATGGAGTGCTGATTTATGCTACAACATGAGTGGACCTTGAAAGTATTATGATATACGAGAGAAGCAGACACAAAAGACCACATATTGTATGATTCCATTAGTATGGAATGTGCAGAACAAGCAGATTCATAGAAACAGAAATTTAGTGATTTCTGTGGACTTAGAAAGAGAATGAAGAATAACTGCTAATAGATATACATTTTGGCAGGGGAGGGGCACTTAAAGTATTCCAGAATTAGATAATGTTGATATTATATAACACTGTGAATTGTATTATATACCACTGAATTGTATACATTTGTATACATTGTATACATTTTATAGTACTTGGATTATCTGAATAAACCTCTCATTGAAAAAAAAAATAAAACTGCTCCAGCTGGCTGAATATTGTGTAACCAAAAGTTTGGTTATGGTGCAGGAATTCAACAATCCTACTTAATTTTTAGATCCTGGTAAATTTCCAAAGGGAACAACTAGCTTACATGGGAATAAGAAATCCTCAAGGAAGAGTTATCTGTGTAGGTAAATTTATCTTCTGTAGAATATGAAAATAAATTTGGTCTTTACTTATTCCTCCAGTTACAAGGAGAAATATTCTTAATAGAAAATACAGAACAGAATCCACCCAATAAATATTCACACTTGCCAATAAAGCCAAAACCCTCAAGACATTTTGCCTAATTTCTTATCTCACAACGGATGTTTGGGAAGCCCTCCAAAAGTTTTCCTCTGTTTTGCAGGGGTGTTGAAAAGTGATCTTACTTTCTGAAAGAACACTCTAGAATGCTTCTGTCATTTCAACTGCATTCCAGGAGGTGGTAGCAGATGGTCATAAAGATACCCTGAACACAGAATGGTAGGCAAGTCTGAGATAGATAAATTCATCCCGGAAAAATATCTCTCATGTACCATCATTACAAAGAGTGCAAAGGAAATGTTTGTAACAGGCAATATCTGTGCATGAGGAAAATATTTTAAAGATATAGCAGGTATCCCATGCAAAGTCTATCTGTTTTATCCCCACTTACACTTCTTTCCCCAGAAGCAACCATCAATACCAATTTAAGTATTCTTCCTGAGATTATCTATACATTTACAAACATACATATTCCATACTGTATATTCTTCATTTTTCTCAGATAACTTTCAAGATAGTACACATACATTTTTCTTCCAAGCAGCTTCATAAGATTCCATAGTATGGATGTAGTAAAATTTCTTTGTTTTTTTTTGGGGGGGGGTTGGTCATGGGGCTTGAACTCTGGGGGGTAGTAAAATTTCTTAATCACAGAATGAATTTCTATTATCTGCATGTCTAAAGAATAAAGAAAATTTGCAATTCATAGGAAGAAACTACTGATAGACATATATTGTTTAGCTATCACAAATTTCACTCTCCTCTTTAAAATCATGAGGATGTCACTGGGAAATGGCTGCCCTGCCTGCCAGCTAAATACATGTGAGAGAATAAGTTTCCTTTGTTTGATGTGAGTAGAAACGGCAGACGGGATGAAAGTTCGTGGTTTGAAGCTTTAAAGGAATGGCTATATCTCCTCACACAATCTCTTTCCTTTCTGCTAAGATATCTAATACCAGGAACAGAAAGGCTATTGTGGCATACACTGGCAGAGATAAGATTTTCTATCATCACCATGGCCCCCTCAGGCTACAAACCTTAGACTTAGCTTTGAAAGAGACAGGCCAGAGTCAAGAGTAGAAGGAAAATTGACATCCAATGGAAGAGAACAAAACTGGATTATTACAAAAAAATATATCATTTTAGGCCAGGAGTTTGGCCTAGTGTTAGAGTGCTTGCCTAGCATGCATAACACTCTGGGTTTGATTCCTCAGTACTGCATCTACTGGAAAAAGCAGGAAGTGGTGCTGTGGCTCAAATGGTAGAGCACTGAGTTCAAGCCCCAAGACTGGAAAAAAATAATCAGTAAAAAAAATACCATTTTAAGGAAACAACTGTTTCAGTGAGGAATGGGATATTAGATTCTAGAAATGATTGGCCTCATATTGCAAGTTTTTCAGGTTAAAAGAATAGACCTATAAAACCTGATTGATCATCAGTGGGCAAGTTTGAGTCTTCAGGCTTGTAGATTTGTATTACCCCTGACTTAGACTTCGTGCATATTTTTTGTCATCTCTCAACCATAGCACCTATAATGAGACTATGAGGGGACAGATCTAAAAACTGAATCAGCTATAAAAAAATACAATGTATCCATTACAATGTGAACAGATTATATCAACTCCTCCTAAAACAAGCTCACATTTAAAGTTTGATGTCCATTCCTAGAACCCTGGGATTCTAGGATCCTATAAACCACACATCCATGTTCTCCTTACAGATTATCAAAATGGAATCCAACTGTCCCATATGATTTCCAAAGATGACCTTGGTCATTTTTATTAATTTACATTTAAATCATCCCTTTGTTCTTCCATATGTTACCTTTTCTCAGAAAAATTGAAGCTATTAATGCCACCCACTCCTAAGCTATTCCTTTAAGTGCTACTTGAATCCATCAGTGAGACACTGTGGGACTCTCCTTTCTTTGGCTCTACAGACTTATATTATATATATTTATTTTTGCTTTTGACTGTATATAAACATCTTCGCTCCTTTTTAACAACTCCCTCAGCTTTCTCTTCATGTTCTTCCTATTCTCTCATTTCTTCACATTTTCTTTCTATCCCACTTGAGACTACTCTGCCTCAGTAATTTCATTTCATTTGTTGTTTTTCACCACCTGTTGAGTCCCATTTTTAATTAATGAGCTTCAGTTAACCTTTCCATTTCAAGTCTATATCTTGCTTCATTTCATATTATCCTCCCTTATTCTTCTGCTGTTATACACAGAGTATATCCAGGTACAGTTGTTCTTAAGTGATGAAGATGGCAGAAATAAAGACTACAGGATCAAGAATGCAGAGCAACATAGCTAGTAAATTAATTAGGACGCCTACAGAATGGGAAAAGATATTCACCAACCATACAAGACACAAAGGCCTCATATCTAAGATATATCAACAACTCAAAAAATTGAATCAATCCCAAACTAATCTCCAAAGTAACAAGCATCCCATTAAAAGATGGGCCAAAGACTTAAAGAGAGTCTTCTCTGAAGAAGAAACAAAAATGGCCTATACACACATGAAGTAATGCTCAACATCTCTGGTCATAAAAGAAATGAAAATCAAAACAACTCTAAGATTCCACCTCACTCCAGTTAGAATGGCCAGGATCAGGAAAACTAATAACAACAGATGCTGGAGGGGATGTGGCCAGGAGGGATCACTACTACACTGTTGGTGGGAGTGTAAACTCGTTCAACCACTATGGAAAGCAGTATGGCAGAGCCTCAAAAGGCTAAACATAGAGCTTCCCTATGACCCAGCAATTCCACTGCTTGGCATTTACCCAACCATCCAGAAACAAGGGCATACTAAATCCACTAGCACAACAATGTTCATTGCAGCACTATTTACCATAGCAAAGATATGGAACTAACCCAGATGTCCCTCAGTGGATGAGTGGATCAACAAGATGTGGTATTTATACACAATTCAATTCTATGCTGCTGTCAGAAAGCATGACATTGCCCCACTTGTTAGGAAATGGAAAGACATAGAAAAAATCATATTAAATGAAGGAAGCCAGACTCAAAGGAACATAGGCTCAATGGTTTCCCTCATTTGTCATAATCAGTAGAAACCTTGGGCTCTCCTAGCAGAGATTTACAATAGAACAAAATCTAGAGACATTAGGCCAAATCATACGACACTAAATGTAAGGACCTCCAGGATAAGGAAACAAAAGCCATATAATGAGTGACTGTTGTCCTTAATGTACTATGTTATCTCTCATCTCTTTTGCTGTCCCTTGTTTATCTCATATTGTTACAGTATCTCACTTTGTTATCTGATATATTGGATATATTTGTTTTTTTATAACTCTTTTTTTATTGTAATTAGTAAAAGGGTTACATGATATTTGCCAGATAGAAGGTGCATTAATTCACATACATTGATACCCTTTCACATGTCTTGGTACCCATTGCCCTCCCCCCCACACCCCCACACCCGTCTTGGTTTTCCCCCCTTCCCTATCAAATTTCAAATAACCAAATACAAATAAATTCAATATATCAGATAACAAAGTGAGATACTGTAGCAATATGAGATAATCAAGGGACAGCAAAGGAGATGAGAGACAACATAGTACATTAAGGACAACAATCATTCGTTATATGGCTTTTGTTTCACTATCCTGGAAGTCCTTTCAATTAGCTTCATACTATATGGCCTTATGTATCAAGATTTTGCTCTATTGCAGATCTCTGCTAGGAGAGCACAAGGTTTCTACTGATTATGACGAATGAGGGAAACCATTGAGCCTAAGTTCCTTTGAGTCTGACTTACTTCACTTAATATGATTTTTTCTATGTCTTTCCATTTCCTAACAAATGGGGCGATGTCATTCTTTCTGACAGCAGCACAGAATTCCATTGTGTACAAATACCACAACTTGTTGATCCACTCATCAACTGAGGGACATCTGGGTTGGTTCCATATCTTTGCTATGGTGAATAGTGCTGCAATGAACATTGTTGTGCTAGTGGATTTAGTATGCCCTTGTTTCTGGATGGTTGGGTAAATGCCAAGTAGTGGAATTGCTGGGTCATAGGGGAGTTCTATGTTTAGCCTTTTGAGGCACTGCCACACTGCTTTCCATAGTGGTTGAACGAGTTTGCACTCCCACCAACAGTGTAGTAGTGATCCCTCCTGGCCACATCCCCTCCAGCATCTGTTATTATTCGTTTTCCTGATCCTGGCCATTCTAACTGGAGTGAGGTGGAATCTTAGAGTTATTTTGATTTTCATTTCTTTTATGACCAGAGATGTTGAGCATTTCTTCATGTGTCTACAGGCCATTTTTGTTTCTTCTTCAGAGAAGACTCTCTTTAAGTCTTTGGCCCATTTTTTAATGGGATGGTTGTTACTTTGGAGATTAGTTTTGGAGTGATTCAATTTTTTGCGTTGTTTATATATTTTAGATATGAGGCCTTTGTCCGTTGTTTGGTTCGTGAAGATCTTCTCCCACTCTGTAGGCTTCCTAATTAATTTACTAGTTTCTTTGTCACCTTGCACTAGAATTAACTCCAAATGGATCAAAGACCTGGAGGTAAAAGCTGACACACTGAAAACTTTACAGGAAAGAATAGGAGATACACTAGGCCTCCTTGGCACAGGTAGAAACTTTCTTAATACGGACCAAGAATCACAACAAATCAGAGAAAGGCTGGATAAGTGGGACTGCATTAAACTGCGGAGCTTTTGTATGGCAAAGAACATAGCTAGTAAATTAATTAGGAAGCCTATATTGGATATATTTGTATTTGGTTATTTGAAATTGGATAGGGAAGGGGGGAAAACAAGATGAGGGGTGGGGGTGGGGGAGGGAAATGGGGACCAAGACATGAGAAAGGGTATCAATGTATGGGAATTAATGCACCTTCTATCTGGCAAATATAATGTAACCCTTCTATTCATTACATAAAAATATATATAAAAAAAGAATGCAGAGCAGCAGGTTATATTAGCTTCTCCTCAGCCACCCTGACACTCTTAAAAGCCTAGGAGAAAGAAAGTCCAGAGCTAAGGCAATGAAGAAGAAATTAAGTGGTATCTGTAGTCACACAGAGATAAAGTGACAGAAACTAGCCGAATTTTTGAATAGGTGGTTCACAAAAGAAGAAATAATAGTGACCAATGATTATAAGAAAAGATGTGTAGCTGTACAAGGAATGAAGGTAATACAAAATTTTGCTTTCCACATAGGCAAGAATTAAAAAGTGGACCGCATGATGAGAACATGAAGAAACATTGTATAACAATGTTAGTAATGAGACAAATAGATAGTTTTTGTACAGCAGTCTGGCAACAATAAGTCTACACTTCAAATATTAATAACCTTGAGAATTAGTGCAAGAAAATTAAATGAGTGACCACTGATGACTTACTCCTATAATTTGAGTTCTGAGGATTGTGATTCAAAGCCAACCCAGGCACAAAAGTCCCTGAGACTCTTATCTCCAATTAACCTCCAGAAAACTGGGAAGTGGTATGGCTTAGGTGGTAGAGCACAAGCCACGAGCTTAAGAGGTTAGGGACAGTGCCCAGGCTCAGAGTTCAAGTCCCACAACTGACAAAAAAAAGCCATAAGTAGGCCTGTGGCGCAGTTTGTTAGAGTGCTAGCCTTGAGTAGAAAAGCTCAGGAACGGGGCTGGGAGTATGGCCTAGTGGTCGAGTGTTTGCCTAGCCTGCATGAAGTCCTTGGTTTGATTCCTCAGTTCTACATACACAGAAAAAGCCAGAAGTGGTGCTGGGGCTCAAGTGGTAGAGTGCTAACCACGAGAAAGCTCAAGGACATTGACCAAACCCCAAGTTCAAGCCCCAGGATTGGCTAAAAAATAAAAAAGAAGAAAAGCTCAGGAACAGTGCCTAGGCCTTGAGTTCAAGCCACATAGCCAACAAAAAAAAGAAAATAATTAAATTAGGAAATATATAGATATGAAATCACTGGTAACCTCTTGCATGTTTATAACCTAAGAGAAAAGTGAGGCTGTTGGAGAGTAAAGGAAGGTTTGTGCTTACTGAAAGAGAAGGAGGGGGAACAAAAAGAGAAGCAGACAGGAAAAGAAGAAGGCATAACAGGAATGAAACAGAGAAGGATACGAGTTGGCGAGAGAGGAGAAGCATCCATTGGTGAGGAAAGAATCAAAAGAGCAGGTGGGTAACAAATGGGTTATGGGTAAGCTTAAGAGGAAAACAGAGGAAGAAAAAAGAGATCTCCATCAATAGCTAATCAGTTATGGGACATCCATATCATGCAGGCATTAAAAGAAATAATGCAGTTCTCCATTATGAAGCATAAAGATGATTAATTGGAAAGATAAGGATACAGAATAAGTGTTTACCTACATTGATACACAAGCCAAGTGCAACAAAGCAGATCCTCTGTGAACCACGGTTCTCATAGGTGGACTCAACTGGCAAGTCTGGACTCTATTTCATGCATTTCTAGTTTGTCAGAATTATGAGAATTTCCAGCAATGTATGATATACCAAATTTTACCTCATTTGGACAGATTCTTATGCTTTCCTGTGAGAATGAATTAAGATAGAAACCAATGCCACCAGTTTTTCATACTGTAGAAACATTCTGTTCTTTATGTAATAAGTTGAAACTGTGCATTAAACATTTGTATATAAACTTGTTCTAAAAAGACCATTTGGATTTGGATTAAGGTATGGAAACAGGTACCACCTGACATGCTAGTTTTTTGTCCCAATCTTAGCTATATCTGGAAATACCACAAGTGTCTTCACCATGGCAAAGGACATTGCCTAAATTCTGATTCTCCCTAAAGGAGCCAAACATAGAGATGTGCAAATAAGTGTTTTATTTTAGAGGAAAAATGAGACAGGATGGGAAGGAACACAAAGAATAAAAACTCTGCTAATGAAGAGAACACTAAGACAGCTGGAGTTCAGTCCTGCAAACATTCATAACAACCTTCAAGAAAAAAAATCACAGAATATTCCCCTGGGGTCAGGAGAATTAGAGGGCTTTTATATTCATCAGTCACATGATGATCTGGAGAGCAATAATTCTCTGGTAGTTTCGGGTCACAACAGTATGGGCCTCAGGGTCACATTAAGGTCTATGAGCCAAACAGGGTGACATGTATACCATGTTTATCATATTGCTGAAACCTTACAACTGTATAAAGTTACTATTGCCTCTATTTTACACATGTGTAATCAGAAATATTAAACCACTTGCTGAAAATCAAGCAATTCCAAAGGCAGTGAAACTGAGCAACAAGTTTTGTCTTCCACTGTGTGATATAATGGTGTAAAAACGATAGCATGCCAATTTTCAAGCACAGCTGGTATCTCCTTGTTGTGTCACAGAGCCTGAAGTGCATGTACAGTTCTACCCTCCCTCTTTGCAACTGAAAAGTGTTGACATAGCTGCCCAGATTGCCTTAATCTTCTTGCCGCCATAAATTTTTTCTAGCTCATAATGCACCAACTATGTGCAATTTTTATAACATCATCACCTGTGTCTACTCCCACTCGAAATGCCAATTCTTATGAAATTATGTCAGAATTTGCAGCAGAGTATGGGAGGCAATTTAAAAGAAATATTTGTCTGATGAGTTCATTTCAAACAAACTTCATAGCATTCCAGATTCTAGTATATTAAAAAATAATCTATAAATTTACCATGAGGCAGTTACTTTATTAGAATAAATAAAACATGCTGAGCTGTGCCAGGTGACAGGGGTCATGCTAATATGAGAGCAAATCAGAATCTTTTCTTAGGAGAAAGGATTTCTTAAAAATCTACAAACACTAGCATCTGAAGTTGGCGGGATATAAAAACACACAGATATAGAATGGGTTTCAGAAAATAACAATATTGATAGCTAGCCCGCCATAGTCAGTACAAAGGTTTTTTAGAACAGTGCTGTATCCTATCACCTGCACTGAAGTAAGGACACTTGTCTCACTGTCTGCCCTTAGCTTCCCTAGGAGAACAAACATATCCATCTATAGGAAGCCAGGGAGCAGCCAGGCCTCTCTGACTTCCCCTACCACCAGCCCAGCTATACAGCTGGTAGCTCAACAAAATCCCACTGATAGAAGCTCCAGTGTAGCCGACCTGAAGGTTTCCTGGCCTTATCCCCCTCTAACTAGCACTCATCAATCTAATTTAGAGGCCCTTTACATTAAGCCATATGGATCACAGGATCTTCTCCACAAGGATAAGGTGTTAGAGAAGGGCCTGGCCAACAGCTGGTCTCTAAGATCTTACATGGAAAAACTATGTAAGTGTGTAAGAAAATGGCTGACAGGGATCTTATTTACAAATTACCATGATGCAGAGAACAAGACTTTAGCCAAGCACGCAGTGGAAGCATTTTTTATCCCCTTGATAGAGATGTTCATAATTCTTGAGCTACAGCAAGTATGGGCAAGGATCCAGACCCATATGCTGTGCATCTGCTTGGATTGCTTTCCTGCCCCCTAAAATACCACAGCAACATGAAGACCATCATGGGAAAGGAAACTGCCAGATCTGTTTTTTTCCCCCAAGTCACAGAGGCCTTTGTAAATGATACACCTCAAGGCTCCAACAGCAAAGGGAGGGGCTCAGAGGACAGGGAGGCACTTCACCTGGCTCAGTGGGCTGGAAGACTTTATTCAGATCCAAGGAAGAGGCTCTGGAATGGGTTTTCTGTGGCCGCGGTGGTGGGGTGGGTGGGTCCTCACCCCTTTTCATGGCCTCTTCTATGGAGGTGCTAGAGTAAGATCTGCAGCAAAATAAGTGAAAGTCAGAGGGAAAGAGGAAAGCTTTACTCCCAGATGTTGGGTAGAAACAGAAAGTACCCCCAAGTCAAAGTAACTGCAGAGAACTGATGAGCTACCAAGGGCCACTACTATCTCTTGGATATTACTATGTATAATAACTGTCAAGATACATCCTTGAGTGGGGAAATTTTTTTGAGATAAAGTCTTGCTATGTAGCCCAGGCTGAGGTCAAATTCAAGAAGTTTTTGCCTTGGTCTCCCAAGGGCTGGTATAACAAATGTCCACCACCAAACCCAGCTTGGGAACTTTAAACCTCTGGATTCTTAATTATGTCATAGATATAAATTTACCCTCCACCTTCCCCCAAAAAATTCATGTAAATTCAGATCAGTTTCTATTAGAGTTGGTAATAAGAACATCATGTAATCCCTTCGGTTTAATTATTTCCATGCTAAAATAGAAAGATTTCATGGTATTAATTGATTGTAAAACCTCATCTCCTGCCTACTGCAAATGTGATGACAGGCACATGTGGAATTGAGATAAATAAGATGAGACTAAGCATTATATATTGAAGGGAATATGTCACTTATGGAATTTAGAGAGGGAAATACATCAATCAAATGGAAAGGTTTGGTTTGTCTTGTCCTGGGAAATAAAGGCATCGGGAAATATTCAACACAAAAGCCTCATTTTAACATTCACTAAAGTATAGCCAGGCAATGCTAACTAAGCAACTTCTGATACTGTAACTCCAACAATGGCTTGGAAAAAAGCAATAAATAACTTGCCAAAATTCACAAAGCTAGATAGTTACATAGGTTCAATTCAAACTCCAGTCTTTTTCTAAATTTAATTTTTTTCCCAGTCCTGAGCTTGAACTCAGGCGTGGGTACTGTCCCTCAGCTTCTTCTGCTCAAGGCTAGCACTGTACCAGTGGAACCACAGCACCACTTCCAGCTTTCTCTGTTTATATGGTACTGAGGAATTTAACCGAGGGCATCATACATGCTAGGCAAGCACTCTACCACTAAGCCACACATACCACTAGCCCCAAAGTTTAATTTTTTTAACAATCCTCCATGCCTATGAACCACAGAAGAAATTCGTTGGCAGTAACAGCTAGAATATGTTAGAAATCTACATATTTTATTTAATTAATTCAACTCCATAGATCAGGAAAAGGATGCAGGAAGTGGATGTACACATCTCTTTCAACCAACTTCATGTCCTAGATACAAATTAACCACAGAAAATTGTTCTTTCTCTTTAGCCATAAGAGTGGCACTGAGGAAATTACAACCTATCAATTGATATTAAGCCTCATCAGTTCTTGATAGTTGATTTTTGACACAGCAACTTTTTTTTATGTAAATAAGTTTCTCAAGGTTTCTTTGTGGCAGTCAAGGGTTTTGTCTGTCTTGTATGCTTTTAATCTTTAACAAAACCACCATAATGGCACATGATATACTCTGGAGTAGTCCCTGCATCATAACTAACAACATGAGCAAAACAGACAAGCAGGAACTAGTAGAGAAGAAAGCTTTTATACTTTAAACCAGAATCAAAAAGAACCAACATGAAAAGACAATATGCTTTTTAAAACTAGAGTCCCTCTGTGGAGGTTTTTAAAGAACTTCCTATGCCATATACAGCTTTGGTGACATCTACTCAAGTAAGAACAATGTGTATATGCAAATAAGGTGTACACACACATATAGTTAAACACACTATCTCATACTATAGACCTCATTTCCATTTTAATTCTATTTATAATCTGTGTGTTCATATTTTCAGAAAAATACTGAATACCAATCATTAAATCATAAATTACCCAGGCATCAGTGGCTTATGCCTTAATCCTAACTACTCAGGAGGCTGAGATCTGAGGACTGCAGTTCAATGCCTGCTAGGGAAGCAAGATTATGAGACTTTTATCTCAAATAATCTACTCAGGAAAAGCTGGAAGTGGCGCTATGGCTCAATGACTAGAGCACTAGCCTTGAGCACAAAGAGGCTCAGGGACAGAGTCCAGGACCTGAAATCAAGTCTCAGAACTGTAAACAAACTAATTTACATGTCTAGGGAATTGTCAAAAGGACAGACATGGTAATATTAGAATAGTGATTTTTTTTCCTTTCCCTCACATTTCCACAAATACTTATTATCTGAGAAAAGGAGAAATAAAATGATTGGATACTCCACTTCTACCTTGCAAACAAAATGATAGTGACTATAGCTTTTCTTCTTATTGAAATTAATTATTTTAATATGGGAATATAGCCAGATTCTGAGTGCTTATACTACAATCTACTCAGAAGGCTGAGATGTGAAAGACTACAGTTCAAGGCAAGCCTGGGCAGAAAAGTTTATGAGGCTTCATCTCCAAAATAACCAGCAAAAAGCCAGGCTGGAGGTGTAGCCTAGCTAGTACAGTACACAGCAAGCATGCTGAGCAAGTACAAGGCTTGAGCTCAAACTCTAGCATTCAATACATATGAATGTAAGTACCTGCCCCTCCTGTAAATAAGGTAACAGAACCTCAACTAAGAAAATGCAGATCGAACTCTTAGATTTATAGGGAGATGAGATTTATGTAAATATAGGTAATTCAAGAATATAAAATATAATTAGGCTTAAATTCATTTTGGGGGAAATGTGTCTTGCATCCAGAAGTCTTTAAGGCCCAGAGCAAAATTCACAAAACATAGTGTAAGACAGAACAGCCTATCATACACTGTAGTTGTATGGCTAAAAACAGTACTTTCAATAGCATGTCTATTCTTTAATGGATTAGTACTTGGTATTTTTCTATTTCTCCTGTGCTCTTCTAAGTGTGATGTCAACCAAAGCACTGTCTTACTGGTTTTCCCTCTTTCACTGATGACCCTTTTAAAAATGTGAAACTGCGAGGAGGGGCTAATATAGGCATAATCATACAGATCAAAAGTACTGTTTGTCTGAACCCTTGTATGTCCTTGAATCATATCACATCTGCAGCTTATTCCTCAGACTTATTTTTTTGGTGTTTGCATTGCCATGATAGAAAATCCCAGTCATCAGTTACCTTTTATCCATAATTCTCTCTTTCAAAAGTTTACTCTTGTTAGTTATTATTCTGCCCCAACTGAATCATCTCACAACCCACTCCCTCTCAAGGGCCTAGAAAGTATCAGTCACCATCATCTAGCACTAACAACCCAGAGACCAAAAGATCCCCCAGTGTTACTGCATGTTTAAGCAAGCCACTCATCAAAGCATAAAATGGCTTCTATCTTTAGTGTCAAATCCAAAGGCAAAACAGATCATGGTTTGAAGCTTGGGTTTCTTATTCTCAGGCAGAAATAGGGCACAAAAGTCAATGAAGCAGGAATTAAACAAACACTACCTGGATCTTGGTCTTCCTTTGAGACTGTTGGAATCCTTAGAAGTTGCTGAAATAAAGATTATTTGTTGTTTGCTTGGGTTTCATTTCTGCAGTTAAAACAGTAATATATGCAGCACCTGGGCTAGTACAGAACACATCAACAAGTAAATGTGAGAGTGAGATGTCTTTGTGGAGCTGTCTGGACCTTCCACATCTGAACCTTTTCCTAATACTATCTTTAATTGCTTTATCTAAAGGCTCAAGTAAAAGGAAAGAACCCCCAGAATATTTTATGCTTTGTCAGAACACTATCAGAGGAGCCATTCTCAACACTAAGTTCACTGATGGAGACATTCCAGGATAAAAAGACAACTAATAATGTTGTCTTTTTATTTAATGATGGATTCACACTTGTAAGCTTCTTAGTCTCTCATGATTCCTAATACAGATTTTGAATCAGTCTTTCCTGAGGAATGGGAAGAAATCTATCCAGCTACACATTTTCTTAAAATAAAATATTGTGGAACAACATGGTCTCAGAAAGCAAGACTCGTACAAGTAAGATAGAAAGAGCTATATAGTTTTTCCTATAAAAAATTCTTGCTCCCCATGTCTCTTAACCAAGACAGACTATTCCTTATAAGATGAAGACATTAAAGTATTTTGTTGATCACTCGACCTCCCCACATCAAATTTAAATAACTTTCTCACTACAAACACCCACAGAGCCTACTTGCCATGGTAAATTGTAAAAGGTAATTCAAAACAGTTACCAAAATTATTGACTCTCTCCTTTTTTTAGTTTTCCCAATCTTCTTTTTATGTTTTCAATTCTCAATAGAAGGCAACTTCAGAATCCAGTAGCTACGTTATGCTGCTGGCTCATGACTATACTCCTAGCTACTCAGGAAATTGAGGTCTAGAGTATCAGAATTTGAAGTCAGGCCGGGCACAAAAGTCTATGAGGGGGGCCGGGAGTTTGGCCTAGTGATTAAAGTGCTTGCCTAGCATGCATGAAGACCCGGGTTCGATTCCTCGGTACCACATACATAGAAAAAAGCCGGAAGTGGTGCTGAGGCTCAAGTGGTAGAGCTCTAGCCTTGAGAAAGTCCAAGGACAGTGCTCAGACCCTGAGCTCAAGCCCAGGACTGGCAAAAAAAGTCTATGAGGCTCTTTCTTCTAAACATCAGCAAAAAATTAAGGCTGGAGCTGTGGCTCAGTGGTAAAACATCAGGTAAGCAAGCACTACACTCTGAGTTCAAACTCCAGTACTAGCAAACCAAGAAATAAGAAAGGATATAATGGAATAAAATAGAATAAGAAACCAGAAGATTTGCAAGTTTTGCGAATCTTGCATCATAAGAAACTTATAGATCTGGGAGTTTGGCCTAGTGATAGAGTGCTTGCTTAGTATGCACGAAGATCCAGGTTGATTCCTCGGTACCACACACATAGAAAAAGCAGGAAGTAGTACTGTGGCTCAAGTGGTAGAGCTCTACCCTTGAGAATGCCAAGGAGAGTGCTCAGGCCCTGAGTTCAAGCTCCAGGACTGGCAAAAAATAACTTATAGAACAGTGCTACTTATGAGGAACAAAGATAATACAATTTATTTCTTTGTTTTCACAATTTTTTCCAAACAAAAATGTCTTACTGCATTATTAAATTCTCTTCTACATTGCTATACACATTGAAATGAAATTCCTCTTTAGTATAATGCAACCAAAAGTAATTATGATCCCTAAAATCCTTGGATTAGATAAGCAGGGCAAGAAGGGAAGCTAAAAGTTTTCATAATTGTTAACAAGGCCCAGGGCAAACGCTAAGAGATACTCCCTTTAGGCAGGTCAGTTGCAGAAAGAGCCATGTCTCTCAATCTAACTGCTTTGGTTTGCAATAATGAGAACACAGGCATCTTTCAGCTTCAACAAACTGAAATCCTGCCATACCTCCCAAAAAGTCCAAGGACTCCAAGTATGTCCTTGCTTGTATCGTACACTCACACATGAATATAGAAAGAAAAACATCTCCCTCCCACAAACTCCAGAGAGATAGGGGTAAAAAAGACAGAAACAGCTTGGGTGGGCCTCTCTTCCAGCCAAGAAGGCTGCCCTAAAGCTGAGAGGCCAGTATACGGCCAGACTCACCACAGAACTGGGGGCAGACCTCTGAGCAGGCTGACCACTGCTTTCAAGAAACATCTAGGTATTCCCCAAAACCAGATGATAAACTGTTCATTCATTTGTCAGTTGTCATTATCTGTTTCTTTTTCTTTTTTTGGTGGTGTGAGAATGGGTGTGGAAAGAGGTGTGATCCCTGCTAGTAACAGATAAATGAGTCAGATGAAGTAAGGGTGTGGATGAGCAGTGGAAAGACAGAACCAGAGAACAGGCCAGGAGTCTTGATGCCCATGTGGTACTCCTCCTCCCATAACATTAAGGATCTGTTAACTTCCTGAACCCCAGTTTCCTTACCTATACAGACAATAAAAATGAAGCCTTTTTTTGCCAGTCCTGGGCTTGAGCTCAGGGCCTGAGCACTGTTCTTGGGCTTTTCTCAAGGCTAGCACTTTGCCACTTGAGCCACAGCACGACTTCCAGCCTTTTCCTATGTATGTGGTACCAAGGAATCGAACCTGGGTCTTCGTGCATGCTAGGCAGGCACTCTACCACTAGGCTAAACTCCCGGCCCAATGAAGCCTTTTTTTAACTAGGGACAGATAAGGTGAAAATGAAGCCAGGTGCCTATGGCTCAAGCCTATATAATCCTTAGCTACTCAGGAGGCTGAGACCTGACGATTGTGCTTCAAAGCCCAGGCAGGAAAGCCCAGGAGACTCTTATCGCCAATTAACCACTAAAAAAAGCTGAAAGCAGAATGCTAAGCTTTGAACACAAAAGCTCAGGGACAGTGCCCAGGACCCAAATTCAAGCCCCAGGACCAGCGCGTACGCATGCACACATGCACGCACGCACGCGTGCGCACACACACACACACACACACACACACACACATACACACAAGGGAAAAGTGCAAAGCGAACTTTTCTAGCAGAGTTAAGATCATAGACTGATCCTTAGCAATGAGGCAACTCTATTACCATCAACAGAAGTTAGAAGACCTCACTGATGGTAAACCGGCATAAAACATCTCAATGTGATTCAGGGGCATCAAATCAAACATTAACACTGTACAGTGTGCAAAGCTGAATTAGGTTGCAATAGGAGGTTGGGTGAAGAATCTCAGAATCCTTTAATATATACACTTTCAGCAATTAAAAGGGAATAGCAGATGGAAAATATTTCATAAGGAATGTCCCCATTCCCTGACAACATAGTAGGCCCTCATCATTATATCACCTTCATTGTCATTTTTATCATCATCATCATCACCAACAACAACAACTACAGAGACTATAACAGGGAGATGCTTCTCCTACCTGCAAAATATTTCCAAAGTATCTCACAGTAAGTCTTCTAGAAAAGGTTCAACAACACTATCCTAGTTAACTCTGCCATCTACTTCTAAGTTCTGAAAATCTGATACTGCCTTTGGAGAGTGTAAATATCTGTTAAAAAAAAGTAACAATGGTGTGCTGTGTTGTGAATTCAAGCAAAAACTGAGAGAAAATATGACCACTGGGACACACTAAGTGTGAACTTTCCAGAAAATGGAAATGGAAAGAGAAAAGGCCTAAAAGATTAACCTTCCATAAAGCTGTGACTGAACTGAAGAAACTCCCTAATGAAGGGACTACAATTTTTAATTATCATCTTGAGATTCCTGTCTCTTCTGCAGTGGATCTGAACGTTCCTCAGGAAAGAAGTTACTAAATATGTTTGAGATGAAGTATCTCGTCACATCCAGAAAAGGGCATCAGTGGAATAATAAACAAATCAGAAAAACACACCATGCTCCCAGGCACAATATGAAATGAATTTAGATGCACTTCGTGAACTGCGGCACACCTGATAGATTTAGTTTAGGATGTCAAGTCCTAGTCAAGGAATGCTAAAAATGAGTTCTAAAACTTGTGACACAGAGAGCACATGATTTCATGAAAAAAAATCTCAGGGGAAAAACCAGAGGTATAATCCTTAAAACTTGTTAGAGAAACATCAGTTTAGCACCCCAAATTTAAGTTATTTTAATTAAGACTATAATATGGGCAAATTGTACAGTACAATATTTTTTTATTTATTTGTTCCATCAGGTAGTTATGTGCAATGGTTCCATTTCAGAGAATAAAAAATAATTCAGATTTTAAAAAGACTATAATATTAAGTTTACAAAACCTGAGAAACATCTACTTTAGTATCAGAACTTAGAGCAGCAAAGAACAATGCCCAGATGATACATATAGAGTATTTCCCTCTGATCAATGAATCTAAAAGAGTTTCAAAAGTCAGAATTTGGCTTGGATTTCCCACTGCTATTGGAGCCATGTGTAATCTTACCATCTTGGTTTTCTATTTTGTAGCATTAATTTCTAAAGGTAGTGGTTACCAAAATAGACTGCAAACCAGAGGGGCTAGAGATTTTCAGACTTTTCTTCACTAAAATCAGCTATATACTCTCATTCATATTTTTTTATTCTTCCCTCCCTACCTCTTTTCCTCTCTTTGCTACCTTCTCTTTCTCAGTCCTTCCCACTTCTTAACACTATCCTAGTCTCTTTTAAACCTTGACTGAACTTAGCATTTGGGAAATACATTATCACAGCATAAGCTTCAATGCTCAATTCATTCTTTTGTTCCAACTTTAAGCAGATAACCCAGGATGATAGCTAGCTAACAACAAAAATGCTATCTACTAATTCAATACGCAAGAGAAATAATAGTAAAAGAAAAATAGGAACTTATTTTATGTCCTCATAACTAGAGCTCCAAATATTAAGGACTTCTGTAGCAATTTAGTTTTGATTTAACAATGGCTCCATCAAGAGAAAGTTGAAGATAAAGCCCAGCCTTCTCTATGCTTCCACAGACACATTTTCACATCGTCAAGAATCTGGACAGCACAACTTTATTTTTCTCCTCAGAATCTACTCCTTTCTCCTTGGAATCTGCTTCATGTAAAGCACATATAATTGCTTTCTTTGCGGTGAAGCATAATAAAAAATATTTGAGATTTATGTTTTAGAAATGGAAAATGATAACTCTTATGTCTCCAGTTAATCACTTATTAAATCCTTGCTGTGAATAGAAGCTACAGTAACTGATTGAAATCATCTCAATTCCAAATCTTCTTAACTTTCTAATTTTAACAAAATGGAGGGATCCTTTTGGTGGGACCTAAATTATGTTCTTAAATAGAAGTCACTCTCTTCTTATACCTGAAAAGGAAAGAGTAGAAAACCAAAAGGCTGTCTTGTAATAGAACACAAGACAAATATTTAGAGAGAAGCACATATAGAGATATCAATTTTCTACTCATAAAACTGCTGGGTTTTTTAAATTAGAAACAGTAACACAGAAAGTATATTAGAAATGGTTTTCTCCTACCTGGATCCTCACACAGGTCTTTTGGTAAAGCTTCATTGATAGCACTTTTCAAAGCTAGAGGTGTTTTGTTTCATTTTTAAAGAAAAAGAAAGAACAGAAAAGAATAAAACCGTAAATTTTTATTTCTGAGGAGCATGATTGTAAAAAAAAATTCTAGTTATTACTTACAAAAATAAGTCTTACAAACCTCTAGACATGGCTACAGCACTTACAAGAACAATATTTTTAAAAAAATCTAGTGGAGTTTGGAAACAAATTCTCCTATAGAGATCAAAAGTTTCAATTTTCCAGAGAGAGGGCCTCTAGTGGCTAGTTGGAATATTACCAAGGAGTATTAAGAATTTTTCCCTTTTCATTTCTGACAGCCAGATCAATACCATGAGAATATCTGGGACTGAAACTCTAGCTTCAGTACTTTTAGAGCTGGTTTGGTGGTTATTCCACCATGAAGTCACAGCTAACCCAATTAGAAGTGTGACCACTGTACATGGGACTGCTAGTTCCATCTAGTTCTCCTGAGCAAGCATTTAAATAGGAAGCATAAAATTATTGTTGCTTAGTTGAAAACTATGTTTCATGTTTAATCTTATACAAGGCTGAATTACAGGTTTCAACAATCAAACCTGTAATAGCTTCACTTCAGACAAGCCTCAATTCATGGTAGTAAATTGATATGTGATAACAGAAAGAATACTGGCTTGACACTCAAAATCTCGCTTCTTTCTTAAGTTCTTTTTCTTTTGTTTTGCATGAGGAAATGATTCATGCTAACTGAACTTCAGCTTGCTTATGTCTAAATCTTTGGTAATAAAACACACCAGATTTGTGAGGGCAAAGACAGTATATAAAAATGATCTGATATAAAAATATTATATAAAACATGGGGTTTGAAGAAGGAAGTTTTTCCTATATTCCTAGATACTGATGCCCAACTTACACCCATGCTTGATGGTAGCTCTAACATAGAACTCTGTATTGTATGGCTTCTCAGCTACCCAGAATAATGGACAAATGATAGGTTGACTGCATGTCACACCTCTAAAACCACAAAGCCACCGAGAGACAAATAAATCCTTGAGACTGAAGCTCTATCTGTAGAGAACTCCT
The DNA here is from genome assembly GCF_031878675.1 of Megascapheus bottae. Classification (NCBI taxonomy): domain Eukaryota; kingdom Metazoa; phylum Chordata; class Mammalia; order Rodentia; family Geomyidae; genus Megascapheus; species Megascapheus bottae. Next base: position 5,460,401 of record NC_143547.1, on the reverse strand, counting down.
CTGAAGAGAGCTGGAGTTATGTTGACATAATATGTGCCAATATAAAATATTAAGCTCTCAGTTCTTTCTATTTCTAGTCATTTTCTACTTCACTGAAGCAGATTCTAATAAGATTTCAGAATAGACTAAGCTTAACAATGAGCTTGGGGGATGCAGACACTAATGATTTTACTATCACATTAGAAGCTACCATTTTGCAACAAGTTGGAAGTATTTAATCAAATCAAATGAGTTTGTATACTGAGAACTATCCTCAGATGCTCAAGAAACCAGCCATTCCAAGAGACGTAGATAAGGAAACAAAGAAGACAATTCATTCATTTCATACCTTGTTTGTCATCATTAGTCATATTTTGGGCAGAGCAAGGAAAGTCAGCCACATCTTTAACAGATGTCTTCTTGAAAAAGAAAAATAAAGGAGTTTTACAGGTTGGAATGGAAACATGTGATTTGCACAAATGAAATGCTTAAAACGTTTTTTCTGGCCAAAAGTTGTCATCAGTAACCTCTGAAATATAATGGTATTTTTATTACTTTTGCCTCCTTGTGCAGAACCTAATTAACCTATTAAGTTAATTTGTATTGAAATTTACATACACGAGGTAAAGAAATAATGATTCAGATCAAAGCCTATATGTAAGCTGTAAATTAAATCATAATCTAGCTAGAGAATCAAACAATTGCCCGTTGAGAAAATAGAATTCTTGGTATGAAACAAATTTGATCATGGTATTTAACTTTTATAGTGTGCTGTTCAATTTTTTATAAGGATTTTATTGATAATTCCTATATCTATGCTCATCAGGAAATTCATGTATAAAGTTTATTTTTGCTGCTGCTGTTGTTGTTATATCATTACCCAGTTTTGTTTTCAGGATACTACTGTCTTCATAGAATGAATTTGGTAGCATTCCTACCCTTTCTATATTACAGACCTGTTCTAAAAGCACTAGTGTTGTTCTTTAAAGAATTAAGCAGTAACTCTATTCAATTCTGGTCTTTTCTCTGTTAGGAAACCCTTAATTCATGCTTCAATTTCACTACTCATTATAACCTAGTTGTTTTATATCCTGTTGGTTTAAATTTGGTAGGATTTAGTGCCTAAATACTTATTCATTGATGCCAGATTTTTTTCATATTACTAGTCTTTTTTTCAAATATTTTGTAATGTTCCTCAGTATTTCATTGATACCATCTGAAATGTCCCTTTGTTTCTCCCCTAATTTTATTAATTTGGATCTCCTCTTTCCTCTGTTCAGTTTTGATAAGCGTTTGTCAATTGCATTTCTCTTTCAAAAAAGCAACTGTGAATGTTTGTACTGTTCTTTTGGGTTCCATTTTATTGCTTTCAGCTCTTGTCTTTATTATTTTTCCTTCAACTAACTCTGAGTTTAGCTTTTTCTTATTTTACTAAGATATTGAGAGATATCATTAAATTATTCATTAGAGACCTCTTCATCATAGTTATAAACTCCCCTCTGAGAAATACCTTTTGTGTATTACAAAGAAACTGATAAGTTATGTTTAAAATTTTTATTTGATTCTAGAATTTTTAATCCATCTGATCCTTCAATGACCCCACTGATCACTGTAAAATGTGATTTTGGCCAGGTGCTGGAGTGAGATCAGAGGATCAAGATTTGGAGACAGCCAGGACAGACAAATATGAATGAGTCCAAATAACCAGCAAAAAGCTGGAACTGGAAGTGTGTCTCAGATGGTAGAGTGCCAGCAGAGAGTGAAAAGGCTGAACAAGAGCCTGAGGTCTAGAGTTCAAGCTCCATTATTGTAAAAAGGAAAAAAAGTTCATTTTTTAAATATCCATGCATTTGTATATCTTCTGTAGTTTCTAGTACTGATTTCTAGCTCCATTACATTGTGCTATGACAAAATATAAAAATAATTTCATTTTTTGTATTTGTTAAGATTTCTGTTTTATGACCTAAAATGTGATCTCTTTTTGACAAGGTTTCATGGGCTACTAAGAATATGTCTTCTATACCTATTGAAAGGGAATAATACATACACACACACACACACACACACACATATTCTGATTTGTGGTACTGTTTAATCCTGAAGTTTCTAAATTTTTTAACTGGATGATCTATCTATAATGAGAAGGGGGTACTGAAATCTCAGAATATTCCTGTATCTGGACTTATCTGTCCCCTTTTTTCCATTAGTGTTCATTATATGATGGCCTGAATTTCTTAAATGACTCACCAATCCATTAACCTTATTAGTTCATCCTTCAATTCTGTTTGCTACACTCATTATATAAGACTATCTTGCTGGGCATGGTGGCTCACACCTGTAATCCTAGCTACTCAGGAGGCTGAGATCTGAGGATCACGGTTCTAAGTCACCTGGGCACTAAAGACCTTGAGACTCATCTCCAATTAACCTCCAGGAAATGGCACTGTGGCTCCAGAGGTAGGGCTTTAGCCTTGAGCTGAATTGTTCAGGGACAATGCCCAGCCCCAGAGGTACGGTGGTAGCCTTGAGCTAAACAGCTCAGGGACAGTGCCCAGGCCCAGATTTCAAGCCTCATGACCGACAAAAAAAAAAAGAATATCTCATCCTCACAAATAATCATTTGATTGGAAACAAGTAAATATCTGTTATTATTTTGTGTTTCTTGTTTAGACAGAGAAAATAGACAAGCTAGGAAATGGAGATGTGGCTCAAATGGTAGAACATCAGCCTTGAGTGAAATAGCCAAGCCTGAATTCAATTTCCTGTACTGGCACACACACTCACAGAAAAATGATTAGCTACATCTTTTAATCACAAAGAAGACAGTTAAACTGTACAAAAAAACTATAAAACTAGATGCACACAACAACAAAAACAAAAGATATATTTTCTCTCCTTTCTTTATGGAAAGATGATATATGACCATAGGGAAAACAACAATTTATACCAATAAAAGAGAAATATTACTTGTCTGTGTTGGAAAGGCCAAGACTATCAAATATCATGGTAAGTTTATATAGAAAGAGTAAGAACTGGCTTAAAGAAAATCACCTAGCAACTTCATAGTTTACATAAGGGGGAGGGACATCATATATACATAGCACAGTGCAACCATGTCAGAGTTAAGAGTTATCAGTCCTAGCTTTATAGACAGAGACTCCTAGAAACCCCAAAGTAAACTGAGAAACATGGAAAGCAGAGAATTATTGTATCTTCTTCATCATTCTATGCATATCTATCACTCTTTCTGAAGTCACTTTTTTTGTATCTTTTCCTCATATGTAGAAATCTACAGAGGAAAGCACCATGGAAACTGCAGCTCAAAGAAATAATCGCAAAACACAAGGAAGTTACTAATCAGTGTAATGCAGAGAGGCTGGCTTGACTGGCTCACATAGAATCAGAGCAGTACACACTTTAGGTATGAGGGCCTTATATGAGGGAATAAACAAGCACAGCTATAGAAATTAAAGAAAGGTCCCGTGGTCCTGCCTTTGTCATCTTCTAATGGTTTCAATAATAGTCAGAAGAGTGTAACAGAAATCTGTAATAAACTCTATATATTTAAGTATGTCTAAACTCTGATTTCATTAATTTATTGTATATATGTACCAAATTGTGCATGCAGTACCCCATAAATATGTACAAATATTGTATGTCAATTAGAATTTTCAATCAAACATTTTTCCAGATTTTTGGGTGCTAGAAATTGAATCCAGGGCTTTATGCATGCTAGGCAAGTATTTTATCACTGAGCTACAACCTCAATGACAATTACAAATTTTCTTTTAGGAAGAAAACAAGGTGGTAACTTAAATTATCATCATAGTAATTATAATAGTGATCATGATAACAGTAGTAATAATAACAGTGACAACAATAATCATAATAATTCCTATTTAGTAATGGTTATTGGTTAATGGTATTTTATTACAGTATTTTATTTGGTCAATCGTGGGGCTTGAACTCTGGGCCGGGGCGCTGTGCCTGGCTCTTTAGTTCAAGGCTACCACCACCCTATCCCTGGGCCCTGGTGTTGTGCCTGAGCTCTTAGGCTCAAGGCTACCACCCTATCCCTTGAACCACAGCTTCCCATTTTCTAATGGCTAACTGGAGATAAGATTCTCATAGATTTTAGTGCCTGGGCTGGCTTTGAACCACGATCCTCAGATCTCAGCCTCCTAAGTAGCTAGGATTACAGGTGTGAACCAATGTGCACTACTCATTACAGTATTTTAAAACAAGTTTTATAGACAAGTGTTACTGGCTCATACATATAATCTTAGCCACCCAAGACAAGGGAAGTTAGAATTGGCTAAGTCCTTGTATTAATAATGAATCTCTTCATTTCTTAGGGAAATCCAAATCAGTCCTAATTTGATCCAAAAGCTAAAACTCTGAAGGAGCCTTGCATGTGATTTGAGATCCCTTAATGAGTTCTCAAACCTCTTCTCAAAACTGTTCTGACTCATTATAACTTGCTAATATCTAGCCACTAAAAAGACAAATTATTTGCTACGAGGGTTGGGAGTTTGGCCTAGTGGTGGAGTACTTGCCAAGCATGTATGAAGATCCAGGTTCGATTCCTCAGTACCACATACATAGAAAAAGCTGGAAGTGGTGCATGGCTCAAATGGCAGAGCTCTAGCCATATATATATTTACTGGGAAATTAAAACCCAGTTAAAGTAAAAAAAAATGGTCAACATTTTCTGGCCTAGCTCGGCTATATCTAACTACCTCTAAATGATCAAGATATTAGCTATAACATCAACTATACTTTATGGAGTCAAGAAATATAATTATAGATATTTCTGGTGTCTAGATTTGAAAGGCCAATTCTGAAAGTATAAAATCAATAAAAGTTCAAGTTTCTAAAATTTATAAAGAATATAAGTTGAATATTTATTTTCATACATATCCTTATATATTAATATATGTAGATCTTTCACTTACCTCTACCCGATTCAAGTCACGGGGTTGTTGGCTTGCTAACACTGACTCAGAATAAGAATCAAACAAAGCACATTCCCACTTGGACTTAGGAAAAGCTAAGACAAAAGAAAAGGTACATGTAAGAATAGTTATTATCATCATAGTAGCGCTTATTGTCAACTTTTCTGTGCTTGCCAAATATAACAACAAATCCTATATACTATCTACGTACTATAGCTAATATACACTACCTGTACCACTAAGAGTAATGAAGTAGTATTTTAAGCTCTTTATAAATACAACCCAGTACTTCTATCATCCTAACTTCTAGGATCACCATTTTACACATGGTGAAACTAGGCAAAGGGGAAGTTAACTTGCTGAAACTGGGAAAATGAATAAATAACTTACTCAAGGTCATACTGCTGATAAATGAAGGTCAGGATCTTAAACTCTTAGTAGTCCAGCTAAAGAGTCCATGTTCCCAGCACTTCATGTTACAACACAGTAGTGGTATTTCGATTAGACATGACTATCACAATTTACTAATGACTTAATTCATAAAGACAGTGATAATAGTTTGAGTATTATGAATATTAACTGAACATTTCATTTTAGCACTTGCTGGAAATAAGTTCATATACTGAATGAAGTATGTATAAGACAATTTTATGGCATTTGTATCTTTGGATAGTATGAAAATAAAAGCATAAAATCTTGCCTAATTTACAACAAGGAAATAAAAATCACAGTGTGAATTTCTTCTAACTAACAACAGTGATAGTGGCTATTATTTGGGTTAATTGATTGAATTAGTGTGAAGAAAAATCATGCTACTGTGATAAGCTAATCACCCAATAGCTGAGTTATTTCTTAGGAGCAAATTTTGATTCATGTTGACACAAACTAATTAAGAATGATATATCTCAACAGCTAAAAATATTGTCAATATTCCAGAGAGCAAAAGCAGATGGGTACACAACAAACCTAAGCTACAAATCAATTTTATCAAGATATAGCATTAGGAAGTTAAATTTTGGTGCCAATTTTAAAGAACATTGAATCAACTGTTACAATGTGGACTGACATTGTTCTTAATTTTACTCATATTTCTATCTGCACTGGGGATTAAAATACTATCAGTACACTACAGTAAGGTACCAGCTAGAAAAGTCTATGCAGTTGAATGCAAAGCCTTCACTTGTTTGTTCATTTTCTTATTCTAGTATAAATTTCATTGGCATGAAATAGGATGTACCAGAGGGCCTGATGATTTTTTTTGCTAGTCTTGGGGCTTGAACTCAGGGCATGTGTACTTGAGCTTTCTCAAGGTAAGAGCTCTACCACTTGAGCCACAGCACCACTTCTGGCTTCTTCTGTGTATGTGGTACCAAGGAACGGAACCCAGGGTTTTGTGTGTGCTAGGCAAGCACTGCACCACCAGGCCACACTCCCTGGCCCTGGTGATTTTTTAAAAATCATACCTGGTGTTCTTTCCTTGATTTCAAAAAAAAAAACAGCTAGGCACTGGTGACTCATGCCTGTAATCCTAACTACTCAAGAAGCTGAGATCTGAGGTTGTGGTTTGAAGCCAGTCTGGGAAGGAAAGTCTATGAGAGTTTTATATCTAATAAACTATTTAGAAAAATCTGGAAGTGGGGCTGTGGCTAACGTGGTAAAATGCTGGCCTTCAGAAAAAGAATCTCAGGAACAGCAATTAAGCAGAGAGTTTAAACCCCAGGACTAACACACACACACACACACACACACACACACACACACACACACACACACAGTCCTGGAACTTGATCTCAGGGCCTGAGCACTGTCCTTGGGCTTTTTCAAGGCTAGAGCTCTACCACTTGAGCCACAGCACCACTTCCAGATTTTTCTATGTATGTGGTACCAAGGAATCAAACCCAGGCCAAACTCCTGGCATGAAATAAAAGTTTTAAAAGCTTGGCACCAGTAGCTCATTCGTATATTTCTAGCTGCTCAGGAAGCTGAGCTCTGAAGATCACTGTTCGAAGCCAGCCTGGACAGGAAAGTCTATGAAACTCTTCTCTCCAAATTACAAAAAAAAACAAAAACAAAAAACCCTGAAAGTAGAGATGTGGCTCAAGTGGTAGAGCACTAGCTTTGAGCACAAATGCTCAAGGATAGTACTCAGGCCCTGAGTTCAAGCCCTAGTTTTCTTTCTTTCTCTCTCTCTCTCTCTCTCTCTCTCTCTCTCTCTCTCTCTCTCTCTCTCTCTCTCTCTCTCTCTCTCTCTCTCATATATAATGTTCAAGCCCTAGTTCTAGCACTATATATATATATATGTACATACATACATATGTGCATGCATGTATATATAAATAAATGAAAATAAAAGCTATATGAGGGATCCATAGAAAATGTCTAAAGTTTATAATGTACAATGAGGTTTTACCTGCTTGCAGATATTCTGGCTGCAGAGTTGGAGGCAGACCCTCAGGCAGTGGGTAGCCGTTCTTCCGAACCACAATGAGATGAAAGGCAGCACAGAACTCAGGGAGAGTCAGGGCTCCATCACAGTCAGCATCACTAAGCTCCCTAAATAGAACAGAAATCGTGAGCACCTGCCATGAAGTTGCAGCCTACGACATGCAAATAAAACTCCCATGTTCTCTAGTCATGAGTGGGCCTACAGGATCCCAAACCCTCTTGACCACAGCCATTTGAAATCTCAGGAGGGCAACTCAGAGAAAGAAAAAGTGTTGATTAACAGTATCAACATCAATAGCATTTTGTAAATAAAAATTTAAGTTCTTCAGGGCCGGGAGTTTGGCCTAGTGGTAGCGTGCTTGCCTAGCATGCACGAAGACCCGGGTTCAATTCCTCAGCACCACATACAAAGAAAAAAGCCGGAAGTGGTGCTGAGGCTCAAGTGGTAGAGCTCTAGCCTTGAGAAAGTCCAAGGACAGTGCTCAGGCCCTGAGCTCAAGCCCAGGACTGGCAAAAAAAAAATAAGTTCTTCAGATTCTCTGATAGGTCTGTTTTACAAGACTGATTCTTGATATAGTATAAAAAGAAAAGTGATTCCTGGAATTCTACAAGTAGTTGACAATTATTCACTAAATGCAAATTGTGTAGTGTGAAGACTTCTTAGTATTCAAACGAAGCAGGGAAAAGGTGTGTGCAGCCAGTATGCAGTTTACTCAACACAGAAATTGGTGCTTCTTTTTGTTTTTTCAGTTTTAAGGATAAGTCTTGAACTTTCCGAGTTACATTCATTTTTGTAGCAAACTATTTTTCACTTGATAATTCCTCCTTGGGAAAATATAAATAAATACTGATGAAACTATGTTTTTTAAGATGAAACTAGAAGCTAAAGAAAGTTAGAAGCAAATAAGAAAGTATGAAAAAAATCGTGTGAAGTCACTTCAGCCACTATTTCCCATTAAAAGACACAGACCTAAGCTCTCCCACTTCTGAAGCATACAAATACAAGTCTGCACAGGTAAAGAGATAGGACTTACACAAAATTTTACATCGCTATTGAAACACTAAATATATTTTTATGGGTAAACCCCATAACTTCACTTTGGACCATTCCCCTTTCTCCCCCTCCTTCAGTTTAGAATGGACCAGTTGGAAAACAGCTGCTTCCCAGGGTGAACAATCTGGGAACGGCTTCAAATGCTGGGTGGAGAGAAAACCATTTGGCCTTCATGGATGTGTCTCAACAAAAAAGATAGGAGCCCTCATGCTGCTAATGTTAAGGCTGGGAATTCAGCCAGAACAGATTGTATTTTTTTTTCAAAATGGTAATTTATTTTTTCTCTAGCTTCAAAATATAATAGAAAGCTTGCTGTTAAAAAAATTATCCCAGAGTGCCTTGCTAAAGAACCTCAATTCAGTTAAAATCCCAGATACAATGGATGGAATGCTTTTTCAATAAGATGAAAAATACATAATGTAGAATTATAAAAACCTACCATAATTTTTTATAAATGCCTATGATAAAATAAAGCCCTCCAGAAACATTCCTATGTTTTAATTATATATTTATAACCACACAATCTCCTGCGTGGTCTTGGGGAAGAACTAATCCACACATGGCTGAGAGTTTACAACACTGAGTATTTTCATAGATGCAAAGAGCCATCTGGACCGTCACAGTATAGCCTTTCTGAAGCCAGAGCCAAGGCAGTCTCCGCAGCAATGTACCAGGATAGTGCAGCTGCAAGGCTGAATGAGGGCTTAACCAAGAAACACTAGCCAAATTTACAGAGCTCAGAAGCAGCTAGAATATGCAGATTTAATTCCTTTCCAAAATGTTCCCAGACCTTCTGTTCACCCTGCCTTATACTTGCCTCACACCAAGTTAAAAAAAATCTGAAAATAAAATATACAAGACAGAATACCACAGATGTCCACCATTATTTAGATTTGAAAAAGGATTTAGAGACAATAATAATTAAGAAATTATCTTAAAGCTAGTAGGTAACATTTATGGTACCTAATGTGTGCCAGGCATTTGTGTTTCCCAACATGGTAACTTATTTTACCTTCATAACAACAAAAATCTGAGCTCTAGTCACTTTCTTCATCTGCTAAAAATATCATTCAAAGAAAGACTTTCAAAAAGTTAAAGAATGAATATTATGTTAATGATATACTATTCAGCATTAAATGTACTCACCATATATAAGAGAGTTCTGGAATTGAAAGCTTTGATTTGGTGAAGAAGTTCTTGGCCACAGATCCTGTCAAGAGCCAATGATTAAATAAACCAGTAATTACTTATCTAGAATACCTTTTAATTTGTATGCGAGTGGATCCCTATTTTTTCCATTCAGCAATCACTACCATGTAGCCATGAACACATTTATTCTTCAAGAAATCACTGGACAAAAAGCAATATATGACTTCTCTAGGACTCATGAGGCCCTAGGTTTAACTCCCAGCACCTCAAAAATACTAAAAATAAAAGCAACCCACACTGGCTACCGAGCAGGCAGAGATCAGGAGGATCACAATTTGAGATCAATCCAGACAAAATAGTTGTCAAGCCTTTCTCTCTACCCAGCTACCTTGTGAGCTGCTTTCGATTGGGAACCCTCCCATACCTCAGGCAGGAAAATGGTGGCTGCTAAGAAGATGAAAAAGACTCTTGGGTCAATCAATTCTACACTCCAACTTGCTATGAAAAGTGGAAAGTATGTGCTGGGGTACAGGCAGACTCTGAAGATGATCAGACAAGGCAGAAGGAAATTGGTCATTCTTGCCAACAACTGCCCAGCCTTGAGGAAATCTGAAGTAGAGTTCTATGCTATGTTGGCCCAAACTGGTGTCAATAATATTGTAGTGGGCACCGCATACGGGAAATGCTAACAGAGTGTGCACACTGGCTATCATTGATGCAGGCGATTCTAATATCATTAGGAATATGCCAGAACAAACTGGAGAAAAGGAAACCGTGCGTAATTTTTCTTTAATAAAACTTGCCAGAGCTGGTTTAAAAACTAAATAAAACAAGAAGTTGTCAAGACCCCAGTTCAATCAATAAGCTGGATATGGTGACGCATGCCTGACATTCCAGCTACGTGGGACACAGACAGGAGGGCCACAATCCAGATTAGCAAGCACATAAGCATGAGCTTCTCTTCAAAATATAAGTAAAGCAAAAAGGGTCTACAGCCTGTGGCTCATGCCTGTAATCCTAGCCACTCAAGAGGCTCAAATATGAGGATCAAAGTTCAAAGCCAGCCTGAGCAAGAAATTTGATGGGGCTCTTATCTCTAATGGAAAACAAAAAAGCTAGAAGTGGTGCTGTGGCCAAGTGGCAAGGCATTAGCCTTGAGAAAGCCCAAAGATAGTGTCCAGGCCTTGAGATCAAGCCCCAGGACCGGGGCTATGTCAAAATAGGGCAAAAGGCTCGCATAATCAAAAGTTTTACCAAACCTCTGCAAAAATTTGCTAAAAATTCAAAAGAACTAATTTCAGAATTACTTAAGTAAAAATATGTCAAATAAAAAATAATACTCATGTAAAAATGATTGAAACAGAAACTGACACCATTAATCCCATAAACAGAAATGTGATAATCAGCTTGAAAGTATTTTCAGCGAGGCCCTGCTTCTCTGTCTCTCTCTCTTTTGCTCTTTCTTTCTCTCTCTCATAGTAGTGGACATTGAACTCAGTACCTTCTGCTCTGTAGACAAGCACTTTCCCATTTTACCATTGAGTAATGCCCCCAGACCTTTTTGGTTTGGTTATTTTAGGGACAATGTCTTATGTTTATGCCTGAACTTCCCTTCTCTTATTTATGCTTCCTTTATAGCTGAGGTGATAGGCACATACCACTACACTCAACTATTGGTTAAAACAACATCTTACTAATCTTTGTTTGAACTGTGACCCTCCCAATCTCTACCTTTCCAATAGCTAGAATTATAGACATAAGCCAACTGGCACCTTGCTCAAAACAAAAATATTTCTAGCAAGCACCTATTTGTGTTTGCATAAATATCTGAATATGCTGTGAAGAAATTCAATTGAGCAAGGGGTAAAGCTAGCAATAGTCAATATATGCAATCTGGGTTTCTGCTTACTTTTTCTAAGCCATGATGGTAATATTAATATGTTGTTGTACTATTTGTTTATTGTATCTACATTATATTTACTTCCAGAAAGCCATTACTACCAACCAGATTTATTTATATAAATATGTCTCAGTTATACACCTTATTTTATGGAAGAAAGCTACTTTTAGTCCACACTTCAATACATCAGGTTGGCATTACCAAGAATATATTGTTGCTGGAGGAGGTGGCTCATGCCCATAATCCTACCATGATCTGAGGATCATGGTTCGAAACCACCCAGGGCAGAAAAATCTGTGAGACTGATCTCCAATAAACTACTTAGAAAAAGCCAGAAGAACTGCTGTGACTAAAGTGGTAGAGTGCTAGCCTTGAGCACAAAGAAACTCAGGGAGAGTACCCAGGCCCAGAGTTCAAACTTCAGAACTGCCCCCCAAAAAGAAAGAACACTCTTCAGAATTGAAGAACGTTTTATGATTTTTTTCCAGACTGTCACTGCACCGTTTGCTTAGTTATTAACTTGGTATAATGTAGGCACACAGGAATTAAATCAATTCGTCTCAGCTTGATTTTTTTTGCCAGTCCTGGGCCTTGAACTCAGGGCCTGAGCACTGTCTTTGGCTTTTTTCAAGACTAGAGCTCTACTACTTGAGTCACAACACCACTTATAGCTTTTTACTATATATGCAGTACTGAGGAGTCCAACCCAGGTCTCTGTACATGCTAGGCAAGCACTCTACAAATAGGCCAAACTCCCGGCCCCTCAGCTTGATTTTTATATCTCAAATCAACATGAGAAGTAAAACTATATATACATATAAATGTATATATAAAGAACTGATGACATAGGGGAAAATGATAATCAATTTTCCTTCCACATGTTAATTTCTCTCAGAAGAAAAAAGATGAGAAAATCTTGAGTCAAACAAAATGGTCATCAGTCTGAATTTCTGGGGTATATAAAACATAAGGAGTCTTATTTTGGAAAGCTATTCTTATACTCTGTGCTCTGATTCTAATATAATAAGTAAGCAATTTTGCTATGATCTATCATTTCAAGAACTGCCTCAGCTCATAAGATCCAGGGTTTAGATGAGGTTCCCTAAAATTCCCCTTTAATCCCTCTGAAGGAGAAATATCATTTTCCCAAGGTCATTGCCAACTTTTACATCCATAATTTAAACTTGATAGAAATTCTCCCTTTGAGAAGAACAAGTTGAATCAGAGAAGGTTGTTACATTCATTTTCTTATAAACTATTTCTCAAATGTGTACTACTATTCATGTGAGAACAAGGTCCAAGAACATCATGTTCCTACCTGAAATGAAGGAACTAGGATCTGGCTGAAGGGACCGGAACTGATTGACATAATATTCCCTCTGTTCTTCTGTTATTCGCCAGGGTTCATCTGGGTAATTATTGTTGTCCTGTAGCTCCCTCTCCACTGAAAAAGACTTAAAAAAATGAAATGCTTAGACAAGGTGCCTCTACTGAACTGAAGCATAAAACGCAAAACACCGGTAATGGTCATTATGTATTATTCTTAAATTTTTCCTCAAGGAAATAAATCTGTTTCATAACTGAAATGTAATTATTGAAGAGTAAGCACTAAACTTTATTTTTTTTAATCCCTGAAATTTTTTACCAGGACTAAGCATAAAATATCTATCTCTTGAGTAGTGTCAAAAGATTTACTGATGTGATAAAGGAAGGATTGAAAAATTAAACATACACACACACACATACACACACAATTGTTCTTACCTTCAATGATTCACCATAGAGAGGAAAATAGTAATGGGATTTTTTTTAACTATGAACAAACCCAGTGGAACAGCTATAACCATATTATCTTTTTTTCTATTTCATTCATACTGTATAAATCTGGAATGAAAAGCACTGATTCAGAGCCAGGAGCATGGCCTAGCAGTAAGAGTGCTTGCCAGCATGCACGAAGTCCTGGGTTCGATTCCTTGGTACCACATCCATAGAAAAAGCCGAAAGTGGGAGTGTGGCTCAAGTGGTAGAACGCTAGCCCTGAGAATGCCCAAGGACAGTGGTGAGGCCCTGAGTTCAAGCCCCAGGACTGGCAAAAACAAACAAATAAACCAACAAAAACAAGCTCTGATTCAAATTCCATATTCCCAGATCCTACTTGAATGCAGGGCAAGATTGCTGACCCTGTCCTTTCACGCTTAAGTTGGAAATAATGAAGCTCAATAGTAATAACAACAGGATAACAAGGGGTTTATCAGACATGCCACTAGGGGGCGGGCACATCAAATAGGAAGATTTAAGAGCCTAGCTAACTAGAAAAGGAGTAGAGAAAACAAAAGCTAATGAATGCTAGGCTTAGGGGAATGAAACAGGAATGGAGTAGAGGGAGGAATCAGGGATCTGTTTCATCCTTCCCATCCATCCTAAGATTATGGGGGCACTGCCAAGAGCCATTTTCATGGAACTAAAAGAAAACCACAAGGATTGTGAGTTTTAAGGGCAAAAGGAGACTAGAAGTGAAAAGGAGGGGTATTACGGCTAAGTTGCCTGCCTCAGAACACTGTCAAGAAATTAATCATTTGAGAGAGCATTCTACCCACTATCCCCAGATAAGACAGCAAAACCATCTCCTTTCTCCCTAACATGCCCCCATATGCACACTCTTCCATAAATTAATACTTCCTAGGAACACCAGTCTCCCTTGACAATATTTGGAGAAGAAAAGTGATTATATAGTTCACACTGCAATATAACCTTGAGATGTCATCTTTGAAGTAAAATATCTATCATTTTGACTAACTTTCTAAAACCTCTGGCTAAGGGTATTTGGAAAAGAGCAGAATAATATGAGTATAGTGGATAGTCCCAAAAGTGCCAGGGGTTGTGGGGGGAGAGTACACCCAGCAGAAGCTTTTATTCAAAGAAATAAACTGTGCCTGTGTGCTGGTAGTTCACGCCTGTAATCCTAAATATTCAGGAGGCTGTAATCTGAGGATTGCAGTTCAAAGCCAGCCAGGGCAAGAAAGTCCATGAGACTCTTATCTCCAATTAACCACCAGAAAAACAGACGTGGTGCTGTGGCTCAAAGTGGTACAGTAATAGCCTTGAGTTGAAGAGCTCATGGACAGCACCCAGGCCCAGAGTTCAAGCCCCACAAATGATGATGGTGATGATGATGATGATGATGAGGAGGAGGAGGAGGAGGAGGAGCAGCAGCAGCAGCAGCTGTGTCTTTCAAATGGACAGAAGGAAAGTGACATAAATAAGTGGAAAGCTATGTATAAGCAATATATCACCTTCAAATTAGATGGTTTTCTACTAAATATAAATCAAAGCACTTTTTTAATGCCTAGAAAGTCACTGTCTACTAGTTAATAGAGTTCTTTGACATTTATGAAACATTTCACACGGTCCTACGCCGTTTAGTATCTTAAGACATGGCAGATATTCTTTATCATCTAAAAAGAAAGGTGATCTACAAGAAGCAAAATCATTTAAATGACACTGTACAAACTGTTTGGTCATTCGTTCAACAGACACTTAAATTACAAACACTAGCCCAGACTATGAATACACTGATAGAAAAAGATTCTCCCTGCCTCCCCCACCCCAGGAATCCCAGAGTCTAGTGAGGGAGAAAGACACACAAGTAATCTCAAAACAATAAAAGAAGTGTTTTGCTATGGTAAGGTACTCCAGAGCTTTGCTTCTTGACCCTTGTGGTCCCTACCCATAACAGCATCACTGTTATGGGTACTTACAGAAATACAGACTCTTAGGCTCTACCCACCTCCCCAGTGAATTAGCCTGAGAGTGGGGCCTAGGACTCTGTGATTTAACAAGCCCTCTAGAGGATTCAAAGTGTCCCCAATTTTGAGAAATAATACAAGATGAGATGCAATTCAGGGTAAGAAATCGGAGTAGCCTTTGCAGATACCAAAACATAGAGAATGATGGCAATCTGCTGAAAGCAACTCCTGGACTATGTGTAGACAAAATAGGCCACTATTGCAGTGTAGATATTAGTGGAGCTGCCTTAATATGGTCCAGACAAAAAGCAAGGGCTAGAGCTAATATAAGGCTTGAGGTAAGTTACAAAAAGATCACTTTAGCAAGAAGAACGAAGCTTGGACAACCAGTTAACAACAGCAACAATTAATATAACTTCTTAGAGTCAATCACCTAAGAGAATATGGCTTATTGCAAAGGAAGGCATTGGGAAATGAAAATGGATGTTCTAGGAAGGTTTAGCCATCCAAATAGTAGCCACAGGCCGGGAGTTTGGCCTAGTGGTAGAGTGCTTGCCTAGCATGCACGAAGACCCGGGTTCGATTCCTTGGTGCCACATACTTAGAAAAAGCCAGAAGTGGTGCTGAGGCCCAAGTGGTAGAGTTCTAGCCTTGAGAAAAATCCAAGGACAGTGCTCAGGCCCTGAGCTTAAACCCAGGACTGGCAAAAAAAAAATAGTAGCCAGAACAAGGAAAAACTCTACTCGTAAACATAACCTAAGAGGCTTCCCCCATTCCACTCCAGTTCTAGTGGCTTTGTTGGTCTGGTAGAGATATTTGATACTCACTGATGATATTAATCTCTACCCATGTTTTTTAAAAAAGAAATATGGAAAAAGGGTGAACAAATGCAGCAGTGATACTCACTACACTATGTTGAAAATGAACTCTACAGCTTGTGAGTGGGGATGGGAGAGAAAAACTGGGAGAGAGAAAGGCAAGGAGTGATATTATCTAAAAAGAAATGCATTCTTTACCTGACTTATATTACTGTGACAGTTCCGTATATTACCTTTATAATAACAGTTAAAAATCAAACCATTTTTTAAAATAAAGAAGAGTGAGAAATCTTCCACATCTGTCTACTTAAACCCACACGTATGGTTCATTATACATTTTCTCTAGACACAGGAGAATTGAATTTGTTTGTATTTAAAACATTCAACTATCTGGCAAATATCATGTAACCCTTCTATTAATTACAATAAAAAATATATGAAAAAATAAAAAAAACATTCAACCTCTTGGTTTCATTTCATGTAAAATGCAAGTATTTGGCACTGCAAGTTATTATCTCTGGGGAAAACAGGCTGTTATAAGGAAAGAGACTTCAAAATACTCATTAAAAATAATCACTATTAATAAAATCACAAAAGGTAGCATTTGCCCTCAAAGTAGCAAGCAAAGTTGAATAATATGAATTGCAAGGAAATACTGTCAGGGAGACACAGAAGGGTATGTGTTAAATTATATCAACCACAAAACATTCCTGTTTAGAATATTATCTCACCGTGGAGGTAACCTCTAAATGCCTCTGCCTTTCACTGAAGAAGGTAGAAATTATCTTTTAATAGTGTCTTTTTCCATGTCTTAGCAAAAGCAAGCTGGGATAGGGGCATGGTTCAAGTGGTAGAGAACCAGCCTAGCTCTAAGTTAAATCACAGTGTGGCATGGTAGAGTAATTGCCTAGCATGTCAAAGGCTAGGCCTACTTTTCAGTTAGATGCATCCATGTGCCAGTCATAGCCATTGCAATGTGAGGATCAATGACCCACTTGTGGGCAGGAGTTGTGCCCTCTGGCATTCCTCTATAGCTGGTCCCATCCAGAATCACCATGGGAGAATTTCATGCCAAAATGTTATGTAAGTGAAAAATATATCTATTGTGGAAAATGTATGCCCCTAATGTGGGGCATATTTTGTACCAGCTGTCTTCCCAACTGATCTTTCCTTTGATCAAGGTTAAAGAAAAACAAGATCTGTCCTATTATCCAAAGGCCACAGCTAATCCTTCATGTTTTCACATCTTGAAAGAATCCTACAGATGGCCTGCAGATATTCAATGCAGATATTCAATTATTTTGCTGTTATTTTGGTATGTTGCACTAACACTAATTTTGATTAGCAAAAGACACGCTTCTTAATAGCTAGTGACTCCAAAATTCTTCCATCAGAGGCCACAGTCCACTGCTCCATAGGGCATTTTTCCTTCATTAATTGTCAAAATTTTGCTGTTTAGAGGAGGCAGCCAGGAAAAAATAAGAAATCAGCACAAGAGGAGACTTTAATAAGGCATAGGATTTCCAGAAACACTGCAATAATGTCCTTACCCCTACCCTCATCATGGCTCAGCTTAAGGCTGCCTATCCCTTTTCTAGGATGTCCTCCTCATCACACTCAATGTGGGGTAAGGTCAGTGCTCCAAGAACTTGAGCTGAAATATTTGAGAGAATTAGGCTACTGACTGAAGGTACCAACAGAACACAGGACTAGGAGTCATAAAAACTTGGGTACAACTCAGGGATGGTCTTTTACTAACAAGCCATTGGCTTCCCACCTAAAACACAATCCTTAGGGCCATGGAGTCCTGTCTTGATCAGTAGCATCGTCTCTCTCTCTCTTACACTAGGCTCTAACCATGCCAACCTTTCTTTTTCTCAATCCTTCAGATGTGTGGAAATAGTGTGGAACAATGGCAGCTTTTTCCCAATTCTGAAGCTCTCTGACTGTGACAGAGGCCGTGTTTCCTTAGCAGCTCAGCATGTCTATGGGATTCTAGGACTTGCTCCTGAAAGGTCAAAACAAGTATCTCCAGTCCTTTCAAAGACTTAGTAGATTATCCACATCTCCTTTTATTGATCACTATTTACTCAAGTAAGCATATGAAATTCAATGGGTCAAAATTATAAACAGATCATAAATGGCCTTCTTTGAGGATCTTATCTCTACATGAAAAGCTCCTCCCCTCACCTCCCAGTTCCATCCCTGCTTTGCCTGCTGAAGTCCTAGTTAACCTTCACAACCCAGTGCAACAGTCCCTTCTTTCAAGAAAATTCTCTTTACATCCTAGCCATATGTCAGATTTTTCTGCTATGTGCTACCAGAGTACAGCAATTATTAGTTTTCAATTCTACATGCATAGGTGGGATCATTGATTTAAGTCTATCCCCAAATTGACTACAAATACTATAAGTGCAAATGCATAGCTCTAGAGGTACTGCTAGCATTTTGGCTGACCTACAGAAGCCACTTAGTAAGCATTTCCAAATACATGAATAAAGGATATAATATCTACTGTAGAACAGTGTTAGAAAAATGAAAGAGGAGACACAAAGACTCAGCGAAAAATGACCATTGTTGGGACAGGCAACTGGGGACATAACACTCCCTGCTCACCTGATAACAAAAGGAATACTGTGGTAGAGGAGGCTTCTGTAGTGATGGCCTAGTCTATAAATGATACCAATGGATCATGGTCAATAAGCCAGAAACAAACACCATATACCTTTCTAGTTTTACAAAGTTCTGATTAGGACCAAGAATTCAATCCATTGTTTTCAGCTAGATCAGAGAGGCTGAATTAGAGGAACTCCACTCTATCAAATGGATGAGGGCCTGAATTATTACCAAGAAAGCTCTCACCACCATAAAAGCAACAATGCTGTCACCATAAATAGAATGCATTCATTTTCATTCATTAGTAGTATAACAATCAGCTGTAATACCAGGAAATTAATGCATACTATTTTTTACCTTCTCTCAATGTCCCACTGTCTTAAAGACAAATTTTTCAAGGTCTTACTGCAATACTTCAGTCAATTTTAATTATGCTTACTAAATATCTTGTTCCTATAAATATTCTTCAATTTCAACTCAAAATACTTTGTTCCTGGAATTACCTTTCTCAAGTGACTAGTATTTCCTCAGCACTCTCATATCATAACACAAGAATGTTTATTTTTTCATGTCAGACACACCAGCAAAGAAGCCAATTAAATAAGTTCTAATATTCAAGACATGTGGGTATAGTAAGCACCTGAGGAATATGCTGAGAAATGGGTAAAGAAAAAATAATTCAACTGAAAAAACAACCTTCAATGTCAGTTGAAATAAATGTTTCAGCTATTTCAATGAATGATTCCTTCCTCAAAAATAATAGCTCTAATGTCAGGAATGGTGGCCCACCCCTGTAATCCTAGCTAATCCTAGAGCTAATAGCTCTATCATCAGGGAAAGACTTATAAACAGATAAAGAAAAATAAGTATTCAGAAGACTTAATACTATAGAAAATGGGACTTCCTGTGGTAATAATGCCATTCATGCCTCTATGGGTCCTGTAATAGACACAGCAAACACAATAGACACAGAAGATATGTAAACATTTGCTCTTTAGGAGATGGTATAAAACATTAGCTAGGGTTTGAAATAAAATGGAAAATGAATTAAGCAACCATTTCAAGTCAAGAATAAGACACCTTAGCCAGGCACTGGTAACTCACATCTGTAATCCCAGCTACTCAAGAGGCTGAGATCTGAGGATCACAGTTCAAAGCCAGCCAGGCCAAGAAAGTCCATAAAACTCATCTCAAATTAACCACGAGAAAACAGGAAGTGGCAGTGTAGCTCAATTGGTAAAGCACTAGCCTTGATAAAAGAACACAGGGACAGGAGCAGGGAGTTTGGCCTAGTGGTAGAGTGCTTGCCTAGCATGCACGAAGACCCAAGTTCAATCCCTTGGTACCACATACATTGAGAAAAGCTGGAAATGGTGCTGTGGCTCAAATGGTAGAGCTCTAGCCTTAAGAAAAGTCCAAGGACAGTGTTCAGGCCCTCAGTTCAAGCCCCATGAATGGAAAAAAAAAGAACTCAGGGACAGAACCCAGCCCACAGTTCAAGCCCCATGGTGATGAGACACACAGAAAAAATAAGATATATGCATACTTACAATATATGTCAAAGTGGTTCTTCCTCTTTTATACAAATAAAAATACATATTCTCTCTCTCCTTTCTTTTTCAGATAAAGAGAATGTGTCTAAGCAATCCTGAGGTCAACACACACACACACACACACACACACACACACATACACACTGCTTTTTGACACTTTTCAACTCCAAGAAGAAAGACGTTTTAGCCCAAATTTATACCCATAAACAAAGTAGTTCAATTTTATTTCCATGGTTCCATAAATAAGAGATTCCCACTGCAGACCAGCCAGTGGTTTTTACAGAACTGAAAAGAAGCTGGATCCTTAACTCTTTCAAGCACTTCAGTTGCTCACAACCTTCTCTTCACTACTCAAGGAGCAGCTTTCCACACACACTACAATCTGGATACCAGCTTTTGGCTTCAGAGTTAAGAATGGCAAAGTAGGGCGGGGAGTATAGCCTAGTGATAGAGAGCTTGCCTAGCATGCATGAAGCCCTGGGTTCCATTCCTCAGTACCACATACTCAGAAAAAGCCAGAAGTGGTGCTGTGGCTCAAGTGGCATAGTGCTAGCCTTGAGCAAAAATTGTCCAAGGATAGTGCCCAGGCCCTGAGTTCAAGCCCCAGGACTAGCAAAAAAAATGGTAAAGACATATGAAAATACGTATTCCAAAAGGAAAATGGGGGCTAAGAGTGTGGCCTAGTGGTAGAGCGCTTGCCTAGCCAGCATAAAGCCTGGGTTCATTCCTCAGTACCACATACACAGAAAAAGGCAGAAGTGGTACTGTAGTTCAAGTGTCAGAGTGCTAGCTTTGAGAAAAAGTGCTCAAAGACAGTGCCCAGGCCCTGAGTTCAAGCCCCAGGATTAACGAAAAGAAAAGAAAAATGGGTGTAGAACATGAAGAAGCAAAGTAAAGGACATTTTACAAAAGGCCCAACATACTAAGATATTTTTTACTAATACATATGCTGATTCAACTGCATAAAGATAGTTTTTCGCCTACTAGACTGAAAATGGTCTGTTAAGTATGTTTGCACATTGTATTTGCAAAGATATCAGAAACAGACATTCTCCTACATACAAATTGAGACAGCCTCCAATTTGAAATTTTCTATAAATTGTAAAAATTTTCAGCCAATAATTCCATTTCTGGGAATTGATCCCATGTATCTACAATGTTTTGGTTGCAAGAACTAGACATCAATCAGGAGTTGGTTAAATAATCTATGGAAGATGCACACTAAAGAATATTTTTACAAGTACTTTGTGTATTGCTACATGTTATTAAAGCTTATTGTTAAGTAAAAATGCTGAGTACATAACAAATACATAATATGCTACAATATAGATAACAATGGACTATATATTTTGTGTATATTACCTATAATTATACTTGCTCACAAATACAATATTTTATACTGGTACTAGGGCTTGAACACAAGGATTAATGATCTCTTATCTTTCTTGCTCACAGCTGGCACTCTACTATTTGAACCATGCCTCCAGCGTGGGATTTTGCTGGTTAGCTGGAGATGGGGTCTCTTGGATTTTTCTACTTGGGCTAGCTTTTGAACTGTGGTCATCCAGGTATTAGCCTCTTGAGTAGCTAGAATTATAGACATAAGCCATGAGCAATAGGTCTGAATATAATATATAATATAAATAAGAT
Organism: Megascapheus bottae; assembly: GCF_031878675.1. Taxonomy (NCBI): domain Eukaryota; kingdom Metazoa; phylum Chordata; class Mammalia; order Rodentia; family Geomyidae; genus Megascapheus; species Megascapheus bottae. The sequence goes on along the minus strand of NC_143547.1, from coordinate 5,438,536 downwards.
TCATATGATGTATGAATAAGATATGAATATATGAATGCATATACGATTCATATTCACATGCAGTGGCTCACTCCTCTAATCCTATCTGCTTGTGAGGCTGAGATCTGAGGATTTATGGTTCAAAGCTAGCCCAGATAGGAGAGTCTGTGAGACTTAATTACCAAAAAGGAGCTAGAAATAGATCTATGGATCAAAGTGGTAGAGTACTCTTCTTGAGTAGAAAAAGCTCAGAAATAATGCCCAGGCCCTGAGTTCAAGCCCTAGGACTGACACAAAAAATGTCATATATAACACCCATCTCAGGAAATGAATATAAGACATTACTTTCATATAGGTAACTAGAAGGTAGAAGTAGGAGGGGCACTTCACAACATGTCCTTTTGGAAAAAATGACTTGTACTGAAGAACAAGCATGTTTAAAATTTCATAGCACAACCACTCAAAAAAAATAACATTTGTGAGGCTGGGAGTTTGGCCTACTGGTAGAATGCTTGCCTTGCATGCATGAAAACTTGGGTTTGATTCCTCAGTACCACATACATAGAAAAAGCTGGAAGTGGTGCTATGGCTCAAGTGGTAGAGTTTTAGCCTTGAGAAAAGTCCAAGGACAGTGGTCAGGCCCTGAGTTCAAGCCCCACAACTGGCAAAAAAAACCAAACATTTGTGGTGTTTGCTATATAATCTGCAGTATCCCAAATCATAATTATTTCCCTACATCCCCATAAAGAAGAAAATCAGGAGGTTTTGTTCTCTACTACATGAGTTTTTAACTTAAACCACTCATACACACATCCATATGCATTTGTTCAGATGACTCAGTATCTTGAGTGCCTGAGTGATATGAAAAGTATAGGAATGTTGCAATAAGTAGAAGGGACACTGTGCTGGAGTAGCTGCAAGGATACTTTGACAGAGCCAACCAAGATCAGTGCTCTTAGACAACGCAAGAGGGCAAAGATTTCAAAATAAGTTGGGCATTGTTGTTAACCCAGCTATTTAGGAGGCAGTGTGGTAGAAGGATCACATTCTGAGGCAAGTCTGGGCAAAGTTAGCATATGACTATATCTGAAAAACAAACTAAAAGTTAAAGGGCTGGAAGGCATGGGTCAAGTGGTACAGCACTTGCCTAACAAGTGCAAAGTTCTCAGCTCAGTCTCTGATAATGGAAAAGATTCAGAAATAAGGGAGAAAATAACCTAGGCCCTACTCAAGTCACACAGACACACGTGTAAACATGCACATGACAAATAATGCCTCTGTACAGAATTCCTGATCCTTTAACAGGCCCTGGTAGGCCCAAGCTGCTTTGTGAATCACCTTCTTGGCTAAGAATTGTGTAAGAAAATCAGAGAGCCTGAGACATTCTCAGGGTGAATGTACCCCATTTGCTTACCTACTTCACTCTTCTTCCTAAGTCAGAGTACCAACTGGTTCATGACTCCACTCTAGCTTTCCCTACTCTACCTCTCCCAAATCTTTCAGTCATCTTTATTCTCTGCTTTCTGACTTAGGCCAATAGCATCCAACAGGGACTCCTAAGTATTTGTTTCTTTTGTCATCCTTTCTAGGCTTGCTTTTTCTCTTGAGAACCATTCCAAATACCAGAAAAAGAATCTGCTTCTGGCTGCTAAGTACCTAAAGTTAGCCCCAAAGGAAAATGCACAGCAAGAAATTGAAATTGAGTAAGGCTGGGGGGAAAATGGACAACTAAGTTAAGGAAACATTTTTTCATGTTACAGACTTTATTTGCCAGGTCTGGGGCTTAAACTCAGGATCTGAACTCTGTTCCTACCACTTGAACCACAAAATCATTTTTGGCTTTTTCTGTTTATGTGGTACTCAGGAATCAAACCAAGGGCTTTATGAATGATAAGCGAGCACTCCACTACTAGGCCAAATTCGCAGCCCTAGTCACAGACTTTTTTTATATGGTACTATCTAGAAATGTCTAATATTTACTTTCCTATCTATTCATTAGAAAATTTGTATAAAATGCTGCTTAAATCATAAAGTAAAATAGAAGGAAACCAAAGGTCTCTAAATCAGTCTTTTGTTATTTTATCTATGAAGTACAAAGGACTAATGAGTATTGAGAACATGTTCCAAAACACTGTTATGTTACTCCCTCCAGAAAGACGAAACCACAGAATATATGCTTAGCTTTGAAAAGCAAGGGTGTTTTGGTTTAAAATAGAAATTGTTTTTTCTAATTTCAGATGAAACTAGAATTATATTTCATTTGTTAAACCTGCAGTGACAGATAATAGATTCACATATAGATATATGCAAACACATACACACAACTTATCCACCTTTATAAAAATCCTAGTTATCTCAGACTCCCATTCCTCTGGTAGAGTTTCATGGATCAAATGAGCAATGAACCACATTTTCTAATGAAAACATCAAAGACACTAGAACAATTCATACTTCATATATCAGTAAGGGGAAATATATAAATTGAGAGATAAGAAAGGTAAAAGCTAGGGTGAAGAGTAAGGGTCCCACAGAGAGAACATTGGAGCTTTTCATGAACAAAATTTGGGAGAGAGAAGCTATAACTATTGTGTCTGAAGAGGTAAATAGAGACCAAACAAACGAGCCTAAGAGGTATGTTCAGAAAATGTAGATGTCCAGAAAATGCAGATGATATGGCAAGAACAGTGAGAAGAGGGAGAAAGTTTGACCAGACTGTAGGATAAACAAATTTCAAGGGGAAGAGAATGTATTAGTTTTTTGTTGATCCTGGGTCTTGAACTCAATGTTTAGGCAATGTGCCTGAACTTTTCTCTCAAGGCTAGTTCTCTACTACTTTAGCTACAAATCTACTTCTGGATTTTTGGTAGTTAAATCTCAAACTTTCCTATCCAAGCTAGATCCAAACTGCAATTCTCAGATCTCAGTTCCTGAGTAGCTAGGATTATAAGAGTGATCCACTGGTACCCTGTTTATTTTCTACCTAATACCAAAAAAAAATCCTAAAAACTGCCATGGGGTACTATGTTATATTTCCATATATGTGTACATTATAGAATGTTTAAATAATCTTCCCAACTGAGTTTTTAAGACAATTTTTGTCTACAATGAGGATAAAGTAAGGACAATTATGGAAATAAGAAGAAAGAATCTAGGAACTAGTGCTTATGCTCAAAATGGTAGAGCGCTAGACTTGAGCAAAAAGACAAGGACAGCTCCCAGGCCCTGAGTTCAAGCCCCAAAATGGACATAAACAAAAAAAAGAATCTACAATTGATATTAAAATTCTGTGACAAAGGATAGTGGCCTGAACAAAAAAGTATGCACATACTGGGCATGGTGGCTCACACCTGTAATCCTAGCTACTCAGGAGTCTGAGAACTGAGAATGGAGGTTCAAAGCAAGGCCGGGCACTATAAAGTCCGACTCTTACCTCCAATTAACCACTAGAAAAACGAAAGTAGAGCTGTGACTCCAGGGGTAAGGCGGTAGACTGGAGCTGAGGAGCTCAGGAACAGCATCCAGGCTCAGAGTTCAAGCCCCACAACCAACCAAAAAAAAAAAAGCACACACAATAGAACAGAGAGGTAAGTGAGTCATTTGGAATGTGAGAAGGCTGGGGAAGGAAGGAAGGAAAGAAGGAAAGGAGGGAGAGATCGAGGGAGGGAAGGAGGAAAGGAAGGAGGGAGGGAGGGAGGGAGGAAGGAAGGTTAGTGAGTTAGAGGGAGGGAGAAGGAAAGAAGGGTGGGGGAAAGGAAAAAAAGGGAAAAAGAAAGAAAGGAATCTAGATGAGGATGTCTGGTAGATGGAAATCACTGTCATCAGATTCCACATAGCTAAAGAGTAAATAAATTGAAAAGTGAGCCCAGGCATCATCAACATGTTAAGGGTAGGCAGAAGAGAACTGGAAAGATAGGAAGTGGTAGTCAAAGAAATAGAAGAAAAAATCCAGAGTATGGCATCAAAGACAATAACACAATATAAGGTCCAGGATTCTTCCTAGTAAAAACAGATATTATAGAGTAGAGTGTGAGCAAAGGTTTAGTTCTAAATTCTGTGCCAGCACAATTAAAAATGATTATGTGTTCTAGATACTTAAGATAACCTATGAGAAAAGTAAGCCACTATACTATCTCTGAATACCTGTTAACTGACAAAATAGGAAAGAAGACAAACCAATATCAACTACCTACCAACAAAGAATATGATTAGTACCTGAATTTCAAACACAAAAAAAATCCAGTAGCTAAAAAATGAAATTTCTAAAATATGAAACAAAAGTCATTCCAAGACTTGGATGCTAAATTTGATGTAACTATCTATACCATGTCAAGTCTACAGCCTCTGCCAGGATCCAGATGTATGACCACTTCTTTTTTTATTATAATTAATAGAATGGTTACATTTTCACCAGATGCATGACCCCTTCTAAATAGAATATAAATCTATAAGCAAACACATTGTACGCTTAAGAAATAACATACATTGGGGCACGATAAATAATACAGGTCATTCTTAGGAAAGGAACACAAGGCACAATACCTATGTACATCTGATCATATGAAATAACATTTATGTGAAGGAACTCCAAGAAATGGAAATGAGGTGTTTTTATTTCTTTGCTGTTCTTTTCCTTTCCTTTTGTCTTTTTCGATCAATTATCTATCTTTGGTAGGGTAAAGAGGGACACAAAAATGGAGGGACAATGGGGTAACAAATACAACAGTGATACTAAAAATTATGTTCAAAATGAACTATACAATTTGTGGGTGGGGACACAAAGGGAAAATTGAGAAAGAGAAAGGGAAGAGGTGACAATGACCAAAAAAAAATGTATTCTTTACCTGACTTATATAACTGTAACCCTTACGTACATCACCTTACAATAATAATAAACATTTCATTAAATAAAAAAGTCAGATTTGTTAGGAAATGGAAAGACTTAGAAAAGATCATATTAAGTGAAGTAAGCCAGACTCAAAGGAACTTAGGCCCAATGGTTTCCCTCATTTGTCATAATCAGTAGAAACCTTGGACTCTCCTAGCAGAGATTTGCAATAGAGCAAAACCTTGATACAAAAGGCCATATAGTATGACATTAATTGAAAAGACCTCCAGGATATTGAAACAAAAGCCATACAAGGAGTGATTGTTGTCCTTAATGTACTATGTTATCTCTCATCTCTTTTGCTGTCCCTTGGTTATCTCATATTGTTACAGTATCTCACTTTGTTACCTGATATATTGGATATATTTATATTTGGTTATTTGAAATTGGATAGGGAAGGGGGGAAAACAAGATGAGGGGTGGGGGTGGGGAGGAGGGAAATGGGGACCAAGAGATATGAAAGGGTATCAATGTATGGGAATTAATGCACCATCTATCTGGCAAATATCATGTAACCCTTCTATTAATTACAATAAAAATATATGAAAAAAAGTCAGAGAAGACTTGAACACAAGGCTAAAGTAGAAGCTAGAGAGAGGGGGGAGGGAGGAAGAGAGGATGACCAAGTACAGGCACTTAAGGGGAATTGGCACTCCAGCTAGCCTAATCTCATGCCTAATAAATACTAATACCCTATTACCAAGAACTTTCACTTCAAATTCCTTCATTTCCATGACTAATTCACATTGGCATTTTACTTTCTGGAACATGGAGTCCAGCCAAACGAAGTTGACAAGACACCAGAAGGAAACCTAAGAACTGAAGAAAGAAAAATCCACCAGCTGTGAAAACTACAGACTGTTCTGGTCAAGAAAGGCCCCTTACTCTCCTCTTAAACAGTAGGCTATGCTTCAAACAGGAAGTACAAGAACCTCTACTAATACCAAGAAAACATTAAGAGAATCAAACTATGACTATGTATGTGTGTTTGTGTGTCTGTGTGACTATGCGTGCGTGTATGTGTGTACTAGTCCTAAGGTTTGAACTCTGGGCCAGGACACGGTCTAGCTTTGGTGATCAAGGCTAGCGATCTACCACTTCAGCCACAGTGCCACTTCTGACTTTTCTAAGTAGTTTTACTGGAAATAATAGTCTCATAGATTTTTCTGCCTGGTCTGACTTCAAGCCACAATCCTTAGATCTCAGCCTCCTGAGTAGCTGGGATTATCGGCATAAACCAGCAGTGCCTGGTACTTCCACCCTTTTCAATAGAGATAAGAATTTCATAGACTTTCTTGCCCCCAGTTGTTTTAGAACTGCAATCCTCAGATTTTAGAATCTTGAGTAGCTAGGATTTACAGGCATGAGCCACCAGCACCTTACCAAGATTATGGAATATTATTAAATGGACTGCTACATCCACTCTTGAGTCATCAGTGCTACAAAAAAGAAGGAACTTAACCCTGTCGCACACAGAGTTAAAGAAGACCTGGGCTAAACCTGTCTGTTGTGTTTTCTTTTCTGCACTTTGTTATGAGTTTTTCTGATGGCTACAAATATCTATATCCAGCTTCAACTCTCATCAAAGCTCCAGAACCACAAAGCTACCAACTCTTGGGTCAACTCCTCACAGCTCTCTTACAAGCGCAGTTCATGACATGTAGTAACACTGTAGTTACAACATCAGATTCTTTTTGCCAGCACTGTTGGATTTTTTTTGTTCATCCAGTGCTTCCTTGTTCAATAGATGACATCATCATCATCTGGTTCCTTAACGAGTAACTGAAGAAATGGTATCTTATGTTTGAACTCTGGGCCCACTACCCCCTACCTGTGACCTTGGGCAAAGTGAATAAGGCATTTTAACCTCAAGTTTTATCGTGTGAAAAAAATGAGATAAGTATTACCCTGAAGATATTTGCTCTAAGCACTGAAGAAGTTAATATGTACAAATGTTAAGCACACTGAGTATGTTTTTAGATATTCAGTTCTGTCTATCTTTTTTTGCCAGTCCTGGGGCTTGAACTCAAGGCCTGAGCACTGTCCTTAGGATTCCTTAAGGCTAGAACCCTACCACTTGAGCCACAGCACCACTTCTGGCTTTTTCTATGTATGTGGTACCAAGGAATTAAACCCGGGTTTTCATGCATGCTAGGCAAGCAATCTACCACTAGGCCCAACTCTTGGCCCCAGTTCTCTCTATCTTCTAAACCCTTTCCTTGGTCTGCATCCTCCTCATTTCAACTCAAATGTTTCTTCCTTGATTACCCCTGCCTGTCCAGGCTAAGTCATATCTCATCCTTCTTTTTCTTTTTTTTGTTGGTCATAGGGCTTGAACTCTGGGCTTGGGCAGTGTCCCTAAGCTCTTCAGTTCAAGACTAGTACTCTACCACTTGAGCCACAGCACCACTTCTGGTTTTTTTGGTGGCTTTGAACTGTGATCCCAGATCTCAGCCTCCTGAGTAGGTAGGATTACACTTGAGCCACCAGCACCTGTCTCTATCCACATTTTCATCTTCAAAGTGCAGTATAATTTGTATTCATGTCACATATCATAATTATATATCTGCTTTGGTAATGGGCTTGCTTAATAAAATCAGTATTTCTATTACCCTGAACTTTATATGAAGGCAGGGATTACTAGTGCCCCACTCTTCAATACAGTACTTGACAGTTAATTGGTGTTCATTAAAATGACGTGAGTAAAGGGCTCAAAAAGCATGTTTGTTAGTAGAATGGAGCAACCTACAAATTTGAAGAGAACTCACAGGGTACCAAGCCAAGTGAGTGCTCAAGCCATTGTATTCCAGCAAAGTCCCATTCTACCATTACAAAGCTCAGGATTCACTGCTTATTTGGCCATCATGCCACCTGTTCAGAAGTTTATTTCTACAGAAAAAACCATACTCTGCAGGAACCTGCATAGCTATACCCTGTGGAGTCTGGGGAGGAAACCCAGCCCTTCTAGTGCCTTGCCTAATATAAACATTCCTCCACAATGGGTATGAGTGTGGTGTGAAAGTACATGTTTTTGTATCATGGGATTTTGAATGCAGCCAGCTATTACATCTGGAGCTCAGCTGAAGAAACAACTGCCTGCTTCAACTTGGGGATAAAACTGAGCTGTATGGCCCTTCAGAGAGAATAGCATCTTCATTCTCCAGTGTGGTGCCAGTAAGGAATTTTCAAGAATACTTTAGGGTTAGGGATATAGCTCAGTGGTAGAGGGCATGTTTGGCATGAGCAATGTCATGGATTCCATCCTTACTACAACAAAAAATAATTTTATTATGTCCAAGTTTTGTTTATGTAATAGTTCTAGAAATTTGTCAACCACCAGAGTTCCTTATTACAAGACTAAGTATTAAAAATGAAGTGGTTTGGACAGGGAGCCTAGCCTAGTGGTAGAGTACTCACCTAGCATGCACGAAGCCCTGGGTTTGACTCCTTAGTACCACATACACAGAAAAAGTCAGAAGTAGCTGTGGCTCAAGTGGCAGAGTGCTCGCCTTGAGCAAAAAAATGTTCAAGGACAGTGCCTAGGCCCTGAGTTCCAGCCCCAGGACTGCGGGAAAAAAAGAAGGGGTTTTCTTTTAGATGATACAGGTTTGAACTCAGCCTCACATGTGGTAGGTAGATCTGAGAAATACCACTAGCCCAAAAGTACAGGTTTTGACACTGGACTCAAATTCTGGCTCTGCCACTTTTTAGTTATGGATCTATACTAAAAAGAGATAGCTAGGCACTGGTGGCCTGTAATCTAACTATTCAGAAAGCTAAGACATGAGGATCATGGTTTGAAGCCAGTCCAGGAAGGCAAGTCCATGACATGTTCCTCTCTAGTTAACTACCAAAAAGCCAGAAGCTCAGGGATAGCATCTAGGTCCTAAGTTCAAGCCTTAGAACCAGAACAAAAAGATATCAGTACCTACAGTTTATGGTTATATAAAGTATTACATAAAATATGTAATATATGGCTGAATTACTATCTTTAAGGAAGTTCTTCATACAAAGAGTGCTACTTTTTTCTATTTTTGCCAGTCCTGGGGCTTGAACTTTGAATTCAAGGGACTTAGTTGCTGTCCTTGGGCTTTCTCAAGGATAGAGTTCTACCAGTGGAGCCACAACACCATTTCCAGCTTTTTTTTGATGTATGTGGTACCAAGGAATAGAACCGTGTCTTCGTGCATGCTAGATGAACACTCTTCCACTAGGCCAAACACCCGGCCCCGTAGTGCTACTTTATAAGACTAAGTTCTATACCATGTCTAACACAGTGTTCCATCCCCAGAAGGCATTCAGGGAATTCCAGAATCTTCTTCAGGCTTTTGTTTATTCTGTCCATACTAGCAGCCCACTTCATTATGGGAGTGTCTGACCCCACTCTTCTATTTTGAGTAGAACAGCTTATACATAAATGATCCTTCTTCCTGAGTTATACAATTGAAATGTTATACAAGCCACCACCCCACTTCCTCTTGTCTTTAATGCTAAAAAATAAACCTAGTGTTTTAGTAATTTCTCCCCTACAGACACAGGCATACATCCTTCATCGATAATATGATTTCTCACAACAGAACTCACATATACTACACGAGACAATAGCTATAGATATAAGAAAAAAGAAAAACACTAAAGAAAGAGAAGCTGAAACTGTCTAAGACACAATGCTATGAGGAAAATATGAAATGATCCTGTGCTTGGACCATATTATTTCTTCTATATCTGTTACATATAACAAACAGCAAAACCAGGCACCAGTGGATCACACCTGTAATCCTAGCTCTAACTTAGGAGGCTGAGATCTGAGGATCGAGGCTCAAAGGCAGCCCAGGCAGGAAAGTCTGTGAGGTTCTCATCTCTAGTTAATCACCAGAAAACCGGAAGTGGCACTGTGACACAAAGTGGTAGAATACTAGCCTTGAGCAAAGAGTTTGGGGACAGCACCCAGTCCCTGAGTTCAAACCCCATGACTGAGAACAAAAGAGAAATAAAAAGAAACAGTAGTCAATTGCACAACATACCTGTTGTCCAAATGGCATTTTATAGGCACTTATAGAACTATTTTGGAAAGTAGGTCAAAAGCTCACCACATAATTGGATGCAGAAAACAAATGGAAAACATTAATTATACACTAAATAATAATAAAGAATCAGGCAAAGGTAAGATAGGCTGCTTCAGAAAAAAACAAAAACAAAAACAAAAAAACGACACTCTCCTGAAAAAGAATTAGATGGGTAGGTAGATAAAGGTGGAAGAACACTGTAGATATACTGAAGATCAAGAACCACCTCCGGTTTGGGTTACAGACTGAAAAAGGGGTAGACTCAAACATAGAAAAGATTTAGGAGGGACCAAGAGTGTGGCCTAGTGGTAGTGTGCTCACCTAGCAGGTACAAAGCTCTGGGTTCGATTCCACAGTACCACGTACAAGTGGCAGAGTGCGAGCCTTGAGCAAAAAGTGTCCAAGGACAGAGCTCAGGCTCTGAGTTCAAACCCCAGGACTGGCAAAAAAAATGATTTAGGAAAACAGAGAAGCAACAGAAAAAGAAATGTAATGGTTAAATGAGGATATGGTTTATATCATGCAATGAAAAAGTTAACCCTTCAAAAATCCATGCTCCAAAATCTAAATCTTATGTCCATTCTTTTTTTTTTTGTCAGTCCCCAGGGCTTGAACTCAGGGCCTGAGCACTGTCCTTGAGATTTCTCAAGGTAGCGCTCTACCACTTGAGCCTCAGCACCACTTCCAGCTTTTTTTTTCTATGTAGGTGGTACCGAGGAATCGAACCTGGGTCTTCTTGCATGCTAGGCAAGCACTCTACCACTAGGCCAAACTCCCGGCCCCACTTTCAGCTTTCTGTATGTATGTGGTACCAAGGAATCAAACCCAGGTCTTTGTGCATGCTAGGCCAGCACTCTGACACTAGGCAAAACTCCTGGCCCTTATTTCCATTCTTCATTGCCATAGCCCCACATAATCTAACTTACCCGGTTAAGAGAAGCCTGATGCCGAAGAGGTTTGGCTCCTGGAACCCCTGATGATGATCCCTCAGGTTGCACAAGGGACTGTCTCACTTCATAAGGAGCTGAAACAGTAAGAGTAAAAGCTTGCTGGTATAAAATGGTCTTATTCAAAAATTAAGACCTGAAACTCAAATGCATAGAGCATCCATTTTTCATGGGAGAATAAGCAAAGAAATTAAAGTATATGGTCATACGGCCATCTAGACAATTACTGATCCTCTTGAGTACAATTTCACTATCAATATAAAGGCATCCAGCCAATTCATGGACAGGCAGTAAAATATTTACATCAGGTTAATATCAGGAATAAAGTGTTGGGGTGGAATACTATTTTAAAAGGAAAATGATAAATTGCTAGAAAAGTATCATGTTGGGTTGGAGACATGGCTCAAATGGTAGAGGACCTGACTATCAAGCATGAGGATCCAAGTTCAAGAACCAGTACTTCAAAGCACATACTATATTAAACATATTCAAATTTGATTCATATTTTCTGTGGTATGTTGCACCAAAATCTAAATCAATGAAGATCACTTACATATTAGTTGGCTCATCATATCTCTGTGTGTGTGTGTGTGTGTGTGTGTGTATTTTATTAGTGGTACAACCTATAGTGAATACTGGCTACAGATCAGAATTAAACAAAAGACTTTATTTGAATAACCAACAATTTCAGCTTTATAAACTGGATCTGGAAACTGCCTGCATTGTGACTAGAATATGCAATAATGACTTCACTAATATGGCAGAAAAACAGTTTAGCATAACTAGGTAAAATTAAGCTCCAACAGAAAGGAGTAATTATCATTCAAGTAGAAACATTCCTCATCTCTGCAGGTTAATGGTTTGAGGACAGGAAAGTATATAAATACACAAAATGCTTCTTTCTGTAGCTTACTGAATTAAAAATTCAATGGAGAGTAGAACATCCTGTTATAGCACCAAGTTTAGCATGCTTTGATCTTTTTCAAATAAAGATGGTATGTAACAATACATCCAAAATAACAAACCAGCCTAGTGTGGTGACACATGACTGAAATCCTAGCACTCAGGAAGTTGAGGCAGGAGCTTTGCTAGTTTCAGGGCTAGTCTGGGCTACGTAGTGATATTATCTCTAATGACAAAACACACACACATACGTAAACACCACATAACACTTGAGCATGCATCTACATTTTGGATTTCTTCTTAGCAATTGGAACACCATATTATAACACATTAAAATAGGTGCACACACATTAAGATACCAAAAAATTTGCCTGGGAACAAACTGAATGAATTTTCAGAAACTGCTAAGAATAGATATAAATATAAAACATACACAGAGAGCAGATAATCCAAACGTAAAAAGTCTCAGCTAGTAGAGAGTCACTGGATTTTGATAAATATGATTTTAAGACTATTCCATGTTGATGTAACATCAAATTAAAACCTTAACCCTAAGTGCACTCTTTTGAAAGGTTTCACACAGTAAACGATCATGTGGTTGGTATCCTTGTACCATGAGCTTTCCCTAGGAAGTATTCTAAGTCCCTAGGCTTCTCATAAGAGTGTGGAAGCTGGCCAGGTTCACGCCTGTAATCCTAGCTACTCAGGAGGCTTAGATCAAGGTTCAAAGCCAGCCCGGGCACTAAAGTCCATGAAACTCTTATCTCCAATTAACCACCAGAAAACTGGACATGGCTCAAGGGGTAGGGTGGTATCTTTGAGCTGAAGAGCTCAGAGACAACACCCAGGCCCAGAGTGCAAGTCCCACAACCAACAAAACAAATATGGAAGCTTGCACTACCTGAGGAGACATGGGAGGAGGGGGTGGAGAGGTTACCACTTGGTCATGTGGAGTTACTTCAGAAAGACAGTAAGAGCCACTCCGGGCTCCCATGTCAATAGAAGGAGAAATTCTGTCTGCGACTGGAAACAGGAGAGTCAGAAGCACATTTGGCCATATACCTTGAGACATGCTCCAGTCAGCTATATAACAACAAAGCTGATATTTGGGCCATCATCAGGCTTATTCCTCAGTTGAAACTCAACTCAGTAAAAATGCATTATTTATTCCCTTGATTCTCTTTCCTCCCAAATGAAATTGGAAACATGTGTGCCAATTCAAACTAAATAATTATTTTTTATGGGTCATGGGGCATGGTCCCTGAGCTCTTCAGCTCAAGGCTACCACCCTACCCTTGAGCCACAGACCTTCTTCCCATTTTCTAGTGGTTGATTGGAGATAAGAGTTTCTCGGCCTTGTTCTTGGCTTTGTAGTACTCAGCTGGCTTTGAATAGCTGGTTTTGAGGCTGGCTGGCTTTGAGGCTAGCTTTGAACAGGCCATCCTCAAATCTCAGCCTCCTGAGTAGCTAGTATTACAGGCGTGAGCCACTCTCCCAGCAAAGTAAATAATTCTTTAATCCCCTTACAAGTAGTGAGGAAATAGAAGCACTATCTTTCTTCAAGGAGAAAAGTATATAAAACCACTTAATATTTCTTTACTCTCAGGAGTAACACTGATCAAGCTTAGATGGCCTTGGCATATGCACCTAAGAGTTCAAAAAGGAGGGAAGCAAGCTTCCTTCTTGGCACTGTGAAAATGAAAACCCAGTTTGGATGGAATGAAGAGAAGAAGCAGGAAACAGGAAGAACTTGATGATAAACTCACTCCATAAAACAAAAATTCATTTAATCATAAGTTAAAAATAACTTCCTTGGCCAGGAGCGTAGCCTAGTGGTAGAGTGCTTGCCTAGCATGCACAAAGTCCTGGGTTCAATTCCTGGGTACCATATATATAGAAAAATCTGGAAGTGGCGCTGTGGCTCAAGTGGCAGAGCACTAGCCTTGAACAAAATGTGTCCAAGGACAGTCCCAAGGCCCTGAGTTCAAGCCCCAGGATTGGCAAAAGAAAAAAAAATCCACTTCCAAGGCAGGCCCTGGTGGCTCATGCCTGTAATCCTAGTGACTCAGGAGGCTGAGATCTGAGGATTGTGATTCCAAGCCAGCCCAGGAAATAAAGTCCACAGGCTTTTATCTAAATAAACTAACCCACAAAAAGCCATAAGTGGAACTGTGACTCCACTTAGGTGGTAGAGAGCTAGTATTGAGCAAAAGAAGCTCAGGACAATGCCCAGGCCCTGAGTTCAAGTCCCAGGAAAAGCACACACACACAAAATTATAAGCCAGGGCCCAGAGTTTGGCCTTGTGGTAAAGTACTTGCCTAGTACACAAACCCTAGGTTCAATTCCTTGGTACCACACATACAGAAAAAGTTGGAAGTGGCACTGTGGCTCTAGTGGTAGAGTACTAGACTTGAGAAAAAAAACTCAAAGACAGTGCCCAGGCCCTGAGGTCAAGCCCCAAGATGGAAAAAAGAAAGAAAGAAAGAGAGAGAGAGATAGAGAGAGAGAGAAAGAGAGAGAGAGGGGGGGGGAGAGAGAGAGAGAGAGAGAAAGAAAGAAAGAAAGAAAGAAAGAAAGAAAGAAAGAAAGAAAGAAAGAAAGAAAGAAAGGAAAGAAAGAAAGAAAGAGGGAAAGAGAGAGAAAGAAAGAAAGAGGGAGAGAGAGAGAAGAAAGAAAGAAAGAGAGAAAGAAAGAGAAGAGAGAGAGAGGGAAGGAAAGAAAGAAGGAAGGAAGGGAGGGAGGGAAAAAGGGAGGGAGGGAGGGAGAAAGGGAGGGAAAAAAGAGCTGGCACCAGTGGCTCAGGCCTATAATCCTAGCTACTCAGGAGACTGAGATCTGAGGATGGCCGTTCAAAGCCAGCTCAGGCACAAAAAGTCTGTAAGACTCATCTCCAATTAACCACCAGAAAACCAGAATGGCATTTTAGGTCAAGTGGTAGAGCGGTAGCCTTGAGCTGGAGAGAGAGAGAGAGAGAGAGAGAGAGAGAGAGAGAGAGAGAGAGAGAGAGAGAGAGAGAGAGAGAGAGAGAGAGAGAGAGAGAGAGAGAGAGGGAGAGAGAGAGAGAGAGAGAGGCAGAGAGAGAGGCAGAGAGAGAGACAGAGAGAAACAGAAACAGAGAGACAGAAAGAAAGAGAGAGAGAGAGAGGCAGAGAGAGAGACAGAGAGAAACAGAGACAGAGAGAGAGGCAGAGAGAGAGACAGAGAGAAACAGAGACAGAGAGAGAGAGACAGAGAGACAGAAAGAGAGACAGAGAGAGAGAGAGAGAGGCAGAGAGAGGCAGAGAGAGAGACAGAGAGACAGAGAGAAACAGAGACAGAGAGACAGAGACAGAGAGACAGAAAGAAAGAGAGAGAGAGAGAGAGAGAGAGAGAGAGAGAGAGAGAGAGAGAGAGAGAGAGAGAGAGAGAGAAAGGATTCCCTTCAAAATTAGGGGGGGAAATGGATGTGGTGGCTCATGCCTGTAATCCTAGCTACTCAGGAGGCTGAGATCTGAGGATCACGTTCAAATCCAGCCCCGGCACTAAAGACCAGGAGACTCTTATCTCCAATTAACCACTAGAAAATGAGAAATGGCGCTGTGGCTCAAGGGGTAGGGCAGTGGCCTTGAGCTGAAGAACTCAGGGTCAACACCCAGGACTAGAGGTCAAGCCCCACGACCAACAAAAACAAGTGAAATGAAGTAAGGGAAACTATAAGAAGGAAATGCAGAGTTCACAACCTTCTTTAGTATAAGATACTGATGGGATATCTAGGTTTTAGAACAGTCATTTTTGTGACTTTTACCATTACCAACATCTCTTCACACATACCTAGGACTTAAACTTTTTTTTTGTCGGTCCTGGGACAGGACAATCTCAGCCAGTCCCAAGCCATTTTCCTGATGTGATGTGCCCCACAAATTTTGAAACATTTTCTACTCATGGTCTTATGGAATCCTTCTAACATAGGTTACTATGACTATATTAAAAGAGAAGATAAATGGCTTATCTGAAGTCATGCACCTGGACACAGAAACCTGCATTTTCTGGTTCAATCCAGAGCTCTTTCCAGCATGCCAAATGTACTTCTCTGTGCAAGATTACAGACTCTCTTTAGTTCAGCCTAGTTCATGTTTTTTATTTTTGTGACCCTCTAGAAGTTACCACATTTCTAGTGCAGCAAAAAATTGCCAAAACTGGGTCATTTTCAGCCAGAGTCCACAAAATTTCCAATTGTAGAGTACTTTACCTTGATCATATCTTAAACTAGGCCCTGAACCCCAGGAAGATGAGACACTGCAGTGAAATTATAGAGCTTTTCGCACTGCAGTCTAGGTAGCCAACTCTGCAAGTCATCCTTGCAACCAACTAACATATTTTACCAGTAATATGGCTAAAGGGTAGAAATGTGAGCAAGCAAGCAACCCCATAACTGTGTACGATACATGCTCCTAGTAAAATGCTACTCCCAGCACTTCCTTTACCCTTATTCAAGAAACTCAAGAACCCAGTGTTTTTATGTCTTCAACCTCTAAAGACCTAAATCAACAATTTTGTTTTCACATAGTAATATTTTTAAAGAAATATGACCAAAACCCCCAGTTATTATATAAATGTCGGATCTTTACAGAAAAGAATAACAATTCTCCCAAAATGCACACCTTTAGCACCCTATATCCCTGGTTGATGAATTCCACACATAAAAGACTAAATCATAAAGACTCCATACATAAAAGACATATCAAAAGATGAACTAATTTCCAGAACAGGAGACAAAGCATTAATTTCACTGCCAAAAAAATTGGCTCAAGAATATAAAATTACATTGAGCTATGTTTCTAGAAACAAGAATAATTAGATCAGGAAATTAAACAGCTGGTGACATTGCTGCCTGGTAGATTAAAGATACTCCAAGACCTTGCCCGGGACCGCTGGCTCCCAGGTCATCTCTTACCTGGATGCATCTGTTCACTGCTGCTCCGCAGTTTGCTGTAGCCATGGCTCAAGGGCACCCTCTGGTAATGAGGCGGGGAAGAAGGAGGGGAGGCAAGAGGTGACATCGTGGGAGACTGTGTTTCCTGCTTCAAAGAACCAGACCAGAGTTCAGAGACAACCACCGGAGAAGCCTGTCACTCTGAGCTGCAGTTATGAAGCATAACAGAACCTTACGGCTGGTGACCTGACTGATTTAACAAATAGGGAGACATATTTCAAACACACACACACACACACACACACACACACACACACACACACACACACAGTGTAGTTAAAAGGCGTGTCTAGGAATTCAAAAGTCTCACAGAGGATAAAGTCTCAGCAGCACTGAGTTAACCTAAATTACTAAAATTAATCCAAAATGCTTTCAGTTATTCCAATAATATTTTCCTGTGGAAAATAAAAGGCATTAATCACATGAAAATTCATCTCTTCAAGTGTGATATCTCTGCGTTAGTTCAATTTTAACCCATTAATAAAGACTCCAATTTTCTAGATTTATACTTAATAAGTATAGATGTAATAAAATCTATCTATCTATATTTTTTGCCAGGCTTGGGCTTGAGCTCAGGGCCTGAGCACTGTCCTCGGACTTTCTTAACGCTAGAGCTCTACCACTTGAGCCTCAGCACCACTTCCAGCTTTTTTCCTATGTATGTGGTACCGTGGAATTGAACCCGGGTCTTCATGTACCCTACCCCTCTACCACTAGGCCAAACTCAAGGCCCAAAATCTATATTTTAAAGGTTTAACATTAGGTATTCTCGGTGTTTACTATGTAAAATTAAATATCAAGTTTTGTGTTTGATTTGTACTAAGAAGAACATATTAGAACAATGTATTTCTATCTCAGTTCAGGTATGAATCTGACATAGGACTCTAGACAAAGTAACCAAGCTGATCTGCTGCTGGGTTTTCTCATTTTTTAACACTACCAATAGCAGTAACTTTGAAGTACCCACATAACGAGGGAACAGTGCTTTTCATAACACAGAAACTACATTGGCCCCTTTAGTTTAAGGAGAACTATACAATCTGAGATAGTGATCAAATACTCTTTTTTAAAGAAAAAGAAAACTATATTTTCTCTGAAGTGTGTGCTCACAAGTATAGAATCAGTGGGCCTAACACAAACCCAGCATGAAATAAAAGGATACACCCTCATTCACATAGCCAAAGACTATACCTGGCAATTTCCCAGTACACAAACCACTGCGGGCCAGTAGCTCTCCAAATGCTAGTGAGAAATATGAAACCATATTGAATGGAGATTCCTATGCCTCCTTCTAAAATATATCTAAAGAACTAGTTTAAAATGTGTCTGAATGATGAAAGCAAGAACACATGAAATTGTTTAACAGAATGTGCTATGCCTCCCTTAACTATAAATATAACCCTTCACCTAAGTATGGTGGTGCATGCTTATAATTCCAGCTTTCAGGATTATGTGATCTAGACTAGCCTAGGCTACATGGAAAGGCTCTGTATCAAATACTCAAAACACACAACATCTTTTACAGAAACACCTCAGAAATCCATCATCATCCGAGTGAACCATATAAGTTAGTTTTCCTATATAAGCCTTTAATATTCATGAAATTTTTTAAACATTTTCATTCAGACAGAAAATTTCTTTACCTTATGGAAGATGCTATGCCAAATATAATTTAACTCTCCACATGATTCAGAATCTTTATCAGAAGTATGAGCTATACTTTGAGGTGCCTGGGGCTTAGTAACATGCAGACTATTTGAGAGGCCCACTCTTCTAGGATTTCATGCTTTCTTTTGTCGGATGTGGGACTTGAACTCTGGGCCTGGGAGCTGTCCCTGACCTCTTCAGTTTAAGGCTACCACCCTACTTCTTGGGAGCCACAGTGCCACTTCCACTTTTCTGGTGGCTATTGAAGATAAGAGTCTCAAAGACTTTAGTGCCCAGGTTGACTTTGAACTGTGATCCTCAGATCTCAGCCTCCTGAGTAGCTAGGATTACAGGCATGAGCCACCACACTGGGCCGATTTCATACTTCTGTCTTCACTAAACACAATCTGACTATTGCGATTAGTAACCTTTTTTTTGCCAGCCGTGGACTTGAACTCGGGTCCTAAGCACTGTCTTTGGGTTTTTTTCCTCAAGGTTAGCACTCTACCACTTGAGACACAGCACCAGTTACGGCTTTTCTATGTATGCAGTACTGAGGAATAGAACCTGGGTCTTCATGCATACCAGGCAAGCACTCTACCACTAGGCTAACTCCCAGCCCTAGTGGCCTAATTTTAAAAGCCCATCTTCCTTCTTCAAACCTGTCATATTGGTAGCAGCATTTCCTAAGATGCCATTCCAAACATGTTTAACCAAGAAGGGATTCATTGATGAAAGGAGTTTAGTAACCACAGATCTCTAGGCCTTTTTACTGCAGGGTATCCCTTCGAACGTGCCCTAAAAATTTCTAAGACTGATAATCTACTCTTTCCCCCAAGAATAGGATATGAAGCTACATTCTCCAAACTTAGCAAACCAGAGTATCCTTTTAGAACCCATCTGGTGGGCCGGGAATTTGGCCTAGTGGTAGACTGCTTGCCTAACATGCATGAAGACCCAGATTTGATTCCTCGGTACCACATAAATAGAAAAAAAAAATCCAGAAGTGGTGCTGAGGCTTAAGCGGTAGGGCTCTATCTAGCCTTGAGAAAATCCAAGGACAGTGATCAGGCCCTGATCCCAAGCTCTAGGTCTGGCACAAAAAAAAAGAACCCATCTGGAAAAATCATTAACCTGACATCATGTACTGACATCATGTACATGTACAAAAGAAATCAGTCCCCTTGCTTTAGATATAATTCTACACTAAAGTAGATTCGAAAAGGTCTAGAAGTAGCTTGTGGTAATTCCTTTGCATCAGCTCTTTTGCCTACAAGGAAACTTTACTAGCTCACTTCCAAGACTGTAACTGTGCTCCAGATGGTAAGATTTGCTGGAAGTGAGGCCCTGCAATCTAAGTGTTCATTGTCCGGATCAAACATGCCTAATCAGACTATTTTACCTGTTTCTCCTCATCGTCCATTCTTTTGAAGGAAAGTTTTTCCGCAGTTAAATATGGAATCTGAACCTTAGTTCCATGAAGCTCAGTTGGGTTCCCAAATCGTATCTCACCATCATTCTTTGACATCATAAAACGAGGCAGAGGCAATTCTTTAAGATCAGAATGAGAAAAGCTCAAGTGAGACTTTATTTTAAAACTGCAAAAGGGGAAGGGGGCTCAATGGCCAAGAGATGACTCAATAATCATTCATGAGGGAAAATTCTAGAGCATTAAATACAGTTTAAACATCTGTGTAGGCACAAGGTGGGTTTCTGCAACTATGTCGCAATTGAAGAAAATGCTACGTTTAACAAAGGTGGGATGGTTTAGCATTTTTTTCTGCTGCTGCTGAATCATCACAGAAGAAACTGAGGCTTTGAGACCTGATCTCCCACTTCTAGCGTAAAGAAAAAAAGAATGTTGAATCATAAATACAATAAGTGATGAACGATAGCAATTAAAACCTAGACACACATAAACATGCCAGGTACAGTGTTAAGGAATTGAAAATATTAGCTTACTGAATCCTCACAAGTCTGCTTAATAAAACTATCATGGGTCTAAGCATGGTGGTACAGGTCCATAACAGCAGCTATACAGGGGAAATAAGTAAAAGGATCATAGTCCAAGACCCTATCAGAAAAATAACTAAAGGAAGAGGACTAAGGGCTAAAATAGTAGAGTGGCTTGTTTAGCAAGTACAAGGCTTGAGCTCAAACATCATCACTGCAAAAAATTTTAACATTTAATTTGAATAATGTTTGTTTTTAAAATTAATCTTTATAGATATAGAAATATACACAAAGTAACCAGATAATTTCTCCAACATCACACAGTTTTTCTGCAGGCAAGCCATGGTTTAAATCCAAGCAAGACAGATCTTAGCAAGTGCCCTATATTACGTTCCTTAGCCCTGGGGACAAACTTACAAGGCTGAACAGTTTCTTGCACAATGTAATTCTTTAAAGATTTTTCCCACTTAATCACTAGTTGTCTTTTGACAACAATGAAGAACAGTATCAAGTCAGATCAGTCAAACATTTAGCCAGACTCTAATGTCAAAACCATTAGCCATTTGCAATGCAACAAAGAGCTGAAATGCCATAGTGGGGTATACTTAGTTTGTCTTTTAAATTTCTGACAAAAAAAACATTTCAAAAATGAAAACGATGTGCTGGCATGCTTCTAGTATTCAACACAGCAAATCACACACAATCACATAGCACAAAGACTCACAGAAATGAAGATAATATTATGTGGATTATGTATAATGATTTGCATCTGTAACCATTGTTCAGGATAATACTCCATGTGCCTTTGCACTTTCATCAGTCTCCCATTCCAAAAGCACAGCTGCACTTCCAATGATGGATGCTGTGCTAAAGCCAGAAAACGTCTTCGCAAACAGCAAGTATGCTAGTTCCCCAGGCAAAGAAGGCCCGTGGTTCTCTAATATCCACATCATGTTTATTTTTAGTTGCTATGTCCACATTTGATTCAAAGAAGCAGGCAATGTGACAAATCCTTGTGTGATCAATCAGCCACAGGCCCAAGAGACATAAATATAGGAACCAATCTGGAAAATTAAACCAGGACTGTCCTCTAAAGAGAAGACGGCTGCCATTTTCAATGTTCTAATGTTTCCCAACTCCAGGCAGCACTCCAGTATTCAAGAAAGTAATAGATTTCAAAATTTTAAAAAAGACAAAAGAAAAGAAATTCCAGAATCTTAGTGAATCAAATGTAAGTTAATCCTATCTGTTCTCAGAAAGATATTTCTTTCAGCTCACTGGGCAACATGGGTAGAAAAACATCATATAAAATCCTTTGTGCCTTGACCCATGAAAAGATGACTCTACTTCGAGGTACTTGTTGAGGAAGAAAAGAAAGACATGCTCAATATTTATAAGCTACCTGACTAGTGTTTTATTGTCATTCCACATATCATGCCAGGAAACACCATGGAGTACAGCTGGTTATGAATACCAACACTGATCTTAGGACTTAAACCAGGATCCTAAACACCATTTAGGACACTATCACTTCACACATTCTCCCACTCTAGCTATGTCAGTTCACCAGAATCATCAGCCTAGGAAACAAATTCTCTCTCAAGATGGCCTCCAAACAGGAACATATAGCTGAATTTCTCTATTTTTTTCAGTCATGTGGACTCAAATAGCTCTCCCTTAAAAGAGCTGTAACCATATATAATAACAGTCTTATGAAACATTTTCATGAGAGTACCATTTCTCACAAGCTGCTTCAACTTATTTAAAAAATAAAAGGCAAATGTAGCTTATAATTTTCAGTCTGAATTTTTCTGCTTGTTATATGTACACAAAATCTGATTGTGAACTTCATTTGAAATGAATCAAGTATTTGCTCTGCAGTGACATGTGCAAAGGGATGACAGAAGGCCCTTTTATAGCAACTGGTTAAAATCTTGTCTCCCAAACAACTAAATTAACACATGGGAAACCAATTAAAAAGCCAAATTCAAGGGGCCGGGAGTTTGGCCTACTGGTAGAGTGCCTGCCTAGCATGCACGAAGACCCGGGTTCGATTCCTCGGTACCACATACAGAGGAAAAAGCCAGAAGTAGTGCTGAGGCTCAAGTGGTAGAGCTCTAGCCTTGAGAAATCCCAAGGACAGAGCTCAGTCCCTGAGCTCAAGCCCAGGACTGGCAAAAAAAAATACAAATTCAAGCCGGGCGGTATGGCTCACGCCTGTAATCCCAGCTACTCAGGAGGCTGAGATCTGAGGATCAAGGTTCAAAGCCAGCCGGGGCACAAAAGGACCTGAGACTATTATCTCCAATTAACCTTTAGAAAATGGAAAGTGGGGCTTGGCTCAAGGGGTAGGGTGGTAGCCTTGAGCTGAAGAGTTTAGTGACAGCGCCCAGGGCAAGTTCAAGCCCCAAGACCACAAAGACAAAAAAAATACAAATTCACAAAAATTGGTTCATAGTAGTATCTTAGTTATATTCCTTGGACATAGAAATGCTTCATGTAGCAAATACAAATGCACAGCTAGACATTGATTCAGGAAAAAAAATATATCTGACAGTTCTTCCTTTCTAGAAAGAAATGTATGTCTCCTCTTTTTTAAACTTGTCTAAAAAGTTAAGGAAAATTCTTTTGTTTTTCTTTTTTCTTTGTTTTAGCTTTGTTTTATGGTACTGAGGTTTGAAGTCTGGCCTGAACCAGAGCTCCAATCCTTTGCTTAGTTATCTTTCAAATAGGGTCTTAATATTTTTGCTTAGGTAGCCTGGAACACAACCTTTCTCCCTATATATGTTTTCCTTATAGCTGTGATGACAAGTACAAGCTACCATGATTTTGTTAAGACAGGTCAAACTAACATTTTCCTTGGCCTAGACTCAAACCTGATCCTCCTGATCTCTTTCTCCCAAGTACCCGACAAGTCTATACCACAATTGCTAGCTTGTTTGTTGAAATGGAGTCTCACTAACTTTTTGTCCAAACTAGCCTCAAGCTATATTCCTTCTGATCTCTAGCCCCAAATCAGCCAGAATCATAAGCATAAGTCATGGTGTAAACTGTAGCCAAGGCCTGTTTTTCCAGATTTGATAAATATATAAATGTGAGGAATATTTCAGTTTCCTCAATCAATTAGAAAAAAACATAAGCAACATAAATACAATAATAAATGGAAAATGACACGGGACCTCACTACCAAGACAACAGAGTGACAGTGGTTGGGAAGAGGATCCAAACACCAAATGCTTATTGTCTTTCAATCCTGTACTACAAATATAAGCCAATATGTAATTATTCATTTTGTAGCTGGGACATTTTAAAGGCTTATTTTTTTTAACCAGTCCTGGGGCTTGAACTCAGGGCCTGGGTTCTGCCCCTGGGCTTTTTTACTCAAATCTAGTGTTCTAGCATCGGAGCGGAGCCACAGTTCCACTTCTAGCTTTTTGGTAGTTTATGGTAGTAAGGATCTCACTGCTTTTCCTGTTTGGGCTAACTTTGAACCACTATCCTCAGATCTTGGACTCATTTTTATAGGCTTTTTAAAAGTGAAATAAAAGTTATAAAAAGACAAATGTGATAAATGAAAGGTTAGTATTTGGAGGACCAAACCACAGCTTGCCTTCTGTAATGAATGATTAAAATTATTTTTCAGTGCTTGTGAAAAAAAAAGACAAATATGGGCCAGGAGTTTGGCCTAGTGGTAGAGTGCCTACCTTCCATGCGCTAAGACCCGGTTCAATTCCTTGGTTCTACATACAAGAGAAATCCAGAGTGCTTCTGTGGCTCAAATGGTAGAGCTCTAGCCTTGAGAAAGCCCAAGGGTAGAACTCAAGTCCTGAGTTCAAGCCCCATTTTGATGGAAGGAAGGAAGGAAAGGAGGGAGGGAGGGAAATAAAGAAAAGTTGAATGTCTGTGCCCAGAGAAGGCATCTTAATAACTTGTCACTCTGTGTGTGTGTGTGTGTGTGTGTGTGTGTGTGTGTGTGTGTGTGTGTGTGTGTGTGTGTGTTGGTCCTGAGTGCGGTTTTGCTCCAGGCTACCACTCTACCACTCAAGCCACAGCTCCACATTTGTTTTTGGTTTGTGTGTGTGTATGTGTGTGTGCTTGATTGTAGATAAGAATCTTATGGTCTTTTCCTCCCCAAGCTGGCTTTGAACCACTGTTAACTCTCAGCCTCCTAAGTAGCTAGTATTACAGACATGAGTCATCTGTATCTGACAACCAGTCACTCTTTAAAATTCCTGAGGGCCTTTTGTAGCAAACATTCTGATATGTCATTCTTTTCAGGCCCTAGCTCCTGACATTGTCTGCCCTTGAAAATCATCTTTAAATAAAAATATGGGTGCCTGAGTCCAACTACAGAAATTCTAATTTAACTTATATCAAGTCTAGCCTAAGCATCAGGAATTTTAAGAGCTCTGAAGGTGATTCTTAAATGGAGCCAAGGTTGAAAAATAACTTATAAGAATCTGTGTCAAGTATTTTCAAGAGCTTTGCTTGAAGTAAGAGTAATATATTTGGTTAAATTGGCATGCAGGGTATATGGATTTTAGGGGACATTTATAGTCAGAGTTGTGCAAGTGCTGACTCTGTATTTACATGACCCTAAGAGCGAGTGCCTCTTTAAATGTTGGCAATAGGCATCTATGTAGTCATACCCTCTCTGGTGCTGAGGTTAATAAGATAGTGACACAGCTTACTTGCAGGGTGGAAGAAAGAGGAGTGAAAGTTGAGAAACAGAGAGAATTCCTGATGAGGAAAGCATGTGAAACATTTGTCCTGGTAGCTGCTGTTGCTGTTCCTCTTCCTCCTCCTCCTGCTCCTCCTCCTCTGCTGCTCCTGCTGCTGCTGCTGCTGCTGCTGCTGCTGCTTCTTCTGCTTCTTCTTCTTCTTCTTCTTCTTCTTCTTCTTCTTCTTCTTCTTCTTCTTCTTCTTCTTCTTCTTCTTCTTCTTCCTCTTCTTCTTCTTCTCCTCCTCCTCCTCCTCCTCCTTCTTCTCCTTCTTCTCCGTCTCCTTCTCCTCCTCCCCCCTCCCCTTCCTCTCCCTCCTCCTCCTCCTCCCCTCTCCCCCTCCCCCTCCCCCTCCTCCCCCTTCCCCTTCTCCTTGTCCTTCTCCTTCTTTCTTGTCAGTCGTGGGGCTTGAACTCTGGGCCTGGGCATTGGCTCCAGGCAGTAGCCTTGAGTTGAAGAGCCCAGGCACACAGAGCCACTTCCAGTTTTCTAGTGGTTAATTGGAGATAAGAGTCTCATGGACTTTAGTGCCTGGGCTGGCTTTGAACTGCGATCCTCAGATCCCAGCCTCCTGAGTAGCTAGGATTACAGGCGTGACCCACTGTGCCCAGCTTACCTTTCTTCTTTCTGAGGACTGGACTTGAGTTTGCATGAAGATTAAAGGAAGGCAGGCATTATCTAGAGTAGGGTTCCTAACAATTTGTGGGCCAGAAGCCCTTTTGGAAGTTTGAAGCCTATAGGCACCTTTCAGAATAATGGGATTTTTTTCTCTTTTGATCCTGGATATCAAACCAAGTGTGTAGGTATGCTAAACGTGCTTTTCCACCAAGCTTCATCCTTATCCTTGAATGTTTTAAATGCATTCAAAGGCATAATACTGTAAAGGCAATAAATTATTATGCTTCATTTTAAAATCCTTATAGATCTAACAAGGAGTGAAATAACCTTCATACTTTCAGAATAGTTAGTAGCACATACAATACATCAAGATGTCTATAACAAGTGTAATGTGATATAAAAATACCTGCAACTCTCAGAAACAGCTAATGATACCTTAGAGATGTCTAGATTCTTAAATGAAATAATTTAAATTAGGATAGGGGACTACTCAAGGTGACCATTCCCTGATTTATTTTTCACAATCTCTTTGGGAGTCTTTAAACTCTGATAGTGTAACACTTGAATTCATACAGTCTCTAGGGCTGTGTTCACCAGAATGGCTCAGGATCATGTGGCAGTCTGGCATAGTCTGCAGTGGAAAGAGCAAGAACTAGGACAAAAATGAGTTATTTATAACCCAAATATGTTCGATTTAGTTTGCTCCTACTGTTAGTTATCCTTTTATGAAATTGATAATAAGCTTGGGATAAAATTCTTGGAAAAATAAAACATTGGCACATTTTATTGGTCTTTATTATTATTTTTGATGGGAGGAGAAAAGAAAGATTTGTACAATTCTGTAAAATCATCATGTTGTAGTTCTAAGTCTTCCACCATGAACATCCTAAGGCAAATACTCCTTTTCACACTTTTCTTATCTGTAGGATAGTCATTCTTAGTCCAGGTGATTTTATCCTGTCAGAGAGCTTTTACCAATAGTGTGGAGACAGTTTGGTTTGTTACAATTGTGGAGAGAGTGCTATGGCCAACTGCAGAGGCCAGACATCTTGCTAAACATCTTATACTGTATGGAGCAGGGCCCTGTTGTTTAACCACAGCAAATTCTCCAGTCCATACTGCAAATTGTACTGAGTCTAAGAGAGTCTTCTACAAAATAAAGATCTAGTGTTTTAAATCCTGTGAGAGAGGAAGAAGGATTTTACAAGTAGTGACTCCTGTTTCAATGGTTTCTGTGGCTTTTCTCCAAAATAGGAAAAACAAAAGCAAGAGATTGAACGATCACACACACACACACACACACACACACACACACACACACACACACACACACACACACGAGAGGGAGAGAGGGAGAGAGAGAGAGATTGAGAGACAGACAGACAGACAGAGAGACAGAGAGAATCAGTGAAAGGGACAGAGTCAGAGACAGAGAGGGGGGTAGGAGAGTAGAGGAGAGAAGAAAGAGGAGGGGGAAGCAGGAGAGGGAATATGAAAGAGAGAGGGAGAAGGAGAGGGGGAGGGAGAGGGAGAGGGAAAAAGAGTGAGTATGGGGGGAGTGTTTCTGTGCTCTCTACTTATTAAAGGAAGCCCTTCCTGTCTCTTAGCCTTAAGTGAAATCTTTTGAGTATGACAACCAGTTTAATAATTTATAGAAAAGACAACCCCTTGTGTGGTATAGGAAGTGAGGCTATAGCCACAAGGGCTGGCATATGTACAGTTTCCTCTTTAAACAGAGAGGAACTTTTGACTAAACACTGTATGTAGTTTTCCACAACAAAATGTTGAGGTTAACTTACCCTTTCTTTGTAATATTCATCTCAGTGTCTCTTTTTCAGTAGTTCTTTTTGGCAATTTATTCTATACACGTTTCCCCTTCTTCTTAGCCTTGCTACAAGAGACCTGCTTTGGACTGTTCACCTATGCAGAGGAAACACCCCCACCCTTCCCCCTCTAGTCAATTGTGTTTTCTATGGTTCTATTTCTTCACCCTAAACCCCTTTCCTTAGCCCTTTTGTCCATTTTTCTCTCCAACTTATAAGCAATGGTTTCCAAGTTCATTTTCTGTGGGTCATGGGGCTTGAACTTGGCCTGGACACTGTCTCTTAGCTCTTCGACTCAAGGCTACTGCTCTACCCCTGGGCCTCATTGTCCTTGAGCTCTTCAGCTCAAGTTTACCACCCTACCCTTGAGACAAGTCCCACTTCCTTGTTTTCTAGAGGCTAATTGGAGATGAGAGTCTCAGGTCCTTTTGTGCTGGGATAGCTTTGAACCTGGATCCTCAGATCTCAGCCTCCTGAGTAGCTAGGATTACAGGTATGAGCCATCACACCTGGCCAACTTCATTTATTACTGTTACAGTATTCTTTGGAAATCTTGTAAGAGCTGTGAAATTTATCAGGAAAAGGCACATTGACATATGGATAAGGGACATAGAAAAACTTCTGTATATAATTGAAAGAGAAATCACTTAAGACATTTCTCACTACAATGGCCCACACTCCCTCATAACAAGTATTAACTAGAGCTCTACTGTTCTATTAGTGTAGTTACTAAACACAGGTGGCTATTGAGTACTGAAGATATGGCAAATATGAACTGAGATGTGCAGTGAGGATAAAACATATATTTGAGCTAAAATGATAGGAAATATGCATAGCATAAAACTTACTATCTCAACCATTTTTAAATGTACAGTTCAATAGTTTTTAAGTATATTCATGCTCGTGTGCATCCAGTTTCTAGAACTTTGCAAAGTAAAATCTGATGAAATCATTCTCCACCTTCCTCTCCTTCCTCAGCTTCTGGCAACCATTCTACTTTTTTCTTTCTTTTTTTGTGGTATTTGGGATGAATTCAGTGCCTGTATTCCTCACTTGCCTGTAAGCCTGTCTTGGAGGAAAGGAAGAAAACCTAGTAGCCTCTGTGTTGTGGGGCACTTTAACATTTGAGCTACATCCCCCAATCCCAAGAGGAAAATTGGGAAAGTACTCTAAAATGAGTTTTTAGATCTCAGTGCTAGGTACTTTAGCATTGCCATTGAACTCAATTTCCAAGCTGTGAGAATTCTAAGCTCAGGCTAGGAAGGGATCTGTAGGCCCATCCCAGAAGGTGAAGTCCAAAGCATCTCCTTCCAGTAGCCAGTGTCATCAGTGTGTTAGAGAAGAAGCATTTTGTTTATTTATGGTGCTGGGGTTCAAACCCAGAACCTTAAGCATGTCAAGCAAGCACTTTACCACTGAGTTATATATCTAGCTCTCTAGTTTTTAATCCTATGAATTTGATGACATTTAATAGCTCATATAAGTAGAAGCATTTGTTAGCTAAAATTATAAGGAATATTTACAGATTGATAAGTGCTATAAGGAAATAAATGCTGAGAGAGAGCAAAGTACAGAGGGGACTGCCCTGAACAACCATTGCCCAACAGGCTCACCCAAAGAACACGTAACGCCCTAAGAATATGTGCTTCTATTATGACTTCCTATTCTATTTGATTTTGGTTTGGTTTGGTTCCTTAGACAGGGCTTGGTTATATAGCCCAGTTTGGCCTCACAATCTTCTTGCCTCAGCTTTGTGAGTGCTAGAATGAGAGACATGCCCCACCACACCCCCAAACTATCCTTGATTGAACATTTTATACTTATGAATGGGTAGATATTAACTTTTACAAAACTGTTAGCTAACAAGTAACTTTTGTTTGATAGCAAGGTAAACGAATTTCATCAGAGAAAAGAGTACAAAAGCCAATTATATTTTTATTGCCCTGTATGTACATTAGTCAACTCTATACATAATTTAACAATCTCATTCCAGTATTTTTTAATTCCATGATTATAAGTATTTCTGACACTATACTTTCTAGAAGTAGTTTTACCACAGACTGAGTCTGTGGTAAATGAATTTGAAAAGACCTACTTTAGGTACAATGGTAGGGACAGTCTCTGATTCTTCAAGTATGAGAAACAGCCATGCGAAAGAGAAAGAAAGACAAGAACCCTTGGAACCTAAGACTTTGACACAGTACATGATCACAGAATGGAAAAGATCACCTAGAAGCAGCTAAAGGCCATGATGCTAAGAGAAAAAATGAAAATAAGAGGTAGAGATCTGAGACTAGGATGGACCAGTAGACAGGGATTAGATTATACAGGATCTTTTAGGCCATTGCAGGGACTCTGAACTAGGGACTACATACAACAAACAACTGGAGAGTTTTAAGGAAGAAAAGGAAATGATATGATGTCTATTTAGAAAAAAAATCATTCTTTCCAATACGAGAAATAAGATAGGAGCAAAGAGAGGAGGCCAGGGACCAATGACAAAACCATTGTGTTATCCAGGTAAGTGGTAGAGGTGGAAACATGGATAGAAACAAAAGGCAATGAGATTGAGCTGTACCACAAGAACATTTCATGGACTATATTGTGGGAAAGCAAAGGAACCAGGATGACTTCTATTGTTGTTGTTGTTTTATCTTATGTATCTAGAGATACTGGTGGCATTTACAATAAGAAAAACTCAGGGATGGAGATTGACACATACACACACACACACACACACACACACACACACACACACACACACACACACACAGAGGCTCATGCCATAAAATAAGAGTATCCTGCCAGACATCCAGTGGCTGATACCTGTATTTCTAGCTATTTAGGGGCCAGGATTTGAACACTGCAGTTGGAAGCCAGGTGCAGAGGGAATGTCCATGAAACTTTATCTCCCATTAACTACCAAAAATTCGGAAGTAGAGAAGTGGTTTAAGTGGTAGAGAACTAGCTTTGAACAAAAGAAGTTCAGGGAGAGTGCCTAAACCCCAGGATCAGGACAAAAAAAAGTATCCATCTATAACTCCCAGGGTATGACTCCTTAGAAGTCATAAGACGTCCACAGACTTTCAGATTAGGCCCTCAGAGAACATCTTCATTGAACTTCAAGGTATATGGAAACAAATATTAAACTAGTGGATCATAAGCCACCAAGTAGCAGCTTAAAATTTGGCCCAATCTTGTTCTCATTCTTATTTAACACGTGCTAACTGTGAATAACTTTTATTTAATAAATCTTTAAATGAAAGAAGATAATTCAGAATGAACTCTGAGTACCCTTAAACCTCCAAAGGCAGCATCAATGTTCACAAAACATAAATAAGAAATGCTTCTTCAGCCAGCGCTGGTGGTTCACACATGTAATCCTAGCTACTCAGGAGGCTGAGATCTGAAGATCGAGGTTCAAACCCAGCCCAGTCAGGAAAGTCTTTAAGAAGCTGATTCCCAAGTAACACCAGAAGACCAGAAGTAGCACTGTGACTCAAAGTGGTCAAGCTCTAGCCTTGAGCCAAAAAGCTCAGAGACAGTGCCCAGGCCCTGAGTTCAATCCCCATGACCAACGAAAAATAGGAGGAGAAGCAGTAAGAGGACAAGAGGAGGAGAAGGGGGAGGAGGAAGTGTAGGGCAGCCTTATTCTTTATAAGAAGGTATTACTCTTTTACAAAAGTGGTAACTTTGACACTCTTCTCCCAGACCCTTGAAATTAAGCCATAGAACTGGGCACAAATGGTGGCTCACACCTGTAATCCTAGCTACTCAGGAGGCTGGGATCTGAGGATCAAGGTTCAAAGCCAATCCCGGGCACAAAAAGGACCTGAGACTCTTATCTCCAATTAACCTCTAGAAAATGGGAAATGGAGTTTGTGCCCAGAGTTCAAGCCCCATGACCCACAAAAAAAGAAATAGGCACAAATTGGACAAAAGACTTAAATATAACTTGATGTCAGAAATTTGTTCTTGAGTTTGTTCAACAAAGCAGTTCTAACTTTTCCAAATAATAAATTCAGAAAATACTACAATAAACCTTAATGACAATTCCAATGGAATAAAAACTTTCAATACCTGTGACAATCCATAGTCATTGTGATGCAACTTTCAACCATCAGGGCCAGAGACTGCTGATATCAGTGACTACTATGTCTTACAGCAAGGAATACCAAGCCTGCCCATGCAACAGTGCACAAGAAAGCAATCTACTTCAAGCCTGACACCAGTGATTTACACCTGTAATCTTAACTACTCATAAGGATCACAGTTCAAAGC
Source organism: Megascapheus bottae (assembly GCF_031878675.1). NCBI lineage: Eukaryota > Metazoa > Chordata > Mammalia > Rodentia > Geomyidae > Megascapheus > Megascapheus bottae. The sequence goes on along the minus strand of NC_143547.1, from coordinate 5,406,740 downwards.
CAGCCTGGGCAGAAAAGTCCCTAGGAGATACGTGTCTCCAATTAATCACACAAAAAATTGAAGTAGAGCTGTGGCTCAAAGTGGTAGACCAATAGCCTTAAGCAAAAAGAGTTCAGGAACAGTGCCTAAGCCCCAAGTTCAAACCCTATGACTGACAAAAAAAGAAAAGAAATATATTTCCAAAAGTAGAGCTATGATCAAATAATAGAATACTAGCCTTGAATGAAAAACAGGAATTTCTTTCACAGAATTTAATTCTATAATAACAAAGAAGCTCTTAGGGGAATTATTTTTGTCTCACTTAGGAAACATTCCATGATTGTAGATCTCCATCAGCAGCTACTTCAAGGACAGTAAGGACAATGAGAAGGGGGTATTTTGCATAGCAATTAAGCACATAGGAACTGAGCATGGTGGTTGTACACCTGAGCTTCCAGGTGGAATGGACACAGGAATGGGAGTTTGAGGCCAGCCTGGGGACATAAACAGAGATCCTGTCTCAAGAAAGTAATGCTGGCCCTGTAAACCTAGCTACTCAAGAGGCTATGATGTGATGAGGATTGCAGTTCAAAGCCAGCCAGGGCACTGAAGTCCATGAGACTCTTGTCTCCAATTAACTACCAGAAAACCAGAAATGGCACTGTGGTTCAAGTGGTAGAGCGATGGCCTTGAGCTGAAGAGCTCAGGGACAGCACCCAGGCCCAAAATTCAAGCCCCATGAAAAGAAAAGAAAGTAATGTTGGGGATGTGGCTCAACAGTAGAGCACTTGCCTCGTGTGTGCAGGGCTCTTGGTTTCATTCCCAGCACTGCATCCTCCACTTCAAAAAAAATAATAATAAGAGAGCATGAAAACTAGAAGTAGAGCTGCTGAGTCCAAATTTTACTGACCCTAGGACCTTAGCCAAGTTGACTCAACTTACCTAAACTTCAATTATACAATTATAAGATAGAGACACTAATAATGTCTTAGTAGAAACTTGCAGTGTTCCCTCGTAACCAGTTCCCCAAACAGTCTGCTCTATAATGAAGCAGATGCATCCTTGTGACAAGCTCCAGAAAACATTATAAGCCATAATAACACGAGTCACCTCCAGACCAAATAATTTAAGTAGTAGCATCAGAAAACTCTCTCCCTTCTGTAGCAATGGTGGAAACAGGTGCTATGTTAAAGGTATCATAAGGGAAAATACCCAAGATTACAGAGCTACCACCTGGAAGGCAACTGCCCTGCAGAGTTAACTCTGAAAACCTAAGACTGTATAGTGCAATATGGACAGAAACCTACCTATATCTAGCAACTGAGGCACTGAGACTATATATTGCTATGTGTTACAGCATTTTATCCTAATACAAATTTATACAAGCACTATACCTAATTTAGTTAGATGCTATGAGGATTCAAGGAGACAGTGTCTGGCCCACTCTAAGCCCTTGATAAAGATCAATGTCATGACTATGATTCCCTATGGTTACTTCAAAAGACTTTGTCTGCCACAGCCAGGACCGACAGAAGACAAGAGTAAGCAGATGAGGAGTGGTTTGTTGTTGTTTTGCAGATGAGTAATTTTTATCTCAAAATGAGAAAAAAAATTCCTGCATAGTATGTGCACATATGAAAGCTATGTGTTAACACAGTGAATTATCCAAGAATCTCAGTACCCTCATGCAATAGTTAACTTCTTCATACAGATTTTTTAAACTCCTGCTGAGGCAACAGAAATGAGGCTGGCAGTTGGGGGCTGTACCTTTTGTTTAATTTGTGGAAAATATTTGAGCATATAGAACAGTCAGGAATAGGGATGGCAAGAAAATGTTAAAATTCGAATTTTGAAAAGATTCATTCTTCCAAACTATTGGTGTCACTTATGTGACCAAAAGAGTGCTTCAGGAACTGAGAATTAAATAAGTACCTGGCCAGATGTAGCAGAACATTTCTGTAATCCCAGTCATCAGAGGTCTGAGACTTGAAAATAGCAAGTACCGATCAAGTCTGGACTATACAATGAGACTTCTTGTATCAAAGACAAGGGGAGAGGGGTTGGAAACTAGGATCAATTGGTAAAGCTCTGGCTAATGACCAAAGCATCAGGTAGCAAGTTTAAGCCCTGGTCTCACAACAAAAGGCAAAAAAGAATAGGAGGAGGAGATGGAAGAGATGGAAGAGGAAGAGGAGGAGGAGGAGGAGGAGGAGGAGGAGGAGGAGGAGGAGGAGGAAGAGGACATCTGCTATAATTGGAAGGGATGGAAGAGAGAGAAAAGGGATGGTTCATTCTCCCATAATTCCTACTTTCCCATTACTTTGAACTAATCCCTAACACATCATTAAATAACAATATAGTTATCTGAAGTGGAAAATTAAAATGAATGCTATTATTTTGTCTCAGATTCTAGAAATTCTTTCCCAACATCCTGTTAAAGAAAAACTTATGATTTCCCCCATTAAAAAAAATAACTCTCTAGGGGCTGGGAGTTTGGCCTAGTGGTTAAAGTGCTTGCCTAGCATGCATGAAGACCCGGGTTTGATTCCTCGGTACCACATACAGAGAAAAAGCCAGAAGTGGTGCTGAGGCTCAAGTGGTAGAGCTCTAGCCTTGAGAAAGTCCAAGGACAGTGCTCAGGCCCTGAGTTCAAGCCCAGGACTGGCAAAAAAAAAAACTCTCCAATGAACACAGACGCAAAACTCCTCAATAAAATACTAGCCAACAGAATCCAAAAACGAATTTAAAAAATTATACACTACAATCAAGTAGGCTTCATCCCACAGATGCAAGGCTGGTTTAATATTCGCAAATCAATCAATGTACTACATCATATCAATAGAGCTATGGATAAGAATCATATAATTTCTCTGGACGTGGGGAAGGCATTTGACAAAATACAACATCCATTCATGTTGAAAGCACTAGAAAAAATAGGAATAAGAGGTACATTCCTTAAAATAATTAAAGTCATATATGAAAAACCTACAGCCAGTATTATACTAAATGGTGAAAGACTAGAACCATTTACCTTAAAATCAGGAACAAGAGAGGGATACCCACTCTCTCCACTTCTCTTCAATATAGTGCTGGAACCCTTAGCCAGAGCAATAAGGCAAGAGAAGGACATCAAAGGGATCCACATAGGGAAAGAAGAACTTAAACTATCCCTATTCGCAGATGACATGATCCTCTACTTGAGTGACCCAATAAGCTCCACTCCCAAACTCCTAGAATTAATAAATTACTTTAGCAAAGTGGCAGTTTACAAAATTAACCTTCAAATGTCAGTAGCCTTCTTGTACACCAACAATACACAAACAGAAGGCCAAATCAAGAAAATAATCCCATTTGCAATAGCCCCCAAAAGAATAAAATACTTAGGAATTAACTTAACCAAAGATGTAAAGGAATTATTTAATGAAAACTATAAAAGCCTAACAAAAGAAATTAAAGAAGACACCAGGAAATGGAAAGATATCCCATGCTCATGGGTAGGGAGAACCAACATAATGAAAATGGCCATACTGCCAAAATTCATACACAAATTCAATGCAATCCCCATCAAAATCCCAAAGACATTCTGTACTGAAATAGAAGATACAGTCTAAAGGTTCATATAGAACAAGAAAAGACCTAGAATAGCCTAAACAATTCAAGGCAAAAAGAGCAATGCAGGTGGTATTACAATACCAGACTTCAAACTCTACTATAGAGCCATAATAACAAAAACAGCATGGTATTGGCCCAAAAATAGACCAGAAGATCAATGGAACAGAATAGAAGATCCAGAAATAGAACCACATACCTATAGTCAATTTGTATCTGACAAAGGAGCCAAAGATATACATTGGAACAGACACAGCCTATTCAATTATTGTGCTGGCAAAACTGGGCAGCCACATGCAGAAAATTAAAAATTGACCCTAGCCTTTCACGATGCACAAGCATTAACTCAAAATTAATCAAAGACCTCAATGTCAGACTGGAAACCATGAAACTGCTACATGATAGAGTAGGAGAGACACTGGAACTCATAGGCACAGGCAAAAGATTTCTGAACAGAATCCCAGGGTCACAACAGATTGGAGAGAGACTCGATAAATGAGACTACCTAAAAATAAAAAGTTTCTGCACAGATAAAAGCATATCCACAAAAGTAAAGAGACAGCCAACCAACTGGGAAAATATATTTACCAATAATACATCAGACAAATGTCTACAGGGAACTCAAGAAACTAATCCCCCCCAAACCCAACAAACCATTCACTAAATGAGCAAGGGAACTAAAGAGAGACTTATCAAAAGAAGAGTTTAAAATGGCACAAAATCATATGAGAAAATGTTCATCACCCATGGTCATAAAGAAATGCAAATAAAAACAACCCTAAGATACTACCTTACCCCAACAAGAATGGCCAAGATTTTAAACTCAGACAATGACAGATGCTGGTGGGGTTGTGGAGAATAAGGAACCCTACAGCACTGCTGGTGGGATTGTAAGCAAGTTCAGCCACTCTGGAAAGCAGTGTGGAGGTTTCTTAAAGAACTGAAAATAGACCTTCCCTACGATCCCGCCATACCACTTCTGGGCATCTCTTCTGAACACCATAACCCAGGATATGATAAGAACATCTGCTCAGCTATGTTTATCTCTGCACTATTCACAATAGCCAGGCAATGGAAACAATTTAGATTCCCTACTGCAGATGAATGGATACAGAAAATGTAATATATCTATCTATATATATATATATGTATATAAAATGGAATTCTACATAGCCAACAGACAAAATAAAATAATGGCATTTGCAGGGAAGGGGATGAATCTAGAATGAATCATGTTGAGTGAGACAAGTCAAGACCAAAGGAACAAAAGGTGCATGTGTATCCTTAATATGTGGCTATTAGATTCAAAATGTACAAGAGCGAGGACTCAATAGTTGCATACCCAATGCTATGGACATGGTATTGGAAATATAAACACAACTATATAGACATAAAAACATATGACTCTATAGACAAGTTTTATTACAAGGATTAATATGTATCTATGACACACAAACCCTCAGCCTAATTTTGATTATGTTCTACAATCTAAGTGCCAGTGATTGTATATAGAGATTCCCTTCTTAAAAACTTGTTTGTTAAACATGTCATTTGAAATATGGTGTAAAAATCAATGTTAAGAAATTCTTTAATAAAAAATAACTAAGCAGGACACAGGTAGCTCACGTCTATAATCCTAGCTACTCTGGAGGCTGAGATCTGAGGATCAAGGTTTGAAGCCATCCTGGGGACTAAATTCTGTGAGATTCTTATCTCCAGTGAATCACTAGAAAATGGGAAGAGGGGCTGTGGCTCCAGGGATAGGGAGATAGCCTTGAGCTCAAGAGTTCATGGACAGCATCCAAGCCCAGTGTTCAAGCCCTATGACTGATAAAAAAAAATAACTAAGCCACCCAACGTTTTCTTACTTTATTGTACAAATGAATAGGAAGAAACAAGAAAAAAAAGTCCACAAAAGGAAACAGAACAGGTCTTAAACTACTAAAAATAGCCTAAATAAGAAATTGGTCACAAACAATAAAACACATAAAATGTGAGATACTTACCACATTTAATACTGTCTATTCGCACAGGGAGGCCAGACTGTGCTGCGGCAATCAATTTCAGAGCAATGTAAAATTGTGTTGGACCAAAATAACCAACTCGCTTCACACCACACAGTTCTGTGATCTGAAAACAGTCAAGAAAGAACAATGCTGAAACCCCATTTCATAACAGGAAAATGAGACAAGCCTATATGATGAAACCTTTCAGATTTCACATGTAGCTAACCAGAAATTCCCTCAGGAATCTACGTGTACACACACTCGTTTCTTTTTCTCCAGCTTACAGGGAGGTTTTTCATTCAGATCATTAAATTCTACGTACTCGTGATTATTTCAAAACTGATGTATGGTTCTCCTTCTTCAAAGATACAAACAAAAGTGACATAAACAGTAGTTGCTATTTTTCTTACAAAGAAGAGTGACTTTAAAGGGGCTTGTTTGGATGTTCAAAGTCTAGAAAGTTACTGGAGTGAACAGAGAACAGATTAGTCTTTACCACTGCTTGTAGATCATCTTGGTTTACTGAAGTTGAACGTGAATTATTTTGACAAAGTTCTCAGAAAAAAAGAAAAAAAAACAATTCCACAATCATTGCAATTATATTTTGGGTGCTCATTTTCAGAGGAACATTAAAAAGCAATGCTTGTACAAATACTTTCAAGTCATTGCAGTCATTGTTGGTTTTCATCCCACCACCTGGAACTACAATGTCCTCCTCCTCAACCTAGATGGAACTCAACGGTACTTCTCAATTGTAACTTCCCAACTTCTAGAATATACTTCATTTTCCAAATGTGTTTTGAGAGCCCTCAATCCTATGATGACCATTTCATGATATGTTATCATAAATACATTTTAAAAGGTTGGAGAAAGTGGCCGGGAGTTTGGCCTAATGGTAGAGTGCTTACCTAACATGCATGAAGACCCGGGTTCAATTCCTCAGTACCACATACATAGAAAAAAGCCAGAAGTGGTGCTGTGGCTCAAGTGGTAGAACTATAGCCTTGAGAAAGCCCAAGGATAGAGTGCAAGCCCTAAGTTCAACCCAGGACTGGCTAAAAAAAAAGCTTGGAGAGAAATAAATAAGCAAAATAATAAGCAAAAACATGAGTTAATAATTGTTCCAAGTCAGTGATGGGGATCATGGAGGTTTATTTTTTCAAAATTTTGTAATGTTTATTTTAACATTTTCCACATTATAATTATCTGTTTATCTCTACCTCTCATTAAAATGTACCTCCTTACACAAGATTGGGCACACAAGATACAGTCAATAAATTCCCATTCAACTGAGTGGAATTTATACTCAAAAATAAAATCTAGCCAGGTGCTGGGTAGCTCATGCCTGTAATCCTAACTACTTCAGGAGGCTGAGATCTGAGGATCACAATTCAAAGCCAGCCTGGGCAGGAAAGTCCATAAAAATTTTTTATCTCCAATGACCCATCAGAAAACCGAAGTGGCACTTTGACTCAAGTGGTAGAGCAATAGCCTTGAGCTGAAGAGCTCAGGGACAGTGCCGGCCCAGAGTTTAAGCCCACAACTGACCAAAAGTAATAAATAAATAAATAAATAAATAAGGAACTAAGTTTCATATTCCTTATCAAAAATATATATATTCGCACATCTTAATGTATAGACTATGCATGAAAAAGGACCCCACCAAGAGCATTTCTGCAGTTCCAGTTATAAAACAGTTCTCTTGCAGAATAATTCCAAACTTAAAGAAATTACAAGTCAGATATAATTTTACATGCCTGTAATCTCAACAGTGGGGAGACAAAGGGAGGAGAATGAGGGGTTTGAAGCCAACTTGGGCTTCATAGAGAATTTGTCTCAAAAAAGAAAGAAAGAAGGATAGGAAAGAAGAAAGGAAGGAAGGAAGGAAGGAAGGAAGGAAGGAAGGAAGGAAGGAAGGAAGGAAGGAAAAAATTTAAACTTTGGTATATGAACAATTTAACAACTTATTTCAGAAAGTATGATTTTTTTATCAACTTGGCCTTTAATTAGTCTTTTATTGTAACTACTATATTGAACTGGAAAAGTCTTTACTAAAGGCAACTGAAATTGCTGGTATAACATTTATTATGGTAGTTTTAAGACAGTCTAATTTGACAGTAAAACACCTTATTTACTTTTGGTCTCATATACCATAAGAATCACTGCTTTGCAACCAAATATATATATATATATATATTTATATTTATACATATATGTGATGTAAGCCTACAGATTACTTTTCTTTCTCTTTGTACACCAAACCTCTGAGAGTTATACAAAGAGCTTTATGAAATATTAAACTTCAAATAAGAGAAAATAATTATAAGCCTTTACATATTAAGCCTTATAGCCTTGGACTTCTCAATCCAAACCAGAGTTATGTGCTTAAGTAATTTTACTCAAAAGTGTTTTAAGTTTAAATTATATATGAAAAAGTTCTAAGTTATAAGTAGAAATGTTTTTAATGACATCTATGGAAAAGGGAGTGGCAATATATCACAGATACTTAATTAGCAGGAGGTATTTTATAGAACTGCTCCTTCAAAAAAGTGAAGTCAATGAGCTTTTCTCAAATATAAAGACATGATTCTGACCAGCTGATACTCTCAGCTGGAACCATCTTAGATTAACCATGATGAAAATTTCTCAGAATAAGAACCTATAGACTTAGGGCTTATTTTCTTAGGAGATGAAAAGAAGACATGAATTCAATTAACCTAGAGCCTACAGATGTATGTACACTAAACTGCTGGGCAGCTGGATGCAAATAAGAAAAATACACCAAACATTTGGGAGGAACCTGGTCCAAGTTCTAGGAAGAGGCTGCTGTGCACTAAAATTTCTTCCCCCTACCTAATTCTGTAAGATTAAGTGACTGTGCTGAGTAACCAGTCCATATACATGCTGTTTGTCGGAAATAATTTCCTTCCTACCTGGCATATAGTAAATTTTCAGAACTGTTCAAAGGTTTGAATAAGTCCCTCTCTCTTTTAAAGGCTTCCTTGGAAAGACTTAAAAATTGAAAAACAAGAGAGGGGGGAGGGGGGGAGGGGAGAGGGGAGAGGGACAGAAGGAGGGGAGGAAGAGGGAGAGAGAGAGGGGGGAAGAAGAAGAAGGAGGAGGAGGAGGAGGAGGAGCAGGAGGAGGAAGGAGGAAGGAGGGAGGGAGGGAGAAATAAACTACTTATAGGCATATTTTAAATTAGTCAGATATACTAGGTAAATGCCAACTTAAAATAAACAAGCCGGGCACAGTAGCTCACACCTGTAATCCTAGCTAATCAGGAGCTGAGATCAAAAATAAAATTAGAGTCAGCTTATTTGGGATTTTCCTGAGTTTGTTTACTTTAATCCATTCTATATTTTATACCACAGACAGACAGACAGACACAGACACACAGGCGCGCACGCGCGCACACACACACACACACACACACACACACACACACACTTCTTTTCATGACTTAGAAGATAAAGCAAGCCAAGACATTCCAAGTAAGGGAAGCAATGGTACTACATAGATCCATGACATGTGAAGAGAATGAATTAATGGAAGTCCAGTCTCAGATCACACTGAGTTCTCATTCTTGACCCCTCAAATCTAGATAGATTGGAACTTTTAACATGGAGCTAAACTCATACTAGAATCACATATTAATGGAAAAGTAGGCAATCTAATTTCACTAGTTTGGTTTCTTTGTCCAAGTCCCATAAAGACCCTGTCCAATTGTTAAAATAGCAAACCCAATTCTTGTGTTTCTGAAAGTCAGATGGGAACTTGATCCCATTTGAAATAACTATTCCAAGGCTGAAGAAGGGCTTTTTTTTTCATATTCGTGATATCCTTCTCCCTACCAAGGTCTCATAAACAACCAGTTTACCCAGGCAGGCATTCTACACCACCATGGCATATTCAGTTGGATTTAACCAACCAGGACCAAACCCCAGCATGATTATCAAGTTATCAGTCCTAATGTAACTTAACGGTCACATTATATTGACCACACAAATCCTGTCCCATGCCTAAATTTCCTATTTTCCAACTATGCACCTCTATTCTCTTTCCTATTAAGTTTGTCCCTGCTCTCTTCTGTCTTTGTCCATCTCCTCACTCTCAGTTTCCTACTAATATTTCTCTGATAAGCCAATCTCATAAATACTACTGTGGTTCTATTTGTATAGCTATCTTAAATGTTAGACTCTGGAGTCTCTTTGGTCGCATCACCTAAAATACATATTGTTTATAGCTTAACAGTCAGAGATGCATCCAAGTTAGGACACCATAGTTTCTGGACTTCAAACTAGCCATTGGCACATATCTGTGAGTTGAAGCAGCTATTAGAAGTCCAGCCTCAAAGCACAGTTGGCTTCATCAGAAATGTGTCGTAACCAACTGAGTTGGCCAGAATACAGGACAGAAACTTATGAACATGTGTCATTTTCTTTTGGTGCCCAGTAATGAAACCTCTTGCCAGTCCTTATGAAGTTTTCCACCTGCTTCCAGCTAAATAAGCTCTAAGAAAAGTCTGCTACTTTCCTGATTTCTTCATAATTAAGGTACGTGCACAGGCCCTAAATTTGAATAAATACCACCTACTCAGGTATTGAAATCAGTAATGAGTTTTACAAAGTAGGACAAACAGATAAGTGCTTTCTGGTAACACAACACTCAGCTCTAAAGGCAGCTCTATACTGGAAGTCTAGTGTAGGCAATGGTGGTGGTATAGGGGGAAGTATCCAATATACAATAGCTAAAGTAATAGCATCCTCAATAGACAAATTCTGTGGGCTGGCAGTGATACACCCTAACTGTGCATTTTTCAAGACATCTCAGCTTCCCTGGAGAAAAATGGAGCTGCTGAAAATCTCTCCAGTACATTCCTTTCCTGCTCAATTTACACACAATTTCTAGTACTGACTAACTGTGTAAGTTTCCTGGGTGTTACAGAAGATAAATCAAAGGTGAGACAATCATTTCAGAGCTTCCCAACTTGGCTCCCTCAATCATCTACAGCTGCATCACAAACCACCCCTAAACACAAGTGCCATAAGGCAATAACATTTACTTGGTTCAAAATTCTGGGACACAATAATTTGGGCTGAGTTCATCTGGACAACTACATTGCTCTGGGACAGGTGCCACAGATTTAGGTGAGATCAGTGTTTACACTTCTGCAATTGACTTGGTTTGGCTGGGGGCCTCTATTTTCCTCCACATGGTCTCTCATCTTCCAGTCCAGCCTGATGAACATGGTGGCAGAGTTCCCAAAGCAACAAGAAACATAAATGCTTTTTCATGCATAGGCGCAAAAACCACACAAGGTCACTTCCACTGCATTCTATTGTGGAAGCAAATCATGAAGTTAATCAAGACTTTTAAGGATCTGGAAAGAGGCTCCACCTCTTGATGGGAGGAGTTACAAGATACTGTATGGCACACTGAAATCTACTGTACCTGACTTATTGATAAAAAACACAATGGAGAAGTTGTCACTGTAGAGACTGCAAATTCTTAGGGAATTTATCTTTAATCAGAATTGGGTGGTGTGCAAGTGTATATAAATGAAATATGTAAATTCAAAGGAAAGTCAAATAGTATAATTCCTTAGAAAGGCAAAATCAAAGTTCAGCAAAATAAGCACCAGGAAGTGGATACTTAAAAGTGATGAAGTTAGTCAAGGGGAAAATGGTAGATGAAAAGAGCTAAAGAGGGGTAGAATGCAGTCAAGAATCCAATGTAAGCCGGGCACGGTGACTCATGCCTGTAATCCTAGCTACTCAGGAGGCTGAGATCTGAAGATCAAGGTTCAAAGCCAGCCCTGGGACTAAAGTCCATGAGACACTTATCTCCAATTAATTACTAGAAAAGCAGAAGGGGAACTGTGGCTCAGGGGGTAGGGTGTATTCTTGAGCTGAAGAGCTCAGGGACAGTGCTCAGGCCCAGAGTCCAAGCCCCACAACCAATCCAAAAAAATAAGAATCCAATGTATATCCCACAAAATTAGGAAGAGTGAAGGAAGGAATGGGTGTGAATGTTGAAAGGAATAATGATGATCAAGACATATTAAATGGCAACTCCTTTGTACAAAGAAATATAATAAAACTTAAATTTAAAAAAAGACTTGCTCATAACTAGAATCTATGCTCTTATGGCCATTTCCATTAGCCACCACCACCAACTCCAGCTATTATTTCAACAATAGCTAACTAGAAGCAAAAAACAAATTTAGTAGTCTGTAAACATTTTCATACAGGTCGGGCCTTTGAATTCTTCATATTATAGGATACCCTAAAGATCCAAAGTTGATGTGAACTGAACTTTGGTTTCTTTTTATGGATCTCAAAACTACTATTTGTTGCATATGAACAAATGGACATTTTGACCATTTCAGACAGAAAACTATTTGAACATCCCTTAAATTACAGAAAAACCTATTATAACTTTAAAGTCACATTAAAAAGCTCTTTTGGGCTAAGAATCTGACTTAGTGTTAGAATGCTTGCCTAGCATGTATGAAGCCCTGATTTTGATTTTTCAGAGCCACATAAACAGAAAAGGCCAGAAGTGGTGCTGTGACTCATGTGGTAGAGTGCTAGCCTTGAGCAAAAGAAGCACAGAGACAGTGCCTAGACCCAGAGTTCAAGCCCCAGGACTGACAAACCAATTTTAAAAATCTCTCTTGTACCTTTGTTTACTAAGAGCTTTGAAGAGGTATAACTGAATTTCCCCCTCAAGGAGCCACTCAAATTGGTAGACCCCACACACACAAATCGAAACTAGATATTTCTTTGACAACTGATAAACAGAGGTAAGCCTTCTGCAAGAAGTCTCCATGGAAACCACCCAGTGCTTGCATCTACCATTCACCTTATATTTTGGCTGGCATTCAAGCACATCAAATCAGCAATAAAACAAGGAAGCTAGAAGGGCTTTGGAGCAGTGAAGACTGTCTATGTTTGTTATAGTGAGATTTTTCAAGGAAAATCAAAGCATAATCATCTCAGGACTCAGATTTCAAAATCTCTGCATGCCCAACCTATTTTTTAAATATCCCACATCTTAGTCCATTCAGACTGGTAAAATATCTTAGACTGGGTAATGTATACACACAACAGAAATTTATTTCTCCTATTTCTGAAGACAAGTCTAATACTAAGATGAAAGCAATTCCACTCTCTGGTGTAGACTTTCTCTAGCTCACAGGGCTTTATTGCTGCATTGTGACATAATGGAAATAAGCTCCTTCCTTCAGGCTTCTTTTATTAGGGATACTAAATGCATATACAAGAGCTCCTGTCATGATTCAATCACATAGGAGCCCCACCTCTTCATACTACTACAATGAAGGTTAGGTTTCAACATATGAATTTAGATAGATACCAGCATTCAAATTCTATCACCAGAAAAAAATTCTTAAAACAGTGTACTAGTGTCAAAAGATTGTTGTAAGAGACACATTCTGTGGCTTAAAATGATAGAGCCATTTATTGTTTTTCATTTCATGATGCAACAGGACATGTTACTGGTGTAGGAAGGTTTTATAACTGCTCTCTTGAATTCTAATAAGGTTGTCTGCCATTTTTCATACCTTGTTCAGTGTGTAGTTTTAGGTGTGTGTGTGTGTGTGTGTGTGTGTGTGTGTGTGTGTGTGTGTTTGTCTAAGTGTTTGAATTTCCATGCTGACTTTTTTTTTTACTGAATGATCTGAGGAATAAAATGGTTATATTTGCTGTTGTCAAATAGTACTTTTTTAGTTGTTTCAAACTGAGGTTCACTGGTGCAAACCATCAAAATGGACTGTTGCTAATATAAAATTTTAATTATTATTGAACTTCATCTTGAATGTATGTTTTTAATGTGAATGTAGATAGTCGTTATTTTTATTTTTTGCTGGGCCTGGGTTATTATTGAACTTCATCTTGAATCTATGTTTTTAATGTGAAGGTAGATAGTCTTGATTGTTATTATTTTTTGCTGGTCCTGGGTCTTATACACTGGGACTGGGCATTGTCCCTGAGTTTCTTTGGCTCAAAATGACTGCCACTTGACCCACAGTTCCACTTACAGGTTTTATAAGTAGTTTACTGGAGATGAGAGTCTCACAGACTTTCCTGCTCGGGTTGGCTTTGAACCATGATCCTCAGATCTCAATCTCCTGAATAGTTAGGATTACAGGCATGACAGCACACAACTACTGACTTTTTATCTGATATGGAAAATCACTGTGGTTTCTTTTAAATTCAAATCCAAATTTACTCAGGAAAAAAATCTAACTTTTTTAAAATTATTTTTTCATATATTTTTATCGTAATTAATAGAAGGGTTACATTATATTAACCAGATATAAGGTATATTACTTCACAAACCTTGATACCCTTTCTCATGTCTTGGTCCCCATTTCCCTCCTCCCCACCCCCACCCCTCATCTTGTTTTCCCCCCTTCCCTATCCTATTTCAGATAACCAAATAAACATATATACAATATATCAGATAACAAGGTAAAAAAATACTCTAATAATATGAGATAACCAAGGGACAGCAAAAGAGATGAGAGAGAACATAGTACATTAAGGACAACAATCACTCATTATATGGCTTTTGTTTCTATATCCTGGAGGTCCTTTCATTTAGTGTCATCCTATATGGCCTTATGAATCTTGGTTTTGCTTTATTGTAAATCTCTTCTAGGAAAGCCCAAGGTTTCTACTGATTATGACAAATGAAGGAAACCATTGAGCCTATGTTCCTTTGAGTCTGGCTTCCTTCACTTAATATGATTTTTTTCTAAGTCTTTCTATTTCCTTACAAATGGGGTGATGTCTTTCTTTCTGACAGCAGCATAGAATTCCATTGTGTATAAATATCACATCTTGTTGATCTAATCATCAACTGAGGGGCATCTGAGTTGGTTCCATATCTTTTATGCTAACTTTTATATGTTTTCAGTGTCTTCTTTTTTATTTTTATTTTCAGTGTATTCTTATACCCAAAGCTCTTGATTTTTGTAATCAGTACATGCTTGTTTTAACATCATAACATTTTCATGTTTTTTTTTGCCAGTCCTGGGCTTAAGCTCAGGGCCTGAGCACTGTCCTTGGAGTTTTCTCAAGGCTAGAGCTCTACCACTTGAGCCTCAGCACCACTTCTGGCTTTTTCTAAGTATGTGGTACCAAGAAATCGAACCCGGGTCTTCGTACATGCTAGGCAAGCACTCTACCACTAGGCCAAACTCCCGGCCTCACATTTTCATTTTTTAAAAGACAAATTTCATATTCATATTTTGCTAATTGTGTTATTTTCCAGGTGGAAATCAGCAAGATAAAATACATAGTTTTCACTGTACAGCAATGGAAAAGTGTGCTAGAGGACTGTATTAGCCTCAAAGGAGGAGTAAAATCATAAGCTCAAAATGAATCATTCAAGTACCATGTAATAAATGATTTCTGAAGTGCCTCTCATAAAGGGCTCTCTATATGGATCCATTAGACTTCCAGAACATAGCGTACAATGGTTTTCTTTAAGTTTCTCTCTTTTAGTATATTAATATTCTAACATTGGGAAGTTTGCATGTGTAATTTGTGATACCTTAGGAGAACATTGTGAGCATATAATAAACTTTTCTAAGCACTGCACAAAAACAAGTAACAAATGCCAGTAAATATGTGAAAGAAACCTTTACAAAATGTTGGTGGGGATGTAAATTAGTGTAGTCATTACAAAAATGAGTATAGAGGTTCCTCAAGAAACTAAACATATATCCTCCCTCCATATGATCCTGATATACCATGCCTGGGCATACATCCAAAGAAAATTATATTAACACACCAAAGAGATGCCTGCACACCCATGTTCATTGTGATACGACTCACAACAACTAAAACATGTAAGAGCCTAGGAGCTCTTCAACAAATGAATGCACAAAGGAAATATTATATAAATGCATAGTGGACTATTATTTAGCTGAAAAGAGGAATGAAATCATGCCATCTGCAGGTAAATAGATGGTACTGGAGGGTTATTGCGTTAAATGAAATAAACCCCACATAGGAAAAAAAATAATGCATCTCCTCTATTTTATATGAAAGCAAAAACCCTCAACCTAGGGCTGGGATGTAGCTCAGTGGCAAAGCGCTTGCTTAGCAAGCGCAACGTCCTGGGTTCAATCCTTAGTACCAAAAAAGAAAATACAAAAAAATACAGTTTAAAAAACAAACAAATCACCTCAACCTAAGTTAGGCATGATGACCCACATCTGTGGTCCCAGCTACTCAGGAGTCAGTGTAGCAAGATCAGGCATGGACAGAAAAGGCCAAGTCAGCAAAGACCCCATCTGAAAAACAACTGAAAGAGCAAAAATGCCAAGTTGTAGCTCAAGTGGTACAATACTTGCCTAGCAAACATAAGACCCCGAGTTCAATAACCAGATCTACAAACAAAATAAAAGCCAACTTGAAAATAGAGATCATTAGAGATTGAAAAGGAGGAGGGTAGAAAGAAGATAACTAGACATGATCCACTTCAAGTGATACACGTGCATAGAAATGCCTTACTAAATGCGATTAACATAAACAATACACATTAATTAAAAAATAACGAGCATATGCTAATGGTTTGCCCCCAGTAACCCTAGCTACTAATAAGGCTGAGATCTGAGGACTGGGGTTTGAATCCAACACAGGCAGGTAAATTTGTGAGACTTTTATCACCATTTAAGCAGTATATAGCCAAATGATAGCTGAGGCCTTGAACTCAAGCCCTAGTATGTGCACACACAAAAAAGAAATTTACAAACGAATGACATATGGTGGTTTGTATCATTAGATCCAATTGGAGCTAAGACAGAAAAATGACCGAAGCCTAGGAAATCTAGATCCTTTTTGGAAATAGAGACCTCATATCAAAAATAAACAAGTAAAAGTAACTTTGCAAAAAAATCAATTGAGAATATTTCTTTTTTTCTTTTCTTTTTTGTGGGTCATGGGGCTTGAACTCTGGGCCTGGGCGTTGTCCCTGAGCTCTTTAGCTCAAGGCTACCACTCTATCCCTGGAGCCATAGCCACACTTCACGTTTTCTGTTTTCTAGTGATTAATTGGAGATGAGTCTTTTGTGCCCAAGCTGGCTTTTATCCTGACCTCAGCTTCCTGAGTAGCTAGGATTACAGGCATGAGCCACAACACCCAGCCAATTGAGAATATTTCTGTAGGCCTATTTCTAGGTTCTGTGTCCTGTTTTAATGGGTTATGCATCTTCTCTCTCCTAATGTCATACAGTCTTGATTATTGAAGTTACATAATAAGCCTTAAAATCAGGCAGACTCATTGCTCTTACTTTATTCTCCTTTTTCCAAGTAGTTTTAGGTAGTCTAGCTCTTTTGCCAGTCCATATAAGTTATTTTAATAAAATTATATCTATAAAATAATTTTGCTGAAATTTTTATAGAAATTATATTAAACCTATGTATCAAGTTATGGAGAACTGACTTTTTACAATACTGGAGATTAAACCAAGAGCCTTATACTCTATTGCTTGAGTCATACCTCTGGTAAAAGAATTACCCTTATTATTTTGGTAAATCTTCAAATCCATGAACATGATACATTTCTTTATTTTAGAGATTCTCTTCTTTTTTTTGCCAGTCCCGTTCTTGCACTCAGGACCTGAGCACTGTCTTGGGGCTTTCTCAAGGCTAAAGCTCTACCACTTGAGCCACACCACCACTTCCGGATTTTTCTATGTATGAGGTAACAAGGAATCAAACTCAGGTCTTTGTGCATGCTAGGTAAGCACTTTACCATTAGGCCAAATTCCCGACCTCTCTCTTCTTTAATCAGTATTGTATAGTGTTCAGCATATAAATCCTGTGTATTTTTCATTAGATTTATACCTAAGTATTTTTGAGTGATATATTATATACTTTGGGGGAAATGCTTGCAATTAAACCCAGAGCCTCATGAATGCTAGGCAAGTATTCTCTCACTGAGTCATACCCTCAACCCAGGTATTATATTTTTAATTTCAATTTTCATATGTACATGAATAGTTACCTTGGTGAACTCACTTATTAATTCTATATTATTTTATAAATAATCATGTAATATGTAAATAGAGAGCTTTTAAATCTTCTGATCCAAGAAACTTTTAATTCATTTTTTTCTCTTATTGCACTGGCTGGAATAACTAGGCAAATGTTGGGGGGAAAAAAACAGCGATGGGAGCAGACAGCCTAGCCTTAAATTTTTTTTCAAGGGCTGTGGATGTAAATTAGTAGTAGAGCATGTAGTTAGTATATGTGAGACATTGGGCTAATCCCCAGCAACAATAACCACCACCAAAGGGGGGAAAACGATAGGGGCCAAGTATAGAGTGCTTGCCTAGCATGCGTGAAGCCCTGGGTTCAATTCCTTGCTACCACATACACAGAAAAGGCTTTGGCTCAAGTGGTAGATTACTAGCCTTGAGAAAACCCAAAGACAGTGCCCAAGCCCTGAGTAAAAGCCCCAGAATGGGCAAAAAAATAGATATAACAAGACAGGGAAGCAAAAATAATATGTACGTATTAGGAACTGGCCTGTGGGTCCAATCTGGCCCGTCTGAATAAGTTTTATTGGAACATGGGCATGTACAATCATTTCTATATTGTCCAAAGCTACTTTGGACTACAACAGCAGAGTTGAGCACTTGTCACAGAGACCATATGGCTCACAGAGACTAAAATATTTACCATCTGGACTTCACGAAAAGAAGTTGCTGAACTCTGATCTAAATAAAAATGCTGTCACAAAACAATGATGTCATGCAGAGTTTAATGAACAGCACTAAAATATAAAGCAAAAATAATATAACTTTGGAGAATTAAAAGCCCTTATGTGGGACCTGGAGTTTGGCCTAGTGGTAGAGTGCTTGTCTAGCATACACAAAGACCTGGGTTCATTTCCTTGGTACCACATACATAGAAAAGCCAGAAGTGGGGCTGTGGCTCCAGTGGCAGAGCTCTAGCTTTGAGGAAAAGCCCAAGGACAGTGCTTAGGATCTGATATCAAGCCCCAGGACTGGCCAAAAAGAAAAAAATGTCCTTATGTGGTACCACATACCTGTAACTCCATCTACACAGGAAGTAGAAGCTGAGGGGATCACAATTTTAAAGCCAGCCTGGACTTCATAGTGAGAAACTATCTCAAAAATAGGTTAGGGTCTAGTTCAGTGTCCACGTTTTTTTTTTCAGTGTCCAAGTTTGCCTAGCATGTATGAGGCACTGGTTGGATCCCCAACACTGTAACAACAGAAAAGAAAGTTGTTGCATTATCCAGGAGAAAGATAAAGCAAACATTTGATGGTAAAACAATCTGTGAATACATATTCTTAAATTCAAAAGTTAGAAAACCTCCTTTTTCTTCTCTTGCTAAATTTTTTTTCAATCAAATAAAAATATAATTTTTGCCAGGCACGAGTGGCTCATGCCTGTAATCCTAGCTAGTCAGGAGCCTGAGATTTGAGGGTCACGGTTTGAAGGCAGCCCAGGCAAGAAAGACCAAAAGACTCTTATCTCCAATTAACCACCAGAAAGCTAGATATGGTGCTGTGGCTCTAAGGGGAAGAACACTAGCCTTGAGCAAAACAGCTCAGGGACATTGCGTAGGCCCTGAGTTCTAGCCCACGACAACAGAAGGAAAAAAAAAACAGAATTTTTGAGTCTGCCATGGTAGCAAATATATATAATCCCAGCTACTTAGGAGGTGAAAACAAGAAGATTTTGAGTCTGAGGTTAGCTTGAGGGTGGAAAAAAATAGTAAGATCTTTTCTCAAAAACAGAAAGATCTCTGATAAAATGGAACAAAAATAAAAGGCCTCCATCATAAATGTCATTCATATATACTTTGTGGATGAGAGCTATATACTTTTACACTTTTGAGAGGAATAAATTACTGAATTACTGGGGAAAATATTCAGAAAGACTTTGGAGTATAACTGAGGTAGGAGAGGACTTTTGTCTACCATATGCTAGGATCTGGGTTCAGTCTTCAGTACTTCAAAACAAACAAAAAATCATGAGGTCCCGCATAGTGACATATACCTACAATCTCAAAGCTCAGGAGACTCAAGTAGGAGGATCACAAATATAAAGCCAGCCTGAGCTACATTATGAGACTCTGTCTCAATTTTTTTAAGTCACTGACCTTAACATCATAGGACAACAAGGAGCTGCATGCCTACAATAAATTCCTCCTTAAAATATCTGTATGAGTATTCACCATTCCCAAACCATCCAACACCTTGCTTTGCATTGCAAAGTTGACAGACTATGCTGATTGGCCTAGGACTCAACAGACTGGTGAGATGTTGGAGTTTTTTTTTTTTTTCAGCGCTAAAACTAAAAAACAAAATCCAAGTTGCTTACCTTGCTTGGACTGGAGTAGGAAGTAAGTTCTTTTCCTTTCCATTTACTTTTAGTAACAAGTAAGCAGGTTACCAAGAAGAACTCATTAATGTATAAAGCTTCACCTACAAGTGTCACTATCAATTCTTCCCCAAATGATACCTTCAAAGGCATACACACTCCTTGGCTACTCAAAGGGGCAGTATTTCAAGTAGTTTCCTAAAATAGAAAAGTAGAGCCACTTGCTTAGCAACCATGAGGCTCTGAGTTCAAACCCTAGTAACACCATCAAAAATTTTAAAAAGTAATTAAGAAACAATGTACAGATATTTTTGTCCCCAACTCTGTTTTCTCACTTTCTACATCCCAATGTCCTATCAACTTTTACCAATATGTAGCACAGAAATACAATCTATTTTAATCTAAGAGAACTGGGAAACTTCCAAAGAGCACTGACCTGAAAAATCTTGAGAAGAGGAAATTGATTTTCTCCCAAATCCATGTACAGGATTAGACTCAGATTTAGGCCAATATATAAAAGATTTATATTCCATCCAAGTTGCAATATAATGTGATGCACACATGAAACCATGCTTTTCAGACATTACTGACACATATTAGAAAGCCCAAAATAAAAGTCAGCTCCTAAAAATGCTAGTCCCAGAGGCGGGAGAGAGAGAATGCAGTCATAAAATTCAAAATCCTACAAAATTAAGGAAATTGAAGGAAGGGATGAAATTGGGAGGGACTGAGGAGAAAAATGAAAGGGGTATCATTCATCAAAATGCATTGCATTAATAAATTGCCTTGGTAAATGGCAAGTCTTTTGTACAACTACTTGAAGATAATAAAAATTTAAATAACAATAATGAAAAAGAAAGCTAGTCCTCAAAGTAAAACCATAACACATTCAATTGCATAAAAATGTCTGTGGTAAAACATATTTAATATAAAATATAATTTAATCTTTTGAAAGATTTTCATAGTTTGTTATCCTGGCCTATTTTCAAAAACTTGTTCATAAAAACCTTAGGGCCAGAAAAGAACATCAATCAGAGAAAAACTATTAAGATTGATAATGGTTAACTTTAAATCACAAAAATCTCTAATGTCCTAACAATTCCACTCATGTGCTACAACCACACAACGATATGACTGACTATATCCTGATATTATTGTAACACCTATTAATCATAGTCCGAACAATTTAAAACCCAAAGTACTACTGGCAATCAGCTTGATTTTGATTGCCCTGAGAACCTACACTGAAGAGTGTGAACTGAGAAAGGAAGTCTTCCTATCAGGTGCTCACTTATTCTGACTACAGTGAAAATTAAAATGCTTTTCACTTTGTGAGTTTCCTTCAAATCATGGAGGATTTTTTTCAATCCTATATCTAAAAAAGGAAATATGATGCACAGAGTATCAAGTCAACAGATTAAAGGCAAGAAAAGCTATCACTGTGAAAATGAAGCAAGCCATTGGGAGAGCAGGAGTCAAGAACGTGAGTGACCCAGCCTCCACACAGAATTGGTCATATCTAATTGAACAAAATATGGAGAGGGAGAAAAAGGGGAAATGCCTGAAGGAACAAAAAGCTCTCAGCCAATGTAATCAACAGTGGTTAAAAAATGATGAGTTGACTCATATCGAAAATATATCAACAGCTAAAAAAATTGAATCACTCCAAAACTAATCTCCAAAGAAACAACCATCCCATTAAAAGATGGGCCAAAGACTTAAAGAGAGTCTTCTCTGAAGAAGACCTAAGAATGGCCGATAGACACATGAAGAAATGCTCGACATCTCTGGTCATAAAAAAAAAATCCAAATCAAAACAATTCTAAGATTCCACCTCACTCCAGTTAGAATGGCCATGATCAAGAAATCTGGCGGGGATGTGGCCAGGAAGGACCACTACTACACTGTTTGTGGGAGTGCAAACTCGTTCAACCACTCTGGAAAGCAATATAGCAGTTCCTCAAAAGACTAAACATAGAACTCCCCTATGACCCAGCAATTCCACTACTTGGCATTTACCCAATCATCCAGAAACAAAGACATACTAAATCCACTAGCACAACGATGTTCATTGCAGCACTATTTACCATAGCAAAGATATGGAACCAACCCAGATGCCCCTCAGTGGATGAGTGGATCAACAAGATGTGGTATTTATACACAATGGAATTCTATGCTGCTGACAGAAAAAATGACATCACCTCATTTGTAAGGAAATGGAAAGACTTAGAAAAAAATCATATTAAGTGAAGTAAGCTGACTCAAAGGAACATAGGCTCAATGGTTTCCCTCATTTGTCATAATCAGTAGAAACCTTGGGCTCTTCTAGCAGAGATTTATAATAGAGCAAAACCTAGATACATAAGGCCATATAGAATGATGCTAAATGAAAGGATCTCCAGGATATAGAAACAAAAGCCATATAATGAGTGATTGTTGTCCTTAATATACTATGTTATCTCTCATCTCTTTTGCTGTCCCTTGGTTATCTCATATTGTTAGAGTATTTTTTACCTTGTTATCTGATATATTGTATATATGTTTATTTGGTTATCTGAAATAGGATAGGGAAGGGGGGAAAACAAGATGAGGGGCAGGGGTGGGCAGAGGGAAATGGGGACCAAGACATGAGAAAGGGTATCAATGTTTGTGAAGTAATGCACTTTCTATCTGGCGAATATAATGTAACCCTTCTATTAACTTACAATAAAAATATATGAAAAACTGATGAGTTGATTCCTGAGGTGGAAACATTTTTTTAATTTCATGGTTGCATGATTAGACCCAGAAAATCCATGTATTTCTGTATTTTGTGGGGGACTTATTACTCATGATCACTAAAAACCAAGTGTAGTACACAAAAGTATAGTTTATCTACTTCAAGAAGGGAACCAGTTCATATCCTCAAATTTCAGAAAAATCGACATTTTTTTGTACTGGTCCTGGGGCTTGAACTCAGGGCCTAAACACTGACCATGAGCTTTTGTACCAAAGCTAGAGCACTACCACTTGAGCCACAGCTCCATTTATGGCTTTTTTATTAGTCAATTGAAGATAAAAGCCTCACAGGCTTCCTGCCCGGGCTAGCTTTGAACGTTAATTCTCTGATCTCAATTTCCTGAGTAGCTAAGATTACAGGTGGGGGCAAGCAATGCCCAGCTCCTACTTTCACTTCAAAGATAAAGATGACATGGAGAAAAAATTAAGCTCTTGTGAGCAAGGTGGTATACCATATGATTCCAGCACTCAGGAGGCCAAGGCAGGTCCAAGAATTCACGCCGTTGGCTGGGTGTGGTGGCTCACACCTGTAATCCTAGCCACTCAGGTTGAGATCCGAGGACAGTGTTCAAAGCCAGCCCCCCCACCCCCCCCCCGAACTTGGAGACTCTTATCTCCAATTAATCTCTAGAAAAGGGGAAGTGGTGCTCTGGCTCGAGGGGTAGGGCAGTAGTCTTGAGCTGAAGAGCTCATGGACAGTGCCAAGGCCCAAAGTTCAAGCCCCACAATTGACAAAAAAAAATCCAGCTGCTGTGGAACACAGAGAATTCCAATTCACCCTGAGCTACATAACAAGACCCTGTTTCAAGGAGAAAAAATTCCCCCAAAACCCAACAACTCACTTCAAATGTATTTAAACAAAGCCCTTTTGCAGGAGCCAGTGAATTGATGGGCACCACACATTAACTGGAAGTAAATGCCTTCCAGCACGAACTAAATGAAAGCAGGAAAGGTTCCTACAAGAAGTCACCATGGAAACCACCCAATCCTTGAATTTACCATTCACCTTATACTTTGGCAGGCATTCAAACATCAAATCCTTAATAAAAATGGAAGAAAGTTGGAAGAACTTTGAAAATAAAAAATTAATTCTATAGCTGGTACAGGGAGGTTGTCCAGGAAAAAAGAATGCATTATCAGTCAAATACCTGTTACACCATTCCATGAAATGAAGCTAGATAGAAAAAAGATAGGTTCAAAAAAAGGTCAAAAACAAGAAGGAAAATTGTGTATCAAAAAGTAGCAAAAGATCTACAGGGAACTCAAGAAACTAATCCCCCCCAAACTCAACAAACCATTCAGTAAATGGGCAAGGGAACTAAAGAGATACTTATCAGAAGAGGAGATTAAAATGGCAGAAAAGCATATGAGAAAATGTTCATCATCCATGGTCATAAAGGAAATGCAAATAAAAACAACCCTAAGATACTACCTTATCCCAGCAAGAATGGCCAAGATTTTGAACTCAGACAATGCCAGATGCTGGCGGGCTTGTGAAAAAAAAGGAACCCTACAGCACTGCTGGTGAGATTGTAAACCAGTTCAGCCACCCTGGAAAGCAGTGTGGAGGTTCCTTAAAGAACTGAAAATAGACCTTCCCTGTGATCCTGCCATACCACTTCTGGGCATCTACCCTGAACATCATAACCCAGGATATGATAAGGACATCTGCTCAGCTATGTTCATCTCTGCACTATTCACAATAGCCAGGCGATGGAAACAACCCAGATGCCCTACTACAGATGAATGGATACAGAAAATGTGGTATATGTATACAATGAAATTTTACATAGCCAACA
Organism: Megascapheus bottae; assembly: GCF_031878675.1. NCBI lineage: Eukaryota > Metazoa > Chordata > Mammalia > Rodentia > Geomyidae > Megascapheus > Megascapheus bottae. The sequence continues at coordinate 5,382,173 of NC_143547.1, read as the reverse complement.
GACAAGATAAAATAATGGCATTCCCAGGGTAGTGGATGAATCATGCTGAGTAAGACAATTCAAGACCTAAGGAACAAAAGGCACATGGTATCCTTAATATGTGACTATTAGATCCAAAGATTACAAGAGTGAGGACTCAATATTTGCATACCCGGTGCTATGGACATGGTAATGGAAATATAAACATAACTATATAGACATAAAAACCTATGACTCTATAGACATAATGTTTTATTTCATAAATTAATATGTTTCTATGACATACAAACCCTTAGCCTAATTTGGATTAAGTTCTAAAAACTAAGTCCCGGTGATTGTATATAGAGATTCCCTTCATGAACACTTGTTTGTTAAACTTGTCATTTGAAATATGATGTAAAAATCAATGTTAATAAATCCTTTAATAAAAAATGTAAATAGTAAAAAAGTACCAAGGAAATGATTTTATTCTTTTTAATTTTTAATTACTTTTCTTTTGGGGATTGTGTATTTGTCTTTTCATTATTTTTAAATAGTTGTACAAAGGAGTTGTCGTTTAGCAGTTTAAGAATATAATATATCTTAGTCAATGTCATCCCATCCATCCCCTACCTACTTCTTCCCTCATTCTTCTTAAGTTTTTATGATATACCTTGAAATATTGTCTGCATTGTCCCCTCTCCTCCTCCTTTGTTTATCCCTTTCCTCTTGACCCTCCACTATTCCTTTTGAGTATCCACTTCCTGGTATTTTATTTTACTCAACTAATACTGATCTTGGCTTTCTAAGGAACTAATCCAGATGCCCCTCATTGGATAAATGGATTGAGAAAATGTGGTGCACAATGGAATCCTACTCAATCATTAGAAAGAATGATATTGTACCAACTGTAAAAAAAAAAAAGAAAAGAAATGGAGACTTAGAAAAATTTTGTTAAATCAGGCCCAGAAAGACAAAAGGTCCATGTTTTTCCCTTATATATAGAAACTAAATTTAGCTTACAAATTCATAAGCAAATGGTACGCAAGTATATACAAATGTATTAACTGAAATAGAGAATTTTATTCTATAAGAAGAAATAAAAAATATCTGAAGTGATATGCTTACATCTCTGATCTCACCATTACATATTATATACATGTACTGAAATGTCTCACTGTACAACATGTCAATTAAAGTGGGGGGGGGCTGGGAGTTTGGCCTAGTGGTAGAGTGCTTGCCTAGCATGCACGAAGACCAAGGTTCGATTCCTCAGCACCCCACATACATAGCAAAAAGCTAGAAGTGGTGCTGAGGCTCAAGTGGTAGAGTGCTAGCCTTGAGAATGTCCAAGGACAGTGCTCAAGCCCTGAGCTCAAGCCCACGACTGGCAAAAAAATAAATAAATAAATAAAAATAAATAAATAGTGTGTGTGTGTGTGTGTGTGTGTGTGTGTGTGTGTGTGTGTGTGTGTGTGTGTGTAGCGGGGCTTAAACCCAGTGCCTTCAGCTTGGCTTATTTCATTCAAGACTGGACCTCTCCCGCTCTACTACTAGAGCTACAGATCCACTTCTGGCTTCTTTTTTGCCCATGCTAACTTTAAATTGTGATCCTCAGATTTCAGCTTCTTGAATAGCTAGAATTATAGATATGAGCCTCCAGCACCTGGCTAAAATATATCATGAAATCTACCAAATGAAATCTATATTTGTACTATAACTGCATATTATTTTATTTTACCTATTTAGTAATTATATGTAAGAAGTCAGTTTATCATTGATGGTAGTGGTTGTGGTGGTGGTGGTGTGTGGTATGTGTTTTCTTTTTCTGATTTTGGAGGGTACAAAAGGGGGATGCAGAAAGGGAGGGTGGAAGAATGAAGAAATGCAATCATGGTACTCAGTATATACTACTTGGAAAATAAACTATGTAACTTGTGGTCAGAGATGGGAGGAGCAAAACAAAGGAAAATAAAGGAAAGGGTGATAAGTCTCCAAATGAGAAAAGTATACATTACCTGAATTGTGAAATGGCAACCCCTCTGTACAATATCTTAATAGGAACAATAAAATTATATTTTAAGGAATTCAGTTTGTATTTCTCATTCACATTAAATGATTTTTATATTTTAATAACTAAAAGAAGAATTTAGAATTTTAGAATATGAAAAGGAAACACAAATTATAGTTTTGTAACTATGGGAAATGAAGATCTTGTCCATCCTAGAAGCTTCCAAGATGAGCCTTAATAATGATCTCTACCTCCTGGTATTTAGGATGCCTTTATACCATCCTCTCCCACATTGTATTAGGACTGTCAGTGCGACCAATACAATGGAACAGATCTGATATGCTAAAATTACGGATCACAAATGATATTGTACATTCTACCCTGCTGTCCCTCTCAGATCTCTCACTCTGGTGAAAGATGGCTGCCAGGTTAGGAAGACAGAAGACAAGTAGCCCGAAAGACAGATCCTCGTGGTGAGGAATTGAGGCCTCTTACCAAGAACCGAATGAGTAAATCATCACAGAAGTGGATCCTCCAGCTTCAATCAGACCTTTCGATAACTGCAGCTCTGGAAGGCAACTTGACTGAAATTTCAAGCAAGATTGTGACCCACAATCCTTCAGCTTATCTTCTCCTGTACACCTTATTCTTAGAAACTATTTGAGATAGTAACTATTACTCGAACGTACTTGTTTTGAAGTAACTTTTTACATAGCAACAGCTAACTAATATGACACATAATCGTTATAATCCAGGTATTTTCCTCACAACTTGTTGAAAGCAATGCCAATCGAGTATATTGGGGATAGGAGAGGTGAGGAAGGAGAATGACAGAAGAGTGAACTCTGATTAAATATATTGTATACATAATTGAACATGTTAAATTGAGTCCCTCCCCCGAACAACTATTTGAAGATAATCTTTAAAAGGTAAATAGATATGCTTCAAATCCTAGGCCCATTACCTACTACACCCTCAGACTCACTCAAGGCTGATGCTCTGCAATTGAGGTATACCTCCACTTCCAGTCTTTTGCTGGTTAATTAGAGATAAGAGTCTTTCAGATCTTTCTTTCCAGGCTGGCTTCAAATTTCAATTCTCATATTCTAGCCTCCTGTGCTAGGATTACAAGTATAAGCTATCAGGAGTGGCTCAGCATCAGTATTTTTTTTAATCAAAGACAAGTTGAAGATAAAAATATCAATTTTAGGGTACTTGTAAGGACTGGAGGCATGGCTTAGGTGGTAGAGTACCTGCTTAGCAAATACAAGGCCCCTGAGTTCAAATGCAAGTACTGAAAACAAAAGAGTATTTGTTAAGGGAAAAAAATCAAAATAGGGCCAGAAGTTTGTCCTAGTGGTTGAGTGCATGACTGTCATGCAGGAAGCCCTGGGTTCAATTCCTGTGTATGGTATCATATACACAGAAAAAGCTGGAATTGGTGCTGTGGCTCAAGTGGAGAGTGCTAGCCTTGAGAAAGCTCAAGAACAGTGCCCAGGCCCTGAGTTCAAGCCCCAGGAGTGGCAAAAAAAATCAAAATATAGATCCTGGTGCCAAATCAATATTTAACATTAATTTTTAAAGAAATCAAATGGTTCTGCCCCAAAAGAGTGCTGATTTATAAGTATAACTCAAATTAAAATGAATATTGAGCCCTAGGAAAGGTTCAAACGATCCCCTTTCCCATGGGTGCAAGGCAACACCTCATAGCTGTTGCCAGGATCTACTACAATTACAAAATATATAAGCCACCCTGTGTGCTTATTTTATATAATTTGTTCCATTTAATCTTCTCAACAACCCTGTATTAATCGGGTTACATAAAGTGGGTTACACTAATGCAGGGCTTCTAAAGCTCAACATTTCTGATATTTGGGGCCAGATAATACTTTGTTTTGGCAGCAGGGTATCCTGGGCATTGTGCCCATTCAATGCCAATAGTATTTCCCTAATTTTGATGACTAAAAGTTATTTTCAAACATTGCTACATGTCTCAGGGTATTCAATGCTTGAGGACTACAATGGGAATCTTAATAGCTTAAAAGAATGTTCTTTTTTTTCCCACAAAAATCTTCTGAGGCTGTGTTCACTATCATTTGCATGCTGGAACCTAGGTGGGTGGAGCTGTGTCCATCTGTCATGACTGAAAGAGACAAAGCAAAGCACGTGTTAGCTTTTAAGTCCTCTGCCCGGAAAAAAGGAATTCACTCATCACTTCCTCTCACAGGCCACAAGCTAAAACAAATTCATGGCCAAAGTGAATGGCAAGAAAGGGACAGTAATATTTTAAAGCAACAAGAGAGTCTTATCCACCCCTAAAACATCCAGAGTTATGAATGTTTTAAATATGAAGAAAGATTTCACAGTTAACTAACAATCTCACAGAGAAATATGTGTGACTTCCCAACACACACAAAATCAGTACTTTTTCTACTTTAACACTAGTTAGTAAACTGTTCTCTACAAAAGTAAACAGTTTGAGGGCCTAGTGATAGAGTGCTTGCCTAGCATGCACAAAGACCCAGTTAGATTCCTTGGTACCATATATAGAGAAAGCAGCCAGAAGTGGTGCTGAGGCTCAAGTGGTAGAGCTCTGGCCTTGAGAAAGTTCAAGGACAGTGCTCAGGCCCTGAGCTCAATCCCAGTACTGGCAAAAATAAAAAAGTAAAAAAAAGTAAACAGTTTCTAAAAATGCTTCCAGGATTCTGCAACATTCAATTCAAACTACATCTTAGAATTTTTACAGTATATTACTGTAATTCCATTCCTGGTACTACAAAAGAATACCTACAAAAGTATGAAAAGTAAATGTTCACATAAAATGTGTCCATAAATACTCATGACAGCATTATTCATAATAGCTCACTGTGGAAACAACTCAACTGTCCATCAGTGAATGAAAGTAGAATGCTACTTGATGCAACAGGAAACCAGTGGCTCACACTTGTAATCCTAGCTACTCAGGAGGCTGACATCTGTAAAGTACAGTTTAGAGCTAACTAAAGCAGACATACAAGAGATTCTTAGCCAACAAAAAGTCCGAAGTGGAGTGTGACTCGAGTGTTAAGAGGGTCAACAGCAACCAAAAACCAAACAAGAGTGTGAGGCTCTGAGTTCAAGTAATAATAATGGCACATACAAAGAAAGGGATGGATTAACTAAACATGTTACAATATGAATGGATCTTTAAAATATTATCCTAAGTGAAACAAGCAGTCACAATAGGTTAGATGTTGCACAATTCCATTTATATGAAACAATTACAGTGATGGTAGTACAAATCTATAGACTTAAAAGCACTGACTTCTACTCTATACATGGTAAAGTACATGGGATAGAACATGTATGGTAATAATATTATTAACAAGGAATTGTCAAAATGGAAACAAAATGTGATTGTTGAGGCTGAGTAGTAGTCTGAGGCCAGCTCAGGCAGAGTTAGCATGAAACTCTATCTGACAACAAACAAAAAAAGCAAAAAGACATGGGACATGACAGATAGTATAGTGCCTGCCTAGCAAGCATAATGCCCTGAGTTTAAACCCCAGTAAATAATATATAAATAATAGTAAACAATATTACAAAAGAAATGAGATGTATATAAATAATAGTAAACATTACAAAAGAAATGAGTTGTACTGAAGTTATTAAATATTATAAAGTGCTAATTTGTGGTTATTACATTAAAAATTAAGAACCAGCAGTAACTCTAATAACTGCCAAGTTTTCAGAATTAGTGACTAGCAAGAATGAAAAACATTATGAATGTCATCTATGATTAATTGAAGAGAAAGACATGGGTTGGCCTAATAGTAATGCCATATGTTGTCTGCATTTACTAATTGATCAAAATGTTAAATACTCATGGTTAATCAAAATAAAAATGTACTGTTATTCTCCACCCAAAGTTAGGGTTCCCTTTAATTCCATTCTTCTTGTCCATAAAGATCTAAACATTGAAATAATCCTTGTACTACAAAAAAAAAGAATAGAAATTTACACTATAAATATTCCCCACAAGGATGTAATTTTTTCCCAGTCTTGGAGCTTGGACTCTGGGCCTGGACGCTGTCCCTAAGCTCTTCAACTCAAGGCTACTGCCCTATCCCCTTGAGCCACAGCACCACTTCTGATTTTCTGGTGGTTAATTGGAGATAAGAGTCTCACAGACTTTAGTGCCCAGGTTGGCTTTGAACCACAATCCCCAGGTCTCAGCCTCCTGAGTAGCGAGGATTACAGGCATGAGCCACTGCACTGGGCAACGATGCAAATTTTTTTTTTTTTGCAAATTTTAATGTCCACAGACACTATTTAGAATGCTTTCTTCATAAACAGCATAGACACAAAGGGTTGTGATTCCTTGTTTCATGCTGCCAAGTTTCATATTTCAACCCATACAAAGCTAATGTTAATAAATAGTATAAGTAATATATAATATTAAATAAACATAAATGAACAAATTTTTTGCCAGTCCTGGGCCTTAAACTTAGGGCCTGGGCACTGTCCTTGGACCTTCTCAAGGCTAGAACTCTACCACCTGAGCCATAGCACCATTTCTGGCTTTTTTTTTCTATGTATGTAGTACCAAAGAATCGAACCCGGGTCTTCGTGTATGCTAGGCAAGCAATCTACCACTAGGCTAAACTCCCAGCCCATAATGAACAAATTTTAAAGCCTGAGATAAAAGAAATAACCCATATTCACTTTTATTCCAGCCTTGCTTTTAGCATAAATCTTTTTGTTAGACTTGGATGCCTGCCTAGAATTTTTCTGGACTATCCTTTAACCATGGAAGACAAAGCATATTTCATATCCTCAAAATTTATCCTCCGCCTACATCCTATACTTCTTGAGATTGTTCTCAGATTTCTTAATCAATATTGAATCAAGTAAAAATCTCCTGTGGCTATGAATTTTGGCATGCTTAATGGTATCCATGGAAACATTCTAATTGAAAACATTCAGTTCCCATTGGATCATTTTATCCCATGAAGCATTTAAGAGAATTCATTTAAATCCTCCCACATATTTGACACCCTATAAAGAATTTTACAGCACAAGGTAATACAATGCATGCCAAGTCGACAACCTCTAATCTGAACACTCAAAATTATTCTAGGGAATTGCTTATGGGAACCAAAAACCCTGACCTGGAAGTAAGTCTGCAACACTTGGTAAATTAACCATTTGGTCTGTAACATAAAAAGCACTCTGAAATTAGGCAAAAAAAAAAAACGAACTATTTGAATTGTGTCTTTATTGTATTAACAACTTACATACTAGAAAGTAAGGTCTTAGAAACCAGAACCATTTGGTTTCTTACCTTTCCTCATAATTTTGCTTCATTCGTTCTTAAATATCCCACAATTTCTAGTTAGAATCAATGTCATTTGTCCTGTTTCAAGTATCAGAATACAAATCAGGCACTGGTGGCTCACACCTGTAATCTTAGCTATTTAAGCAGGCAGCTGAGATTTGAGAATTATGGTTAGAACTCATCCCAGGCAGCAAAGTCCATAGATTCTTTATCTTCAATTAACCAAAAAAAACCTGGAAGTAGAGATGTGGCTGAAATGATGGAGTACAAGCCTTGAGTGAAAAAGCCAGGTTAGACCACGAGGCCCTAAATTAAAGCCCTAGTACCAACACGCACACACATATACACACAGAGATTCAGTGCTACAAATAATAAATACAGTATCATAAAAAGACCTCACTCAACTACTTTTCTCTTGTCCAAGGAACATCTGTTTTGTGTTATCAATTTTTACTAGGTTAGAGAAAGTAGGAGTCAGATAGTAACTATAAGAAAAACCATTTATCTTTTTATATATACCTTCTCTCCCTTGTAAAACAAAGATTAGGATGGCATACACCTCTTCTACCAAAAATTTATGAGGATTACTGCAATTAAGTCCAACCTTATTTTCACCATTTCTGTGTCCCAGCAACACCACTCCTGTTAGAGTGCAGAAAATTCTTTTGAAGTCACTGGGAGTGGCTCCAGAAAAAAAAAAGAGAAAGAAAAAAGAAAGGACAAGGGCACAGAAGGAGCATGGAAAACAGCCAAGACTGACAGAATTTCAATAAACTAGGATTTGAAAAGCTGTACAAATATATTTATTATAAAGATGTTTCAGCTTGTTATTATTATTAGCTTAGTTTCATTGAGTAAAAGGTCTTCTGTGATCATGCCAGATGGCCAGGAGAGCATTAGGAAATCATTTCTGAAGAATGGTACTCAGTAATCCAAAACAAGCCAATAGGTGAATTTCCTGCTTTTTGGACACTCCATCATCCACAAAAGGAGGAAAGAAAATGAAATACTCCATTCTTTTAGGTTTTTGTCCTGACTGGATTATAATTATGACAAAAATACATATTAAAACCCCAATGTTAAATATTTTTACCAATATTATGCTTAATTTAAAACAGAGATTTTCATTTCATCACTGACCCATAAAAGACACAAGGATCACTATGGTGTAGAAAGCATATGGAGATACTGAGAAGGCCACTGGCAATGGTGAAGAAGTCATCCTGAAAGCAAGATGATAGCTCATTTTTCAAAGAACAGCCTAGCCAGGACTCTCCCCAGTCCCTGGCCAACAAAACTGCAAATGGTTTTTATAGGCCACTAAATTTTAAGATGAAAAATTTTGGTGAGCTGGTCCTGGGGCTAGATACTACCCCAAGCTTTTTTGCTCATGGAAGGGTGCTCTACCACTTTGAGCTACAACTCCATTTCTGGCATTCTGGTGGCTAGTTGGAGATTAGTTTGAACAGCCTTCGAACTGCGATCCTCAGATCTCAGCCCCCTGAGTAGTTAGAATTAAGGATGAGAGAGCCACTGGTGCACATGATGCACTTTTTTTCCAGTCCTGGGCTTGAACTCAGGGCCTGAGTGCTGTCCTTGGACTTTCTCAAGGCTAGAGCTTTAACACTTGAGCCTCAGCACCACTTCTGGCATTTTTCTATGTTCAGGACTTGAACCTGGGTCTTCATGCATGCTAGGCAAGCACTCTACCAGTAGGCCAAACTCACAGCCGCCCACATGATGCACTTTTAAGCAACAATATACAGCCCAAAGAGACAGTTTATGCTAAAAGGACCTACCACCTCTGGTACCAGTGAGGTATTCTGAATCTTCAGACAAGAGTAAAAAGTGAACAAGGGTTCTTCCAGATGGCTTTGGACCCCAGAGTTGCACATCCTAAATCACACAACTTAGTTTCTTTAAGTGCAGAGCCTGTTTCAACTCATTGAAACAGGAATGATTATGGCCCAATAAGTACTAATTGAAAAAGGAGACCTCAAGGTAACATCTAAGAGCAAGAAATCTGCACTGATTTTTTATTTTAAAAAAATCTTGTCTCCCTACATATGGAAATGCAGGAAATGCAAGATAAACCCTGCACACTGTTTAGCAGGTACCTACATGACCTAACTAAATAATCTATCAATGTTCTAATCTTTAAAGAGCAAGAAGACTCACAAGCTAGTCCTAGTGCTCCTACTTATAGCCTTCCCAAGTCAAAAATAAATCTGCTAAGGGTTACAAGGCATTGTCAAAATTTTCAACAAGACTTTGTCAGATTTGTCAAGGAAATGAAAGTGTCACCCTACACCATAGAACAGAGGACTAAGTGGGTCACCTGATAATTGTGAGTGATTTATAAACTATAGCTATTTTTTCAGCTCCAGGTAAACTAGGACATACAACCACACTATGTATCATCTATGGTGCCAGCAAAATTAGTTCAACTAAGTATTCCTAACACAGAAGAATGATTGAGAGTAGGCGAGTCCTTGAAAAACACTGAGCAATGTTCCTAAAAATAAGATGCCCTTCCTGTTCTGCACAGAGACATTGAGTTTTGTCTCAAAGCACTCCTTGAAGAGAAGTTAATTTTATATTCACTTTATATATACCACAAATGAGCAACCTGTGTTATACATTAGGAAAGTGCCTTTATGAATTAGCCAAGGGCCTCTAGTACTACCAGAATGTAATTCAATTTATGTGTTTACCTTTCAAAACATGTACATAAACATCTGAGTGACTGTATTCCATTGATAGAGTGGAAAAGCCAGGAGGCACTTTAATCTCTGCTCTGCTACCCTGTTTATGATTACTTAACTTCTTCGTAATATCCAACTCTCAAGGTCCAGACTATCAGTCTAATAATTATTTCTGTTAACTTACAAACTAAACCCTCTTCCCTTCCTCAGATTTGGAGTTACTTACCTAGTAGTTAATGCCAAAATGATATTTGTATTATAGTTCTAAGATGGATGCCAAAGTCAAGGATATCCCAAATCATACAGAAAACTGGTGTTTATTTTAAAATATTGTGATCACAAATAAAATGAGATTACTAGGGACTAGGGAGAGGGAGGGATGCAAAATTATTGCATGATGGGTACAATTTCTGTTTAGAATGATGATCAAGTCCTAGAAATAAAAGTGGTGATATTGCATAACATTTTCAGTGTATTTAATGCCACTGAATTGTACACTAAAATGTTTTAAAATATTTAAAGCTGGTCACTGGTGGTTCCTGCCTGTAATCCTTGCTACTAAGAAGCCTGAGATCCAGAGGATCACTGTTTGAAGCCCAGGAGGACAGAAAATTCTGTGAGGCTCCACGTCCAAAAGAATCAGAAAAAAAAAAAGCCAGCTACACGCATGGCTTAGGTAATAGAGCTCTAGCTGTAAGCAAAAATGATGAGAAAGTTTAAGGTCCTTGGTTGAAACTCTACCACCAAAAAAATGCTTTAAGAAGATAAATGCATGCGTGAAGACACTTATGAAAGTATAAATCATGGGGCCGGGAGTGTGGCCTAGTGCCAGAGCACTCACCTAGCATGCATGAAGACCTGTGTTTGATTCCCCGGAACCACTTACACAGAAAAAGCCAGAAGTAGAGTTGTGGCTCAGGTAGTAGAGTGCTAGCCTTGAGCAAAAAGTGTCTAAGGACAGTACCCAGGCTCTGAGTTCAAGCCACAGGACTGGCAAAAAAAAGTACAAATCATGTATTCACATATCTGTAGAAAATAAACTACACTTGGATTTCATGTTAGGCATATTCAATATGAACAGTTCTAAAAATATTTTCAAAATATTTCAATAATACTTTTAATTTTATATTTAATAGTTGTATACAGGAGTTTCCATTCAACATACTACATGAATACAACAAATGCTGAACAATATTAACCCTTTCTTCATTTTACTCATCCCTCTGAACCCATTCTTTCCCTTACTTTTCTTAATTTGTAGAATTTGCATTGAATTGTATCAATCATAATTTTTAACTCTAAAACACTGATATGAGGCTTCATGGTACTGATCACTTTGCTAAACAATGCTTTTATGATGAAAAGTCTAATCACATTGAGGTATCCACCTGCTTCTTAGGCATTACTTGACAGGGGCATGTCCAAACAAAAAAGCATAATCTCAATCCAAACGAGAAGAGAAAGCAACCAAAACTAAATTTTGTGCATTCTACAAAACAATGTCATAAAATATCATTGTTTGAAATGTCAATGTGTAAAAGACAAAGGCACACAGAAGCTATTCCAGATCAAAGGAAAACAAAGAGCTGTAAAAAAAAATTATATGTGATCTTGGCTTGATTCTATCTCAGGAGAAAAATAATATTCCAAAAAAAGAACACTGGGGAGACAACTGCTTTAGACTTCAAAGTATTGTATAAATTGTTTTAGACTTTAAAGTATTATATAAATATTAAATTGCTTAAATTTGAATAACAGTATTGCATATATAGTTTTCAAACTTGGAGCATATGTGGAAAATTGTATCGTAACTGGATATTGGAATAGCAAAGAAATAAAGAACTGTACAAGAATGATCTGATCCAGTTAGGGAATGTGTTTCTCTCACAGGTATGCGTTAACAGTCATGAAATTGCCTTATGTGTGTACAGGTAAATATATTGTGTTAAGTTTAAACTATTAAGGTATACAAGAGCACAATGAAAGCAATCTAATCTCAAATGGTTTTTTCATATAGCAATAGACATAACTACATATATATAAACTAAAGAAAGAGAAAGAACGTAAGGTTAGTGTAACAAATGCTAAGTAAACCTAGGAAAATAACATGCAATTTTTCTGTGAACTCTAAATTATTTCAAAATGAAAGGTTTATCCTAGATCCTTGAATCACTACAGGGCAGAAAATCACCTCTATGACCATAAAAGACTAAGAACAGAGTTTGGTCTAGTGGTAGAGTGCCTGCCTAGCATGCATGAAGACCTGGGTTCAATTTCACGGTGCCACATACAGAGAAAAGCCAGAAGTGGTGCTGTGGCTCAAGTGGTAGAGCACTACTAGCCTTGAGGAAAATGCCCAAGGACACTCCTCAGGCCCTGAGATCAAGCCCAAGACTGGAAAAAAAGACTAAGGAGAAATTAAAATTAAATGCAAAATGGAACCCTGGATAGAATCTTGTCCTGGACCAGAAATAGACTATAAGTGAGAAAACTAATGAAATTCAAATAAGGTCTGTAATGTAATTAATAGTACTGTGCCAATGTCGATCACTTCTTTGTTTTGTGGTACTAGGGATTAAACCCATGTTCTCAAACACTATACCATGTGAGCTATGACTCCTATATAGAATCTTTTCTTTTCTTTTCTTTCTTTTTTTTCCCAGTACAAGAATTTGAGCTCCAGTCTTTTGGCTTGCTATGCAGGCATTCTAGCCACTAATCCATCCATGCCTCCAGCCCTACTTTCTGCTGGTAATTATTGAGATAAATTCTTGCTTCTTACCCTAGCACAGGCTTGGTGTGATCCACCTACTATGTTAGCTTTCCTGGTAGCTAGAATAACAGGTGTGGGCCACCATGTACAGATCTTCCTTGAAAAAGTGTCCTATGAACTTTTCTTTCAGAGGCTGTCATCCAACTGTGACCCAACAATCTCAGCCATCCAAGTAGCTAGGATTATAGCTGTGACCAACTAGTGCCTGGCCAGTCTCCTATTCTTGATCTAATATGGTTATAGAAAATTGAAACTATGACTGGGAATGTGGCTTAGTGGTAGAATGCTTGCCTAGCATGCAGTGAAGCTCTGAACTTGATTCCTTAGTACCATATAAACAGAAAAAGCTGGAAGTGGCACTGTGGCTCAAAGGGTAGAATGATAGCCTTGAGCAAAATAAGCTCAGTACCCAGGCCCTGGGTTTAAGCCCCAGGACTGGCAAAAAGAAAAGGAAATTGAAACTTTAAGGGAGCAAGATGAATAATATTAAAGGAACAAGGTGAGGAATGTATTATTTTTGCAACTTTTTTCTGTAAATTCCTCCCATGAGTGACTGAATATTCTGACTGGATTGAATATACATATTGATCTCCAACTCCCACTCCAAACTCCACTAGAAATAAGAATACATGGCACCTTTTTAAAAAGGCTCAAATCTACAAACACACAAAAAAGCAAAAAAGAGAATGAGATTATTGTGGGTGGAAAACAAATGGACATACAATGTGTGCAAGCAAAGGTTAATTCATATACTGTACTCTGGGAAAGAACCTACAACTCTCTGAGATATACCTAGACCTGAAAGTGAAGAATAAAAGCATTTCAAGCCTATGACACTAGCATTTTAGGTAGCACCGATGAAATGTTGTCTGAGAAGATACGGAATGATATTCTACCACATATGCATCTCTCATAGGCATATTAAATGTGTACTTTTTTAATATTTTTATTGTAATTAATAAAAGGGTTACATGATATTTGCCAGATAGAAGGTGCATTAATTCACATACATTGATACCCTTTCACATGTCTTGGTCCCCATTACTCTCCCCCCACCCCCCCATCTTGGTTTTCCCCCCTTCCCTATCCAATTTCAAATAACCAAACACAAATATATCCAATATATCAGATAACAAAGTGAGATACTGTAACAATATGATATAACCAAGGGACAGCAAAAGAGATGAGAGATAACATAGTACATTAAGGACAACAATCATTCATTATATGGCTTTTGTTTCAATATCTTGGAGGTCCTTTCAATTAGCTTCATATTATATGGCCTTATGTATCAAGGTTTTGCTCTGTTGCAAATCTCTGCTAGTAGAGCCCAAGGTTTCTACTGATAATGACAAATGAAGGAAACCACTGAGCCTAAGTTCCTTTGAGTCTGGCTTACTTCACTTAATATGATTTTTTACACTGTTGGTGGGAGTGAAAACTCATTCAACCACTATGGAAAGCAGTATGGCAGTGCCTCAAAAGGCTAAGCATAGAGTTCCCCTATGACCCAGCAATTCCACTACTTGGCATTTACCCAACCATCCAGAAACTAGGGCATTCTAAATCCACTAGCACAACAATGTTCATTGCAGCATTATTCACCATAGCAAAGATATGGAACCAACCTAGATGTCCCTCAGTTGATGAGTGGATCAACAAGATGTGGTATTTGTACACAATGGAATTCTATGCTGCTGTCAGAAAAAAACGACATCGACCTATTTGTTAGGAAATGGAAAGACTTAGAAAAAATAAATGTGTACTTTTAAATGGACTTCTTAGTTACATCACATATATACATAAAGGGAAATAAAATTAATTAGTCAAGACTTTCCTTAAAGTGCTTATATTTATAATTCAATATTTTGGTGGTATTGGGATCTGAACTCAGCATCTTTTACTTGATAGGTAGACCCTGACCACTTGAGACATACTCCCAGACCTAACATACAATTAGAATCAGCCATGTGTCCATCTCTTTAACTCAGAGTGATCAATGTTCATATTTCCCCATTTTTGTCCTCTGTGTTACAACCTCATTTGATGATACTCGCCATAAAAGAAAATTGGAACCATCAATAATCCATTTTAAAGCTACCCTATTTTTTTTTGCCAGTCCTGGGCTTGAGCTCAGGGCCTATGCCCTGTCCTTAGACTTTCTCAAGGCTAAAGCTCTACCACTTGAGCCTCAGCACCACTTCCAGCTTTTTTCTATGCATGTGGTACCGAGGAATCGAACCCTGGTCTTCGTGAATGCTAGGCAAGCACTCTACCACTAGGCCAAACTCCCGGCCAGGAAATACATTTTTTTTTTGCCAGTCCTGGGCTTGAGCTCAGGGCCTGAGCACTGTCCTTGGATTTTTCTCAAGGCTAGAACTCTACCACTTGAGCCTCAGCACCACTTCTGGCTTTTTCTAAGTATGTGGTACCAAGGAATCGAACCTCGGTCTTCGTGCATGCTAGGCAAGCACTCTACCAGTAGGTCCTCCTATTTTTAAACTATGTAAAGCTATCCTAATTTTGACTTGTTATTTAGGAGTGCTGATAAATATACTAGACAAATATTCAGCTTACTCATTATCCTACCTCCCAACCGTGTGACTCCGAAGAGACAATGTTCTGCTCTAGTCTTGGTATCTCTTCTCAAGTTACTAACCCAGTCTGAAAAGTACAATACTGGGTATGATTCTAGCAATTATGAAAACATTCCAATTTTAGGTAAAGGGCCTGTATGTAATCCTAGTTACTCAGGAAGCTGAGATATGATGATCATAGTTCAAAGTCAGTCCATGCAGAAAGGTCTGTGAGACTCTTATCTTCAATTAACCAGCAAAAAGCTAAAAGTGAAACTGTGGCTCAAGTGGTAGAGAACTAGCCTTGAAAAGAAAAAACAATGCTCAGAGCCAGCACCCAGTCCCTGAGTTCAAGACCCAGGACCAGTACAATACATATACACACGCACACACACAAATATACATACACATATGTATATACATATGTGTGTGCCTATATATACACACATATGTGTATTAGCCATATATGTAATACCTATATATGTATTTATATATATATGTGTGTGTATATATATATATATATTAACCAGGCACTAGTGGCTCATATCTGCAATCATGTCTACTCACAAGGCTGAGATCTAAGGATTGATATTCAAAGACAGCAGAAAAGACGGTAGAAAAGTTTTAAAACCTTACCTCCAATAAAACAGAAGTAGAGGCGTGGTTCACATGGTAGAACACCAGCCTTGAGTGAAAAAGCCAAAGGAGAATACAAGGTCCTGAATTATATATATTAAACAAACTAAAGACAGTTCTTGTCTAGTACGTTCTAACCCTGGGATAGGTATTATGTAAAACCAAAAAATATACTAAATGAAGCAAATTTCTGGAATAATGATGGAACTATATTTCAAAAACAATGGGAAAAACACTTTTTGCAAAACATTTATCTGATAATAAATCTATAGGCACCATTATTTTTTTTGTCAGTTGTAGCGCTTGAACTCTGGGCCTGGGCACTGTTCCTGAGCTCTTCAGATCCAGAATACCACCCTATCACTTGCGTCACAGCGCCACTTCTAGTTTTCCAGTGGTTAAATGGAGATAAGAGTCTCACAGACTTTAGTGGGCTGGCTTTGAACCACAATCCTCAGATCTCAGCCTCCTGAGTAGCTAGGATTACAGGTGTGAGCCACTGCACCCAGCAGCAGCAGAATGTTTTTTTTGGGGGGGCGGTCCTGGGCTTTATCTCAGGGCCTCAATACTGTCCTTGGGCTTTTCTCAAGGCTAGCGCTCTACCACTTGAACTACCGCACCATTTCCAGCTATTCTATGTATGTGCTACTAAGGAATTGAACCTGGGTCTTCGTGCATCCTAGGCAAGCAATCTACCACTAGGCCAAACTCATGGCCAGCAGAAAATATTTTTAAACCTTTCCAATATAGTATCTTATTTAAAAGCACCATCGAAAATTAGGCAAAGGATCTGAACATAAAGAAAATAAGTGGCAATAACACATGAAAAGATGCTCAAAGCTGGTATTGTGGCTCAAAGCCAATATGGTGGCGCAATGCCAGTGATCCTCATATAAGGAAGGTTGAGACAGCAGGAGGGCAAGTTTAAGGTCAGCCTGAGACAAACAGTGAGACTATCTCAAAACAAAGTATGAAGGGGAAGGAATTTGGGAGTACAGCTCAGTTGTCGAGTGTTTGCCTAACATACAAAAGATCATAGATTTATACCCAAAACCACAAAAAAGAAAGGAAGGAAAGGAGAGAGGGAGGAGGAGATAGGCAAGGAGTAAAGGGAAGGAAGGAAAAGAAAACATACATAATATGTTCAATATCATAAGTCATCAGGGGACCACCAATTAAAACTCCAACAAATATGCTAAACACATATACTAAACCACTGAATTATATACTTTACATAAGTAGTTGTATGATAGGTAGGTTATACCAAACAAAGAGGTCTATTTATAAAAGTTAAAAATAGACAAAGGATACATTTTAATTGTATGATAAGTAAATTAGATCCTACTGATGAATGGAGAATATGTCAGCTTAATCACATACAGGATTTATTAAATTAAAACAGTTCAATAAGTCCAGGTGGATTGGTTCAGATTATTAAATTGTCAATGCTTATATATTGGCTGAAAGCCCAAAAGTAGAAAGTAGTATGTTTAGAAATAAATACAGCTGGGAGGATTATAATTTCTGACCTAGCAATGGAAACACAGTAACTAGTAAAATAATAAAAATGCATTATTCTCCCTCATTTGGGAAGAGTTATGAACATTTGTTATGGTAAAACCAATATGGGTATAGAAAGGGAACCGAAATCAAGATGGGCCACCGTACGTGAATCCAAGGCTTGTGAAGAAAGAAATATTTAGCAAAAGAAAAATATACAGAACTGGGGGTGGGGCTCAAGTGGTAGAACTACAACCTAGGAAGCACAAGTTCAAACTCTAGAGCTGCTAAGAAATAATAATAATAGTAATAATAATAATAAAGTTAATTTTTTTTAAATTGAAGCCTGGAGGCATGGATCAAGTGGTAAAGCACCTATCTAGTAAGCCCAAGACCAAGCATTAAAACCTTAAAAAGTAACAAAAGAGACTTTGTACCAAAAGAGCATTCATAAGGATATGAACTTATACTCAATCTTCTTTTATTTTTCAGTACAGTCTCCTATTCTTGATATATAAAATTACAGACTTGAAAGTAGCAAACTTTCTCTGAAAACACATCAGGCTCTTGAGTCTATGTGGTCTTTGTTCAGTCATTCAACTTTTCCACTGTATGACAAAAGCAGCCATAAACGATATGTAAACAAATAAGTGTTTGGGCCAGGAGTTTGGCCTAGTGGTAGAGTGCCTGCCTAGCATGCACAAAGACCCAGGTTCAATTCCTCGGTACTACATACATACAAAAGCCAGAAGAGGTGCTGTGGCTCCAGTGTTAGTATGCTAGACTTGAAAAAGCCCAGGGGTAGTGCTCAGGCCCTGAGTTCAGTTCCCAGGACTGGCAAAAAATAAAAAATAAAATGTTGCTGTATTTCAATAAAAAATTGTTTATGGAAACTGAGCTTCAAATGTCATGTAGTTTCCACATTGTACAAAATATTATATTTAACCAATGATTTTAAAATGTAAAAATAGGAAAATCAATCAATATTAATAAATTCTTTAATAAAAAATGCAAAAAATGGCTTTTGTTTCAATATCCTGGAGGTCCTTTCAATTAGCTTCATACTATATGGCCTTATGTATCAAGATTTTGCTCTATTGCAGATCTCTGCTAGTAGAGCCCAAGGTTTCTACTGATTATGACGAATGAGTAACGAATGATTGTTGTCCTTAATGTACTATGTTGTCTCTCATCTCCTTTGCTGTCCCTTGGTTATCTCATATTGTTATAGTATCTCACTTTGTTATCTGATATATTGAATTTATTTGTATTTGGTTATTTGAAATTTGATAGGGAAGGGGGGAAAACCAAGATGGGTGGGGGGTGGGGGGGAGGGAAATGGGTATCAAGACATGTGAAAGGGTATCAATGTACATGAATTAATGCACCTTCTATCTGGCAAATATCATGTAACCCTTTTACTAGTTACAATAAAAAATGCAAAAAAAATGCAAAAAATAGGAAAATCTGGAAATAAAAAGGGAAAGAAAAATATAAAATCTATTCTAAGTGCATAGGCCATGTAAAAAACAAATAAACTACAGTACAGGATGAATTCAGTTCACAGGCTATAATTTGTCAGCTCCTGATAGAAAGAAGCCTTCCAAATAACTCTTAAACATACAGATAAACAAGGAGGAGGAGCTGGGGGTTTGGCCTAGTGGTTGAGTGCTTGCCTAGCATGCATGAAGACCCAGGTTCGATTCCTTGGTACCACATACAAAGAAAAGGCCAGAAGTGGTACTATGGCTCAAGTGGTAAAGCTCTAGCCTTGAGAAAGCCCAAGGAAAGTGCTCAGGCCCTGAGCTCAAGCTTGGGACTGGCAAAAACAAAAAACAAGAAAGAGCAACCAAGTATTACAGTGCACAAAAATATTCATCAGGCTGAGATACTAGGCACTGGTGTTTTACATTTATAATCCTAGCTACTCAGGAGGCTAGATGCAGAGGATCCAGGTTCAAAGCCAATCTGGGAAGGAAAGCCCATGAGACTCTATCTTCAAAGTAACCAGCAAAAATGCCAAGCTGGATCCAGGAGCGTGGCCTAGTAGTAGAGCATTTGCCTAGCATGCATGAAGCCCTGGATTCAATGCCTTGTTACCACAAACACAGAAAAAGCCAGAAATGGTGCTGTGGTTCAGGTGGTTGAGTGTTAGCCTTGAGAAAGCCCAAAGATAACACCCAGGCCCTGAGTTTAACCCAAAGACTGGCAAAAAAGCCAAGATGGAGGCATGACTCAAGTAGTACAGAACAAGCCATGAGCAAAAGAAACCAAGTGAGCACAAAGCCACTGAGTTAAAGCCCACAAAAAATAAAAAGTTATTAGAAGTGCAAAGCATAAAAAATCAGTATACCTTCTTCAGAAAATAGTCACAAACTCTATTGTGAATATTTATGTTAATACACAAAAAGTTCTAAAGGTGGTATTAGATACCTAGAAAGCTATTAACAACTTTTGCTGATATTCATACTGATTCCAACAGAAAAGACAAAAGCAGTGACTCTATTTGTATAGTAAAATAATGTATATGAATGTTTGAAGTTACAGATTTAAATCTAAAATTCCCTACCACATTATATTCTCAAGAAAGTCACTAAAATTCTCAAAACCAGAGTAAATTTTATTTCAGCACAAGGAATCTGTTATTTACATATAAGATCAATTTCTAGAAGATAGGGATGACAAAATGTTTCTAAGGTACTGTTCTAATGAACTGCCAAACAATTTTTGAGGAAAAAAGATTAAGCTTAAGGTCAGGTCCTATCCTTGGCTACCTGTGTGAGGCTAACACCAAAACCAGCAGAAAGATCTGCTCTTTGCTAAGAAGTGTCCCAATTAAGAATCAACAGCAGTCATGTGAGTGAGACAAGTCAAGACCAAAGGAACAGAAGGCGCATGGTATCCTTAATATGTGGCTATTAGTACAAGAGAGAGGACTCAATATTTGCATACCCAATGCTATGGACATGGCATTGGAAATGTAAACACAACTACATAGACATAAAAACCTATGACTCTATAGATATAATGTTTTATTTCATAAATTATTATGTATCTATGATATACAAACCCTTAGCCTAATTTTGATTATGTTCTAAAAACTAAGTGCCAGTGATTGTATATAAAGATTCCCTTCTTGAACACTTGTTTGTTAAACATGCCATTTGAAATATCATGTAAAAATCAATGTTAATAAATTCTTTAATAAAAAAGTGTTAAGAGTAGCTAGACTCACCACTAACATACTATCATTAAGCACTACATTATGATTTTCATAGATGCTCTTCATAAAGGTTAAATACTCCTCTATTTCATCTTGACTGCAAGTTTTTAAAATTGGAAATAAATATTGAGTTGTAGGAAAAAAAAATCAACAGCAGTGGCGAGGAGCATGGCCTACTCTTAAGAGTGCTTGCCTAGCATGCATGAGTTTGGGTTTGATTCCTCAGTATCACATACAAAGAAAGAAAGAAAAAAAAGCCAGAGCCAGGCTCAGTGGCTCACACCTGTAATCTTAGCTACTCAGGGGGCTGAGATCTGAGGATCAAGGTTCAAAACCAGCCCAGGCACTAAAGAACCTAAAGAACAGGATATTCATCTCCAATTAATCACTAGGAAACAGGAAGTAGGGATGTGGCTCAAGGGATAGGGTGGTAGCCTTGAGCTGAAGAGCTCAGGGTCAGCGCTGAGGCCCAGAGTACAAGCCCCAGAACTGACAAAAAAAAAAGCTGGAAGTGGTGCTGTGGCTAAAGTGGTAGAGCACTAACTAGCCTTGAGAAAGCAGAAGCATAAGGACAATGCCCAGGCCCTGTCAAGGCCCCAGATTGGCAAAAATAATTTAAAAAGAATCAACAGCAGCTAGGCAATGTGACTAACAGCTATAATCCCACTCAAGAGGCTGAGATCTGATAATCAAGGTTCAAAGTCAGTAGAAAAGTCAATGAGACTGTTCCTTCCAGTCAACCACCAAAAAGCCAGAAATGTAGCTATGGCTCAAGTGGTAGAGTGCTAGCCTGGAGCAGAAGAGCTCAGGGACTTTTTCCAGACAAAATTGTATTTAGAAAGAAGAAAAAATCAATACTCATTTTCTCTTTACAACTTTAAACAATAATGTTGAGAAACTACCCCTGCCTGACAAAGCACCCTGCTACACACACCAAGCTACCTGTCACTAACATCATTCTTGAACACAAAGATCTATTTTCATGCAGTTCACGGAGAAGATAGATAATATCCTATTGCCATGACAACATGTTTTCCATAAGATATGTTAATCCATGAAAATGCAAAAAAGAGGACAAAGCTGTTTATTTTGTCATTTCCTTTTAAAGTATATGAGGAACCCTTGTTTTTCAAGGGTTCAGTTTGCTCAATTAGGGCCTTGGTGGGTTTAAACAACATATAAAGAAATCTTGTTTGTATACATATGTGCATAGAGCCATTTTTGTTATATAAACAAGGCATACCACATGATGTTTCAGCAAATACATCAATACTGAAATTATTGCTAAAGGCAAGCAATTTAACAGATCCTATCATAATATCTACTGTCTTCCACAGTTTCTTTAGAGGGAACAGAGCAGTAAGAGAACTTAAAATACACTCTGAGCGAATTTTCACTATACAGTACATATTATTAACTACTTACTTATCCTACACACAACTGCAAATTTGAATCCCACCCTTCTCCTTGCCCCTGCTAACCATAGTTCCATTATGTTTCCTTTTTTTCAGATTCTACATGTAAATGTGATCACAGAGAGGTTTTTTTTTTTCCTTCCGGTGTCAAGCTTGTTCTTTTTTTTTTAACTCAAAGCCTTGTACTTGCCAGGTACTATACCACTTGAGCCATTTCTCCATTCCCTTTATTGAGATTTTTATCACAAAATTTTGAATATTGCAAATGTTTTGTCTACATCTATTGAAATGGTCATGACTGAAATCGTGGCTCAAGTGGTATAGTACCCACATGGTGTGAGGCTCTCCAGTACTGCAGAAATACCCACCAAAAGAGCCAAGAGCCACATGTAGTGGCACACATCTGTAACTCTAGCTATTCAGGAGACAAAGACAAGAAGACAAAGGTTTCAAGGCCAGTCGAGGCTTACACAGGGAGTTCAAAGTCAGACAGAGTCTTTATACATAGAGTCTCTATACGTAAAACACATAATAGGACTGAGAATGTTGTTCAAGTGTTAGAGCCATACAAGGCCCTAAGTTCAATTCCCAGTACTTCAGAAAGAGAAAATAAAAACTCCACATGCTTTACTCACACACTATGCAATAATGCCTTCAAGCAAGAAATCAACATTTGTGGAATTGATATGAATGCAATGGTCTCTCCATTGAGACATCACCAAGAAACCTCTCTCTTATTCTGAAATCCTTTTGTAATCTGTCTCCTACAGTAAAGATTGTGTATCAACCAAAATATATTAAGAAAATATTACCAAAACTCATTTACCTATGTAACCTTAGGCAAGCAAATAAACCTTTGAGTCTGTTTTGCTTTCTCCAAAATGAACAAAACACCCATGGTATGGTTTATCTGAGAAAATTCAATGAGATGAGCATTTTACATGTTTTAGGATAAAGCCAAGGACATGATCAAGAATAAACAAACATTGGTTTCTAGCATGATTATTATTTCTATATATGTAGAACTAAAGTGTCTATGAAGGATGTCAACATCTGATCTTTTTTTTCCCCTTTTCTTTTTTGTCAGTTGTGAGGCTTGCACTCAGGGCCTCTGGGTACTGCAGTTCCTGAGGCTAGTGGTCTACCACTGGAGCCACACACAGTACCACTTATGGTTTTCTGGTGGTTAACTAGAGATAAGTCTCATGAGGACTTTCCTGCCCAGGCTGGCTTGGCAGGGTGATCCTCAGATCTCAGCCTCCTGAGTAGCTTGTATGACAGGCATGAGCCACCAGGGCCTGGCCCTAATCTTTTTTTTCAGTGCTGGTAGTCAAACCAAGAGCATTGGGCATACCAGGCAAGCATTCTACCACTGAACTACATTTTAGCCTTAACATCTGCTTCGCTACTTTTGTTCCTGCCTTCGTCTAGTTCCAAAGAGAAACAAATTGACAAATTGCTTAATGAGTAAAATTGAAAATGCTTAAGAAGACACATATTTTCCAGTTCTATTTTGGAAAAGAAAATAAATTTTACAAGGGCTGGGAGTTTGGCCTAGTGGTTAAAGTGCTTGCTTAGCATGCATGAAGACCCGGGTTCGATTCCTTGGTACCACATACATAGAAAAAAGCCGGAAGTGGTGCTGAGGCTCAAGTGGTAGAGCTCTAGCCTTGAGAAAGTCCAAGGACATTGCTCAGGCCCTGAGCTCAAGCCCAGAACTGGCAAAAAAAATAAATAAATAAATAAATAAATTTTACAGGAAAATATTTCTTTAAGAGATAATTCAGCTAGAAGGGCAAAATTAATGAGAATACAGTGTAAACATGTGGAGATGTAACAATGCAATCCTGCTGTATTAATGTATAATTAATATAAGCCAGTGAAAAGGATAAATTCAAAATTAGTGACATGTTTTGCCATGTTATGGGGAGAGAGGGAGAGGAGGGAGGGAGGGAGGGAGGGAGGGAGAGAGAGAGAGAGAGATTGAGAGAGAGAGAGAGAGAGAGAGAGAGAGAGAGGAGAGAGAGAGAGAGAGAAGGCACACATTCTGGCCTCAAGAAACTAACCAGGGACTGGGAGTTTGGCCTAGTGGTTAAAGTGCTTGCCTAGCATGCACGAAGACCCGGGTTCAATTCCTTGGTACCACATATATAGAAAAAGCCGGAAGTGGTGCTGAGGCTCAAGTGGTAGAGATCTAGCCTTGAGAAAGTCCAAGGACAGTGCTCAGGCCCTGAGCTCAAGCCCAGGGCTGGCAAAAAAAAGAAACTAACCAGGCTAGCTAGGCTAGACATGATAGTATGCACCAATAATACAAGCACTAAAGTAGAAGGCCTGAAAGTTTGAAACAATAGTGAGCTGGAGACTCCCTGTGGAAAATGAATGAAAAAAGCTAACAAGGTTACCCTTCAGACAAATCTAGAAAGCAAGTGTTTTAGAACAAAGCTAACATGTCTTCTCAATACTTCTCACTTCCTATTAATCCTCTCCCCTTTGACTGCTGATAGAGGCTGTGGCTTGTTTCTAGCAAATGTGGCAAAGGGAATGCAATGTCACTTTTCTTAACTGATGGTAAAGACATCCTCCTGCTGGGCCTTAAAAAACAAATAGCTATTCTGAAAACTGCCTAGTAGAGGGTCATGAGGCAAGCAACTAGGGGTGGTCTCGGGCAGCTGCGATCCTCAGTCCCTAAACTCACAAGCCAGTTGGGGATGTAACTCAGTGGTAGAGTCCTCAGGGCACACACACACACACACACACACACACACACACACACACACACACACACACACACACACGCGCGCGCAACTTTAAAATCCCAAGCAATACCAGGAACCAGTGTAATCCTAGCGACTCAGGAGGTTGAGATCTGAGAATTGAGGACCAAAGCCAGTCCAGGCAGGAAAGTCCATGAAACCCTTGTCTCTAACTAACCAGCAAAAAGCTGGACGTGAAGCTGTGGCTCAAGTGATAGAGCACTAGCTTTACGCAAAAAGAGCTCAGCAACAATGCCCAGGCCCTAAATTTAAGCCTCAGAAAGGAGGGAGACACACACACACACACACACACACACACACACACACACACACACACATACACACACACAACACACACATTATCAACAACTGAAAACATCCAGCTAATCATGCCAGCTGTAGGAAATCCTGCAACTCTATGCGAAGGCCCCAGGTAAGCCCCATCCACATTTCTCGCCCACAGAAACTAGGAGATAGTAAATGATGTGTGTTGCATTAAGGTGCAGAATTGGTGATAATTCATCATACAGCAATAAGTAAGTACCGCAGTAACCCACAGAAGAGCTAGCTAATGATCCCAGATTGCCCAAGAGTCTGAAAACTAAACGTTCCATGCACTAGGAAACCCGTCAGCCCTGAGCAACTCAGTCTGATTGGTTGTACCTCAACAGATATGAATAAAAAAACAGAATGCCATAAATGGGAAATCTGAGATATTTGCTTTTAGGAATCAACTAGACTTTGAAAGGGGGGAGAAACCTAGAAAGGAACCAACTCTTCTTTAAAAAGCAATAAATATTTAGAAAAGTAACCTAATATTTTCTCAAAGCCAATTCTCTATGCCCTTAAAGCAGGGGCAGCCTCAACTTAGGAATGTGAAACTGGGACAATGTTCAAAGCTATCTCATATTTCTAATCTGCTTTTGGCTAGTTTTCAACTTCCCTATAGCTTTCTCCATTATTCTAAATCAGGCCTCAAGCATCATTACCCCAACAATGGCCAATGGCTTGATCCTGAGGAACCATTCTCTGACTTAACATTTGTCCTTAGACCACAGGAACCTTTTCTGCCCATCTTAAACCAACAGCAATTTCTAGTCTCTTACATACCACCAGGTCACTTCCTTGAAGATAACTCACATCAATCATAGGACGTCTTAACTTGCTTGGGGATAAGAGAAGAGAAAGATAACAAAGATAGAAGCATAGATTAAAGAAGAGGCAGCTATGCATTGATGATTTTTGAGCCTGAGTGGAGAGTACATTGATGGTCTAATAATTCATTCCTCTACCTTCTTGTTTGAGATTTTCAGTTTTTAAAGAGATGGGGGAAAAGCCCATGAATGTTGAACTTAACTAGCTCAAAGGATTATTAACACTTTCAATATCAGTATATGTACTCACAAGACACTGTATTGAAATGAACTATATAACTTGTGGATGGGAATAGAAGGTAAAAACTGGGAGAGAGCAAATAAAGAGGTGACATTGTCCAAAAAGAAATGTATGCTTTACCTAACTTATATAACTGTAACCCCCCTGTATATCATCTTTATGATAACAATTTAAAAATTAAAAAAGAGGGCTGGGAGTTTGGCCTAGTGGTAGAGTGCTTGCCTAGCATGCACAAAGACCCGGGTTCGATTCCTTGGTACCACATACATAGCAAAAAGCCGGAAGTGGTGCTGAGGCTCAAGTGGTAGAGTGCTAGCCTTGAGAAAGTCCAAGGACAGTGCTCAGGCCCTGAGCCCAACCCCAGGACTGGCAAAAAAAATTAAAAAAGAATATCAATATACATTCTATTTATGGAGGTGTTTTACTGTTCACACATGTATTGAACAGTCCCCCAATCACATGACACTACATAAATCAGCAATGCCACCGACTTTCCTTTGACATCAAGTCTCTGCAAAACCATAATGATAGCTCATTACAAGAGAGGCAATAAAAAAAATCAAAGGAAACAAATGCACTGACAGCACATTGTCAACAAAGATGAAGTCCAAAAGCCTAACAATGTGAGGAAAAGCAAGTTGCAGAAGGTTACACAGAATACAATGTTCTTTTTAAGTTGAAAAGACACACAAAGCACTGTTTTGTTTTAGTGATCTACACATATATACAGGAACTATACCTATAAGAAATTTTCAAGTCATGTGCATCAAATTCAGGATAATGGTCATTTCTGGAGTAGGAAGAGTGAGGAATGGGACTAGAGAAGGGAACCAAGGAAGTTTTTCATTTTAGTTGGATTATCTTACTTCTTGTTTGGTTTGTTTATTGAGTACTGGGCATAGAAACCAGGATGTTGCACTTGCTAGGCAGACCCTTTACCACTGAGCAAGATACATTGCAGCTCTATCTTACTTCTTCTATTGAAGGTGGGTACAAACGTATTTGTAACTTTTTTATTGTTATTGTCATCATTGTGGGGTAACTTATGCATGCTTGAAATCTCTTATTTTGAAAGAATCGATGAAGGCTGGGAATGTGTGGTAAAGCTCCTACACTAGCATGTACAAAGCTCGGGACTCATCCCCCAAATACCTGCCCATAAAAAATAGATTCTCGTTTTTTAACATGTATCAGCAGCTTTTTTTATTTTCCCTTTTTCTTTTCTTTATTTTTTTGGTGGGTCATTGGGCTTGGACTCCACCTGGGTGCTGTCCCTGAGCTCCTCAGCTCAAGGCTACCACCCTACCCCTGGGCCTGGAGATTCCCATTTTTAAGAGTTAGTGAGTAACTATTATGACGATATCATCCTTTTGGCTAGGTATCAGTCACTCACATCTATAATCCTAACTACTCAAGGGGCAAAACCTGGAAGATTGAGGTTCAAAGACAGCCTTGATAGAAAAGTTCATGAAACTATATCTCAAATTAACCAATAAAAACTGGTGGGGGGTCAGAGCTAGGAATGTTGCCTAATGGTAGAGTGCTTAGCATTCATCAAGCCCTGGGTTCCAATTCCTCAGCATAATACAAACAGAAAAAGCCAGAAGTAGTCCTGTGGCTCTAGTGATAGAATGCTAGCCTTGAGCAAAAAGAAGCTCAGGTACAGTGTTCAGGCCCTGAGTTCGTGCCCCAGGACTGAAAAAGGAAAAAAATGGGCTGGGGGTATGACTCCAGTGGTATAGTACCAGCCATGAATTATTAAGCCAAATAAGTATTACTGAATTGAAGCCCTCATATAGGAAATAAAGAAAAAGGATATAGTGAAAAAAGCAATATCCTCTTTTTTTTGTCAGTTGTGGGGCTTGAACTCAGGGTCTGGGTGCTGTCTGTAAGCCTCTCTGTGCTCAAGGCTAGCACTCTACCACTTGAGACACAGCACCACTTCCAGTTTTTGAGTAATTAGAGATAAGAGTGTGACAAGGACATTTCTGCCTGTGCTGGCATTGAACTATGATACACAGATCTCAGTCTCCTAAGTAGCTAAGATTACAAATGTCTAGCTAATATCCTCTTCTTAACTGTATTTTTTGTCTTTTTTTTCTTTTTTTGGTACTGGGGATTGAACCCAAGACGTTGCACTTGCTAGGCAAGCGCTTTGCCACTGAGCTACATCCCAACTCTATCCTCATTTTAAACAGTCAATTGTTTGGCTCTGATACTTTACTATATCTGCTACCATTTGTTCATAAACAGCATGTCATCCATCCTATGCTAGCCTCTGGCTCCCTGAAGTATCTGATATGAAGTAAAAAGACCTGAAAGTAGAAAACTTGAAAAAATTATTTCATTTATATTTTAATAGTTATGGAACTGGCACCAATAGCTCATATCTATAATCCTAGCTACTCTGGATGCTGAGATCTGGAGATCTTGATTAAAAGTCAGCAGGGTAGACAACTGTGAGAGACTATTATCTCCAGTGAACCATTAAAAAGCCAGAAGTGCATGTGTGGCTCAAATGATAGAGCACCAGCCCTCTGTGAAAAACTCAAGAAAGAACTGAGACCCTGAGTTCAAGTCCCAGTACTTGGCACCAAAAGAAAAAAAATAGTTCTAGCCAATAATAATTGCCTCTGAAATTTAGAGGAAAAACTTTAAAATAACTTTTCCCAAAAAGTGAAATTATGTTCAGTGTTTTTAAGATATCCTACTTGGGGCCGGGAGTTTGGCCTAATGGTAGAGTGCTTGCCTAGCATGCATGAAGATCCAGATTTGATTCCTCGATACCACGTACATAGAAAAAAAGCCAGAAGTGGTGTTGAGGTTCAAGTGGTAGAGCTCTAGCCTTGAGAAAATCCAAGGACAGTGCTCAGACCCTGAGCTCAAGCCCAGGACTGGCAAAAAAAAAGTATAAACATATCCTACTTATCGCAGCTTTGTTGTTTTGTGGTTATAGCTGGCACTCAACCACTTGTGCCAGGACTCCACTTTCAACTTTTTGCTGATTAGCTGGAGATAAGACTCTCGAAGATTTGTCTGCTTTGAACCTCTATCCTCAGATCTCAGCCTCCTAAGTAGTTAAGATTATAGGTACGAGCCTAAGTAGCTAGGATTATAGGTATGAGTCACCAGCTCCTAGCTCCAAAACTGTTTTTCCTACTGTAATCAAATCTGCTTAGACAAAAGGGCATTGCTTACTAGACTTTTTTATCCTCATTCATTTTTTTCTCCTGAACAGCACAGAAACAGTGTTTTATAAAACAATTCCTCTTAATGTCTAAGAATTACCTATCATTAAAGTTAAATATGCCCAGCATCCCCAGAGACTAAGATGTCACTCTAAGGAATCTATGTTTAATTAGGCATCTGTTTAATTCATTATATCAAATATATATTTTGCCACTTGGAGGTAGACATTTTATTTAGATATCTTTCAGGTATTTCTTACACACACTTACTTAATTACACACACACACACACACATACATACACACAAAACTTGAGGTATAAAAAAATTTCCAATGAAATGTAAGCGCCATGAGAGCAGAGATTTGAGTTTGATTCACTACTATAACCTCAGCATCTAGGATAGGACCTGCCATACAACAGAAACTTACATGAGTCTAACCTGATTCCTACTACACCCCATGACTTCTAGTAGAATGTTGGCTTCTGGATATATGTGAAATACTTTAAAACCTGGGGAAAATATCATTAATATGTATAGTATTTTGTCTTAAAATATAAAACAAAAACACTTACTTTTATATATTCCTTTTCTAGCATAACCACCTTTCAACTACTTTCCATCTACTGCCAGAAACTTGCTTTCAAATAAATCAGCATCTTTTAATGAATATTTGTATAAACATATAAAAGTAACTTTAAGTAGTTAGTGCTGCATGAAAATAAGTCAGATGGCAAATGGGAACATAAAATTGTTCCCAACATCATATATCTCTACGGAGTTAGCAGATGAAAACAATGGGATACCAGTATCCACATATTACAATGGCGAAAATGCAAAACCTTTAACAATACCAAATGCTGACAAGTATATAGAGCAACCGGAACTCTCATTCACTGCTGAAGGGAATACAAAATAGTACAGTCATTTTAGAAGACAGAAAATTAAACATGCTGTCACTGTAACACCTAGCAATACCCTCCTTGCTTTTTACCCCCATGACTTAGAAGTGTATGGACAAAGCTGCACACAGATGTCTAGAACAGCTATATCCACAATTGTCCAAAAAAAAAAACTCAGAAACAACCAAGATTTCTTTCAGCAGAGAAATGAATAAAGGAATGCAACCAGACAATGGACTCAGTGCTAAAAAGAAATGAGCCCCAAACCATGAAAAGAATCCTAAGTTCTTATTTTTAAGCGGAAGGAGCCAATTGAAAAAGGCAATATACTATAGAATACCAAATATATAACATTCTTTAAAAGGCCAAGCTATGGAGACAGTGAAAATATCAGTGGTTTGCAGGACAGGAAAGATGTCTCAGTGGAATGCAGGATTGTTAAGGCACTAAAATTATTTTGTATGATACTACAGTGCTGGATATATGGCATATATTCATCCAAGTCCATAGAATGAAACAACAACAAAAACGATTCCTAATGGAAACTCTGGTCTCTGGCAATAATGATGTTGTCAATGTAGATTCATCAACAGTAGCAAACATACCACTCTGACACTAGATATTGATAGTGGGGGAGGCTACATATGCGAGTAGTACAAAGTAAATAGAAGCCCCCTGTATTCTCCCCACAATGCTCCCAAGTCTAAAACTATCCTGTAAACATCTATGAAAGTATATATGGACTCAGTAATAGAGTGCTTGCTTAGTGTAAGTTTTAGGGTTGAAACCCCAGACCAACAAAAGTCTTCTATATAATTGTGTACCTGTATATGTATTGTGCTAGCCTGTTGTCAGTATAACAGAATGCCAAATATGCTTGTCTTGGAGGTACCAGTCTATGACCTACTGACTCCATTGCTTTGGCACTCTAGGGAAGGGACATGCCAGATGGTAATGGTAGAGAGCACTTGACAGAGCAAACAGACCACCTCATAGCTAGGAAGCAAAAGAGATGGAAGAGGTAAAGTCTTACAACTCCCTTCAAGTTCAAACCCTCAATGACCTAAGGACATCCCACTAAGCCCAACCTCCAGGTTCCACCAGAAGCCCCACCATGGAATACTCATCCAAACTATAGCATATGTTGAGAGATTACAGTTATCGTTTATAAATATATATAAATAATTACATATTGAGTGGAGAAAAACCCTAAGATAATTTTGTAGGTTCACTTCTATTACACATTATATTAAAAAGTTTAAAACCCTATGATAATCTTGTAGGTCCAGTTCTGTAACAGGTGTTCTGGTTTATTTTAACCATAAGAAGATAAAATTACATATTTTAAAGGCCTTTAGGTAGCATCTATCAGATGGGTAAGGAAGCATTTATTGTGGTATTTCCATATATTCATACAAAGTATCTTGATCAAACTCATTTCCTGCATCATTCCCCTCATACCCCTCCTTTCTCAAAACACAAATCATGGTTCTATTTACATACATGCATATAATACTTTGACCTCCATCCACCATGTTCACCTTCATAAACTCTCTAGGACATTTACCCCAGTAA
This sequence comes from Megascapheus bottae, assembly GCF_031878675.1. Taxonomy (NCBI): domain Eukaryota; kingdom Metazoa; phylum Chordata; class Mammalia; order Rodentia; family Geomyidae; genus Megascapheus; species Megascapheus bottae. Next base: position 5,350,247 of record NC_143547.1, on the reverse strand, counting down.
GATTTTAAGATTCTCACCTTTCCTGGTATATTATTGTAATCTTGTTTATTAAGAGGGAAAAAAAATCTGTTACCTTAGAAACTACCAAAGTTGGTTAGTGCCTCCATGATTTGAGCAGTTAGACCTGTTGAGCCACTTAAATCTAAACTTACAAGTTCCTGCTTAACAGGGTATGGGAGAATTTTTCTATACTTGCTTTAAAGAGTAACTAGTAGACTGATGGAGTCGGCAAATTAAGGTGGACAAAGCATATACATCAGAAGCAGCAGCACCATCACCAAAGTAATGAATAAAAATTAGGTGGGTGAGGGCTGGGAGTTTGGCCTAGTGGTAGAGTGCTTGCCTAGCATGCACGAAGACCCGGGTTCGATTCCTCGGTACCACATACATAGGAAAAAAAGCTGGAACTGGTGCTGAGGTTCAAGTGGTAGAGCTCTAGTCTTGAAAAAGTCCAAGGACAGTGCTCAGGCCCTGAGCTCAAGCCCAGGACTGCCCCCCCCCAAAAAAATTAGGTGGGTGAGTTGAGCATAGATGGTTCATGTCTGCAATCCTAATTACTCAGGAAGCTGACAAATGAGGATCACAGTTCAAAGCCAGCCTGGACAGGAAAGCCTTGAGACTTATCTTCAATTAACCACCAAAAAGGCAAAATTGGAGATGTGGCTCAAATGACAGAGCACTGACCTTGAGCAAAAATGCTTGGGGACAGAGCCCAGGGCATGAGTTCAAACTGCAGGACCAGCACACACACAAAAAAGGAATTAGCTACTGACTGACTGCCTTAAAACTGCCTTTCCTTGTCTGGGATTTTTAATTTCATTTGTCCCAAGAAGACTGGGTTATTATAATTTTGTTATGCTAAAGTGTTTTGCTTCACTGTACTCTGGCTGCAAGCTCTGAGATAGTCACTCTAAGCAATCTTCTAGGAAGGTTCCCTTTGCAAGCAACCGAAGCAGCCTTCTGCATGCAGTTTTTGACTAGAGAATATTATATCATCTGTGCAAAGGTACTGTGGGGGTTTTTTAGACCACAAAATGTTTAAATTTTATTTTTCTTAGATTTTCCCAGGACACAAGGAACTAATCCAGCATGAGTTATAACTCAAGGAAAGCCCCTTCTCCAATTCCTGAAGAGATCTTAGCTAATATGTCCATCACCTCTTATCACACTTGATGCATTACTGACAACAAAATATACCTTAACAGGTACCCAGACCTAACCTACCTCCTGCATAGTCTCAGCCACTTCAATAAATGTATATGCTTGGAAATATTTTGAGGGGTTCATGTAATAGCCATGATTTGTGTTTTGGACAGTGACGTCCTTTTTGCCTGGCCCAGCCGAACTGCTTAACAGCAGTGGCAAAATTGTCTGCATTATCAATGACTTCTTTGGGTACAAACATCCATGTTAAATTTGATGAATACTAATTATATTTTCAGAAATCTTAAATTTGAAGAGGTTAAACAAAGTACAGAGTAGCTAAAGCCATGCTCATAAACTCATGGGCATATGCACACTCTGCCTGTTCAAAACACAGTCTGGGATGACAAAAGAAAAAATACAAACACAGTGGCAGTGCAAATGAACCGTAAAATCCTCAATACTCCTTTGAAACTAGATTTTAAAAGATCACTAATACTTCAATTTCAATTGGCATTAAAACTTTCCTCATACTGCTTTTAAAAAAAAGCTTCTTTCCATATTTTAGATCTGTTATTATTAATCCTACCATCATTTAATGCAGTGACATTAAGTGACAAAAGATTTCTCAAACCTTTTTTTTTAATGAACAAAACACAAACACTACCGTGTATGGAGCAAAAAAAAAATTAGTAACTATGACACCTCTTATTTTTCAACTCTAGGTCAAGCTCAAGTAATGGTAAAATGAAAAACAACAGCTCTCTCCACTCCTGGCCCCAAATGGAGAACTTGGCTTTGGGTTGACCTATATCCTTATGCAGGCCCGAGTGTGTACTCTGCAAGTTGTTTAGTCAAGGATTCTAGTTTAATGTTAATAATCAGAAATGCAAATGAGAAAAATATATATCATATATAATAGTAGATATGCATTTATCACAAAACATAAAAGATAACATGTAACTCAGGGCACACACATGCACACATGTGCATGCACGCGCGTGCATACACACACACACACACACACACTTCAAGTTGTTCAAACCTCAGCAAGGCACCCTGAGCGTCCACTCAGGAGAGGGAGGGGCAGAGGGGGAACAGAGGTTAAATCAGACACCAGCCAAGACAAACATCACTTGCAGAACAGAGCAAACTTTGGGTCTGGGTGGCTGCAGAGTCCCAGAAATGATCAGAGGATGGGGGGCAGGGGGAAGGGAAAGGAATATCATCAGTCTCTGGAAAGCCAGAGCTCACCCAGCACTGGTGAGGAGCTGAGCTGTGGAGGCTTGTGTCCCTAGGGACTAGGGCGTCGCCGCCATCCCCAGCTGCCAAGCCCCTGTCTCTCCAAGACCTGACTGTAGCCTCCAAGTCCCTAGAGGCCATCCTGTCACCCTACACACCCCATATGTCCCCCATACACCATCCCCACACATCCGCAGGAACAGGGAACACAGGGACATACCTGGTGCAGTGTCTCAGAGGGCAACTGTGACGCCCGGAACAGATCTGCCACGGGACCAGTGGCTGCACTGGCAGCTCCAGGGGCAACCCTGGCTGCCTCAGGGTGCCCAGCTAGGGAGCCACCACTAGCGACACTGGTGCAACGCGCGAAGAGCTCTGAGTAACATTGCTGCTCGCCTTCGCTCAGCAGCAAGGGCGGCCCAGAGCCACAGCCTCCGCTGGCCGCCTCCATGGGGTTTCCAAGGAGTCCGGTCAAAGCACAGTCCCCAGCGAAGGTACCGCCGCCTCCGTCACAATCTCCACCACCGCCTGGGCCTTGGTCGTCGTTGCCTCCACGCCCCAGGGCTGCCGAGAGGCGGCTTCCTCCCGGTGCGCAGCAGCCCCGCCCCCGGGCTTGAATGTTGTGCCTCTGCTGAGCGGCACATGGAGACAGGCGCGGCGAAGACCAATCACAACCTAGGATTCCACCAAGACTCTGCCCCCCACGCCCAGCCTCTCCGCGCCCCGCCCTCTCCAGGTAACTAACTCCGTGGATCACCTGCCCATAGTCTCAGGCTTGACAGGCGAGGCCACACTGGGAATTCAAGGGCTGGCGTCACCCAGGCCCACTTTATCCCACAGCGGGAATCTTTACCTCTCTGCCTTGATTATGAAGGGAGCTTCTGGACCTACCTGGAAGAATAAAGCTTTTCAGTGGGTGGGGAAGAAGGTGATTTTTTCTCCCTAGGAGACTGGAGCAGATGCCTTTCCAGAAAAAGCAAGGCAGGGGACGTTAGGTTTCTTGCTTCTGTTGATAGCATTGCTTGTGTCCTAATAAAGCTGGAGAACAAAAATAATTCTATCAATGGGGTCCCAGAAACACCTCAACGCTTTGAGGAGGATGAGGTTAGGCCACCTCGTTTCTCAGACATAACTCAGATCTAGAGTAGAGCAGGAGGCCATTGGCTCATGCTTTTAATTCTAGCTACTCAGGAGGCTTGGGATCTGAAGATCACAGTAGGCTGAAATCAGAAGAACATGATTCAAAGCCCATCCAGTCAGGAAAGTCCATGATACGCTTATCTACAGTTAACAACCAACACCTGGTGCAATGTAGCAGATTGACATGGTAGGGCCCCAAAATATAAACTTCTATAAGAGGGGTTCTCACCCTCCAAAAGCAATTGTTTTGCTATGAATACAGCTATATTTTTATAAAACAGGGGGGAGCTGAGTGTGGTCTCACATAACTATAATTGCAGTTATACCAGAGACAGGAAGATTTCAGGTTCAAGGCAAACCCAGACAAAGTTAGTGTGACTTTGTCCTTCAAAATTCAGTGTATTAGCTGGGGGCAGTGGCTTACACCTGTAATCCTACCTACTCTGGAGACTGAGATCTGAAGATCATGGTTCAAAGCCAGCCCAGGCCCTAAAGAACCTGATACTCTTATCTCCAATAAACCACGAGAAAATAAGAAGTGGTACTGTGGCTCAAGGTGTACGGTGGTAGCCTTGAGCTGAAAAGCTCAGGGACAGTGCCCAGGCCCAGAGTTCAAGCCCCACAACCCACAGAAAAAAAATCAATGTATTTCAGTATTTCTTACCTATAATATTCTCTCTGCCTCTACCCTCCTATTGATCTGGTCAAACAGTCTTCTATGTATTTACATTTATGCTTACTTTATAAATCTATCATCCACATATGAAGAAAACATGCAGCCATTGTCCTCCTGAATCTGAATTACTTAACATGATGAACTTCACATCCATTCATGTACCTACCTGCAAGAAACATAATTTCATTTCTTCTCTGTGGCTGAATAATACTCCATGTATATGTACCACATGTCTTGGTTCATTCATTACTTGTAGGACATCTGGGCTATTTCTACAACTTGTGCTATAATGAACATGGGTGTATAAGTGCCTGTATCCTGACTCAAATTCTATTTTTGTCAGTCCTGGGGCTTGAGTTCAGGGCCTCAGCACTGTCCTTGGACATTCTCAAGGCTAGCACTCTACCACTTGAGCCACAGTACTACTTCTGGCTTTTTCTATATATGTGATACCAAGGAATTGAACCTAGGACTTCGTGCATGCTAGGCAAACACTGTTATTACTAGGCCACACTTCCGGCCCCTGACTCAGATTCTTTCAGAGATATGTTCAAAGGTGGTATTGTGCAATTAAAAGGTAGTTTTGTTTTTAGTTTTTTAGGAATCTCTAAATTGCCTTCCACAGTGGTTGAACTAGTTTATGTTCCACTAAATCCTTTCCAGCACTTATCATTGTTGATATACTTGAAGATTGTTATATTGATTGGAGTGAGATGAATAATTTGCATTTTCTTTATGGCAGGGATGTTGAGCATCTATTTATTCATGTACTTATTTGTTTTTTTGAATTTTGCTTGCCTCCACGGAACATGCTGATCTCAAATTCCATCTATTTTCTGTCAAATTGTCATTCTTTATTGCAGATGACACTCCACAAATATATATATATATATAGTTATATATGTATGTTTCCATCAAAATCATAAGTTGTTGTACATCTTTTTTTTAGTGGGAAAATATGTATATTTATAATTATCCAGTTGGATGCAGTTCAGATGATTCCAATTTTGTTGGCAACATCTACATCATCATAGTCAGGAGCCAGTTGAACATATGCCTTCTGTTCTCTATCAGACCGGATCAGGTTATTGACCTTAGCCACATCAATGGCATAGAGCTTCTTCACTGTCTGTTTGATCTGATGCTTGTTGGTTTTGACATCCACAATGAACACAAGTGTGCTGTTGTCTTCTGTCTTCTTCATGGTTGACTCAGTGGTCAGCAGGAACTTCATAACTGCATAGTGGTCAAGCTTGTTTCTCCTTGGCGCACTCTTCCATGGATATTTAGCTGTCTCCAGAGCCACAGAGTCTTGGGCGGCCAGAAGGTGGGTGAAGTGTGTATCTCCTTCTTTTTGTGGCTGTGGACACCTTTCAGCACTGCTTTCTTGTCTTTCAAAGCCTTTTCCTTGGCATTGGCTTTAGGAGGGGCAAAAGCTCCCTTCTTCGCTTTTGGCGCCATCTTGGTGAAAAGTTTATTGTACATCTTGACTGATCCCAGTGTGACTATTGTGAACAGAGCTGCAATAAACATTATAACACAATTATTTTCAAATGAGCTTGCTTCTCATTGGCTATGCTATAACAACTTTTAAGGAAAAGTCTGGGGAAAAAGCTACTGGAAGACATATGAAGCTGGAATTCCAGCATCATCCCTGCATATATGCATCTTTCAAAAACTCTCTTTTTAAGCTGGATGCTGGTGGCTCATGCCTGTAATCCTAGCTACTCAGGAGGCTGAGATTGGAGGATCAAGGTTCAAAGCCAGCCTGTAGAACAAAAGTCCATAATACTCTTATCTCCAATCAACCACCAGAAAACAGGAAGTGGTGCTGTTACTCAAGTGGTAGAGCACTAGCCTTGAGCTAAAGAGCTCAGAGACAGTGCCCAGGCCCCAGAGCTCAAGCCCCACGACTGACAAAAACAATTAATTTTTTTTAATGCCATTGTTCCTAGGAAGCATTGCCAAAATACACAAATCAAGCCTTTCTGGGAAGCTATAAACCAAAGGGGACAAAAGTTGATCCAAGGTTAAAATATACACATTAGAATTTGCTTTAATAATATATAGAGAGATATGTATATTAGAATTTGCTTTAATTATATATATATTTAACTTCCACAATAGCCAAACATAGTGAGTACATGCCTGTAATTCAAACAGGTAGGAAGGCTGAGACAGGAGGAATGGGCATTTTAGACTAGCCTAGGCTACCCAGGAAGACCCTGGCTCAAAAAGCAAAAAAACAAACAAAAAAATAAGAAAACTTGCAACCCAAATAACTGTACTTTAATTAAAAGTAAAAAGCAAAGACATCTTAGAAAATACTGCTAGTGATAATGATACTTTGGTATTATGGCCAACTAAATAAAGACCAGCAGGAAAAAAGACAGAAGGGAGGAAATCATGAGAAGATAAAGCAAAAAGAAAAAGATAAGAATTAGAATGGCCAGGATCAGGAAAACGAATAATAACAGATGCTGGAGGGGATGTGGCCAGGAGGGATCACTACTACACTGTTGGTGGGAGTGCAAACTCGTTCAACCACTATGGAAAGCAGTGTGGCAGTGCCTCAAAAGGCTAAACATAGAACTCCCCTATGACCCAGCAATTCCACTACTTGGCATTTACCCAACCATCCAAAATCTAGGGCATACTAAATCCACTAGCACAACAATGTTCATTGCAGCATTATTCACCATAGCAAAGATATGGAACCAACCTAGATGTCCCTCAGTTGATGAGTGGATCAACAAGTTGTGGTATTTGTACACAATGGAATTCTATGCTGCTGTCAGAAAGAATGACATTGCCCCATTTGTTAGGAAATGGAAAGACTTAGAAAAAATCATATTAAGTGAAGTAAGCCAGACTCAAAGGATCTTAGGCTCAATGGTTTCCCTCATTTGTCATAATCAGTAGAAACCTTGGGCTCTCCTAGCAGAGATTTGCAATAGAGCAAAATCTTGATACATAAGGCCACATAGTATGAAGCTAATTGAAAGGACCTCCAGGATATTGAAACAAAAGCCATATAATGAATGACTGTTGTTCTTAATGTACTATGTTATCTTTCATCTCCTTTGCTGTCTCTTGGGTATCTCATATTGTTACAGTATCTCACTTTGGTATCTGATATATTGAATTTATTTGTATTTGGTTATTTGAAATTTGATAGGGAAGGGGGGAAAACCAAGACAGGGGGGGGTGGGGGGGGAGGGTGATGGGTACCAAGACATGTGAAAGGGTATCAATGTATGTGAATTAATGTACCTTCTATGTGGCAAATATCATGTAACCCTTTTATTAACTACAATAAAAAAATTATGAAAAAAGAAAAAGATAAGAAATACATAAGAAAAAAAAACTTAAAGGGCCAGGAGTTTGACATACACCAAGACCCAAGTTCAATTCCTCAGTACCACACATATAGAAAAAGCCAGAAGTGTTGCCGTGGCTCAAGTGTTAGAACTCTGGCCTAGAGAAAGCCCAAGCCCTAGCTCAAAACCAGGAAAAAAAATTTAATTTTAACTATATTAGCTTCAGTCTTGGCCAGAGTAAAGTTTTACTTTTCGACTCTGAATGAATGAAATAGAAGATGGGATATACTCCAGAATTATTGGCCACTAAGTAATATGGTCACCTTTTGGGAAAAAATCCTTCATTAATGAACCTTCAGAGTGTCCTTTCCTTAGGGCTAAGAAGGGGTGATGTAGGGAGGGTGTATTTGAACAAAGTACATTGTGTGAAAGTCATAAAGTCACAATGAAAATCCTTTGTACAACTGATTTATGCTAAGAAAAATGTTTAGCCCAGCCAGCCACCAGTAGCTTAGGCCTGTAATCCTAGCTAATCAGAAGCCTGAGATCTGAGGATGCGGTTCAAAGCCAGCCCAGTCAGGAAAAGTCCATGAGACTCTTTTTTTATTATTGTAATGTATAGAGGGGTTACAGTTACATTTTCCTGATAGTAGGTGCATTACTTCTCACACATTGATACCCCTTCTTATGTTTTTCCCCATTTCCCTCCCCCTACTGTCTCCCAATCATCTTGTTTTCCCCTCTTCCCTTTCTTATTTCAAATAATCAAACATGTATACAATATATCATGTAACACATTCAGGTATAGTAACAATATGAGATTAACCAAAGTGCAACAAAAGAGAAGAGAAATAACATAGTACATTATGAACAACAATTACACAAGATAAAGCTCTTGTTTCCATATATTAGAGATCCTTTCATTTAGTCTCATCCTATAGGACCTTATGAATCTAGATCCAGAAACACAACAAATAAAAGAAAGTTTGGACAAATGGGACTGCATTAAACTGCAAAGCTTCTGTATGGAAATGGACATAGCAAGTTAAGTAGAAAGCCCACAGAGTGGAAGATCTTCACTAACGATACAACAAAGGCCTCATATCTAAAATATATCTACAGCTAAAATAATTGAATCTCCCCAAAACAAATTTTCAAAGAAACAACCATCCCATTAAAAGATGGGCCAAAGACTTAAAGAGAGACTTCTCTGAAGAGGAAATAAGAATGGCCTATAGACACATGAAGAAATACTCAACATCTCTGGACATAAAAGAAATGCAAATCAAAACAACTCTAAGATTCCACCTCACTCCAGTTAGAATAGCCATGATGAAGAAATCTAATAACAACAGATGCTGGCGGGACGTGGCCACTACACTGTTGGAGGGAGTGTAAACTCATTCAACCCCTCTGGAAAGCAGTATGGTGATTCCTCAACTAAACATAGAGCTGCACATGACCCAGCAATTCCACTTCTTGGCATTTACCCAAATGTCCAAAATAAATACATACTAAAGCCACTAGCACAACAATGTTCCTTGCAGCACTATTTACCATAGCAAAGATATGGAACCAACTCAGATACCCCTCAGTAGATAATTGGATCAAGAAGATTTTGTTCTTATACACAATGGAATTCTATGCTACCATCAGAAAGAATGACATCACTTCATTTGTAAGGAAATGGAAAGACTTGGAAAAAAATCATATTAAGTGAAGTAAGCCAGACCCAAAGGATCATAGGCTCCATGGTTTCCCTCATTTGCAATAATTAGTACACATCTAGGACTCTCCTAGCAGAGGATTACAGTAGCATGAGATTCTTTATCTCCAATTAACCACCAGAAAACCAGAAGTGGAGCTATGGTTCAAGTGGTAGAGAGCTGGTCTTGAGCTGAAGAGCTCAGGGACAGTGCACGGGCCCAGAGTTAAAGCCCCACAAGTGACAAAAAATGTTTATCTACTCTGTACAGTGGTTAGAAGCCAACTTGGGTGGGGGAAATCCATGACACACTCATCTCCAATTAACTACCAAAAATCCAGAAGTAGAAATGTGTCGTAAGTGGTACAGCACTAGCTGTCAGTACAAAAGATCAAAGATAGTGCTTACACCTTGAATTTAAGTCAACACAAAAAGTATTTTTTAGGTGTCCTTTCTTTTTTCCATGTCCCGAATTATTCTTTTCTATGATCTTTTTGATGTCAAACTGAGCAAACTCATTAGTGTTCTGTCTGCCCTATTGCCACTTTAATCTTTGTGACATGTGTTACATGACCTTAGGTTAAACAGGGCCCATAAATGTGTCTGCCATCTTTTCCATTTGTAAATTATAACTTTAAGGTAAACAAGTTTAGATGTGTACTGGTGGCTTATGCCTGTAATCCTAGCTACTCAGGAGGCTGAGCTCTAAGGATTATGATTCAAAGCCAGCCCAGTCAGAAAAGTTCAAAAGGCTCTTACTGCCAATTAACCACAAAAAAGGCTGGAAGTGAAGTAGTGACTCAAGTGGTAAAGCCCTAACCCTGAGCACAAAAGCTCTGGCACCGCACCTGGATCCTGAGTTCAATCCCCAGGACCAGCCCAAAGCTTAACAATAGAAGCAGCAAAGATTAACTTGGATTTTTTCTCTAAAATTTTTCCATCTGTGTAGTTTCCATACCTGTAATATCTTTGTAGGAAAATGAAGGCCAAGAGAAAATTACTCTCTTTCTACCTTTCTGTTGTACTTAGGTGGCACTGAGGACAGCAAGGTAACGAAGTGGCCCATTCTACATGATGAACAACAAATCCTATGACACATGCAAGCACAAATGCAGTGTAATAGGCCCTAACATTTATTTACTAGTGGAAGCTGAAAGGCTTTTCAAAGCACTTTTGTACACATTTTCTCGTTGAAGCCTCATAGTAAGACATTTTAGAGAAGATTTTTTTGGGGGGTGACATCAGTCGTGGGCCTTGAACTCAGAGCCTGGCCACTGTCCCCAAGCTCTATTGGTCAAGGCTAGTGCTCTACCACTTTGAGCCTCAGCACCACTTCTGGGGGTGGGGAGAAGTGTTTAATTGGAGATTAAAGTCTCATGGACTTTCCTGTCTAGGATGGCTTTGGACCTTGATATTCAGATCTCAGGCTCCTGAGTACGTAGAATAACAGTCAGGAATCACTGGAGCCTAGCTTTCAAGAAGCTTTCAGCTTCACTAAGACAATGAATCAAAGACAACTTTTAATTCAGTGCTTAATTGTGTACTTCAGACTAAGTACAACAGAAAAAAAAGAAATCAGCCAAGCGTCAGTGGAACATGTCTTTAATCTTAGCTACTGAGGAGTCGAGATCTAAGGATCAAAGCCAGCCCAGACTTTCCATGAGACTCTTCAATAAACTATCCAAAAAAGTCAGAAGGGTGCTGTGGCTTACCTGATAGAGTACTAGACTTGAGCAAAAGAAGCTCAGACAGTTTACAACCCTGAGTTCAAACCCCAGGACCAGTACCCAAAAAAAAAAGGAAGGGAGGGAGGAAGAAAAGAAAGAAAGAGGGGAGGGTAGAAGGAGGGAGGGAGGGAGGAAGGAATGAAGGAAGGAATGAAGGAAGGAAGGAAGGAAAGAAAGAAAGAAAGAAAGAAAGAAAGAAAGAAAGAAAGAAAGAAAAGCAAAAAAGAAAATGCATTAACCACAGCTCACAAAGAATGGCTCAACAAAGAGGCTCAAAAGGGTGTGGACTGAGAATGTATTGAACTGAAAAAGACTGTGGGAAAGGGAGGAGCTACAAAGACAGTGAAGGATGAACCTCAGCCTGGGTCAGATGGGAGGATAGCCTTTGAAGATTCTAGCATGCAAGAGAGAAGCTGTTCAACAAAACTGAAGACACAGCCATAATAGTAATGCTGAAAGCCAGGACATAGCAAATAAAATAAAATACAATAACATTTATAAAAATGTAGCTCAAGGGGTAGGGAGGTAGCCTTGGACTGAAGAGCTCAGGGACGGCACCCAGATGCAGAGTTCAAGCTCCACGACTGACAAAAAAAAATGTTTTACTATTGAATAAATGCCAAATACTGCTCTTTATTTCTACAACAGTTGTCGGAATATGGCAAAGTTATCAAACTTGGAAAACAATACTGAGAAGAGTATAGAAACTGGGTGTGGGAGTTTGGCCTAGAAGTAAAGTGGTTGCCTAGCATGCATGAAGATCAGGGTTCGATTCCTCAGTACCACATACATAGAAAAGCCGGAAATGGTGCTGTGGCTGAAGTGGTAAGATTCTAGCCTTGAAGAAAAAGCCCAAGGACAGTGCCTCAGGCCCTGAGCCTTAAGCCCCAGGAATGGCAAAAAAATATATATATAGAGAGAGAGAGAAACTAAAAGTCTTTAAGACTAGTAGTAATTAAGAACCTTTCACAAGGGGCCCGGGAGTTTGGCCTAGCGGTTAAAGTGCTTGCCTAGCATGCACAAAGACCCGGGTTCGATTCCTCGGTATCCCACATACACAACCAAGCCGGAAGTGGCAGAGACGAGACACAACCAAACCGGAAAAGTGGCAGAGACAAGACTGCGACGGCGAAAGAAGCGGGGCCTGAGCTAGAAAGGGGGCCTAGCCGGGCCGGAGCGAGCGGGGCCGGAAAGAGAAAGGGGCCAAAAAAAAAAAAAACAAGAGAATTTCTTCATACTTCTGTGAATCTATACTAACACACTCATTTTGTCTCCACACTGATCAGAAAAGCCAAAATTATCGTATTTTAAGAAGCAATAAAAGACATTCTTTAACATTCTTTTTTTTTTTGCCAGTCCTGGGCTTTAGCTCAGGGCCTGAGCACTGTCCTTGGACTTTCTCAAGGATAGAGCTCTACCACTTGAGCCTCAGCACCACTTCCGGCTTTTTTTTTTCTATATATGTGGTACCAAGGAATCAAACCCGGGTCTTCATGCATGCTAGGCAAGCACTTTAACCACTAGGCCAAACTCCTGGCCCTCTTTAACATTCTTTAATCTATGCTTTCCACCCCTCCCCTTTTTTTGGTGCCAGTACTGGGGCTTGAACTGAAGGCCTCATATTTTTTTTAATTTGGTGGGTCATGGGGCTTGAACTCAGCCTGAGCTTGTCCCTGAGCTCTTCAGCTCAAGGCTACCGCCCTACCCTAGAGCCAAGTCCCACTTCCCTGTTCTCTAGAGGTTAACTGGAGATGAGAGTCTCAGGTCCTTTTGTGTCTGAGCTGGCTTTGAACCTTGATCCTCAGATCTCAGCCTCCTGAGTAGCTAGGATTACAGGTATAAGTCACCATGCCGGCAGGCCTCATAATCTTGCTTATTTCTGCTCAAGGATGGTACTCTACGACTTAAGCCACACCTCCACTATGGTCTTTTTAATGGTTAAGGGAAATTAATAAGAATCTTCAATTTGCCTTTCCAGATTGGCTTTAAATCATGATCCTCAGATCTCAGCCTCCTGAGTAGCTAGAATATCACAGGCATGAGGCCATCAGCACCTATCTTCCTGTTTCTTTAAAGAGCTCAGAAAAAAATTCTTCAGGTATTCAGCACTTCAGTCATCACAGAGTTAAGGATTATAATGAGTTAAACTGACATAATTCCCAAAACCAATTTTTTCTGAAAAAGGACACCTATACAGAATGAGTCAAGGTAAGCTAATTGCTATAATAAAACAACTCCAAAAAATCAACATTTTCCTTGTTCCTGCCATAATCTAATATGGATCAGTGGACAGACATTTGGAGTTCATTCTGGAATGCTATCTATTGGTAACTCCATTTCCTAGGACCTCAGAATCTTCCACTAAATTCTCTGCATCTCAAAAAAGAAACCAAGAGAGAATTCAATAGAGAAAAGAAGTCTTGGAAAATGGCTTTGCACAGGTGGGCTTATAAGCCAGGCACAAAGGAGACATAAATTTCTTCTCCCTACTTTCCATTGCTTAGAAACAGGTCATATATGGCTGCAATCATACTGAAAGGAAGTTTGTGAAATGAAATCATGCTGTAGCTCCAGAAAGAAAATCTGACTTTTGAAATTAATACAACATGCTCTAACCATGAGAAGATTTCAGATCTGTAATTGGCATTGTCAGCTCACTGCCAAAATTGATTTTAGTAGAATACTTACCATCAGTCAGTGTTAGCTCTTAATGACCACAGCTGCTCCCTTTGCCCACTTAGTCTGCAAAAGCCAATTCTGGGAGAATGCACCTTCTATATAGCTTGTCTCTGCACATGGAGCCCATAGGAAATAACTTGCTATCCTTATGGGGGTAAATCCAGCATTTTCTAGACCCTGAAGTGCATGCCTGTAATCCTAGCTACTCAGGAGCCTGAGGTCTTAGGATCAATGTTCAAAGCCAGCCCAGGCATGAAAGTCTGTGAAATTCTTTTTTTTTGTCAGTCCTGGAGCTTGAACTTAGGGCCTGTGCACTGTCTTTGGGCTTTCTCAAAGCCAGTGTTATACCACTTGAACCACAGCACCGCTTTCAGCCTTTTCTGTGAATGTGGTACCAAGTAATCAAACCCAGGGCCTCATGCATACTAGACAGGCATTCTACCACCCGGCCATCCTCTTAGCCTTCTGTGAGACTCATCTTCAATGAATCACAAATTACCTGAAAGTCATGGCTCAAGTGGTAGACCACCAGCCTGCAGAAAAAAATAAAAAGCTCAGGAACAGCACCCAGGCCCTGAGTTCAAGTGCCAGGTCCAGCACACATATAAATAAAGTTCAGCATCTTGAGCTATTTAGTTATTAAAAGAGGACCAACAGGACAGGAAGAATGGAGAGACAAGATAGAATAATGGGGGAATGAGTATAATGAAAATATATTATATATATATATATACATCTACGAAAAATATATCAAAATGTGAAAAATAGTCCATAGGGTAGGGAGAGTTAAACCTCGAAGTACTACCGACCCTGCAATACCAATTATACTCCAGTGGGATCAGGCTAGTGCAAGTCTCCAGCTGAGACCATTTCTTTGCCCCATGCTTTCTCCAGCCGCGTTCTGATTCGTTCATGCTCTTTCTCCTGAGAGCTCTCCCCCATCAAAGCACTTACACAAAATTCTCCATCTCTATTTCAGCTCCAGGAGAACCTTACCTAAGCCAAGATTTTCTATTACAGAGTAATATGACCCACATCTCATAGAAAAAGCATGTACAGCTCAAACCAATCTGGAAATAACTTTCAGCAGAGACTCAGTAACAAAGACTTGTACCCTAGTGAACATAGGTTATGGTCTCACTCCCTTTTGTTTCCTACCTCTTTCTTCATTGACCAAGTGGATATGGTTACTGGGTCATCTTGGATTTCACTCTTAGCCTTGCAAGGCTAAAAATACATTTATCACTATTTTGGTGGTATTACAACCCACAGGAGAGCACAAACGCATAAATCTCAATGCCCGATAACACATTTGTATCAACAGTGATTCGTATGCTACGAACCATAACTTTTGTGCATCTATCATTCCTTTTTGTTTTGGGTAAGTTCCCTCTGAAAGGGAATTTTAAGTAAGAAAAATGTTTCTTAAATACAGAACTATACAAATAATGGAAATAAATAGGTTCAGTAAGGACAATATGACCAGAACACCCATTTTTCATGGTCAAGTAGCATTTTGAGGTCGTGAAACATGTTCGAGTCATCTGATGCTCAATCAAAAGAGGTAACAGAACGAATAAAAAGCTCTAGAGAGAGCAATGTGCAAGATTTCCTCTCAGAAAAGGTTTCTTTTTCCTTTGATACTAAATCCCATTCTAATTGAAATTTTTTTCATTACATTTCTTTCTCAATTTCATGTATTATATTTTGCACTTTCACTCAATTTTTTTTTTTGTATGTTCTTCCAGGGTTTGAACTCAGGACCTGGGCACTGTCTTTCAGCTAGTGCTCTACCACTTGAGCTATAACTCCACATCAAGCTTTTGGGAGTAGTTTATTAGAAAGATAAGAGACTCACAAACTTTCCTGCCAGGACTTGCTTCAAATTGCAATCTTCAGAACTCAGCCTTCTGAGTGAAAACTGTGAAGTGTATTGCATCAATTAGTTGTACAAGGGGTTCACTTTGACATGTCCATTTATGCACACAAGGTATTGTGATCAGACTCACCTCCTCTATCACACTTTCTTTCCCCTCCACACTTCCCAAATTATTCTAAAAGTTTTATTGTTACATTTTCACACGTGTACATAAAATACATTGACCATATTCCCCGTCCTTCACCTCTGCTCACTCTCCCTTCCACTAGAATCCAAACAATGGATTTTTTTTTATGGGTCATAGGGCTTGAACTCGGCCTGGGTGCTGTCCTTGAGCTCTTTAGCTCAAGGTTAGTGCTCTACCACTTGAGCCATAGCACCACTTCCTGTTTTCTGGTGGTTAATTGGAGATAAGAGTCTTATGGACTTCCATTCCCCAGGCTGGCTTTGAACCTTGATCCTCAGATCTCAGCCTCCTGAGTAGCTAGGATTACAGGCATGAGCCACCACGCTCAGCCAAATGGTGGATTTTTTTTATGTAAAATGAGTGTTACCACAATTTTAAAAAGGCCTTAGATTCAGTCTCCAGCACCCAAGATCTATGAAGGGGAGTAGGAAGAATATGTTTTGTTATAAAGGAAAAGATAGGTAATAGGTACATGGGAGTTTATTCTATTATTCTCTTGATTTTATATATATATATATATAAAATTTCCAAGAATAAGAAAATTTTCAAAACATGAGGGAGGAAAATATGAACAAAAATATGAGAAAGGGTATCAATGTGTGAGAGGTAATGCATGTACTACCTGACAAATATGACTGTAACCACTCTATATATTATCCACTCAATATCCAATGATATTAAAGGATATTATTTGTTTTTAAAATGTGATCACTGTATTGTAATTATGAAAAACAACCCTTACTGTGTATAGATCTATTCTACATTATTTACAAGTAAAATGACCTTATGATTATGCGCTTAAATACTCAAACACACAAAAAAAGAGAGGCAAGAACTGATGGCTCATCCTAGCTACTTCAGGAGACTGAGATCTGAGAATCGCAGTTCAAAGCCAGCCCAGGCACAAAAGTCCCCAATATTTTTATCTCCAATTATTAACCAGAAAACCAGAAGTGGCTCAAATGGTAGCATCCTAGCCTTGAGTTGATGAGTTTAGTGATAGCGCCCAGGCCCAGAGTTCAAGCCCCACAACCAACAAACAAAAAAGATGCAGAGGAAACAGTTTGAAACAAACTACAGAAAACATTGACCACTGTTTCATCTGAGTAATAGGTAGCAATAGGTATTGTATTAACCTCTGAAAATTGTTTCTTTGAAATTTTCCATAGTGAAAATATTTAAATATATCAATCTTCCCCAATTCTACCAAATATATATGTACATATATATGCTTCTCAACTCTTCTGATCACTCCTTTTGAAGTACCATTTGTTTTGTTTGTTTGTTTTGTTTGTTTTTACCAATCCTGGGCCTTGAACTCAGGGCCTGAACACTCTCCTTGGACTTTCTCAAGGTTAGAGCTGTACCAATGGAGCCACAACACTATTTCCAGCTTTTTTTTTCTATATATATATGGTACCAAGGAATCGAACCTGGGTCTTCATGAATGCTAGGCAAGCACTCTTACCATTAGGCCAAACTCTCGACCCCTTGAGGTACCATTTGTTTATTCTGATTCGTATGCCCTCACTGAGATTCTTATATACAATTGGTTTTGAAACATGAAATAAAAATGCTAGAGCAAATAATACTATGCCATGCTCGCTCTTTGAAAATATTGAAATAACTGGCAACCAGTGAGATTTCATTTGTGTTTCAGTATATAACTACATGAGAAAGTTAGCACATCTGGATGACCATGTCTGCTTTCCTTTTGTACTGGAAAATATAGAAGTGAGTGTTCATTTTGGAGAGGATGTGTATTTCCCATGTGGTGTATTATCTTCATCTGACTCCACCCATTAGCCTCTGCTCCTTAACTGATGTGAGAGCCAGAAACAGGAGCACAAGCTAAGAAGTCTGATTTTTCTTTTTTTCTTTTTTTTAGTTTCAGAAGCTCTTGGGGGCATATGTGTTTGCAAACAGTTTCCATAATACTCCACATAGCAATGAAGTAACTATGAAAACAATAACATGTAATTTTTAAAAAAAAATAAGAGTTAATTGCTTCTAATTTTTTTTCCATTTTGGAGCCAGAGGACTGTACTTGCATTGACAGAATACACAATGAGGCTTTAATCTGAATCTCTGGACAACAGAAAAGTTGGAAGCGTTTTTGAGTTCATGAAACTTATTCATAATTTTGACTGCAAGCAGCTGTTTCATTTAAGGCAACAGGGACTTTTTCCTATAACTATTATTTCTGGAGAAGATCCTATCTAGCAATGCCTTAACAGACTTCTCATCTTTTAGGAAAAGCATTGTTAGAAAGCTTTCAAAAGCTGGGCGCAGTGGCTCAGACCTGTAATACTAGCTATTCAGGAGACTGAGATCTGAGAATTCCTGTTCAAAGCCAACCCAGGCACAAAAGTCCATAAGAGTCTTATCTCCAATTAACCACTAGAAAACCAGGTATGCAGCTATGGCTCAAGGGGTAGGGCTGTAGCTTTGAGCTGAAGAGCGCAGGGACAGCACCCAAGCCCAGAATTCAAGCCCCACAACCCATACACACACAAAAGGCCTGTTACAAGCTCAGAGGTTATTGTTGAGTTTTTCATTGTTATTAATGTTTAGGGCAGGACTGGGATTTGAACTTAGAACCTTATATTTTCTAGGCAGATGCTCTACCACTTGAATCATGCCCACATCCCTCACAGGTTTTTCCTTGTCTTAAAACCTATATAACCTTGGTTATCTCATATTGTTATAGTATCTCACTTTGTTATCTGATATATTGAATTTATTTGTATTTGGTTATTTGAAATTTGATAGGGAAGGGGGGAAAACCAAGATGGGTGGGGAGTGTGGGGGGGAGGGAAATGGGTACCAAGACATGTGAAAGGGTATCAATGTACGTGAATTAATGCACCTTCTATCTGGCAAATATCATGTAACCCTTTTACTAATTACAATAAAAAAAAACCTATATAATTCTATAGGATATATGAGTGTTCATCAAATATAGACCATGGCTCACTAGGAGAGACAATACATGTTGGTGAGGATGCATTGTAGTTGAGAATACAGAATGGTGGTGTCATTTTTAAAAGGAAGTCTGGAACTTTCTCAAAATGTTAACTATAGTTGGGTGCTGGTAGCTTATGCCTGTAATCCTGGTAGAAAGCCAGCTTGGACAGATAAGTCTGTGAGATTTTTATTTCCAATGTTATTTGGAAATAGCTGGAAGTGGAGCTGTAGCTCAAGTGGTAGAGCATCAGCCTTGAGTGAAAAAGGGAAGAGAAAGCAGCCCAAGCTCTGAGTCCAAGCCCTACTACCAGCACACACACACACACACACACACACACACACACACACACACACACACACAAATTTAAAAATAGAGCTCCCATATGACCCAGCAATTATACTCCTAGGTTTAAGCCCAATAGAAAAAAAAACATACACTTATATAAAACTTGTCCACAGGGCCGGGAGTTTGGCCTAGTGGTTAAAGTGCTTGCCTAGCATGCATGAAGACCCGGGTTCGATTCCTTGGTACCACATACATAGAAAAAAGCCGGAAGTGGTGCTGAGGCTCAAGTGGTAGAGTTCTAGCCTTGAGGAAAGTCCAAGGACAGTGCTCAGGCCCTGAGCTCAAGCCCAGGACTGGCAAAAAAAAAACAAAAACAAAACAACAGGGCCGGGAGATTGGCCTAGTGGTAGAGTGCTTGCCTAGCATGCACAAAGACCCGGGTTTGATTCCTTGGTACCACATACATAGAAAGTAGCCAGAAGTGGTGCTGAGGCTCAAGTGGTAGAGTGCTAGCCTTGAGAAAGTCCAAGAACAGTGCTCAGGCCCTGAGCTCAAGCCCAGGACTGGCAAAAAAAAAACAAAACAAAAAACTTGTCCACAGATGTTCATAGCGGCATGATTCATCAAACCATAAAGTGGAAATAACCTAAATATCCAACTGATAAATGCATAAACAAAATTTGACATATCCATACAATGATTATTATCCAATGAAGATATGCTACGATATGGCTGAACACTGAGAACATATCAGATATAAAGGAAAAATAATATGTGCATTTATTGATATGAGTTATGAAGAACCGTCAAATCTAGACTGAGACTAGTTGCCCGTGGCTGGGTAAAAGTAAGTTTGGGGCCAGGTACCTGTGGCTCATACCTGTAATCCTAGGCACTCAGGAGGCTTAGATTTGAAGACTGCAGTTCAAAGCCAGCCCAGGCTAAAAAGTCCCCATGAGACTTTCATCTCCAATTAACCACCCCAAAAGCCAGAAGTGTCACTGTTACTCAAAGTGGTACAGCGCTAGCCTTGAGCAAAAAAAAAAAAGCTCAGGGATAGTACCCAGACCCAAAGTTCAAGCCCCATGACCAACAAAAAAAAATAGATAACAAGAAAGAAAGAAAGAAAGAAAGAAAGAAAGAAAGAAAGAAAGAAAGAAAGACATGTTTAAAATCTTTACCATGTCACTATCACATCCCTATGAACTTTTTTTGCAGAAGCAAATGGAGATAAGTGTGCAGTGGCTAAGATAACAATCTAGCTCCTCTCCACTGCCTGAATTATGCTTGGAATTTAACTCTGCAAACATACTGATTTATGTGATCCAAACAGGCAACACTTCACACTGGGTGTTGCTATACTTTTGACACTTCATTACATTTTGCAAATGCCAGGATCATTTTGGGGAGGGGAGGAGAGGGAGAGGGAGAGGGAGAGAGAGAGGGAGAGGGAGAGGCAGAGGGAGAGGGAGAGGCAGAGGGAGAGGGAGAGGGAGAGGGTGAGGGTGAGGGTGAGGAGAGGAAAGAAGGGAAGGGAAGGGAAGGGAAGGGAAGGGAAGGGAAGGGAAGGGAAGGGAAGGGGAGGGGAGGAGAAGGGAGAGGAGGGGAGGAAAGGGAAGGGGAGGGGAAGGAAGGGGAGGGGAGGGGAGGGAAGTGGAGGGGAGGGGAAGGTCTGGAAATGTGACTTAGTGGTAGAGTGCTGGCCTAGCATGCATAAACCGCTGGATTCAATTCCTCAGTACCATATGAACAGAAAAAGCTGGAAGTGGCACTGTGGCTCAAGTGGTAGAGTGCTAGCTTTGAGCACAGAGAGGCTCAGGGATAGAGCCCAGGCCCTCAGTTAAAGCCTCAGGACCAGCAAAAAAAGAAAAAAAAAGAAAAACAAGAAAATGAGGTATACATACACAATAGAGTTTCAATTCTACACTATGAAAATGTTCCAGAAATCTACTGTATAACAATGTGAAAATATGTAATACACTTAGACTGCACACTTAAGAGTGGCTAAAATAGGGGGCTGGGAGTTTGGTGTAGTGGTGGAGTGAAGACCTGGGTTCAATAACTCAGTACCACATATATAGAAAAAGGCTCAAGTGGTAGAGCTCTCGCCTTGAGAAAGCCGAAAGACAGTACTCACGCCCTGAGTTAAAGCCCCAGGACTGGCAAAAAAAAAGTGAGTAGTTAAAATAATAAAATCTAAGGTGGAGCCAGATGCCATGGCTCACACCTGTAATCCTAGCTACTCAGAAGGCTGAGATCTGAGAATCGTTGTTCAAAACCAGCCCAGGCACTGAAGTCCAGAGACTATTATTTCCAATTTACAAATAAAAAAATGAGAAATGGCGCTGTGGCTCCAGGGGTGGGGCTTGAGCTGAAGAGCTCAGGTTTAACACCTAAGCCCAGAGTTCAAGCCCCACAACCCACAAAAATAATCGAAGTTGGATCATGCCTGCAATCCTAGCTATGCAGGAGGCTGAGATCTGAGGACCATGTTTCCAATAAGCCAGCCAAGACAGAAAGTCTAACAGACTCCATGTGCAAAATACCAGCATAAAGCCTGACTGGAAGCATGGCTCAAGTGGTAGAGCACAAGCTCTGAGCAAAAAAGCCAAGCAGGAGTATAAGGCCCTGAGTTTATACCTTCAACACACACACACACACACACACCGACACACACACACGCACGCACACATACAATATATGTTACTGGTATTTGGGGCACAATTTAAATAAGTTTTAGCTAAAAATGAAAATAAATGTTTTGGAACGAACCAGTTTCTAACTTCACGAAACCTGTACTGGTCCTGGAGCTTGAACTCAGGCTCTAGGGACTGTCCTTGAGCTTTTATGTTTGTTTGCTAGACCTGGGGCTTGGACCCAAGGCCTGGGTACTATTCCTGGGCACTGTTTCTGGGCTTCTTTTGCTCAAGGTTACCACTTAAGCCATAGCACAACTTGCTGCTTTTACTGCTTATGTGGTACTGAGGAATCAAATCCAGGTTTTCAGGCATGCTAGGCAAGCACTCTCCCACTAAGCCTCATTCCCAGCCCTCCTTGAGCTTTTCTGTTCAAGGCTAGCATTGTACCATTTGAGTTACAGCTTTTGGGGTACCTAATTGGAGATAAGAGTCTCACAGACTTCCCTGCCCAGGCTAGCTTCTAACAGGGATCCTCAAATCTCACCCTTCTAAGTAGCTAGGATTATAGGTGTGAGCCACTGGCACCTGGCTTGAAACCTACTTTAAAACACACTTCCCACCCAACATATGAACTGCTCATATTTTGGCAAACTACAATTGATGAATATTGATGCCCAATGTTTGTCCTTCCTACTGTCAAGACTTTCCTGTTCCTCTTGGTCGTCTTCCAATGATCATCCTCTCAGAAATGTTGGCCAAGTCTACATCTCACACCATTATTGTTAACTGCAGTACACAAAAGGGTCCATACACAGCACAAGGGTCTCAGGAAAAAGAAACAGTTTTGTCCATAGAAAATTCATGAATTTGAAATATAAGATAAATCTGGATTTCACAGAAATCTCATTATGTAGTTGGGCGTGGTGGCTCACACTTGTAATCCTAGCTAATCAAGAGGCTGAGATCTGAGGATCACAATTCAAAGCCAGCCCAGGCACTAAAGAATGTGAGACTTCTATCTCCAATTAACCACTAGAAAACAGGAAGTGGGGCTGGGGCTGGGGCTCAAGGGGTAGGGCTGTAGCCTTGAGCTGAAGAGCTCAGGGACAACACCCAGGCCCAGAGTTCAAGTCCCATGACCCACAAAAAAAAAGAGGGGCCAGGAGTTTGGCCTAGTGGTAGAGTGCTTGCCTAGCATGCATGAAGACCCGGGTTTGATTCCTCAGTACCACATACATAGAAAAAAGCTCAGGCCCTGAGCTCAAGTCCAGGACTGGCAAAAAAAAATCTCATTATGTCAAGTATTATTATGACTGCAGTGTTTGAACCTTTATCAGAAACACTTGATTAGTCAGTTGCTATTGGTAATATTCAATTGCTAGGATGCATGTGATCTTGGCTACATGCATTTTATATCATTTGTGTAGTTATTACTTGTTTGTAGTTATTACTTTTTCCAGTTTGCTATTTTTTTCTGTGCTTCATTATAGTCCCAAGTTATAAAAATAGATCTGCATTTCATTAATGAATAAAGCCAGTTAAGAAATCCAGGCACTAGTTGCTCATATCTGTAATCCTAGCTACTCAGGAAGCTGAGATCTGAAAATTAAGGTTTGAAGCCAGTCTGGACAGGAAATTCTGTGAAACTCTTATCTTCAATTAACCACTAAAAAGCAGAAATTGGAGCTGTAGCTCAAGTGGTAGAATGGTAGCCTTGGGCAAAAACTCTCAGGGACAGTACCCAGACCAAGTTCAAGCAGTTAAGAGTCAGATGTAGTAACACACATCTGTAAAACCAACATTTTGGAGAATGAAGCAGATGGCCCTTCAATTTGAATTCAGCCTGGCCTACAAAGAGACATTTCCCCCCAAAAAAAGCAATTAAGGAAAACTTATCAAAATACTACAGGGCAGAAAAAATTTTAAAACACAAGAAGGGTATCAATGTAGACTATGACTCTGTGGGAAAAAGAAATTTGTGAAAGAGATTAGGCAAGGTCAAGTGTGGTGCTCATGAATATAATTCCATCTACGCAGAAGGCAGTTCAAGACCAGCCTGGGTAAAAGTTAGCAAGACCTTCCTCTCAATACAACAAGCCAGTTGCATGCCTATTATCACAGCAATGCAGAAGGCATTGGTAAGAGGATGGCAGTCTGAGGCCAGACCAGAGCAAAAATATGAGATCCTATCCCTCAAAAAATCTAAAGCACTGGGTGCAAGTGGCTCATGCCCATAATCCTCACTGCTCGGGTCACTTAATCTGAGGATGGCAGTTTGAAGCTAACCCAGGTCAGTCCATGAGACTCTTATCTCCAATTAACCATCAAAAGCAGGAAATGGAGGTGTGGCTTAAGTGGTAGAGCACTCACTTTGAGCAAAAAGCTCAAGGACAGCACCCAGGCCATGAGTTCAAGCCTAATAATAATAATAGCCACCTAAAGTGAAAAAGGCTGGAGGTAAGGCTTCAGTGGTAGAGCATTTACATAGCAAGCTCAATATCCTGGGTTCAAGTTTGAGTACTTCCAAAGCAAAAAGTAATAGGCAGATAAAAAGCCCTAGGACTATGAAACAGAATTGCTTTTATGAACATTAGATGTTATTTGGCTAGAAGACCCCTGTGCTTTGCCTGTTATGAAACTGTCAAATAGTGGCAGGAAATCATCAGAGTCTTTGGATGCTTTTCAAAAACAAAGCACAATGATCTTTCTAATCCACTCACTGAGATTTTCCAAAATAAGCTTAAAAATGTGCTTTCCAGGATGCTAAAGGTTCGAGTTGTACCACTGCCAAGAAATGGGGAAACAAGTCATAAACTTAATCAAATTTACTTTAAGGGAAAATTAGATGCTTTATTGATAAATATTTTCCTATTAAATGACAGTATGTAGCTCATTTAATATCCAACGGCATTCTGTAAAAACAAGCATTTCTTAATGTTCATACCTCTTTTTGTGAATATCTATTTGTATGAGTAGAGATTTCACATTACTCCTGCCAAACATGTGCTCTTGGTCTATGTAATTAACTTGCATGAGTGAAAAGTGCTTATTATTTTCTCTTGCTAGTCTATTTCTAAATTCCCACATTACAAAAGTAATTTGGCGGGATGAGAGTGTGGCCTTGAGGTAGAGTGCTCACCTTGCAGGCACAAACACCTGGGTTCGATTCCTCAGTACCACATACACAGAAAAGGCTTAAAGTGGCACTGTGGCTCAAATGGCAAAGTGCTAGCGTTGAGCAAAATATGTCCAAGGACAGTGCTCAGGCCCTGAGTTCAAGTTGCAGGACTAACAAAAAAAAGTTAATTTGTGTAGGTGCCAATACTGGGGAAGCAGGAGCTGAGCAACACTATTCTTTTCTTTTCTTTCAGGCAGAAAAAAGATTGAGGGGAGAGCAAATTGCTAGCCCACAGAAGATGGAGGTGTGTGGAGAGGGAAGAGAAGAAAAAAGAAGAGAGGAAGAGAAGAGGGAAAAGAGATGGAGGCATGCAGATGTATATAGAGAGATAATAAAAGAGAAGAGGTCTATTCTTTTCTTTTTTGTTTAGGTCTGAGCCTGGGACTCTAAACTACTACTTTTGAGGATTACAATAGCTCAAAACCTAGATATATAAGGTCATATAGGATGAGACTAAATGAAAGGATCTCTAAGATATGGAAACAAGAGCTTTATTTTGTGTGATTGTTGTTCTTAATATACTATTTTCTCTTCTCTTTTGTTGCCCTTTGGTTAATAAACGTGTATTGTATATACGTTTATTTGATTATTTGAAATAGGAAAGGGAAGAGGAGAAAACAAGATGATTGGGAAGGGGTGGGAGGAGGGAAATGGGGACAAAAACATGAGAAGGGGTATCAAAATGTGAGAACTAATGTACCTACTATCTGGCAAATGTAACTGTAATGCCTCTATACATTACCTCAACAATAAAAAATAAAGTAATTGAAAAAATACTACCACTTTTACTCACTGGCTAACCTTCAATCCCCACAGCACCTTTGCTAAGTGAGTTCGATGGGTTGCAAGTGATAGAAAAATAACTTCAACTGCCTCAACAGTAATGAATAACATACAATTGACTTCAGTACCTGAGTACACTTATTACAACTGGCTTAGTCTTTGTTGGGGCCTAGCCTCCATCTCTGAGGCCTGATTCTGGCTCAGCTGCAATTAAAGGGCTTTGTCCAGGCATTCGGTCTTTTGCATACCTCTCTTAAGGCATCTCTGTGTACGTGACTCGATTGAACCCCCCCCCCCGCAGTTTCGCGGGTCTCGCAGCAGATCAAGTCTCGCGCGCTTTCCTGCACCTGTCCTGCCAGTACCTGAAAGCCCCAGCCAGACCCTTAGTGGTAGCACAGAGGCCCTCTTCCTATTGGCTAACTTCCCAGTGCCCACCTTCTCCTACCCTAACAGTATATAACTAATTGTCTGACGCAATAAAGAGAAGAGAGCATCTGAGAGCATCAGAGATCAGCAGAGATCAGCAGAGAAATCTGATGCGCTTTCATGGTTAACACTGCTTCTGACTCAGCGTGGTTTTTTCTTCCCCGGTGATTGGGGGAGGGCTGGGTCTTCGACACTTACCATCTCGCTCGGCTCCCGGGGGACTACAGGCTGGCCCTGTGTGTCCCTCCCCGTTCCCGTGTTGCTGCCCCGGAGAGGAGCAACAAGTCTTCATCTCTCTTCTACCATCAGCCATTAGCTTCATACTCTCAGGTTGAATTCCAACATACCTTCTAATAGCACCACTAAATCTAATCTATTGGCTAAGTCTAACTGGGTCATATGCTCATCCATGAATCAGTTTCTGCGACTAGACATTCCTAAGTACTGCGTGTCTTTGGTATTGAGAGATTCAACTGTCCCCAAATAACAGTCTGATATATAAGAAGAGCTGGTTTTCCACAGGAAAATCAGAAGACCATACAAAGAAAAGGTTCAGTGGGTAATAGAGACAGGAGTGATAATAGATGCCAATTATAGCATAAAGAATAGCATTTTCCACACTCTGGATGGCTGGCTGTCAGCAACATGCTTATTGCTTCACTGTGGAAGTCATCTGAAACACAACCAGTACATAGAAAGTGGCTTTTCCATGTTGAGGGAATTAACAACGCACAAGAATATGCTCTGCAGGCTGGGAAATTGGCTTAGCTGTAGATTGCTTGCCTAGCATGCATGAAGCCCACATAAACAGAAAAAAATGGAAGTGGTGTTGTGGCTCAAGTGGTAGAGTGTTAACCTTGAGCAAAAGAAGCTAAGGGACAGTGTCCAAGCCCTAAGTTCAAGCCCTAGGACTGGCAAAAAAAAAAAAGAATAAGCTCTACGTGGGTGCTGGTGGCTCACACACTTAATTCAAACTACTCAGGAGACTGAGAACTAAAGGATTGCTATTCAAAGTAAACTTGGACAGAGTAGGATTTGAAAAAGATCCACAAGACTCCATCTCCAATTAACTAGCAGCTAGGAAATGAGGAAGGACGGAAGGAAGGACAGAAGGAAGGAAGGAAGGAAGGAAGGAAGGGAGGGAGGGAGGGAGGGAGGGAGGGAGGGAGGGAAGAAGGGAGGGAGGGAGGGAGGGAAGGAAGGAAACCTGCTTGTGTATGAAACTGATAATGCCAGCAAAAACTGTATCTGCACATTGTAGAGCTTTGTTATATTCCAAGGTATAATTCAGTAATGATTAGATAACCTGAGCTTGCCACTTGGAATCTAAAATGATTTCAGCATGTTAAACATAAACACTTTTAATATATTTGTAAGGATCAAATGGCCCAGCCACTAGGAGTTAGTTTCTTCTTTCTCTCCCTCACTTTTAGTCTCCCTTCTCCCTCCCCACCTCCCTCTGCCTTAATATATTTCTGACTTTACTAGGGGAAAATTACTGTTATATTTTGAGGTATATTCTAAAATCACATCCAGGTTTAGCTAAACCAGTATAATTTCATACATATATGAGCCCTTCAAACTGCAGGAGAAACACAGACATGACATTCTTCAAACATAGTCCCAAGGATACAGGAAAAAAAAAATATATATATATATATATACATATATACATATATGACAGTAGATGAGACTTGACAATTTTTGAAAGCCAAAAAGTAGATCATCAAATGACATAATGAAGCAGAAAAGACTTCCAGGTGGGAAGCTAATAAGAAACATAATGATTCATGCAAAAAAAAAAAAAAACCAGAAAGGCTTAGAAACTAAAAGGAGTCTTCTGAAGGTGATGTGTGGGATGGATCCAAAAACAGAATTGATGAAAATTTTTTTAAAAGAACACTAGATAAGATGCCAGATCCTTACCCTACCCCTACCTACGTAGTTCTAGAAAATGACTGTGCTTTAAAAATTATACATAGGCTGGTGGCTCATGCCTGTATTCCTATCTATTCAGGAGGCTGAGATTCAAGGGCTACAGTTCAAAGCCAGCCTGGACATAAAAGTCCATAAGACTTATCTCCAATTAACTACCAAAAAAGGCACAAGTGGAGATGTAGCTCAAGTGTGTGAGTGCCAGTTTTGAGTGAAAAAAACTAAGGGACAGTGACAAGGCCCTGAGTTTAAGCCCCAGGACTGGCATAAATGTACTTAATTTGTAAAGAAATCTGAAGTATAGCAAAGCTAGTCAAATATCTTTTAGAAACTAAAAGGTCCGATATGGTAATACACACCTATAGTTCCAGCTACTCAACAGGCTAATAATTACTTGACCCCTGAAATTCAGGGCTAGTTTGGACAACATAAGAGGACCCTATATCTTAATCTACAAAAAAAAGAAAAAGAAAAAGAACTTCTTGGGCCTAGAGTTATGGTTCCATGGTAAAGTACTTGCCTAGTTTTTACAAGACACTGAATTCCAACCCCAGTACTAGAAAATAACTTTAATTACTATTTTTCTCTGAGTTTATCTCCACAATACTGAAACTTTGTAGTGTTCCTTAATTCCAATTTATGTATCTATGGCCTTTTATTATTTCTTCCATTGGGTCACCAAAGTACCTAAAACCCACACTTCTTTTTTTCTCTGGGTTGTGGGTCTTGAACTTTGGGCCTGGTTGTTTTTTCTGAGCTCTTTAGCTCAAGGCTAGCACTATACGTAGAGCCACAGTGCTACTCCCGTTTTCTGGTGGTTAATTGGAAATAAGAGTCTCATGGACTTTCATGCCTGGGCTGGCTTTGAACCGTGATCCTCAGATCTCAGCCGCTTGAGTAGCTATGATTACCGGTGTTAGCCAGCGGCACCCAGCTAAAACCCACTCTTAAACTTGTATTTATCAGTGTACAATGAAGACACACACACCCAATCCTTTCTATAGATAGGAAGGGGCCATTGGTCTCCACCATGCACGCAGTTCAGAATAAACTTTTTCCTTCCTGTTTGAATACCACATGGTGATTCCTTCACCGTTTACCCCACTTCAAGCCCTACATATAAGCACTGTAATTCTATTTAACTAAATTTTAAGAATATGTAAGTCTGGAATCAGGCTCCAGTGGCTCACACGTATAATCCTCGCTACACAGTAGGCTAAAATCTGGAGGCTCTTAGTTTGAGATCATTCTGCATAGAAAAGTTTGACAAACTCCATCTCCAAATAACCAGCAAAAAGTTGGGCTGGATCACTAACCTGCAAGCATGAGGCCCTAAGTTCAAACTTCAGTACTACCAAAACTACATAAAACTAAGTTACAATGCAAAGCTCAAGGATAATAGTGAATTTCTGAGTGAGGAATGGAATTCACTATGATGGAGGTATGAAGGAACCTTTTAGGTTGCTATGAGAGTGCTTTTTATTATGCAGATGATCTTCACTAGATTATATCTTTCATATATGGATTCATACAAAAAATCCATTATATTCATGAAGGTAGCGTACTTTGTAATTGTTTGGGCATAGATTGCAACATAACAAACCACCCCAAACTTTAATATCTCGAAGAAGTGACTCACAATTCTGTGGGTCGACAGGCAGCTTCATCTTTTGGACGTTTCCCTTTGATGGCGGCTGGGCTGCAGTTGACTGGAAGCTCACCTGACACACATCTTCCTCTACGCATTCTCAACACCTCCTTTCAGCTATTGGCCATTCTAGCTGGGTAGCGAAATGTATAGCTACACTGTGCGCCACTTAGACTTCCCTTCAAGGCAGAACCTGTAGGAGGCTGGGAAGGCAAGTAAGTAAGAACTTCTAAGTGCTGTACCTTTCCATTTACTACCACCTTTACACTGAGGCCATATTTTCTATGGCCTTTTCCTAGCCAATGATTCAACACACAGAATGGAACTGGGCCATTCCTACCGATCTGGAAACTTCTCTAATGCAAAGTCTTTTCTATCTCTCTTTCCCTTTTTCCCTTTCTCTCCCTTTGACAAGTATAAAACTTGTGCAAGTTTGGACTGGTGGCACACATAAATAATCCTAGCTACTCAAGAGACTAAGATCTAAGAATCTTTTTTTTTTGCTAGTCTAGGGCTTGAACTCAGATCCTGGGCCCTGTCCTTGAGCTTTCTCAAGGATACTGCTCTACCACTTGAGCCACAGCACCACTTCTGGTTGTTTCTGTGTATGTGGTACCAAGGATTCAATTCCAGGGATTCGTGCATGCTAGGCAAGTACTCTACTGCTAGGCCACACTCCTGGCCCCCAAGAATCTTTGTTCTGAACCAGTGAGAAAAAACAAATTCCAGAGGTTCTTATCTACAGTTAACCAGCAAAATAGAAGCCAGAAGTATGGCTCAAGTAGTAGAATACTAAGATTAGAAAAAACTGAAAGCATAAGGTTCTGAATTCAAGCCTTAGTGAGGGTTGCTGAAACAAGATTAGAAACCTTCCCTAGGATTCTCTTGTTTTCTCTGACCTTTTTTTGGGGGGGAGGGGTTGGTTGGTCTCAAGGCATGGACTCTGGGCCTGGGTGCTGTCCCTGAGCTCTTCAGCTCAAGGTTACCACCCTACCCTTCTAGCCACAGTGCCACTACCAGTTTTCTAGTAGCTAATTGAAGATAAGAATCTCATGGTGTTTAGTGCCCAGGCTAGCTTTGAACCACGATTCTTAGATCTCAGCCTCCTGAGTAGCTAGCATTGCAGGCATGAGCCACCAGGTCTGGCTCTCTTACCTTTTTCTTTCACTAACATTTTCCCTAATGGTGATAGAGTGCCTCTTTCTGTGTCTGTTTCTCTCTGTCTCTCTGTGTGGCTCTGTCTCTTTCTTTCTGGTCTGGTATGGAGGCTTGAACTCAGACCCTTATGATATTTCTTAGCTTCTTTGTTCAAGGCTGGCACTCTGCCACTTGAGCTATAGCTCCACTTCTGGCTTATTGCTGGTTAATTAGAGACAAGAATCTCATAATTTTCCTGCTCTGGCTTTGAACTGTGATCCTTGGATCTTAGCCTCCTGGCTATAATACAGGCATGGGACACTGAAATTTATACTCCTTCCTTTTCATCTTGTCTTCTTCCCTCCCCCCTTTTTTTGAGATCCTAGCTCACTACACAGCCCAGGCTGGCCTCAATCCCCACCTGCTACTTATGCTCCCCCAAGTGCTGAGATTAAAAGGCATATGGCACCCTGCCTGGCTGATGTTTGCTTCTGAAATAACCCAAACTGGACTTCCCCCAAAAGAAGTTTCTCAAGGGAAATGAAGCAAAACCCATCAGTTCTCCTAAAAACCTGGCCTAGAACTGGCACAGAGCCAGTTTGGCTATACTCTTTTAACTCAGATTGCAAGCCAGCTTGACTCAATGTGAGATAGAACTACTAAACAGTGTTAGGGATAGAACTCACATCCTTGTACATGGTAGACAAAAACTCTACCACTAAGCTACAACCCCATCCCAGCATGAATATTAATATTCTCTTTAAAGACTAGCGACCACCACAATGTTATATATGCTAATCCTCAAATGTAAAACTTTCTCTTGATATACACAAGCAGCTCACTTCTGTAGTCCTAGCTACTCAGGCAGCTGAGATCTGAGAATCACAGTTTGAAGTCAGTCTGGGTAGTAAAGTCTGTGAGATCCTTATTTCCAGTGAACCTCCAAACAACTGAAAGTGGAGTTATAACACAAGTGGTACAGTGCTAGTCTTGAGCATAAAAGCTCAGGGAAAGTGTCCAGGCCCTGAGTTCAAGCGCCAGGACCAACACATACACACAAGAAGCTTTCTTAAAAATTGCGTCACATGGGCTAGGAGCATGGCCTAGTGGTAGAGTGTTTGCCTAGCATGCGCGAAGCCCTGGGTTTGATTCTTCAGTATCACATACACAGAAAAAGGAGGAGGTGATGCTGTGACAAGTAGTACAGTGCTAGCCTTGAGGAAAGTCCAAGGACAATGCTCAGGCCCTGAGTTCAAGCCCCAAGACTGGCAAAAAAATTCTGTCATGGGCATGAAATATACTAATTATTTATATAACTGTAACCATTCTGTACATCACCTTTATAATAAAATAAAATAAAAATCCTAAAAACCGCAAAAAAATCTGTAAGGGAATATTCATCTAAAAATAAAATTCTGTCCTATGGAGAGGCCTTGGTCTTGAGCTGCAGAGGAAGAGTGTATAACACAAGAGAGAAAGGAGAGGGGGGGGAGGGGGAGGGAGAGGGGGAGGGGGAGAGAGAGAGAGAGAAAGAGAGAGAGAGACCAAGACCTCTGGAAGATATCACCTGTGTTCCTGTTATGCAACAGCACTGAAAGAAATCTACAAGTGCTACATAACTCTACATGTGGGTTCAACTATGAGCTCTATGAACTCCACTCACAGGCCATGCATCTGTCAGCTCAGTCAGATGATCATGGCAGGATATACCATTAAGGACAGTTTCAAGGAAGCACTGGCTGATTTCCACTGCTTTAACCTATGAGTTCTTGTGGTAAAATTCTTCTGTTTAGTAATTATTTGTGTTTAATATAAACAGTAATCTGATCTAATTAGCTAAGTAGACAGCATCAGATTTGACAGTTGAGAAAAAAACAAATACATCATTGTTCTTTCTTTAAAATAAAAGCAAGGGAATACGACTTAAAAGAGACTTTTTTCTTTTTCTTTTCCTATATATTGTGTCTCAGTAACAAAGACTGTATTATACTTACAGGACCTAGAAAGAGCTAAGGCTTTTCCTTGAGAATAAAATTAAAAATGAGGCAGGAAAAGGAGCTTTTACCAAAACACTAAGGTATCTGACAGCTAAACCACAAGATCATCAGGTTCAACAAGTTAGAGGTACAGAATGAACTGGTGAAGTCCTACACCCCTAGTACCTTAGCCAGAACAGAATCTTTTACATTTTAAGATGCCTAGGGGCTGGAAGTGTGGCTCAAGTATAGAATGCCTGCCTAGCAAGCTAAAGGCCCTGATTGCAAACCCTAGTACTGAATTTCTTTTACATAGGCACTAACAGAATGACTTATTCCATTCAACATATAGTTGTTTGTTTTATAAGACTAATCCATGTTGTTGCATAGGTCCTATTTGATTTCTTGTTTATTGCCTTAGGTATATTCCATAGGCTAAATATATCACTATTTGGTTATTCATTCTACTGCTGATAGATATTTGAGTTGTTTCTAGCTGGGGTTCTTATGAAGAAAATTGATAATGAACATTTTGTGCAGATTCTTTTATTATCAAACATTTTTATGACTCATGAGAAAATATCCGGGCATGACATGTGTGTCCTGACGTGAGAGGTATGCTTAACTTGATAATATATGGTTATTAAAAGTTCTCCAAAGCCGTAACATTTTTACATTCCTATTGGAAATTCAAGAAAATTCCAGTTGCTCTACATTCTTTCCAACAGTTGTCACTGTCAGTTAAAAAAAACTTTCATTAAAAAATCTTTCATTATAATAGTGCTATCTTTATTTCCATGATGACTAATGATAATGAGCATCTTTACATTGCTTATTGGACAGCCCTAAACCTTGTTTTATGGAATTTCCACTTTTAATGCCTTCCTTGTGTCACTTCTGCAACCTATTTTGTTTTGGGGTTTGGGGTTTTTTTATGTTTTCTTTGTTTTGGTGTGTGTGTTAGCTAAGTTGTGGATGTTTGATTTTTGTCAGTCATGGGGCTTGAACTCAGGGCCTGGCCACTGTTCCTGGGCCCTTTTGTTCAAGGCTACTGATCGACCACTTCAGCCACAGCTCCACTTCCTGTTTTCTGGTGATTAATTGGAGATAAGAATGTCATGGACTTTCTTACCCAGGATGGCTTTGAACCACAATCCTCAGATCTCAGCCTCCTGAGAAGCTAGGATTCTAGGTGTGACCCACCAGTGCCCAGCCTTGTAGCCTGTTTTACTTCTCCTTAAAGACAAAGTTATCCAACTTTGCTGCCTAAAAAAGTACTCATGATGAAACTCATCAATTTGAACAACATATTTATGCAAAAACAGTGGCTCAATTTCACTTGTTTAAAAGCAAATATCCTTGCTCAAATAAATGGCTATAATCTTTCCAAAGTAAAATGATGATCCCAATGTTTTATTTTAAACTTGGGGATATAAACAGTTTCACTACAAACATGACAACTGGAGGCTATGATCTATCATAAATAAATAATGTTTTTAAAGAAGCAATATATTTGATTTTGAGTAAACTATGCCTGGAGGTATATTGCAAATCATAACAATTTCTATTCTCACAAAGAGGATTAGATAGTGTGTGTGTTTGCTGGTAGAGACATTAATTGGTAACTATTTTATGTGCTATAAGGAATTTAATGTAATTATTGTAATCATAAATGTGATACACAGTATAATACTATCAGGTATGCCTCATTCTACTTTCTCTTCTTCCATATATTTTTGCCTGCTATGCTTATACTTCGACTTTTATTTGCTGTGTTAATGACTACAGATGCCAAACATTCCTGTTTCACAAAAAGTAACTTGTTTTGTCTAGAGTGGTTTAATCACAGATGGGGCCAGAACTTAGTGTTTCAACACTTGCCTAGCATGTCTATACCCCGAGGTTTGATCCCCAGAAACTTTCCCCCCACCAAAAAAAGGAAGCATGCAGAGTAGTTTAGTCATATTACACTGAGTCATCTAGATCAATACTTCTTAAGCCTTCAAATGCATAGGAACCATGTGAAGTCTTCATAAAATTGCGAATTCGGATTCAATAAGTCTGAGGTGCAGTACAAGATTTTGCTTGTGTGTGTGTATGTGTGCTTGTGTGTGTGTGTGTGTGTGTGTGTGTGTGTGTGTGTGTGTGTGTGTATGCACATGTGCACGCGTGCCTGCCTCAGCTTTCCAAATACTAGTGTTAAAAGTGCATGCCATGGGGCCTGGCTTTTGCAATATTTGACCTATTATGGTAGAGTCTACATTTTTTGAATAAGTACCCAGTGGACATCCATTCTACTTGTCCATGAATCCCTCCTTAGCTGGAAAAGACTACAGTATATATTATTTTCATGCTGATTGATATTCAAGTGTAGTTTGTAATTCCAATTATTTTATGCCAGTTCTAGGGCTTGAACTTAAGGCCTGTGTGCTGCCCCTGAGCTTTTTTGCTCAAGGATAGCACTCTACCACTTGAACTACAGCTCTACCTCTGGCATTTTGGTGGTTAATCGGAGATAAGCATCTCACAGATTTTTTTTTCCTGCCTGATTTGGCTTTGAACCATGATCCTCAGATATGAGCCTCCTGAGTAGCTGATTACAAGCATGAACCACCAGTACCTGGATTACATCAGCAGTTTTAAAAATTTCCCCAGATAGGGGCCGGGAGTTTGGCCTAGTGGTAGAGTGCTTGCCTGGCATGCACAAAGACCCGGGTTTGATTCATCAGTACCACATATATAGAAAAAGCCGGAAGTGGTGCTATGGCTCAAGTGGTAAAGCACTAGCCTTGGGAAAGCCCAAGGACAGTGCTCAGGCCCTGAGTTCAAGCCCCAGGACTGGCAAAAAACCTCTCCAGACAGTTATAATATGCAGTGAAAGTGAAGAATCACTATTCTGTGACTCAGTGTCCCTCATTTTAGTGAATATTACAATGCCTGGTTTATAGCTAAGATTACAAGCATGAGCCACCAGCACCTAGGTGTCATTCCAAAGTTTTAATGATATAAACATTATATTATGACAGGTGATGTACTTTATTTTCTTAGCTTCCATCTCTTAACCTCCATCCCCCACAAACCTTCTGTTTGCTAAGAGGACTCCCATTTCATTTGGAGCAGCAATGCAATGTTAGCCATTCTCCTCCTGTTTGCTAACTATCTTCTTTCCCAACCTCCCTTACAAGCCCTAGTGGCCATGTGGCACAAGACTGACCAAGGAGATGCAAAGAAAACAAATCTCCTAAGAGGCTTCTGGGAATATCATTCCTTTCCTACTAGAAGAGATTATGATACATGAAATTCTTATTCTCTAAATCAATTTACATCTTAACAACCAAGCACTTCACTGACACTGGCTCAATTATAGTCTCTTAGTGCTGCTGTAACTAATTACCACAAAGTTGTGGCATAAGACAACAGAAATACCAGAAGGCAAAAGTCTGAAATCAATGTGTTGCTGGGTTTCTTCTTCCTTCAGGGAGGCAAGCAGGAATCCCTGGAATTCCTTGGCTTGTACATACATCACTCCAGTCCTTGCCTTCAACTTCATATGGACTTTTCTTTGTGTGTCTTTTTTCTTTTGCCTTCCATAAGGCTTCTGCCTGTCATTGGGCTTAGAGTCTATCCTAAGGCAAGTGATCTCATCTTGAGATCTTTCTTTTATTTACATCTACAAAGGCCTTTCTTTTTAAAACAAAAAGTTTCTATTTGGAGGTTTCAGGCAGACATATCTTTTAGAGGATCCCATTTAACCCATGACATAAGCCTAAATCTGCCTTTGCAAAAAAAAAAAAAAATCCTCCTTTAGCTCAGACTTGACTCCTGGATCTCATTAAATTCAAGATATTTAAAAAAGAGCCTCTTTTCAGTCCACCACAGTCACTATTCAAGCTCTCGTGTCTTCATAGAAACAAACAAGCTCTCCTAGGCCGAGTGTTTAGCCTAGTGGTAGAGTGCTTGGCTAGCATGCACAAAGACTTCAGGTTCAATTCCTCAATTACCAGGACTGGCAAAAAAAAAGCTCTCCTGGTAGATCTACTTTTTTCATTGCTAAACTTATCCTTGGGGATCCTCCCAGTGGCTCCTATGCCACCTACACTATGCTCTGTGGCCTCGCAATATGAAAGGAAAAGCCCCACTATTGCCCCATTTTATCCTCTGTTCTTCCCAGCAGATCTAGTGACAAGATTTGTGAGCATCAGCACAAAATAACAATATAGGACCCCTTAAGATCTTAGCTGGCCTCCAAAGCTACTATCAAAAACAGTGATAGAGCACTAGCCTGAGTACAAAAGCTCAGAGACAATGCCCAGGCTCTTAGTTCAAGCCCTAGTATGGACATAAAAATAAAAGTATTAAGATTTTGTATTCTACCTGCCATGCGACACAAACCAGTTCTGAACAATGTACTGAAAGAAAAAATAACAAGGAGACTACAGAATAAACTTTGTTTGGCCAGTCGTGGGGCTTGAACTCAGGGCCTAAGCACTGTCCTTGGGTTTTCTCAAGACTAGAGCTCCATCGCTTGAGCCTCAGCATCACTTCTAGCTTTTTCTATGTATGTGGAACTGAGGAATCAAACCTG
This sequence comes from Megascapheus bottae, assembly GCF_031878675.1. Classification (NCBI taxonomy): domain Eukaryota; kingdom Metazoa; phylum Chordata; class Mammalia; order Rodentia; family Geomyidae; genus Megascapheus; species Megascapheus bottae. The sequence continues at coordinate 5,312,989 of NC_143547.1, read as the reverse complement.
GGTCTCCCTGCATGTTAGGCAAGCATTCTACCACTAGGCCAAACTCTGGGCCCCTAAACTAATTTTTTGCCAATACTGGTGCTTGAACTCAGGGCCTGAGCACTATCTTTGAGCTTTTTCAAGCTAGTGATCTACCACTTGAGTTACAGCACCATTTCTGGCTTTTTCTATGTATGTGGTACCAAGGAATGGAACCCGGGTCTTTGTGCATGCTAGGCAAGCAGTCTAGCACTAGACCAAACTCCTGGCCCCTAAACTAAATTTTTGTCCAATAAAATGAAGAGAGCAAAATAAAAATGTCAAGAATAGATTGCCAACAGACATAGGCTGAGAGCTCCTACTTCTGAGTCCACTCACAAATAGGAATCTTTTTTTTTGCCAGTCCTGGGTCTTGAACTTGGGGCCTGGGCACTGTCTTTGGACACTTTTTGTTCAAGGCTACAATTCTGCCACTTGAGCCACAACACTACTTCTGCCTTTTCCTGTGTATGTGGTAATGAGGAATCGAACCCAGGGCTTTTTGCATCCTAGGTGAGCACTCTACCACTAGGCTATGCTCCTGGCCCCAAAATAAGAATCTTAAGGGTAACAAGTGGCCAGGATTTTGGCCTAGTAGTAGAGTGCTTGCCTAGCATGCACGAAGACTCGAGTTCCATTCCTTGGTACCACATACATGCAAAAAAGCCAGAAGTGGTGCTGAGGATCAAGTGGTAGAGCTCTAGCCTTGAGAAAGCCCAAGGACAATGCTCAGGCCCTGAGCCCAAGCCCAGGACTGGCAAAGAAAAAAAGAGAGTAACAAGTAACATGAAAGCAATATAGACACAGATAGTCGAGGTAGGTACCAGCAGGAAGACAAATGACTAACAAAGAGAATGAATGAGAATGAATATGGATGGAGCAGTTTATTTGCATCCATGAAAATGAGCTGGGCACAGGTGGCTTATGCCTGTAATCCTAGCTATTCAGGAAACTGGGATCTAAAGATCATGGTCCAAAGCCAGTCCAAGTAGGACCAGAAATCTGGAAGTGTGCTGTAGTTCCAAGTGGTAGAGTGCTAGCCTTGAGCAAAAAAGCACAAGGACAGTGCCCAGGCCCTGAGTTTAAGCTCCATTACCAACAAAAAATAAATAAAAATTCAAGAGGACAACACCAGAGAACTAAACCAAGCATGAATCACTTGCCCTGGATGCCAGCTCTGCTCTCCAGTCTCCAGGAGACTGCCCTTTCTGGGTTTGGCTATATCATCAGAATTCTACCCTCTATCCTCATCTCTCTGGGAAAATGAACAAAACAAAGGAGCGCTCATCTCTCGTAGCCTGAAGATTGGAATGAAAATGTAGGACCTGACTAGCTATAAAGAATAGCAAGTCATATTTCTGATTAGTTCATAGTATGAAAAGCAGATCAATTAATTTGTCAAGAATGTACTCTGACTGGGTGTAGTGGCTCACACCTGTAATGCTAGCTACTCAGTAGGCTGAGATCTGAGGATCGTGGGTCAAAGCCAACCCAGGCACTAAAGTCTGTGAAACCCTTATGTCCAATTAACCACCAGAAATCCAGAAGTGGCACTGTGGCTCAAGGGGTAGGGTGGTAGCCTTGAGCCATAGAGCTCAGAGACAGCACCGAGGCCCAGAGTTCAAGTCCCATGAAAAAAAATGTACTCTGTTACAAAAAGAGTTGTTTTTTTTTAAAGGCCACCCTCCACAGCCCTCATAGTTCACACATGTAGTTACTTGAAAGAAGGAGATAGGGATAGGGAGGAACATAGTTAAAGGCTAGGTCGGCCAAAAAAAAAGGAATATTCCCCATTCTCAACAAACAAAAAAAAATGTTAGGCATGGTAGTTGCACCTGAAATCCAATCTATTCAGGATGTATAAGAAGCAGGATCAAAGTCCAGACAAGCTGGGAAAAGATCTGAGGCCCTAACTCAAAAATAACCAAAGCAGCAAGCACAAACTTACAAGCAAATAAATAAATAACCAAAGCAAAAAGGACTTTAAAATATTTAGGGACTGGGGAAGTGTCTTAAGTGGTAAACGCACCTGCCACCTAGCAAGTACAAGGCCCTGAGTTCCAACCCTGAATATCCCAAAAAACATCAGGATATTTCTACAAGTTTAAAAAGAAAAACAGAAAAATAAACACTAAACTCCTATCACATTATATTCTTAATCAAATTAAATGACATTTTTTATTAAAGAATTTATTAACATTGATTTTTACATCATATTTTAAATGACAAGTTTAACAAACAAGTGTTCAAGAAGGGAATCTATTTACAATCTTAAATGACATTTTTAAGTTGTCATATATTGTTTTTTGGGGGTGGGGGGAATCCATTGTGAAGCTTGAACTCAGAGGCCTAGGTGCTGTTCCTGAGTGCTTTTGCTCTATGACTTTGAGCCACAGCTTCACTTCTGGCTTTTAAGTGGTTAATTGGAGATAAGAGTCTCATGGAGACTTTTCTGCCTGGGCTGGCTTCGAACAGTAATCCTTATATCTCAGCCTCCTGAGTAGCAAGGATTATAGGCATGAGCCACCAGTGCCCAGCTATCATATGTTCTATGAGATGGAGAAGCTACTGACCAAATTCTTCTGGCTTCTTTTTAAAAGCTGTCACCAAAGAAAAAAACGTTAGCTCTGCAAAACCAACCACAAGCTGACATACAAAAAGAAATGAGAACTAAGCAATTTAGGGTATTAAAAATAGAAATTATAACTATGAGCACCATCACCCACTTCCTGAGTTTTCATATTCGTTTTTCTCCATAAAAGCTTTAGGTTCTTAAATGTTTTGAGATGGTTCATTTTCTGAATTCTTATAATTGTGTGTGTGTGTGTGTGTGTGTGTGTGTGTGTTTGTGGCAGTACTGGGCTGCATGCTCTTGTTGGGCATTTTTTACTCACAGCTGGCATTCTACCACTTGAACTATACACTAATTCATGAAGTATAACTCTTAATAGGTGTCCATTCTAAAGGACATTGACAAGATTTTCATTTTTCCACCTAATGTGTGATTTCTACATTTAATATCTTACATCAAGCTGAGGTCTGTGTGTGACAGAGTTGCACAATTATATATATATATATATATATATATATATATATATATCTGTTTTTGGTGTTATTTATTCTGAAAATTTGTGGTGGTGTTTTTCTGTGGTATCACAAAGGAAATAAAAGAACACATATGAGATTTGGATTTTTTTTTGTTAGTCATGAACACGAGTCCTAGGCACTGTCTCTGAGCCTTTTTTTCCCTTGTCTGTTGTAGGGCTTGAAATCTGGGCCTGGGCACTGTCCTTGAGCTCTTCAGATCAAGGCTTCTGCCCTACCCCCTGAGCATCAGTGCCACTTCTGGTTTTCTAGAAGTTAATTGGAGATAAAAGTCTAATGGTCTTTAGTGTCCGGGATGGCTTTGAACTGAGATCCTCAGATCTCAGCCTCCTGTGTAGTTAGGATTACAGGCGTGAGCCACCACTCCCAGCTCTGAGCTCTTTTGATCAAGCCTAGAGCTCGAATGCATTAAGTCACAACTCTATTTCTGGTTTTCTGATGGTTAGTTGGAAATAAGAGTCTCACAGACTTTCCTGCCCAGGCTGGCTTTGAACTGCAATCCTCAGAACTCAGCCTCTTAAGTAGTTAGAATTATAAGTATGAGTCACCAGCGTCCAGCTTGGTAATATTTGAGTTGGTCACTTCACACACACACTATCTTGTAATTATGTACAATTCACTGAAATTAAAGAAAAGTTTTTTTTAGGGAAAGGGGGAAAGGAAGCATGACAGAGGGGTTGAGGTTGATGAAATCTTCCTCCCCTTGTATAACATATAAGCTAATAACATTGAGTGAGTGAGTGTGTGTGTGTGTGTGTGTGTGTGTGTGTGTGTGTGTGTGTGTGTGTGTGTGTGTTTGCCAGTCCTGGGGCTTGACCTCAGAGTCTGGGTGTTGTTCCTGAGCTTTTTTGCTCAAGCCTAGCACTCTAACACTTGAGCCATATCTCTACTTCCAGCTTAGTTAATTAGAGGTAAGAATCTCATGGACTTTGCTGACTGAGCTGCAAACCAGAATCCTCAGACCTCAGCTTCTTGAATAGCTGGAATTACTGGCATGAACCATGGGCACCTGGCTGTGAGTTATTTCTTAAAATAACAACCTTCATACAATCCACACAATAGCTGCCTCCAAACTTTTTTTCTATACAGGAAATAGCTAGAAATAGCTATCTGTTTGGGACTTGTGTTAGCACAGCAATTTACAAATGTTGAGAAAATGTTGGTTGTCCAATTCTAAGAATGGTGCTCTCCACACAAAGATTATTGTTGAGATGACTGAAGTCCCTGAGCTACTCATTGCCAGGGGATCTGCAGCACAGTATTCCCTAATTTGCATATGTGTATCCTAAGACTTGAATAGTTTAAGAAATGTACTCAGGAGCTCTACAGACATATAAACAAACACCAGAGAATGTAAATAGACTCTGGGAGTGGTAAGTGACATCCTTAGTTCATAGAACAAAATATCAAATGAAGGAGCAAGTGATACTAAAATGACATGGCAAGATGTTTCTTATAGGGCATGTCTCAAATAAGCCACTTCCTACACCTCTACTGCTACCATTCTATCCACAGCAGATGTGCAAGTGACTTACACTACCACAGTTCCTAGAACTGCCTTCCTGCTTCCATCTGATCTCCTTGGCAATCTTCCTTTTATTCGTTTAGCAGAAACATAAGCTTACTGAGGTGACTCCAATCAGCCTCTACTCATACACTGTCCCCGTCATCACTGAAGGGGGGAAAAATTTTAAGCCCAATTTTGGACTTAGGCTTTGCCTATTTCTGTGTGGAAAATCATCCTGAGCACTGATTCAGCCATGTTAGACTCTTCCTCATTCTTGGCAGGACCTCCATTTCAAGATGGAAGGGAAAGAACTTTATTTTGTTTATCTCATAAATCTTTAGTATCTGTTTTGAGACAGGACAGTGAAGAAGACACTCAGATTCAGGCACTTACATTGTAGAGCGATATCTTGGTAAAAGTAAATAAAGAGAAAATTCATAGTGTCATAAGCACTAGGAAGAAAATGAGTTATGTTAGACTAGAAAGTAGGAGAGATGGAGTGGTTGACAGAGGCCTCTCTGGGGAACTGGCAATTAAGCTGAGATTTGAAGAGAAAGGAGAGCGAGGGTTGAGTCTAGAAGGATTGAAGAACAATACATTCAAATACCTTGAAGTAGAATAAAAACTTGACAAGGTCAGTGAATCGAAAGAAGACCAAGGTGTTGTTACACAGTGAGCAAAAGGAAGTTTGACATGAAATGCATCTGAGAATAAAGGAATTGGTAAATGAAGTGAGATCTTAGAAACCATGGTAAGGAGTTTGTATTTTATAAATGGGAAAAAGGAAAGCACTGAAGGTAAAAGAGGAAACCTTGCATCTGTGGCTCAGTCCTGTAATCCTCGCTGCCCTTGGATTTTCTCAAGGCTAGAGCTCTACCACTTGAGCCACAGCACCACCTTCCAGCTTTTTCTACATATGTGGTACCAAGGAATTGAACCTAGGTCTTTGTGCATACTAAGCAAGCACTCTACCACTAGGCCTATCTTCTGGCCCCAAGTCAATGAGACTTTTATCTCCAATTCACCAGAAAAGAAAGTCAAAAAAGAAGGTATGACTCAAGTGGTAAAGCATGAACCTTGAGTGGAAAAGCCAAGGGGGAGTAAGAGGCACTGAGTTCACACCAGGGGAGAAATACAAGAGAAAGCACAGACACAGATAATGAGAATGAGATTGCTTGTAGATTGAATGTAAAAGGTAGTATTAATTGCCTTTTACTGGAAGGGTCCAAGAAAAAGGCTGTGCACAGTGCTTAAAGATTTTGCTCTGCACAGGCTCAGTTTGAGATGAGCTTAGTCCTCTGGACTCTAAATTAGGCAAACACAATATGGTTCTTATGAAATGAATATAATCTGTGTGTCAGTAGCTCCTCAAATAGCTGAAATTTGAGGATCATGATTCAACGCCAGCCCAGGAAGAAAAGTATTTCTTAAGAAATGTATTTGCAGAGAACTCAAGAAACTAATCTTCCCCCCTCAAAACCCAACAAATCAATCACTAAATGGGCAAGGGAACTAAAGAGAGACTTATCAAAAAAAAGAGGTTAAAATGGCAGAAAAACATATGAGAAAATGCTCATCATCTATGGTCATAAAGGAAATGCAAATAAAAACAACTTTAAGATACCATCTTACCTCAATTAGAATGGCCAATATTCTGAACTCAATGACAGTTGCTGGCAAGGTTGTGGAGAAAGAGGAACCCTACTGTAATGCTGGTGGGAATGTAAACAAGTTCAGCCACTCTGGAAAGCAGTTTGGAGGTTTCTTAAAGAACTGAAAATTGACCTTCCCTATGATCCTGCCATACCACTCCTGGGCATCTACCCTGAACATCATAATCCAGGATATGATAAGGACAGCTATGCAGCTATGTTCATCTCTGCACTATTCACAATAGCCAAGCAATGGAAACAACCCAGATGCCCTATTGCAGATGAATGGATACAAAAATGTGATATATATATATATATACATACACATACATACATACATACAATGGAATTTTACATAGCCAACAAACAAGATAAAATAACAGCATTCGCTGAGAAGTGGATGAAGCTAGAGGAATCATGTTGAGTGAGACAAGTCAAGACCAAAGAAACAAAAGGTGCATGGTATCCTTAATATGTGGCTACTAGATCCAAACAGTACAAGAGCGAGGATTCAATATCTGAGTACCTAATGTTATGGACATGGCCTTGAAGATATAAACATAACTACATAGACATAAAAATCTATGATGGATATGATGTAAAAATCAATGTTAATAAATTCTTTAATAATAAAAAACTCTGATGGGCTATATACTCTATAGACATAATGTTTTATTACATAGATTAATATGTATCAATGACATACAAACTCTCCGCTTAATTTTAATTATATTCTAAAACCTAACTGCCAGTGATTGTCTATAGAGATTCCCTTCTTGAATACTTGCTTGTTAAACATGACATTTGAAATATGATGTAAAAGTCAATGTTAATAAATTCTTTGATTTAAAAAAAAATGTGTTTGGAGGCCGGGTGAGGTGGCTCACACCTGTAATCCTAGCTACTCAGGAGGCTGAGATCTGAGGATCAAGGTCCAAAACCAGCCCAGACACAAAAGGACCAGAGACTATCTCCAGTTAACCTCTAGAAAATGGGAAGTGGGACTTGGCTCAAGGGTAGGGCAGAAGCCTTGAGCTGAAGAGCTCAGGGACAACACCCAGACCCAGGGGAAGGGCCATAGCCTTGAGCTGAAGAGCTCAGGGACAGCACCCAGGCCGACTTCAAGCCCCATGACCCACAAAAAAAGAAATGTATTTTGAAGTTTCAAATAATAGTAATAACTATAAAGTAGTCAAAATATTGTTGGTCTCCTAATAGGTGAGTAAACAGAGTAGAAACCCATCGAAAACTATCCAGGTAATAAGTGTTAGATTATATAAATTTTAATCATTTATGATAAATGTAGGGAAATATTAAGTTATTTCTCTGTGACATTGTCTCCAGGCCTCAAACCAGTGCTCTAGCCTCTGATGTTATTTGATGTCTGCAAATATTTCTGCGTTACCAGCTGCTCCTTATCAGATTCTGCCAGTAGAGGGTGCTAGAGAGTGAGAGTAACACTCTGGAGAAGAACTTGTTCTTCCCAATCTGCTTTTTATACCTTGGCAGATGTTGTTCCTTCCCTGTGTGGAAAGCGCCCCTGATCTCAAGGTCTGAAATTCAGACACCCCTTCCTCTCTAAGTTTCTAAAGTTTTAATAATTTCAACCTCTCCCTTTTATTTACTTAGACATGATACCTTAGTATTCTCATGTTAGCCTTTTCTACTCAAAGATACTATTAAATTCTGTTTATAACAACTACTATGGTTTCAGTCTCAGAACAATCATGGCTGCTGTAGGCTTGAAAAATAGAAAATCCCAGACAATGTCACTAATGAATACAGATGTTAAATCCTAAATACAATTTCAGTACATTCACCACCAAAGTAGTTAAGGCCCGGCCTATGACTGGCATATGACCTATTCTAGTAGAACAGGCCCAATTTGCTAAACCATTCATTCATTTAACATATTCTTATACAAGACACAATCAGGAAGACAATAGAGAAGAAAATCAGAGTGTTCTCCTTCCTGGGATTTACCATCTGGAAGAGAAGTCTGATTTTTAGTCACATCAGGGCATGCACCATGAGAGCTTGGCAGAGGGCAGGGGACATGGTCAGGAGGGGCATGGAAAGCTTACCTGAAGAAGGATCCCTTGGGTTGAGATCAGTAACATACACAAATAGGTTCCCAGGCAAAAAAAGAGGCAGGGAGTAGCATTTGCAAAAATCATTCGCTAGGAGGAAGTATGGATATTAAAGGAAGAGGCCAATGTGGCAAGAGAGTGAAAAGGAGGGACCTGGAAGGCAAGGCTGGAAAGACAGAACAAGCTATATAGGGCCTTATGGGGTATGTTGAAGAATTTTGATCTCACTTTAAGCTCCAGTAATCAAGACTACAGAATAAGGACAGAAACTGAAACCAATGGTATCACAAGAAAATAATATGTTGGGGGGCAAGAACCAGCAGGAAGGGAAGCTCCAATAGCTGTTGAATGTTGAATATTGAAAGTGAGCAAACACTATTGAAGTACTTTATACACATGTATGAAAATAGCTCAATGTTTTAAGAAGTGGTAGGGCTGAGAATGTGGCCTAGCATGGATGAAGCCCTGGGTTCAATTCCTCAGTACACGTAAACAGAAAAGGCTGGAAGTGGCCCTGTGGCTCAAGTGGTTGGGAGAATACAAGCTTTGAGCAAAAGAAGTTCAGGAATAGTACCCAGACCATGAGTTCAAGCCCCAAGACTGGCAAAAAAAAAGAAATGGGTAGGGAGCAAGGTGCTGGTGGCTCACGCTTGCAATCCTAGCTACTCAGGAGGAGGCCGGGATCTGAGGATCACAGTTTGAAGCCAGCCTGGGCAGGAAAGTCTGTGAGACTCTTATCTCCAGTAAACTAGCAAAAAGCAAGAATTGGAGCTGTGTCTCAAATGGTAGAGCACTAGCCTTGGACAAAAGTGCTTAATAACACTACACAGGATCTTAGTTCAAGTCCCAGGACTGGCACAAATTAAAAAAAGAAGAGAGTAGGCGAATGAAAAAGAGACATGGAAGAGGGTGAGTTTGATGGGGACATATCGTCTGTATCTCTATCTATATACATATGTGTAGAAATCACATTGCCCACTACTGCAACTGATATATGGTAATGAAAATGTGTTTTAGAATGCAAACAGAAAGTAGTTGGAGCTTCAGAAAGAAAATAGGAAATATTTTGCCAGCTCAGTGCAAATATATGCATCTGATGCTGGAAAAAAAAAAGAAGCAAACCAATGAAACAGAACTGATATTCCAAAAACAAATCCACACATCTGTGTCACATTGATTTCTTTTTGGATCAAAGCCTGTAGCTCAGGTTGACCTGAAACTCATGACGTAGTCCAAATTAAACTCAAACTCATGATCCTCCTTCCTCAGCCTTCTGAGTGCTAGGATTACAGATGTGCCCACCATGCCCAGCTGCCAAGTAACTTTTGACCAGAATGCCAAGGCTATTAATGGCAAAAAGAAGTCTCTACAATAAATGGTATGTGCTAACTGAATATATGCATGGAAAATAATGAATAACGTTGCAAATGTGAGCTAAGTTGGGATTTTATTGATTCTATCACCTTCCCAAGATGCTGCATTCCTAGTATGAGTTATAGTTTAAATCACCTCCAGTAGTGATTTGCTTGTTTGGGGGTGTGAGTGCACACTGATATGTGCACACATGTCAGTACGAGCACTTGAACTCAGGTCCTAGGTATTATCCCTTTACTTTTTGCTTAAGGTCAGCACTCTACCACTGGAACCACACCTCCATTTCCAGCTTTTTGCTGGTTAATTGGAAATAGTAGTCTCATGGGCTTTCCTGTCCAGGATAGCTTTAAGCCATGATCTTCAGATCTCAGCCTCCAGAGTAGTTAGACTTGCAGATATAAGACATCAATACTTGGCAGCATCTCTGTTCTTCGTGACCATTCTCAATTATTTCAATCAATGAAATTATCATAATTCTTGTCAAAAGTAACACTGAGGCCTGGAGCATAGCCTAGTTGTAGAGTGCTCACCTAGCATGCATGAAGTGTTCAAAGACAGTGACCACGCCCTGAGTTCAAGCCCCAGGACTGGCCAAAAAAAAAAAAAGTAACACTGAAAAATTCATTGACTATCTTTGGTGAATATTAGGGAAACAATTATGTTTAAAAGCTGGGCTGTAAAGTGAAAAATAATAATCATGTATCAACACTACAGTAACATCTCTTAAGTTGTTACTATGACTACCTACAAAGGAAGAAAAGGACTCTAGACCAGTTCGTCTCCTTAGCTACATGTTAGAATCCTCTAAAATCCCTTTAAAGGTCTCATGGCACATTGCAGACCTATTAAGTCTAAATATGGGGGAAAGGACCCAAAGTATCAGCATTTTGAACTGTTCCATAATTAATTCCAATGTAAGCCAAGGTTTGGATTCAACAGAGTATTAACGTATTCAAATTCCTAAACTAACTTCTAATGCTGTAAACTCACATAAAATGCATGCCTGTGGGTGGACGTATTTCATTTATTAATAACATGTTCTTCTTACATAAAGTCATTTTTCCTTGAACATTTCTCTCTGTTCAGGCAATTAAAGATAAACCGGATGGTTAGTCATTTGAACTTATAACTGTTTGTTCCTTATTAATTGCCCACTCCAACAGAGCCAGTGGACTTAAGATGCAAATGGGAACTGGAAGTTCAAAGCAATCAAAAAGTAAATCATTTACTTTCCCCCTAGTTTTTTTCAGAAAGATGATTATTTGATAACTCTTTATTTATTTGGAAAGCAAAGGAGATATCTGACAAGATCAGGCAGGTACTGGGTAGTAAGTATGGCCTTAGACAACAAAGGAGATATGTTTTAAAGAATGATTCCAATAGCTGCTCTCTTCATTTGGAAGGGAATTGCAGCCATTTGTTTTTTGAAAAAGATGTGCCTTTAAAAACAAAGACAAAAAAAACAAAACCAGGGTGTCTCTATATAGTCTAGACTAGCTTAACTCATGATTCTCCCACCTCAACCTCTTAAATGTTGGAATTACAGAAATATACCACCACATCCAGATTTTCTTTTGGTCTTGCTGGAGATTAAATTCAGAGCCTCCTGCATTCTAAACAAGCACTCTATCAGTAGGCCACACTCCTAACCTGAAAAGGGGCAGGGAGGGGGTGTTGTTATTTGAAAGTATTGACATTAGTTCTCTGGACCTTATACGTGCTAGGCAGATATTCTCAATTTTTTTCTTTCTTTAGTGACTTTTCAAATAGGATCTCTGTTTCCACCTAAGGCTGGCCTCAGACCACTATCCTACCCATGTCCTCCTAAGAAGTCAGAGTTATGTGCCTCCATACCCAGCTTACTGAGACGGAGTGCTGATAACTTTTCTCCAGGACAGCCTTAAACCACAACCCTACTGACCTCTCTCTCCTGAGTAGTTGGGGCTGAAAAACTTCTAATTGTGAAATCATTTCAAGCTTCAGAAAATTTACAAAAATAGCATAAAATTTTCTTTACCTAAACTGGATTGCTAACATTTTATCATATTTGCTCTATCACTAAACTCACAGAAAGATGTAGATAGCTATAAACAGATGGTGTTAAAAAATAAACAGATGGTGTTAATCCATAAGGAAATAAGTTTACCCTGCCCCTTTACCATCTAAATACTTGAGCACACATCCCAAGAATATCCCTTCACATAACCACAGTACAATCACAAGAATCAGGAAATTCGGTGTTGGTATAATACTGAAAATGTTAGCATTGGTATCATCCAATATGTAGTTCCTATTCAAATTGTCCCAATGGTGCCCTTTCTGGAACTTTTCCCAACCCAAGAGTACACATGGCATTAGTTCATATCTCTTCAATCTTCTTTCAACTAAAACAGTACCTCAGTTTCCTTTGGGCCTTGTTTAGTGGTTTGAGACAAGGTCTCTCCCTTTAGCCCACACCTACCTGGAACTCTCCTGCCCCAGCCTCCTTAGCACTGGGATCATAGATATGTACCATCATACCTGGGCTTCTTGGTCTTCTTCAATATTGACAGTGATGATGAATATAGGCCAGTTATACTAGGAAAGTTCCCTCCAGATGGATTTGTATGCTGGTTTCTCATAAATACATTTACTCATACATTTTATGGGAATATACATAAGAAACCTTGCGTCAGGTTTGGGGTGTCACACCAGGAGGTTCATGCTATTTATAGGGACCTGTAAGACGAGGACTAGGCTGAAGAGAGTGAGTGAAATGTTTAGGGACAGCTGAGCATAGTCCAAGCCCTGATAGGGATTTGCTAGTCACTCCTTTTAAAAATACATAAGCAGAGCTGGGAATGGGGCTTAGTGGTAGAATGTTTGTCGAGCATACATGAAGCCCAGTGTTTGATTGCTCAGTACCACAAACACAGAAAAAATTACAAGTGGGGATGTGGCTCAAGTGGTAGAGCACTAGTCTTGACCCCAGAGAGGCTTAGGGACAGAGCCCAGGCCCCGATTTCAGCCCCAGGACTAGCAAATAAATATGAATTAAAAAAAACATAAAAATACCTAAGCAACTCACCTACCATCTCTTACCAGGCTGAGAAGGAAACCTTGCAAAGATAAAATAATGCTATCTAATTTTAGGGGAACAAATGCAATCACAATCTACAGCATCAATTTTAATCTAAATGAAAGGGAGAGAAAAGAGAAACAAGAAGAGTGAATCTGGTAGATAGAAATTTTTTTAAAAAGCAAAGAAAGCAAGAAAAGACAGAATATGTTGAGCAAAAAGTCCTTGGTACGGCCGGGAGTTCGGCCTAGTGGCAGAGTGCTTGCCTAGCATGATCAAAGACCTGGGTTCGATTCCTCGGTACCACATACATAGAAAAAAGCCAGAAGTGGTGCTGCAGCTCAAGTGGTAGAGCTCTAGCCTTGAGAAAGTCCACGGGCAGTGCTCAGCCCCTGAGTTCAAGCCCAGGACTAGGGAAAAAAATACCACTATGCACTCAAGCTGGTTGAATCCAAAGGTAATCCCAAAGGTAGGTATGAGGATCCTGAGTCAGAGGCCAGCCAGGGCCACACAGTAAGACACTACTGGAAACCAACATATGCTCACCAGCGTTTGCCAGAAATGGGACTTGAATTCAGGGATTCAGAGTTTCATGATGTTTTTTTTCAGCTTTTTTTCTCCTCAGGAATGGCATTCTACCCTTTGAGCCATACTTCCACTTCTGGTTTTTGCTGGCTAGTTGGGAGATAGGAATCTCATAGATTTTTCTGCCCAGGCTGACTTTGAAATATAACCCTCAGATCTCAGCATCCTGAGGCATTAACCACTAGCGTCTAGCTCAAACAATTGTTTGTGCCATTCCTGGGACTGGGTGTTGTTCCTGCTCAAGGTTAGTGCTCTACCATTTGAGCCACAATTCCACTTTTTGCTTATTAATTGGAGATAAGAGTCTCATAGACATTCCTACACAAGCTAGCTTCAAATCCCGATCCTCAGATCACAGCCTCCTGCGTAGCTAGGCTGATAGGCAAAACATATATTTTATAATGGATAAAGATGAAACTCAGTGGCAAAGCACTTGCCTAACATGCAGAAGACCCTGGTTTGAATCCCCAGTACAGTAAAAAAAAATGAAAGTAAAAAATCCATTACGCAGTCATGGCCCATTAAACACAGAATGAAGGATTATGGTTCTTAGAGCCCTGCACAAGAGATTCCACCTACATTTTTGACCTTGTCCCCCACCAAGTTCACCCAGCTGCTATGCTCCCATCCTATAAGAACAAAGCAAATTCTCCCACTTGTCTAGCCTTGTCTTTGGAACTTTGTTACGGTTCACTGGGCCTGGAACATGGTGTCTCAGATAGCCTTGTGGCTCCCTCCCTCCCATCCTCCAGATATCTGTTCAACCTTTTCAGTGAGGCCTTGTCTGAGCATCCATGAAAATTCCTTGGAATCTTTATCTCCCATTGCATGGGGAACATGAAAATTTTCTCTTTCACCATGCTTTAGCCTTGTTATACAGTGAAATTAATACCTGCTAAAACTTTCAAGGAAGGAAGGAAGGAAGGAAGGAAGGAAGGAAGGAAGGAAGGAAGGAAGGAAGGAAGGAAGCCCAGTTCTTTCTCTTACTTGGGCCCACTATCCTCTTGCTTTCTCACTTGCTTTATTCCAAGGCCCTTCCAAACATCTGCCATGCTAACAGGCATCTTTGCTTTGTCTGAAACACCCTACTAGAATGTAGGAACCATAAAAGGTGGACAGGTTTATCCACATGATGGATCACCAGTTCCTAGAACATCCCTGGTACATAAGATCTTTCTGTAAATTGGGTGTGCATGTGTATGTGAGACAAAGAGAGATGAAATAGAGTCAGGCAGGTAGGCAGACAGACAGACAGAGAGAAGAAAGGGAGGTCATATAAGGTGGAACTGAGTTGTGTTTCCTGTCTTGATGAGGATGGTTTGCCACAAGCTACTGAGACTTCAGGAAAGGTACAGGCAGCAGCACGTCCACATGGCCAGATATTTAAATTTGAAAAAGTGAAAGGCTTAGACTATGATAGCTGAAAATGTTTTTTTCTTCCTTCCGTTCCAACTCCCCATTCATTGCATAGCATGTAGTGGCTTTGTATTGCATCAATTAAGCCAGACTGAACTGTTTCCCAGAATTTTCTTCCATGTCCAATTCTAGATTAATGCTAGCACCAAGAGACATTACGGGGGCAAAGTGTAAGGCTGTTTTGAAGCTCTGAAGGTTAGACCCAGTGGCCAGGCACTATGGCAGCTCCCACACAGTGCCACTTATCTGAATACTCCCTTAGGTGGCACTGGATAGCACTCAGACCTGCAGACCTATCAGCTCCCACAAGATCGCACTCCCAGCACAGTAGCAATAGGACTAAACCCTGAGGGGGAGGTAGCTCAGTGGTAGTTTGCCTAACATGCGCAAAGCTCTAAGTTCCATTACTAGTACTTGACAAGGGAGAGAAGGGGAATGTATGGGAGCTGAGGGAAAAAAAGAGGAAGAGAAGGGGGGACAGAAAGAAGACAAGAAATTCTCAAGACAAAAACTACACCACTAGATGTGTGTTGACAACTCATGTGCCTAATCCTAACTACTCAGGAGGTTGAGATCTGAAGATCAGAGTTAGAAGCCAGCCTGAGAAGAAAAGCCCAATAAACTTATCTCCAATTAACCAGCAAAAAGTCATCAGTGGAAGTGTGGCTCAAATGGTAGAATGTTATCCTTGATCAAAAAAGCTGAGTGGGGCTGGGAGTTTGGCCTAGTGGTAGAGTGCTTGTCTAGCATGCACCAAAACCCGGGTTCAATTCCTTGGTACCACATACCTAGAAAAAGCCGGAAGTGGTGCTGAGGCTCAAGTGGTAGAGTTCTAGCCTTCAGAAAAATCCAAGGACAGTGCTCAGGCCCTGAGCTTAAGCCCAGGACTGGCAAAAAAAAGAAAAAAAAGAAAAAGAAAAAAAAGCTGAGTGAAAGGGCCTGAGTTAAAGACCTAGTACCAACACACGCACACGCACACACACCCTACACCATCATCCTTAACTTTGCCCAAAATGAATTCTGAACTCTGCCACAATGGAAATTTGTAGTTTATGAGTTGTATATCATGCCTAAGCTATTTGAGGAAGCTCTGATCATGACATATACAATTTAATATTCTAAATTACACTTTTTGCGCTGGAAGAATTTTGTTGTTGTTGCCAGTCCTGAAGCTTGAACTCAGGGCCTGGGCACTGTCCTTGGAGACTTTTTCCTCAAGGCTAGTGCTCTGCCACTTGAGCCACAGCACTACTTCTGGCTTTTTCTGAGTATGTGGTACACAGGGGGCTCGGTGCATGCTAGGAAATCACTCTACAATTAGGTAGGCTATTCTCCTGGCCCACCTGTGAAAGAATGTTTAAGTATACATTAAAATAAAAATAAGAGATCCATGCATTTGGTGCCTCATACCTGTAATCCTACCTACTCAGGAGATTGAGGCCTAAGTATCATGTTTCAAAGCCAGCCCAGGCAGGGGAGTCCATGAGACTTTTGTATCCAATTAACTATCAAAAAATAAGAAATGAAAAAAAACCAGAAATGTAACTATGACTCAAAGTAGTGGAGTACTAGCCTTGAGCATGAAAACTGAAGGGACAGCACCTAGGCCCTAAGTTCGTGCCCCAAGATTAGCACAAAAAATAAAATAAGATGAAATAATAAAAATAAAGAGTTTTTAGGTGGACGCAGTACCTCATGCCTATAATCTTAGCTACTCAGGAGGCTGAGACCTGAGGATCAAGGCTCAAACCTAGCCCGAGCACTAAAAGACCCATGAGAATCTTTTCTCAAATTAACCTCCAGAAAACAGGAAGTGGGGATTAGATAAGGGTAGGTCGGTAGCCTTGAGCTGAAGATCTCAGGGACAGTGCCCAGGCTGTTCAAGCACCATGGCTCACTCCCAAAAAAAGATTTTTTTACTGGAGCTGGGAGCACAGCCTACTGGTAGAGTGCTTGCCTAGTCTTCACAAAGCCCTGGGTTCGATCCTCGTTTCCTCATACACAGGAAAAGCCAAAAGTGGTGGGGTGGCTCAAGTGGTAGAGATCTAGCCTTGAGGAAAGCCCGAGGATAGTGCTCAGACCCTGAGTTCAAGCCCCAGGACTGGTAAAAAAAAGAAAGAAAGATTTTTACTGATATTCTTGTTTTTCTCCTAGTGAGGCTCAAATTCAGGTCCTCATATAGGCTAAGGATAGCACTCTACCAATGAACAGCCTCTCTACTGATATTCTTAAATTGCACAGGTTGTATTTAATCTGGTATAAAATTCCATGACTTTATGATATTCCATTTTTATATAAAAAATAAGAAAGTGAGCCAGGAGTTTGGACTAGTGGTAGAGTGCTTGCCTGGCATATATGAATACCCAGGTTCAATTCCTCGGTACCAAGTGCATAGAAAAAGCTGGAAGTGGTGCTGTGGGCTCAAGTGGTAGAGTGCTAGCCTTGAGGAAAGCACAAGAACAGTGCTCAGGCCCTGAGTTCAAGCCCTAGGACTGTCGAAAGAAAGAAAGAAAGAAAGAAAGAAAGAAAGAAAGAAAGAAAGAAAGAAAGAAAGAAAGAAAGAAAGAAAGAAAGGAAAGAAAGCAAGCAAGCTGCTAAGTATACAGTGGCATTCCATTGCCTAGCAGATGTAACCCAAATTCAGAGATGTTAAAATGGGGATGAGGGATTTCAGAATCAGTGAAATATGAAATAGTTCATAGAGATGTCTTAGGCTAAAAAACATTGTTTGAGAAATGAGGAAATTATAGCTTTGAAAAGACAAACCATCTACTTAAGGGAACAAGCCCAGGCCGGGAGTTTGGCCTAGTGGTTAAAGTGCTTGCCTAGCATGCATGAAGACCCGGGTTCGATTCCTCGGTACCACATACATAGAAAAAAGCTGGAAGTGGTGCTGAGGCTCAAGTGGTAGAGCTCTAGCCTTGAGAAAGTCCAAGGACAATGCTCAAGCCCTGAGCTCAAGCCCAGGACTGGCAAAAAAAATAAAAAATAAAAATAAAAAAATAAATAAAAATGGAATCAATTGAGGCCGGGAGTTTGGCCTAGTGGTAGAGTGTTTGCCTAGCATGTATGAAGACCTGGGTTCGATTCCTCAGTACCACATACATAGAAAAAGCTGTAAGTGGTGCTGTGGCTCAAGTGGTTGAGCTCTAGCCTTCAGAAAGTCCAAGGACACTGCTCAGGCTCTGAGTTCAAGCCCCCAAGCTGGCAAAAAAAATGGAATCAACTATGTTATCTCTCATCACTTCTACTGTCCCTTGGTTATCTCATATTGTTACACTATCTCACTTTGTTACCTGATATATTGGATATATTTGTATTTGGTTATCTGAAATTGGATAGGGAAAGGGGGAAAACAAGATGAGAGGTGGGGGAGGGAGGAAGGGAAATGGGGACCAAGACATGTGAAAGGGTATCAATGTATGGGAATTAATGCACCATTTATCTGGCAAATATCATGTAACCCTTCTATTAATTACAATAAAAATATATTTTAAAAAAAGCAAAAAAAAATGGAATCAACTACCCCCGGCTTAGATCAGAGCTCATATTGATTAGAGAATCTCATACATCAGAGAGAATCATAAGGGTTAATTTTTTAAATTCCTCTCAAACTCTGAGAATACAATGTGCTAAAATTCATTATCATCCTCAGATAGATCCAAAACACAGGCCAGAGTGACACATAAGCTAAAAAGCCCCCATATCAAGCACTGGTTTCTATTACAAGCTGGTATACTCATCGGCATTTTAGGTTCTTCTTAAATGTTGGATGGGTCTAACTAGTCAATAACAATCTCAATGACTTGAGAACTTACTTCATCTCTCTGCTTCTTTGTTCACTTCTCAAGTGCATGGTGACTGCTAAATGAGATATGTGTGACCAAGTACAAAAGCCAGTGGTGCCTCAATCAATTTCAATTTCCTTCATCTCTTAATCGTTAGTCATTTCAATGCCAATTTCGTAAGGTATTAGAAAAACCAACCTTCCTATAAAATCTAATGCTGTTTAGCGTGGTAGACCTGTGGTTATTTAGATTTATAATTAGGTTCATTAAACTGGAAACCTTATTTCGTCATTTGCATTAGCTGTATTTCATTGGTTTGATATCCACATGTGGCTAGTGGTTGATATGCTAGACAACACACACATAGAATAGTTCCACCATCAGAACTGTCATCATAGAAATGCTGCACCATACTAACCAGAGTATAACACTGTCCAGTCTTTTTTTTAAACTCAAGTGAATTTGTCCCAAGCTTCTACATTAAACGTCACTTGACTAATGTATTTGTGCTCCCTCCTGTGGCTAGAAGTGGGAACTAGTCTACATTTACAGAATCAGAACTTTTATAAAAGGTATACTTTAGCAATCTTTAACAATCTGACCTCGAGAAAGAAAACACAATTTAATATATGCATGTTGAATGCTCTAAGGGCCTACTAAGGAAATATTTCAAGGTTTGATATTGTAGTCATATTATAGCTAAATCTTTTTTTCTATACTACTTATGTTAAAAAGATTTTTTAAAAACCACGTTTAAACAAAGGACGTAGGTTATATGTGGAGAAAGAAGGATTATTCGACAGTGGCCAAGGCGCTCTCTTGGTGGTATCTGGCCACAAACAAGCTGTAACTTGAGGCTTTCCCTGTTGGGAGGAACAGGGCTAAACTAAAATTCTACTTCCTGCTGGATGAAGGGGACTTCTGTTTCTGGGTACCAGCCACCTGGACTGCCCCTGGCACTCCCTCTCATAGGCAGCATTTAACCTCCGCCGCCTCAGTGTCTGAACCCAAAACAGTTAAAGTCCCACCTCTCCAGCATCCAAGGCTGTTCTTGCACTTGCGCAGTAAAAATGGAGTGCGGTGGTGGCAGGGGAGAAGGGGGTGGAGCTTCCCTAGGAAGGAGCTGCGACTGTTCTCAGGGATGCTGGGAGAATGGGCCGCTGCTGACTTCTCTGCATGGGGTTTCAGCTTCACCAAACATCTCTTGATGCCCAGGAGCAGAGAATGGAATCATCAACATAAAGCTTTTTCTAAAGATATCGAAATATTATTTCATACACATACACAAACACACACGTACACAGAAAAATCGGAAATACAAAGAAACCATCATAATCCTGTCACCCAAAGAGAATCACTTAACCAAATGTAATATCGTTTTACACTTAGTGATTGGACACACACACACACACACACACACACACACACACACACATTCGTATCGCTTCAAGATTTGAAGTAAATCAATGCACTGAAAGTCAAACACACAGGCCTCCAGGGGGGTCTGGCCTTGGGATCAGGTGCAGCTTCCTGGACCCTCCCCCACACAGAGCATGCTCAGTGCCACAGTTGGTTTAAACCTGATGCCCACCCCCCCCCCCAGATTGAGCAGCTACGTGTGTACTATACTCAGTACATTGTCTCTGTCTGGGAAAAAGTGCCAAGTCACATCCCGCCTGGTACAGCTGCAATTCATCAATCAGGGGTTTCACAACGAATGTTTTTGGAAACCAGGTACAAGCTGAACCGCTAAACATTCCAAATTTATCTGAGCTCAGTACATTCCAGGGAGTGGATACAGTGTTGCTTTTTTTTTTAGCTTTACTGAGCTGTAATTCACATACTACACAATTCACCCATTTAAAGTGTACCAGTGACTAGTTTTTAGTATATTTACAATCTAATTTTAGAACCATTTCATTCCCCCTAAAAAGAACCTGAACAAACCAGCAACAGTCACTGCTATTCTCTCTAAAACCTCCCAGCCCTAGGCAATCACTATTTTGTGTCTATAGATTTGCCTATTCTGGCTATTTCTTGTATCTGGCTTCTTTAACTGTAATGTAGTGTAGCGTGTGTATGTGTGCTTGTTTGTGCACATGTATGTGTGTGTGTGTGTGTGTGTGTGTGTGTGTGTGTTCTGGCACTAAGATTTGAATCTGCATGTATGCTGTATTTTAGCTTTTCTTTTTTCTTCTTTGTCGGTCATAGGGCTTGAACTCTGGGCCTGGGCACTGTCCCTGAGCTCTTCAGCTCAAGGCTACCACCCTAACCCTAAGCCTCAGGGCCACTTCCAGTTTTCTAGTGGTTAATCAGAGATAAGAGTCTTACGGAGTTTAGTGCCTGGGCTAGCTTTGAACTGTGATCCTCAGATCTCAGCCTCCTGAGTAGCTAGGATTACAGGTGTGAGCCACGGGGCTTTTCTGCTCCAGGTTGATGCTGTACATACTTGGGCCACAAATCTGCTACTAGATTTTTGCTGCTTAACTGGAGGTAAGAGTCAGGGACTTTGACATTCTGGCTGTCTCCAAACTTCCATCCTCAGATCTCAGCCTCCAGAGTAGCTAGGATTGCATGTGTACCTGGTACACTGGTACCTGACTTAGTGTAAATTATTCATGATGAAATGGATCTTGATAATTTATTTTTATTGCAAAGTAACACTGCATTGTATGATATGCTTCATTTTATTTCTGTTTGTTTTTTTTACCAGTCCTGGGATCTGAATTCAGTGCCTAAGCACTGTCCTTGGGCTTTCTTAAGGGTAGTGCTCTACTACTTGAGCCGTAGCACTACTTCTGGCTTTTTCTGTGTATGTGGTACCAAGGAAACAAACCCAGGACTCCGTGCATACTAGGCAAGCACTCTAGCACTAGGTTATACTCCTGGCTCATTTTATTTCTGTATTAATTGATGAACACCTGGATAGCTTATAAGTCTTAGCTCTTGTGAACACTGCTACTGTATGCATTTACATATGACTTTTTTCTGTGAACTTTTTATGTTTTCATTTCTCATGGGAGAATTCTACCAAGGAGTAGAAATGTAGATTTATAAAATAATTCCAAATCTGAACTTTTTGAGGAACTGATAAGCTGTTTTCCAAATTTTCCACCACCACTGCACATTCCCACAACAGTGTGTGAGGGTTCTTTGTTCCTCCTTATCCTCACTAATACTTTTTAGTCTTTTAGTTTTTATTTTGAGATAGGGTTTATATGCCCTGCCGGTTCCTCCCAAACGTTAGGATTGCAACTATGTTCTACCATAACCAGCCTATTGTCTTTTTTATTACAGCTATTCCTCTGTATGTGAAGATGCTTCTCAATGTAGTTAGATTTGTATTTTCCTCTTTTTTGTGTGCTGGTCCTGATACTGGAACTCAGGGCCTTAGCACTATCCTTGAGCTTCTTTTGCTCAAGGCTAGTGCACTACCACTTGAGCCACAGTACACTTCTGGCTAGAAGTTCTGTTAGAGTTAATAGTCTCACAGACTTTCCTACCTGAGCTAGCTTTGAACTGCAATGCTCAGATCTCAGCCTTCTGAATATCTAGGGTTACAGGCATGAGCCACTAGCACTGGTTTGTATTTTCCTCTTCATATCCTTGTTGGCTATTTGCACACCTCTATTGCAAAATTGTTTATTCAGGTCCTTTCCCCATATTCATAATGAATTATGTCCATATATTGCTGAGTCTATCTTCTTTTCACCATTTTAGTTTGATGTGGTCTTTTCTGTTTTGTTAAATATACAATGGAGGGGCCAGGAGTTTGGCCTAGTGGTAGAGTGCTTGCCTTGCATGCACAAAGAACCTGGGTTCAATTCCTCAGTACCACATATATAGAAAAAAATCCAGAAGTGGTGCTGAGGCTCAAGTGGTAGAGCTCTAGCCTTGAGAAATTCCAAGGACAGTGCTCAGGCCCTGAGCTCAAGCCCAGGACTGGCAAATATATATATATATATATATATATATGAAAACTTTCCATTTCAATAATTACAGACCATCAATTTTTTTCTGATATAACAATTTAACAAATATTTATCAACAATTATAGGACACAAGATGTATGTATAATGAAATGAATCATATATATATATATATCCCCTATAATAAAGAGTTTTAAAGCCTAGTGCTGGTGGCTCACGCCTGTGCGTCTACCTACTTAGGCAAATGAGATATAAGCATCAAGTTTCAAGCTAGCTCAGGTAGAAAACTATGTGAAACTATTTCCAACTAACCATCAAAAAACTGGAAGTGGAGCTGTAGCTCACACCAGCCATAATCAGAAATAGCCAAATAAGAGTCTGTAGTCCAAAGCCAGACTCTGGTAGCTCACACTTATAAGCACAGCTACTCATGAGGCTGAGAAACCAGGATTGTAGTTAAAATCCAGCCATGGCAGGAAAGTCCATGAGATTCTTATCTCTAGTTAACTACCAAAAAGCTAGAAATGGAGCTGTAACTCAAGAGGTACAATGCTAGCCTTGAGCAAAAAGAGCTCAGGCCCTGAGTTTAAACCCCACGCTTAAGTGCACATAAGCACCTGCACATGCGCCCTCGCGCACGCGCACGCGCACACACGCGCGCACACACACACACACACACACACACACACACACAGAAAATCAAGAAAATGAGGTCCTAGGTTCAACTCCAGTAAGCACATACATGCTTTCGACCTGGGGGGGGGGAATCAATAAACTGTATTCCAGTCTAGAAAAAATTGTTCTAAGCAAAGAGAATATCATAAGAAACTTTTGAACAGAGTAAAATGATTTGTTATGTTTTAAAACAATTAGTACAATTGTTGGGTTGAGAGTAGATTGTAGATATGAAAATAATGAGGAGGATGGTCTAAACATTCCTCTCAGCTGGACTAAACTTCAACGAGTTTCATTATAAATACAGTCTCCTCCCTTTCTTAGAGTATTCACTTAAGAGAACTTATAATTATGAAAGCATTTTCTGCATTTGGGATGTAAACCTTCTCCCAGACTCTTGCCAATTTTACAACATAGGAATGTCTTTTTCAAGGACTCTGGAACTGTAATCAGTTATTCCTACTTCCCAGTACATGGAAACGTATAAGTCTAACATCCATAAGCCCCAATTAGCAAATACAGCCTAATCATATTAACAACCCTAATGTGCACCTCTATAAATGTCCTGCTTGCTTACTCAACGCTTAAAACACCTTAAATTCTCAAATTTTTTAAAAATTTATCTTGAGGGCCGGGAGTTTGGCCTAGTGGTAGAGTGCTTGCCTAGCATGCACGAGGACCTGGATTCAATTCCTCGGTACCACATACATAGAAAAAAAGTCGGAAATGGTGCTGAGGCTCAAGTGGTAGAGCTCTAGCCTTGAGAAAGTCCAAGGGTAGTGCTTAGGCCCTGAGCTCAAGCCCAGGACTGGCAAAAAATTATCTTGAATTCTTGCACAACTAAAGGAAAACTCTTAAATCTTCACAACTTTAAAATCAGCAATTTTTCTTTGTGTTCCTATGTAGCATTCAACTTATTCTTTCACTCCCCCTCTCCCTCTCTGCTACTGGGGTTTGAACTCAGGGCTCTACTCTTAGCCATAGATAAATAGCTTGCAGCTATGTCAATTTCCTGGGCATTATTCTTGGTTGATGAAAGTCAAATTACAACCCAAAGCAAGCCTTTATCCAATAGCCAAGCCATTCAAGGTGCTTCTTTCTACTCAGGCCTATCTGCATGGACATTCCATTTTGGAGCTCCCTGTAAAAATAACTGATGCTTTTCTTTTATCTGCATGTCTCTATACTTTTGCTTCCCTCATTCTTTTAGTTTTTATGAGATCACCACTCAAATAATTTTCTGCATATATTTTAAATAACAATTTAACAAATAAATAGCTATACTCCAAATATAAGATAGAGACTTTTTTTAATGCTACAAAATCTGGATGTGGTGGCCTATAATTCTAGCACTTGAGAGGCTAAGACAAGAGCATCAGCCTGGGCTACATAGTGGCACCCTGCATTTAAAAAGAGGGCATAGATGTGCACTGGTGTTTCCCGCCTATAATCCTAGCTACTCAAGAGGCTGATATCTGAGGATCAGATCAAAGCTAGCCTAGGCAGGAAAGCCCCCCAAAATGCCAGAAGTGGAGCTGTGGCTCAAAAGTTAGAGTGCTAGCCATGAGCCAAAAAAAGAGCTCAGTGGCAGCACCCAGGCCCCGAGTTCAAGCCCCAGGACAGCAATTAAAAGGGGGGAGGTGGATGGAGTCATGGCTCAAGGGGTAGAACTCCTGCCTAGTAAATATGTATAAGGCCTAATAAGGTCCTGGGTTCAAATCGCAGTACCAGCATACACAAAACAGACTATAGATATGAAGAATGAGCTAAAGCTTATCTGTAGGTGCAGGCATTTGTCTAGACAAGGATACCTTAAGCTGAACAATATTGCTATTTGGGGATTATTTTTATTGCTGTTGTTGGAGGCTATCCTATAGGTTAAAAGATGTTTAGTATCCTCCCTGGCCTCTACCACAGGGTATCAGGTAACACCTCTCCTCTAGTTATAACAGGTAAAAATGTTGCCAGATATTGCCAAATCTTCTGTAGGGGACAGAATTGCCCCTGGTTTTGAGAACCACTTAGCTATACCTTACACAATTAGTTTTCATGTTTGTATAGTACAGGCTATGAATAATCTATAACTTATGCAACTAATACTGTATAATTGGATATTCCAATTGTGTGCATTTTTATTATTTTCTATAAATCATAACTTTTAGAAAATGTATCACCTCCTTAATATAAATAACTATATCATGCTAGACTTTTTTAACTATAAAAGATATACATGTAAAAAATTTCCCAGCATGAACTCCAGGATAGAGACACGATTTATACTTTTTTTTTTTTTGCCAGTCCTGCGCTTGAGCTCAGGGCCTGAGCACTGTTCTTGGACTTTCTCAAGGCTAGAGCTCTACCCCTTGAGCCTCAGCACCACTTCTGGCTTTTTTTCTATGTATGAGGTACTGGAGTAATTGAACCCGGGGTGTTCGTGCATGCAAGGCAAGCACTCTACCACTAGGCCAAACTCGCTGCCCCACGAGAGATTTATTCTTGTGGTTGTTGTTTTCAATGTACTATATGAAGTTATTTCTTGACTCCTTTTTCTTTTTCTCTTTTCTTTCCCTTATGGTTTATTCTCTGTCGTTGCTGTACCTGACTTTGGTACCTACTGTATTGTATTTATTTGAATCAGGGAAGGGAAGGGAAAAGCAAGGTGATGAGACAAAGGACAAAGGATGAACCAGTGTAACAGCGATATTCAAAAGATAAAATGTTGAAAATGAACTGTACAACTTGGGAGGAAAGGAAAGTGGGAGTAAAGCATGGGAAGGGGTAACAATGTTTAAGAAATAATGTAGGGCAGGGAGTTTGGCCTAGTGGTAGAGTGCTTGCCTAGCATACACAAAGACCAGACTGGCAAATAAATAAATAACTACCTATTAAAATGAAAAAGTAATGTACTCACTACCTAATGAATTTAGCTGTAACCCCTCTATACATCACTATGATAATAAAGTTTTAAAACATTTCCATCATTTTGGGTGATAAGTTTCTATCTTTTCATCCAGCCCCCTAGAAATACACTATGGAATGTCAATTTAATTTTTTTTTGCTAGTCCTAATGCTTGAAAACTCAGATCCTGGGTGCTATCCCTTAGCTTATTTCGCTCAAAGACAGCATTCTACCATTTGAACAACAATTCCACTTCCGACTTTCTGGGGTTAGTTTATTGGAAATAAGTGTCTCATGGACTTTCCTCCCCTGACTGTCTTGGTGCCAGGATCCTCAGATCATGACCTCTTGTGTAGCTAGGGTTATAGGCATGAACCACCACTACCTGGTCTAAATTTTTATATTTATGTGAGGGAAAAGTGAGAAAAATCCCTTTTTTGTGCATTTTTCTTATTACATGTGATAAATTAGCCTGTTTGGCACACATTTCATCTGGAGTTCTTCTAGAGACATTTGTCAAACCACCAGTGTAAGCCATTGGTGTAATTAAATTAGAGGGTCATGACTCGCATTGTTTAAAAATTGAAATAGATATAATAGATCAGAGCAGAGCATGTTATACACAGAGCAAAGAGAGGACCTACTTGGTAGGAAATTTATTTCAGTATCAGCTAGCTAGCTAGCTAGATGTAAAATGTATGTGTTACTGCAAGTTGCAGCCAAGAAATATTTAAAAGCCATTGCTGTAAGCAATCTAAATATATAGTTATACATTCCTTTCTATAAAGGGAATGGAGTGGTACATAGCACAAGTCTGTTCTTTCTTGATTAAAATAGAACAATTAATATAACAGCAAAAATAACTAGAGTTAACAGTCACTCCCCAGAAAAGTAACATTAGTTCCTATACTGTACTAAATAGTATTTAATGTAGATTTAAGGTCAGGGCTCATTATTTCATTGTCCTGACTCTTTAGGGATTAAATGTTTCCATTAGAACAAATCACAATGTTTTTATATATGCATAACTCAACAGAATATTAAGAAATTGGATGCTGGTGGCTACTCAGCAAGCTGAAAGTTAAGGATCACAGGCAGGAAAGTCCATAAGACTCTTATCTAAAAAACTACTCAAAAAGCCAGAAATGGAGCTATAGTTCAAGTGGTAGAGCACTAGCCATGGGCAAAACAGCTTAGGGTCAGCACCCAGGCTCTGGGTTCAAGCTTAGTACTAACACAAAAAAAGATTAGGCACTAAGGTGGTCTACGTGGATGTGTGTGTGTGTGTGTGTGTGTGTGTGCGCGCGCGCGCGCAATGGTGTGTATCTGCCTATAACAGGACTTGAACTCAGGGCCTCGTGCTTTTGTTTGGCTTTTTTGCTCAAGGCTGGAGCTCTACCATTTTGTGCTTTTCACTGGTTAACTGGAGACAAGAGTCTCATGTAGTTTTCTGCCTGGGCAGGCTTTGAACCACGATCCTCACCTCTCAGCCACTGAGTGACTAGGGTTACAGGGGTAAGCCACCACTGGCACTAGCTAAGAGCACATTTTTAGGATTCTTTTGTGTGGGGAGGGTTATGGGGCTTGAACTCTGGGCCTGGGCACTGTCCCTGAGCTCTACAGCTCAAGGCTAACCCTGTACCACTTGAGCTACAGTGCCACTTCCTGTTTTCCGGTGGTTAATTGGAGATAAGTGTCTCACATACTTTAGTGCCTGGGCAAGCTTTGAATGGCTATTTCAGAGCTCAGCCTCCTGAAGAAGCTAGGATTACAGGTGTGAGCCACCATTGCCCCACACATTTTTAGCATTCTTATGTACATATCTTCTCCAACTACACTGGTGCTGTTCCCTACGCAGAAATCTGTGGTTGAATTCAAGACTTGGAAAGGGAAGAGACTAAGGCTAGGCAAATAGCAGAGCTCTTTGGTAGTAAGCAATAAATGGTATTAGGGAAGGAAAATCGTGAATCTCTGGAACCCACAGACCCAAAGGAGCTTTAGCAGAGAGCAGGAAGCAATGGTTCACATTGCCCTGAATGCATTCATATTCTAGAAAGGGTGTGGACTGCTTGGGTCAAGTGCTTACCTTTTGGCTGGTACAGAGCAGGACATCCTGATGGACAGTCTTCTCAAACTGTAACTGGGTGGAGAAGAGTAGTTCACCCAAAAGAAATATAGCACACTGTTTCCTGGAGAAATAGGATAGTGTCCAACAGTGACAACGAACTTTAACTACAGTGAACTTTAGAAGAGTTCGTTAACTAAATAAGAATGTACTGGAGCAACTGTGGTTCATGTCTGGAATTCTAGCAATTCTGGAGGTAGAGGTAGGGGAATTCTCAGTTCAAGGCCAGCTGGGACAAAGTTATCTAGACCCTATCTCAAAAACAAAGTAGAAATGTCAGGGCTGTGGGTGTAGCTTAAGTGGAAGAGCCTTTGCACAGCAATCTTCAGGACTTGAGTTTCTTCCTGAAGACTACCAACCAACAAACAAAATAAATGCATTGGGACTGTGGGTTAAGCTTTATTTAGTGGTAGAAGATTTGTCTACATTGTTCAAATCTGTGGGTACAATTCCCAGCACTGAAAACAAAGAATTACTGTAGAGGCTGTGCATAGGTTAGACAGTTCAGAGCAGTAGTTTTTAAAGGTTGAATAGTTTAAAACAAGAGAAATGAGTTTTACTGATCTATTGTACATAAAAACAAAAATGATTCACTACATATTTAAAAATTGCTGAGATTTAAAAAGTTTTGTTTACAAAAATGTATCTGATAATAGATGTTAATTTGCTTTAATCATTCCACAATAAAGCACTTATTGAAATATCATATTTTTAATCTAGCATGCAATTATTACTTGTGATTTAAAAAGTAAAACTAGAAGAATATTTTACACGTAATGCCTTCTAATCACTGCTTATAGGTTCAGACAAGCCCAGAAGTGTCTTTAGAAGTGTCCTTTTTATTTGCCAGTGCTGGAACTTGAACTCAGGGCCATTGTCCTTGAGCACTTTTGCGCAAGACTAGCACTATGCTACTTGAGCTACAGCACTGCATCTCGCTTTTTTCCCCTGTCTGTGGTAACGAGGAATTGAACCCAGAGCTTTGTGCATGCCCAGTAAGCATGCACTCTACCACTAGGCCATGCTCCCGGCCCCCAGAAGTTTCTTATTCATTATTTTTCATTTGACAAATGCTTATTTACTATGCCCCAGTGAGTCAAAATCTAAGCCCCAGTGAGTCTGGTTTAGGTCATTTCCTTTATTCATTGTCACCAATGTGAAGGGCTTGTTGCTTAACATTAACAGTACAAGGGAGAAAGTCTTTGCTTGGCTCTATAGAATCCAGAGGGACATCCAACAATAGTTAAATATTAATGCTTGTATAAATATGAATCACTTCACTTTACCTAATAAAATAAAAAGTGAAAAGTATAAATTCAAACAACCACAGTGTGTTTCCTATTATAAGAATCTTCTTTCAACTCCCTCTTGCACTGATTCATTAAATAGTATTCAATCTATCACACTAATGCAACTCTTCTCATTTATATTATTCTGCACCATTTCTTTATTTTTTTCTAAAATGTATGGCATTTTTTTGTTTACAAAGATATTATGTAGGAGCCAGGAGTTTGGCCTAGTGGTAGAGTGCTTGCCTCGCATGCACGAAGACCTGGGTTTGATTTCTTGGTACCACATACATAGAAAAAAGCTGGAATTAGTGCTGTGGCTCAAGTGGTAGAGCTCTACCTTTGACAAAAGTCCAAGGAAAGTGCTCAGGCCCTGAGTTCAAGCCCCACAACTGGCAAAAAAATATGTATCCATGGAGAACATTTTAAAATATGAAAATATTAAGATAAACCAGTACCGGCAATGGCTATTAATATTTTAACATTTTTATCTACTCGTAATGATTTGGATGAAAACAGTTGAGACCGAAATCAAATTAACACTCATTATATTTTTGTTTGTTGATTAATTTGTAGATTTTCCTGCATAGGAGGATTGTTTTTCAAAGGAGTAAAACAGATAAAGATGAAACAATAGGATCTCTATATATCTTGTTCATCCAAATATCTCTAGTTCTGAGAACACTGGCCCAGCACTTGGTAGGTACTTCAAAAAAAATTTTTTTTGCATAGCTAACATATTTACCCCAGAGCTGGAGTAAAGTGATTACTAACAAACACTCTGCAGCTGTGTCCCAGTATTAGGCTTCTCACCCACTCTTTTTAGTAAACACTTTGTTGTGAACAGGATATGGACAGTTTTTGGTGGTACTGAGAGTGTGAACTCAGGGTCCTGTGCTTGTTAGGCAAGTGCTTTAACACTGAGTCATACTGCCCAAAGACTGAATTGAAACTGTAATTCCAAGGCCTCCCTACCTATGTGACCTTAGCAAGAAACTTAAAATCACTCTGCCTTAGCTTCCACATCTGTTAAACACTGCTCCAGCTGTTGAGGATGTAACAAAACAAAGATTTCACTGTGGAATTTAGTCTTATATAAAGGAAGCCTATGCTCAAAACATTTGTCAAGTGGTGGTTGTGTGCTATGAACAAAAATAAATAAATTCAAAAAAAATAAATAAATAAATTCAAGGGATAGAAAACTATTAACCTGTGGAGGCAGATGAGGATATGCTGCTATTTTATAAAGAGTAGTTAGGAAGGGCCGGGAGTTTGACCTAGTGGTAGAGGGCGCTAGCCTTGAGCAAAAAGTGCCTCGGCCCTAAGTTCAAGCCCCAGGACTGGCAAAAAAAAAAAGAGGTAAGAACAGCTAAAGGTTTAAAACATATCCTAATGTTTTTCAAACTTCAGGTTGTGATTAAATACAATGATGAAATACATTGAAGAGATTAATCTACACTTAAAAATGAAATAAAATACCAGAATGCAGCAAGGCATAAAGGTCAGCACTTGTTTTGCTTAACTTGCTTCAGCTTATATACCTGTCTACTAGTTTGCAAAACAGAGAAACTTGCAGAAAGTGGTGGTTAATGCTATGGCAACTATGCGGTAATGGGGTAAGCAATCTTGGGGAAAGGTACCTTTAAAAAAGCCTATTTTTTTCTCACTCTCCCTCTGCCTTACCTCTCTTTCTCAGGGTCTTGTGTTTGGTGGACCCCCTTCAGAAGGCCTCACTTAACTAAGATAATCCATGCCTTCTGTGTGCACTGATTTTACCTAACTCAATTAATACAGGAGAAACAAGGAGACAAACAGAAAGAGTGCCAAAAACAAAGACTAAACATACAGCTAGGAGTTTGGGAAGACAAGCAAAACAAAACTAAATCAAAAGCTAATCAGTTCAAAAGAGAAAAATGATATTATATTTTTATGCCAAAAGCACCTTATGGGAAGTGCATGAAAATGGGTGCCAGTCTCAGAAACTTCTAAAATATCTGTGGGTACTGTCTACTCTGATCCTCAATGAGCTACAATATAAAATATTAATATTAATAAATATATTAAAGTCATGTTGTCTGGGAAGATTTTTTTTCCTTTTCTCTTTCTCTTGCTACAGAGCTGAGAACTGAACTCAGGGCCTTACACTTGCCAAGCAAACATTCTTCTACTGGGCTAAATCCCCAACCCCTAGGAAGATTTTTTTTCCCTCAAGTGTTTTATACATTTGATACATTTTCGAAATTATACTTCTCAAAAGTAAGTAAGTTACATTAAAGGGAGACAGAAAATTATTTACCAAGCCTCTTCTTGCTGAGCATATAAAGTTCTCATTGAAGCAAAACTATACAAAGAGAATTGTTCTACTACAGCACTAAACCAATAGTAGTCCTTTGGTTACGCGTTACCCACCGCGTGTTTTTGTGTGGGCTTTGAGGAGAGCATGATTTTTTTTTTTAATTTTCAAGTGGCTGGAAAAAAAATAGAAAAATTATTTTGTGACCCGTACAAAGTATATGAAGTTCAAATTTCGGTGTGTATAGCTTTACTGGACAATGGCTAGGTTGTCCCTCCCCCCAACAACCAAACGTATTTACTATCAGGCTCCTTTTAGACAATGTTTACCTATCAGGATTCTCTAACAGGAGGGAGCTAATTGGGACACCTTTCTAACTTAACTCTCTTTCCTTCTCCAAGCTATCGCCTGGCCATTAGTCACTAACAAGATTCCTGGACCTGACATGGAGAGAGGACATTGTAATAACGAATTGTACCTTATAGAAAACCAGAGACACTAAGACAGTGAATTTCTATATAAGGGAATATGACTGGTTCTGCCACGACTGGAGTCCTTGGATTTGTTTTCTCGGTCAGAGAAGCGGGCATCACATCGGCTTCCGCCCGATTGCATTTGAGCACGAACATACTTTTAGAAACCAATCAAGACAGTAAATGTTTCCGGGGGTGCACTTGCAAGGGGTGCCTCTCTTTGTGAATGCAGATTGCCATTCTCTCTGCTCATAGGCACGTGGGCCGCCTCCCCTCAGTTCTGGGCCTTTTCTTCTCTTCATTTCCCTTTTAGTCTCACAGCCCCGTTTCTCTTCACCCACACACACTCCAACAGCTTCTTGGTCAGTCCAGGTGTGGGGCTACCCACAGCTAGCCCAGCTTGGGGCGAGATCACCCAGGAACTGCCAGTAGGTGGAAAAACATAAAGAATGACTCAGCAGGGGTCTGGGCCCGGAACCGAGACAGAAATGCTTGAGCAGTAGCAAAATCCCCTAAAGCACCAGGGCCGAAACCCAACATTTGAAACACTCAAATATGGAAACAAAGGGAAATGGAATTGAAATCGACTTTAGGCTTTCTGACTCTGGAAGCCTCAGCTACCACAGGCTGCTAGTTTAGCCTAATACGGAGGCAGGCAGCTTCTCAAGATAGAAAACGCCCACGGTCTCTCCAAAAGATCCCCTGGGCCCCAAACCAACATCGCCTCCGCTCTGACCAGCCTCTGGATGGGAACCTTTTTTGGGGGGTGGGGGGAGGAACGTGAGGACA
Organism: Megascapheus bottae; assembly: GCF_031878675.1. NCBI lineage: Eukaryota > Metazoa > Chordata > Mammalia > Rodentia > Geomyidae > Megascapheus > Megascapheus bottae. Next base: position 5,279,924 of record NC_143547.1, on the reverse strand, counting down.
GAGAATTGTGCGTCGGTGATTTTCGGGGAGACTTGGTCATGACATGGAGAGAGGACAGTGTAATCTCTCGAAAACAGTCACCATTTTCCTCTCTCAGAGATTTTGCTTGGCTAAGCTGCAGCAGTTTCCCTGCCCCCTTCAACCCCCACCGCTGTTGCTGGGCTGCTTCGAGCAACCACGCCCCGTGGGCCCCAGGGCTGGCCGGCCTTGGGGCTCACGGCCCCCGCGCAGCCTGCACACAGCGAGTCTCCATCCGCCCCACCCCCGCGCGCCCCCATCCACCCCCGCGGCCAGCCCTGGGAGCGCCAGGCGAATCCTCGCGCCTGCGCCTTGCTAACTTCCGGCCGCGGACCGTCCCACCCATCCTTCCCAAACCCCGCCCCCAAGCCGTGCGTAAAGCCCGCCGGTTGCTTACGATTGGTGGAAACGGCTGAGTCGTTGACTCCCAGGCCCGCCTCTCCACCGCCTCTCATTTTTCCCAGGACGGCTGCGCCTGCGCTCAGCTGCCTGGGCGGGCTGAGGCGCGGGTTGAAAAGTCTCGTTCCAAGTTTGGAGAGAGAGGGAGAGAGAGGAGAGCGCCTTAGACCTCGGTACTCGCGACCGGGGAGGAGGCAACAGGGAAGGACGCAGCGTCTGGGGAGCACCCAGACGGGACAGAGCTCCGGCTTCCACAGCTGGGAGTGTGTGACGCTCCTGGGAAACGGAAGAACGCCAGTAATCGCGCTGCTCTCGGCTAGCGAAAACAGTCCGAGGCGGCAACGAGGGGCAAACAACACGACGCAAGATGGCGAGTAAAGAGAGTAAGAGGCCCATCCTGGTGGCGCGCGCCGGGGCTGTGGGGGGCAGCGGGCGCAGGAGGCCGCGGCACGCGCCGCTGAAAGGCGCGAATTGGCGTGAGGAGGAGGGGGCGGGGCTGGGCGCGAGGCTGGGCGCGCGCCTCGAGGGGCCTGCGCCGGACAGGGCCGCCTTGCAGTGGGCCCCGAGCACTTCCGGAGCCGGGCGCGGGGCCCAGGGTAGGCCCCCCTCCCCCCCACCCCTCCCTTCGGCAGCTTGGGTTCTCTCCAGCGCCCTCGGCCCCAGGGCGGAGGCGGTCACTGCTGAAAAAGGATCACGGCGGCTTTTTCCGCGCGCGCGTGCGCGCGCTCGTCATCCGCTTCGGGGTCGCGGCCCTTGTCCAGGAGCGGGGGGGCGGGGGGGGTGGGGTTCTGGATCCTGCCAGCCTATGGCTGCCGACGCTGGCGTCGTGCAAGCTGAGGCCTCTCCTGGTGGGGGGTGGGGGAGGGAATGGAGGAAGCAGACCTACGGATTTCAGCTGCACGTGGATTTGCCTTTTCCTAGTGGGTTGTGCAGCCCCTTTACGCACAGGTCGTCATTTTAGAACAGGTGCAGACGGCTCTAACAGGCCAAACAAATTTTCCATGTTAAGAAATAATCCCAATTCCTTTTACACAGGAGACAGTGATCCCAGAAGTGAAAAATAGAAGCTTCCTGGTGCCTTGTATTCTCTCCATGTTCTCAAAGACCAGTTAGTTTTATCCGTGTCCATATTATAAGTAAAATGAAGGAATAGGTGTGGCTATTTCGAGGTGACCTCCAGTACCTGAGTACGGATTCGGACCTTGATCCCTCTCAGCTATTTAATTGTGTGGGCTTTCTCCAAATTTTCAGTGTTTGAAGATACCGTGGAGGAGCGTGTCATCAATGAAGAATATAAAATCTGGAAGAAGAATACACCGTTTCTGTATGACCTGGTTATGACCCATGCTCTTCAGTGGCCCAGTCTTACTGTTCAGTGGCTTCCTGAAGTGACTAAGTAAGGGTTTCTGACAACTTATTTTGCATAAATTTAGCTGTCGTTTTAAATTTTGACTTTTTTTTTTACATATAACAATGGATTCAGCCCTTAGATAAGGGGGCCTGCGGTTTTCATCTTCAAAACTTACCGTGATGTATGAGATTTCTTACATGTAAGTGTGGCATTAAAAAGAAAAAAAAATCATTAGATTCCTGATGGTTGTAGGAGGAAATACTGAATATATTGGAAAGTATTTGGATTTAAGTGCAGAGCTGCATCTCTGGATACTAGACCGAACGTGTTTCATTAAAACTTTACTGGAGGGGCCAGGAGTTTGGCCTAGTGGTAGAGTGCTTGCCTAGCATGCACGAAGACCCAGGATCGATTCCTCAGTTACCACATACATAGAAAAAAGCCGGAAGTGGTGCTGAGGCTCAAGTGGTAGAGCACTAGCCTTGAGAAAGTCCGAGGACAGTAGTGCTCAGGCCCTGAGCAGAAGCCCAGGACTGGCAAAAAAATAAAACTTTACAGGAAAAATACATTGAGAAAGGTAAAACACATAAAAAGCTTAAGAGCTTGACAAATTCTTGTAAAATGAACACAAATGTAAATGATACCCCAAATGAATGCTTTTTGTTTTCCCTTTTTGTTTTGGGGTGTGTGCATGCATGCATGCGTGCACACACACCTACATTCTTGCCTTCCAGTACTGGGGTTTGAACTCAGGGCTTTGCACTCTTGCCTGGCTTCTTTTTTTAACTCAAAGCTGGAGCTCTACCACTGGGACCACACCCCTATTTCCATGAATGTTTTAATAGTAAAAGGAAAATAATTTGGCAACAGTTGACAACAAAATAAAAGTGCTATTTGTTTACAGTTCACAATTGCTGTTCATCTTTAAGGAAACACTATTGGTCTGTATCAGTTGTGTGTGTGACTCAACGCCTACAGTCCTACTGCTGGAGAGGCTGAGATCTCCAGATCACAGTTAAAGCTTCGGAGGAAAAAAATCCTAGAGATTATCTCTAATTAATCAGCAAAAAGCCAGAAGTGGAGCTGTGGCTTAAGTGGTAGTGTGCCAGCCTTGAGCAGAAAAGTCCAAGCGAGGGCGAGAGCCTCCGAGTTCAAGCTTCCTAGTACTAACACAAAAATAAATTTATATTTGGTAATTGTTGACATCAATTGCACATTTAGAACAGATCTTGACATCTGAGGAGTTCTATGACGGTTATGTGGTTTAATTCTACTGTGATGTAGGTACATTTTAATCATCGTTGATTTTTTTTTTGCCAATCCTGGGCTTGAGCTCAGGGCCTGGGCACTGTCCTTGGACTTTCTCAAGGCTAGAGCTGTACCACTTGAGCCTCAGCACCACTTCCGGCTTTTTTCTATGTATGTGGTACCGAGGAATCGAACCTGGGTCTTCATGCATGCTAGGCAAGCCTTTAACCACTAGGCCAAACTCCCGGCCCCATCATCGTTGATTTTCCAGTGAGGAATTTGAGGTTCGTATTCATAACGTTGAGAGGTTGGTACTGTAACCAAAATCATGCGGCAACTGGTAAGTGATTGCTTGGGTTTAGCCATGTACAAAAACTAACTTAGCCAACCAAAACCAGTTCTCTCTAGAAGGAAGACAGCACTTCATCAGGCTACCCACCTTTCTCAAACTTGCACCTTTTCTAATATCGACATATATGGAAGTTGCATGTTGTGGAACCTACAATTTAAAGATTAAATCATACTCACATAAGGCAGATGTGTGATGTTACAAAAAATAAGAGCTAATGTTACATAAAATGATGCATGATGACCAGATTTCATATGTGAACATTGACTTCTCATATAAACCTCAGTGGGTATGATAACTGCCACTGCACAAAGCTGTTCTAGAAAAATCTAGATGTACGGGCACGGAAAGAATCGGGGAGTGGTAAATAATGGACTCCTGTGGGTAATGACTGTACCTACATGCACATATGCACACGCATCACTACTACAGTTTAAACTGGGGCTTTGTACTCTTCACCTAGTCCTGTTCTTCTCCCAGTGCGCTACCAGTGGACCCACACCTCCATTTCTAGCTTTTTGCTGGTCAGTTGATTTTCTGGGTGCTTGGTGGCTCATGCCTATAATCCTAACTGCTAAGGTGCCTGAAATCTGAGGATCATAGTTTGAAGCTGCCAACCTAGTTAGGAAAGTCCTTGAAACTTGTATCTCCATTTCACCATCAAAGAATAAGCCAGAAGTAATTGCTTTTGAGTAGGTGTTTTGTTTTTTGGCATGTTTTTACACTTGAGGTAAGCTCCTAGGCATTTTTTTCCAGTCCTGGGCCTTGAACTCAGGGCCTGAGCACTGTCCTTGGGCTTTCTCAAGGCTAGAGATCTACCACTTGACCCACAGCACTGCTTTCAGCTTTTTTTTTTTGAACATGAGTCTTTGTGCATGTTAGGTAAATGCTCTTCCACTAGAACAAATTTCAAGCTCTTTGGATCTTTTAAATTAGTGTAATAGCAAAGAGAAGGGATTTCAAGGTCAGAGACTTAGCCTTAAGTCCTAATCCTGTTAACTGTATGAGCTAAGGCAAGTTGTTGAGCTTTTTTTTTTGCCAGTCCTGGGCTTAAGCTCAGGGCCTGAGCACTGTCCGTGGGCTTTCCCAAGGCTAGAGCTCTACCACTTGAGCCACATCACCACTTCCGGCTTTTTCTATGTATGTGGTGTCCAGGTCTTTCATGTATGCTATGCAAGAATTCTACCACTAGGCCAAACTCCCTTGTTTAGCATTTCTGTCTCTGAATTGTCTGGTCTGTAGTGAATAGATAATAGTAGTGGCCAACTGCTTATATTTGAGGGAATTAAATAAGGTCCCACATGTTAGTGTGTATTTGGCAGAGTAAGATGGCAAAAGTGGTGACTAAATGTGCTGATTCTCCCACCCGTGTCTGTTAAAAAATAATTTGTACAAGTTGTAGGCTTTTTAAGAAAACTACTTTTTATCATCTTTACATAGTTGTACAAAACTACTCTTTTGTTCTTGTCAGTCCTGGGGCTTGCACTCAGGGCCTGGACACTGTCCTTGGACACTTTGCTCAAGGTTAGGGCACTGCCACTTGAGCCACAGCACCACTTCCAGCTTTTTCTGTGTATGTGGTACCAAGGAATCAAATCCAGGACTTTGTGCATGCTAGGCAAGCACTCTACCACTAGGTTGTGCTCCTGACCACAAATTTTTTTTTTTTTTAAGAAAACTGCTTTTTGAAAAAGCTATCTATAATGTTTTAATTTTTAAATATATAATAGACTTAAGTATTCCTTATATAAAATGATTGGAACTAGAAGCATTCAAAGTTTGGCAACTTTTTTTTATTTTGGCATACTATATGCATGTACTTAAGATATCCTGGACTGGGACCCAAGTCTACACATAGCCTGAAAGTATATATATTTTTTTGCCAGTCCTGGGGCTTATCTTGATCTGGGCATAGTCAGTGAGCTGCTTTTGTTCAAGGCTAGAACTTACCACTTGAGCTTGAGCCAGGTGACACTTCCAGGTTTTTCTATGTGGTAGTGAAGAATCAGACCCAGAACTTCATGCATGCTAGGCAAGCACTCTACCACTACCACTAAGCCACATTCCCAGCCCTAAAAGTTAATTTTAAATAGTATTTTTAGTGTAGTTGTGCTGTGACTAATCACATGAGATCAGGTGTGGCATTTTCAACTTGTGTCATGTTTATCAGCAAATTTCCAATATTGAGGCATTTATTAATACTTAGAAATTTAACAAGGAATATATCAGTTAAATTTTATATTATGTGATTCATATATAAAAAAACTTATGGGCTAGGCAACAGTGACTCACACCTGTAATCCTAGCTACTTAGGAGGCTGAGATCTGAGAATCATGGCTCAAAGCCAGCCCGGGCACTGTAAAGTCCATAAAACTCTTACGTCCAATTAACCACCAGAAAACTGAAAGTGGTACTGTGGCTCGAGGGTTAGAGTTGTAGCCTTGAGCTGAAGAGCTCAGGGACACAGTGCCCAGGCTCAGTTCAAGCCCCATGACCAACAAAAATGAGTTTCATGGATTTAGTCTGTGCAGATATGCTTTGAACCTCAGATCTTAGATCTCCTGACTAGATAGGATTGCAGGCATGCACCCCAGTGCCCACCCGAATAAGCTCGTTTTACCATTATTGCTTCTGCAACTTTTATATCTCTAGAATTAAAGGAAAATATGTTGACTAGTTGTATTTTTCATTATTATTTTTTGATTAGTTGTGGGGCTTGGACTCTGGGCCTAGCGCTGTCCCTGAGCTTTTTAGCTCAAGGCTACTCTTTGAGCCACAGCCCCACTTCACTTTTCTATCGGTTAATTGGAGATAAGAGTCTCGTGGACTTTAGTGCCCCGGCTAGCTATGAACTGATCCTCACATCTTAGCCTCCTGAGTAGCTAACATTATAGGCTTGTGCCACCGTGTCTGCCTATGAATAGTTTTAAAAAGTGGGCTGTGGGGTATTTTGTTCTTAATACCAGTACTGGGGCTTGAATTCAGGGACCTTTAGGGTTTCGTGCATGCTAGGCAGGCACTCTACTACCAGGTCCTGCTCCCAGCCCTAAGCTGGGATTTATAATGAAAGAAGTCCATGCATAGTAGTAATAGCACAAAGTGGAATGATTGCATTTAGGTTAGATGACTTTTTTAATACTGTCGTCTACTTGAGACAGTGCTACTTGGGAAAGTTTTATGATAAACTGTCACTTTTACCTGGAGTTTTACTACTTAACTCCACTGAAAACAAGTTTTGTTTTGTTTTGTTTGCCAGTGCTGGGTTTTGAGCGTAGGGCCTGAGCACTGTCCTTGGACTTTGTCAAAGCTAGAGCTCTACCACTTGAGCCTCAGCACCAGTTCTGGCTTTTTTTTCCCTATATATGTGGTACCTAGGAATTGAACCTGGATTTTCGTGCATGCTGGCCAAGCACTCTAGCAGGCCAAACTCCCAGCCTGAAAACAAGTTTTTGTTGTGGTTTTCTCCCCTCCCGTAACCATTGATATCAATTCTGACATTGTTTTGTAGTATACCTCCTTTCCTGGTTTTTTTCTAATATTTTTTGATAATGTTTAAAATCTTTTCACTTAAAGCCATTATTCTCTCTTAACAATTTTTTCTGATTTCTAAGTATTAAAAAAAAAGTGGTGCCAGTGGTTCACGCTTGTAATCTTAGCTACTCAGGTAACAGTTTGAAGCCACTCTGGACAAGAAAAATCTATGAGACTCTGAAGTCCAGTTAACCACTAAAATGCTGAAAATGGAGTTATGGCCCAAAAGATAGAATACTAGCCCTGCAGGGGTTGAAAATACCTCAGGGATAGTTTTCCTCCCATCCTGAGTTCTACCCCTAGGACTCCGTCCCCCCCCCCCAGAAAAAAAAAACAATGTTGACATAAGCTCATGAACATTGCCTGCCTTGTTAAAACTATTAGGAACTGTTAGCGCGATTCCGAGTAGAATACCTTCCCCCACACCCCGTCAGGAATAAGACTAAGGTGGAATTACCTTTGTGTGTGTGTGTGTGTTTGTGTGTTTGTATAGTACTAGGGTTTGAACATGGAGTCGCCTGCTTGTATCATGAGAGTCACATTCCCATTCAGAATTACCTTTTATTCTTATGCTGGGGCTTGAATTTAGGGCCTGTGTGCTGTGCCTAAGCATTTGTGCTCAAGGCACTCTACCACTTTAACCGCAACTCCACTTCTGGCTTGCTTTTTTGGTGGATCATGGGGCTTGAACTCTGGGCCTGGGCCCTGTGTCTGAGCTCTTCAGCTCAAGGCTGTTGACCTACGCCTTGAGCCATAGCCTCACTTCCTATTTTCTAGTGATACATTGGAGATAAGATTCTCACGTTCTTTAGGGCCTTTGAACCGGAATCCTCAGATCTCAGCTTCCTGAGTAAATAGCTGGGATTACAGGCATGAGCCTCTGTGCCCAGCTCACTTCTGGCTTTCTGATGGTTGATTGAAGATGAGTATCTTGCGGGCTTGCTTGTTTGACTAGTCTTGAACTTGGGTCCTCAGACCTGCGCTTCCTGTGTAGCTATAATTGCAGGCATGAGCTCCTGGTTTCTACCCTTGATTTTTTTTGTTTACTTAAGACTGGTGGTCTATCACTTGAGCTGTACCTCCACTTGGGCATTTTTTTCTTCCCCCAATTGGGCATGTCATGGATGGACTTTTCTGAGCAGGCTGGCTTTTGAACAAGGATTCTCAAATCTCAACCACTTGAAATTAACATTACAGACAGGAACCACCAACACCCAGCTAATATTAATCTGTTTTAATAGGCACATCATAATCTCAGCCCAGTAGTGTGAATGCATCAACCTTAGACTAGTTAGTTTTGTTTTTTCTCCTCAAAACAACTTGCTGTTTCTTAAATGGTTATTCTGATTTTGGAGCTATCTGTTCTGTATTATGATAGGCCCAATCTGAACTTGAAAAAATTCTATTGTTTAATTTTGCAAGTTACAGAATTACATGCCTCCAACCTTTAAAAAAATTGATCCTTTTTGCACACAAGAATTTAAGAACAGACAAATGGCCTAAATTGTTGGTGTTTTGAACCTAGAGTCATACTTCTCAGTATTGCTTCTTTATTGGGGTAGGACCATGGAGCATAGTTGAAAGTGACAATTGTAGACTATACAAAGGGGAAAGCATTGTTGATAATGTAAAATCATTGTTTGGACCAAAGTACCAAGAAGACTACCAATTACTTCAGCTTCAAGGTGAGTTTCACAGAGCAAGATAACAAAAATGCTTTTAAAGACAGTCTATTTCATAACCTATAGATGGCATAATGTAAAACTACCTGTGTTTATGCTATTTATACTTGTCATTTTTTGTAGTTTTGGGGCTTGAACTCAGGGCCTAGGCACTGTCCCCGGGCTTTTTTTTTGCTCAAGGCTAGCATTCTACTCTTTTTTTTAATACATATATTTTTATTGTAATTCATAGAAGGGTTACATTATATTCACCAGATAGAAGGTGCATTACTTCACATACATGGTCCCCATTTCCCTCCCCCACCCTCTCAAGGCTAGCACTCTTACCACTTGAAACACAGTGCCACTTCTAGGTTTTTCCTGTTTATTTGGTACTGAGGAATCCAACCTAGGGCTTCATGGATATGAGGCAACCTCTCTACCACCAAGCCACATTTCCGGCCCTTAAATTCATTTTTTCTCTTTTTTTTCTGGTCAGTTGTGGGGCTTGAACTCTGGGCCAGAGCGTTGTCTCTGAGCTCTTCAGCTCAAGGCTGCCACCCTACCCCTTGAGCCACAGGGCCACTTCCAGTTTCTGGTGGTTAATTGGAGATAAGAGTCTCACAGACTTTCATGCCAGAACTGGCTTTGAGCCAGATCTCAGCCTCCTGAATAGCTAGGATTACAGGTGTGAGCCAGCAGTGCTTGGCTGAACTCAGTTTTTTGATACCACACTTTATTTCCATTATACCTTATCTCTTAATTAGAAATGGGGTCAGAGGTGTAGCCTCATCGTAGAGTGCTTGCCTTGCGTGCACAAAGCTCTGGGTTTGATTCCTCAGTACCACATACCCAGAAAAAGCCAGAAGTGGTGCTATAACTCAAGTGGTAGTAGAATACTAGCCCTGAGCAAAAAACGGCTCAAGGACATTGCCCAGGCCCTGAGTTCAGGCCCCAATACTGGCAAAAAAAAAAAGAATAGAGATAGCAGGAATGTTAGAATATCTAGTATATTAAAATGAGACCATGAGCAGAAGTTTTTAGGTGGGAATTCAAAATACCAAGTATAGGCATGAATGATGGACTCTTACATAAATGATTTGTGTGTCTGCCTTCCCCAGAGTGCTGTTCTAGAAAAGGTACTATTCATATTTTAGGCAGAGGAGTGTGGAGCTTTGAAAAAGAAGAAAGAAACTCTACACTTGTGATTTGAATATTTCTTTTGGACATGTGATGATTCAGAAGTTTTGTTTAGATAATAGGGAGCAGGTTTGTGGTTGATCCTCAGCACATACCTGCCTCATACATTTTAATTATTTTGAGGGAATAGACTAAATTGTAAACAAGTGAAGATTTCCTGTAGGCTTAGTGTCACTTGTTTTCTTCTTTAAACAGGCCTGAAGGAAAGGACTATGCACTTCACTGGCTGGTGCTGGGAACTCATACATCTGATGAGCAGAATCATCTGGTGGTTGCTCGAGTTCATATTCCTAATGATGATGCGCAGTTTGATGCTTCTCACTGTGACAGTGACAAGGGTGGTAGGTATTCTACATTTGCCAATTTGCTGTCAAAATTAATATGTCCTTTTTTGCCAGTCCTGTGGCTTGAACTCAAATTGAGCACTGTCCTTGCTTTTAGTGCATGCTAGGCAAGCACTCTCCTACTAGGCCAAACTTCTGAATATGCCTTTTTTTAAGCATATACTATTAAAATTTTATGCTATTAGTTTTTGACTCAATAGTGTAATTTCTAAAGTGCTTCTCACATGTGCAAGGATTTCACATTGATATTGTTTATATGATTGAAATAATGAGATTATGTAGGTGTAGGTGGCTCATGCTAGCTTCCCGGGAGACTTAAGATTTGAGGATCCTGATTCAAAGTCAGGTGTAGGAGCAGGAAAGTCCATGAGGCCCTTATCTCTTAATTAACCACCATAAAGCCAGAAGTAGGCCAATGTTTAGGCTTTTAGTTCAAGCCCCAGGACTAGCAAAAAAAAATGGAATCAGTAAAACTGATGTGTGTTCATGAGAAATTGATAAGCACAGTGATAAGACATACTACTCAGCTGGGTGTTGGTGCCTCACATCTGTAATCCTAGCTACTGAGGAGCCTGAATTCTGAGGATCTCAGCCAAAGCGCAGACTGGGCAGGAAAGTAGTACAACTCTTATCTCCAGTTCATCACAGAAAAGGCAGGAGGTGGAGCTGTGGCTCAAGTGGTAGAGTGCCAGCCCTTGACAAAAGGGGCTCAGGGACAGTGCCTAGCCCAGAGTTCAAGCCCAAATACTGGGGAAAAATATGAATGTGAAAAATTGCTGGGTGCCCATGTAATCTTCTGAGAATCACAGTTCAAAGCCTACGCAGATGAATCAGGAAGATTTTGTCCACTTAACCGGCAAAAAGTCATAACCAGAGGCATGACTCAAGTGTTAGAGTACCAGCTGTCAGGAAAAAGGCCAGGAAGTAGCATGAGGGTTTTACTTCAAGTCCCTTTACTGGCACATGAGCAACAAAAATGTGAGGGAAATAAATGGATATAAATGAGTAAAGATGTCCAAGATATTAAGTTAGTGACTGGAATGTATAATCCTAATGCCTATTTTGGTAAAAGTAATGTTTGTATATGTATAGAAAAAACTCAGTTCTGGGTATGGTGGCTCATACCTGTAATCTTAGTTACTCAGGAGGCCAAGATCTGAGGATCATTGTTCAAAGCCAGGCCAGGCAAAAAAGTCCATGAGATGCTTATCTCCAATTAACCACCAGAAAAACTGAAAGTTGCACTGTGGCTCAAGGGGTAGAGTGATAGCCTTGAGCTGAGGAGCTCAGGGACAGTGCCCAGGCCCAGAGTTCAAGCCTCGTTACTGACAAAAAGAAAAAAAAACTCAGTTAATAGTTTTGTTTGTCAGGGGAGAAGCACTCATTTAGGAAGCAATTGACTTTTTAAAAATGTCAAATATTTCCATTTTAGTATTCTCATGACCACCTAAAGTCTGATGATTTTTGCTAGTAGGACTCCAAACATTTCAATTACAAATTATATTTGTGGCTAAAGTGTTATTAAAAGACTGCTAAACAAAAGCAACGGGAACAAGTATTTGCAAGTCCAGGGAGGTCTGGCATGGTCTCATCCAAGGCCACACGAGATGTGCTTTCTCTCTGGCAGCAAGCTCTAAGGACATATGTGGTATATCTGCCCGGGGAGACCATTGGAGGTGCCTCTTGTGGATCTAAGGCTTTCTTAGATAGCTGCTTGGCATATCCTGCTGGGCAGCAGCCAGGACTAGCAAAACTCAGGGTCCCAATGATAAAAGTTGGTGGATACCAGCCTTGATATTTGTGCAGAGCAATCCTGGCAAACTAGAACATCATGGTCTCTTGCTCCTAGTGTACAAAACAAACTCATCAGTCCATCAGTGATGTGGAAAACATTTTGAGATCCATGTTCCTAAGAAATGGCCATGGGTCAGTAGTGGTGAGAGATGTAAGAGCTAAGCAACTAAATCTCTATTAACTCTGAATAGTTTGAGATGTAAATTTTTTGTGTGTGTGCAGGTGCTGGGCTTTGAACTCAATATCTGGGCATTTCCCCTAAGCTTTTTTTTGTCGGTTGTGGGACTTGAACTCTGGGCCTGGGCACTGTCCCTGAGCTCTTCAGCTCAAGGCTACGACCCTACCGCTTGAGCCACAGTGTCACTTCCAGTTTTTTGGTGATTATTTGGAGATAAGTCTCACAGACTTTGGTTCCCAGGCTGGCTTTGAAACAAAGTGCGATCCTCAGATCTCAGCCTCCTGAGTAGCTAGGATCACAGGCATTAGCCACCACGCCTGGCTCCCCTGAGTTTTTGTGCTCAAGGCTAGTCCTCTACGACTTTTAGCCAACAGCACTACTTCCAGCTTTTGAGCAGTTAATTGGAGATGACGAGTCTCAGATTTTCCTGCCCAGACATGCTTTGAACTTTGATCCTAAGGTCTCAGCTTTCTGATTAGTTGGTATTGCAGGTGTGATCCATTCGCACCTGGCTACCTGAGCTTTTTTACTCAAAGCACTGTATCCCTTAAGCCACAGCCCTACCTCTCTCTCGCTTTTTTGGTAGTCAATAGGAGGAGATGAGTCTCATGGATTTTCTTGCTCAAGGTAGCCACAAGTTTTAAACCTTGGGATCAAGGTTGGTCTCCTGAGTAGCTAGGATTACAAGTGTGAGCCACCAAAATAGGACTGGGGTGTGAGATCAGGATCATGCACTGGTTATTTGAAATGTATATATGAATAACCATCCTTCACAACTATAAAAGGCTATTTTAATTGCTGTAAATAACTGAATTAATAATGTATTTTCCAGTGCAAATAGGTTTTTTTGTGTTTTTCTTTGCCAGTCCTGGGCTTAAGCTCAGGGCCTGAGCACTGTCCTTGGACTTTCTCAAGGCTAGAGCTCTACCACTTGAGACTCAGCACCATTTTCGGCTTTTTTCTATGTATGTGATACCGAGGAATCGAACCCGGGTCTTCGTGCATGCTAGGCAAGCACGCTACCACTAGGCCAAACTCTTGGCCCCATGCAGATGGGTTTTGAGAATAAATTGATTCCAAGTGGCAGGTGACCCACATTGTTTTTTTTCTCCTTTCTTTAAATTTGTGTTACAGTCTATAAGTATAAATTCTGTTGGATTGAGTAAACAGAGTGACTTGTGAGTTTTAATCTGAACTTTATATGTTTCTTTCTCTACCCTCATATTAGAGTTTGGTGGCTTTGGTTCTGTGACAGGAAAAATTGAATGCGAGATTAAGATTAACCATGAAGGAGAAGTGAACCGTGCTCGTTACATGCCGCAGAATCCTCACATCATTGCTACGAAAACTCCATCTTCTGATGTGTTGGTTTTTGACTATACGAAGCATCCTGCTAAGCCAGGTATGTAATAATGAAGTTAGCAGACCATTAGACCATTCATTACGGGAGTGTTTTTTAAAACCTTTAAAATGGCAATGCTTTTAAGATCTTTTTTTTCCCCGGGATTTTGGAATTTAATCCCCAGACTCATAAATGCTAGACAAGCCCTGTAACACTTGAGTTACATCCCTGCCCTTTAAAAGTCATTTATAGGTTTGCAGACTGTTTGGGAAGTCCCATAGATATCATGCAGGTCAGTGATTTGCCAGAAGGCCCTAACAACCGGTTATCACAGGGAGCGTTACTACAAGAAAAGGTCCAGAGCATAACAGGATTAAAAAGATCTAAGTGGATAACCCACTAAAGAGGTCAGGCATTGGCTTCCAAAGCCTTCCTCTCTTGGGACACATAGGACACGTTTTTTTCTATACCAGCAAAGCACAGGAACATGTGTTGAATGTGTGCCCAGAAGATCCTGTTTTGAGTCTGAGAAACTGGAGTTTTTATGGAGGTCTTGGTCACAGACACATCCTGTTCTATGACCGGCTGTGGTAATAAAAACTCAGCATCCAACAATGATGCTAGATATATTGTGATTTCTTGCTAAACAGTTCTGCAAGTCTTAACAAGTTGCTACAGCATATCCCATTGCTCTGGGCATGTATACAGTTTTGTCAGTGACTTAAAAAGCTTTCTGAAGGTCACATTATCAGGCACTAGGCATGGGTCATTTATGGTTACATGCTGCCCTAGAAACATACTACAGCTGAGTGGTCAGATCTGCTGTTTTAGAAAGGTGCCCTAGGGCTATAGTTTTAGCATTTCAGTATGGAAATAGTGAAAGGTTTTCTAAGGAAAATATGTAATAGTCATGAGATTCACTTTACACTGTGTATATAATATAAAATCAACTGTAGAGGACAGCTTTTCAAAGCTATTGTGGATCAGACCAAGGTCCTCGTTTATGTATAATGTCCGTTAAGTTCACTTAATGGAGTGCAAAATTACTCTTACCAATTTTAACAAACATAATGTATTTCTTTTTCTCTTAGACCCAAGTGGAGAGTGTAATCCTGATCTTAGACTAAGAGGTCACCAGAAGGAAGGCTATGGTCTTTCCTGGAACTCTAATTTGAGCGGACATCTCCTAAGTGCATCCGATGACCATGTGAGAACCATGTTATTTTTACCTGCTCTCAACTCCTGAAACTTCAGGTGTCACAGGGCAGCTGTGCACTTAAGGAGCATTATATAAATGAAAATTTTTCTTTTCTTTTTTTTCCTCTTGTCGGACATGGGGCTTGAACTCGGCCTGGGCACTGTCCCTGAGCTCTTCAGCTCAAGGCTACTCCCTTACCCCTTGAGCCACAGCCCCACTTTGGTTTTCTGGTGATTAATTGGAGATGAGTCTCACGAACTTAGTACCCGGGCTGACCGTGATCCTCAAATGTCAGCCTCCTGATTAGGATTACAGGTGTGAGCCACTGGCCTGGATAAATGAAAAGAATAGAGAGGAGGTGGGCAAAAGCCTTCCTTTTTTTCCCCCTGCCATTCCTGAGCTTGAGCTCAGGGTCTAAGCACTGTCCTTGGGTTTTCTCAAGGCTATAACCCTACCACTTGGGGCACAGCACCACTTCTGGCTTTTTCTGGTGTGTGATACCGAGGTCTTGTGCATGCTAGGCACACCTATAATCTTAGCTTCTCAGGAGGCTGAGTTCTGAAGCCTGTGCAAAACAAAAGTACATGAGACTCTTATCTTCAATTAGTCACTAGAAAACTGGAAGTGGCGCTGTGGCTCAAGGGGTAGGGCTTTTTGCTGAAGAGCTCAGGGACAGTGCCCAGGCTCACAGTTCAAGCCCTATGACTGACAAAAAAGATGAAGCCAATACATATACAATGAATTTAGAATTATAGTATTAATATTTTAATACTTTATTGCACATCAGAAGCGAAGTTTGATCACAAAGCTTCATGATGTGTCCTTCTGTGATCTCTGAGGCCTGAAGTACTCTCCTTGAACTCTTCTGTTGTTCCAAAGATCACACCATTTGGGATTTGTCTACAAACTCCAAGATTTGACCTTGTAGGACTTTCTGGCTATATTTGCTGGTGTCTGCAGTTTTGGGGTTTTTTTTTGCCATTGAGAAGTTTGTTCAAAGGCATATTCGTAACAGCCATGTTTTAGTTTTTATTCAAATCTGGTGTGATTTTTTAAGTGAATTCTGATGTTCTTGATTTATTGTGCTATGTGGCTGAGTTCTGAATACTTGAATGTGTTTAGAGGGAGACTTCAACTCAAAATAAATGTCCCTTTCATGCTAATATAGCCAGTCTCTCCCCCACCACCAGTTTAGTTTCCTTACTTAATGAATTGCCTATCATGGAAGTTGATGGTTTATATTGTTTCATGTTCTTTGTCCCCCTCTTCTCCTCAGACTGTCTGCCTGTGGGATATAAATGCAGGACCAAAGGAAGGCAAAATTGTGGATGCCAAGGCCATCTTTACTGGCCACTCTGCTGTGGTCGAGGATGTGGCCTGGCACCTGCTGCATGAGTCACTGTTTGGATCTGTTGCTGATGATCAGAAACTTATGATGTAAGGTGGAAAGTTCGGTGGGATGATTGTAATGTAGACTGGTTTGATTCCTTTTTAAAAAAAACTCTAGGGGCCAGGAGTTTGGCCTAGTGGTTAAGGTGTTTGCCTAGCATGCATGAAGACCCGGGTTCGATTCCTCGGTACCACATACATAGAAAAAAGCCGGAAGTGGTGCTGAGGCTCAAGTGGTAGAGCTCTAGCCTTGAGAAAGTCCAAGGACAGTGCTCAGGCCCTGAGCTCAAGCCCAGAACTGGCAAAAAAAACTCTATACTTAATTGGCTTACATTAATTATACAATGAGGGATTTGTTATTTTTCCACACATGTTTATACTAGTTCCAATCAGTCTCACTCTGACTGCTCTTCAAAGAAGTTATGCAGGCTGAATGCAAGGGGTCCATGCCTGTAACCTTAGATACTCTGGAGGCTGAGCTCCGAGGATCTCAAGGCCATCCTGGGCAGGAACCAACGTGACACTTTCACACATAACACAACTGCTATCTGAATAAACCGTTTGTTGTTTTTGCCTGTTCTCGGGCTTGAACTCTGTGCCTGGGCACTGTCCTTGAGCTTTCTCAAAGCTAATAATCTACCACTTAAGCCAAAGCACCACTCCTGGCTCTGTGTGTGGTACCAAGGAATCTAGTTGTGGGTATCAAATTGTCATCTTGTTCTCTACAAAGTCTATTCTATGTATTGTGTATGCTTGAAATTATTTGGACAGGATCTAAGAATTTCGGGACCAAAAATTATAGCACTTGTTTATTATCTCAATGTGTGGGATACTATCCGTGGTCTAAGTCAAAATTGACAGCTGTATAGTTGAGGTTTTTGCAGAAAGGTGAGCATAGCAGAATCTTCAGCAGAGCAGAATTGCTCTGATCCAGAAACATGAATGTGTGAGAAGGTGGGGAGTATCTACATGCTCTTTGAGTGCTGTGTGCCTTGTATCTTTGTTTTTTAGATGGGACACTAGGTCTAACACCACCTCTAAGCCAAGCCACTTGGTGGATGCGCACACTGCTGAGGTCAACTGCCTTTCATTCAATCCCTACAGTGAATTCATTCTAGCAACTGGCTCTGCGGATAAGGTTTCAGTTTTTTTGTTTTTTTTTTTGCCTATTCTATCTTTTACAAAAACCCAGTTGTTTTGTGTTTTGATTGGATATGTAAAATGTCTTAAGTTACAAAAATCATTCCTCTCCCCATCTGTAGACTGTAGCTTTGTGGGACCTGCGTAACTTAAAGTTAAAACTCCATACCTTTGAATCGCATAAGGATGAGATTTTCCAGGTATGTGACAACGTTCTGGTGTCTGTGTTTTAATGTTTCCTTTTATATTATGAGCATAAGATACTCTTTGTTTTTAACCAGTCCTGGGGCTTATACTCAGGGCCTGAGCACTGTCCTTGGGCTTTTTCAAGGCTAGAGCTCTACCACTTGAGCCACAGTACCATTTCCGGCTTTATATATGTGGTACTGAGGAATCTCGGGTCTTTGTGCATGCTAGGAAAGCACTCCACCATTAGGCGAAACTCCCAGCTGAGATACTCGTTTCTTAAGGCTCTTGATTCTGCAATATAAGTAAGAGAGTGGGAAATGTTAAGAGCTTTCTGAGAGGCCCTTCGTCCAAAAGTAATTCTACTTTTGCAGAACCTGCTAAATTCAAGGATTCTTCAGTTAGGTGTGTCAGTAATGAAAAATAACTTGTACATGGCTTTGTAAACTTTGAATGAGTTAGGGCAGAGTTCGGTGAAAGTAGAGCTTCTGGGCTTAATAGATAGATTGGTATCCCCCGTTGAGGGTGTCATAATGAGCAGTATGACCTTACTAGGCACGTGCTAGGGTGGTAGGCCCTCCAAGAATTCTTGAAATACTGGGATAATGAAAACTATACTGAGAGGTGGTTACAGAATGTGAAATAAAGTATCTATCGATTAGAGCAGTAGCTACAAACCTGTGAACAGAGAATTTTTTAACCTGTGATTTCAAAATTTGTGCCATTAGGTCCACTGGTCTCCACATAATGAAACCATTCTGGCTTCAAGTGGTACTGATCGCCGCCTGAATGTGTGGGATTTAAGGTAACGTAGACTCTCAGGGCAAGATACTGTATAAATATGCTAGTGTGGTAGATTATGTGATAGTTTATAAACTAGGAAAGCACATTACCTTAATCCAATTTCATGAAATCTAATATTGACATTTAAGTACCTTCATAAAGAGCCTTTTTTGTGAGTATGAGAGATGGACATGAAATACATTTCTGTGATGTGAATTTTGATAATTTAGATATGAAGCTTTTGGTATGTGTGTTACATCCTGATGATTGTAGTAGATACACTTTCCACAGAAAGAAATAAGTTGCTCAGGTCTCAGTGTGAGATTGTTTGAAAAACAATCCTTTAATTTGGGGCTGAATAATAGGAGACTATGCCTAGCATATGTGAGGCCACAGTTCAAATCCTAGCATCAAAAAGCCCCCAAAACACTTTTCTCCTGCTTACACGTTGCAAAACAAAAAAACTATTCACTGGGGCCTGTTGAAGTGGCTCAAGTGCTAGAGTGCCTGCTTTAAGTAAATAGTGAGGCATAAGTTTAAACTTCACCTCCACCAAAGAAGAAAAGGCTTTTTTTTATATCCATGTTACTGGTGTATAATATTTCACTCCTGAAATGCAAAAGGCGTATTGTCTTTTAAGTAGTTGAACAGAAGGGTTTCATTTCAACAAGTATGTGATAAGTATAGTGCATCTTGCCTGATTAGTGTCACTCATGTATTTAGCTTTTTAATTCTAATAAACACCTGATGTAAAATACTGAAGGAATTTTGAGTTGATTTTTATTGTGAAAAACAATTTTCCATTCTGCAGTTTAGTTATGAATAGCTCTTAACCATATCCAGAAAGTAGGCATCCTACCTTCTCACCAAGTAATATTGTAAACCTAATTTGATTATCATATAAAAATAAGTTGTTTTTAGAGAGTGCACATCTGTGTTGTAAGATGAACTTTTTGGCCTGGTACTGCTTTAATGTACCTTCATATGCTTTAAGATTCCATAACAAAAGCATTATGTTCTTTGTTAATAGCAAAATTGGAGAAGAGCAATCCGCAGAAGATGCAGAGGATGGACCCCCGGAACTCCTGGTATATCCTTAGCTCTTATTTAACATGAAATACTGAGATTATAAAGTGTCAACCCAGGAGCCAGCCGTTCTTGCCTGTAATACCCTAGGTGTTCAGGAGGCTGAGAACCAGAGAATCTGGGTTTAAAGCCAACTAAAGCAAAAAAAAAACCTTGCAAGAGTCCATTTCTTAAAACATCAGCAAAAAAAAGCTGAGCTAGAGCCATGAGTCAAATAGTAGAATGCCAACTGAAAAGGCATGAGACCTTGGGTTTAAATCCTCTTGCTAGAAAAGTTTCTATTTGTACTTGTACAGGTGATTTCAAGATGAATGTCCTCAGTGTTACTGTGATTGGCCTTCACATTTATCAAAACTGTTTAATTTAGTAATTATTGCTATCTTATTAGTTCTAGTTGTGATATTTCCTGAAGGCCTTTGTCAGTGAGAAAAGTTGGCATTGTTCTTCAATTAATTAGCAATACATAATTTGTGGAAAGCATTTTAATAACCTGCTTTAAAAGTCCACATCATTTTTGTATGAGACATTGACAAGTTTAGCAATAATTCTTTGTCTTTATTCTGCATTCAACATTTGTCTTCTCCAGTTATTCATCACTCATTTTATATTGCTCTGATGATAATATTAATTTTGGGTACACTTGTGCTTCACTCACAAGTCCTAAGGGGTAAGCAGAGTAAGTCCTAGACATTTTATGCCAAATCTTTAGCCTTCCATTCTTTTTTTTTTTTTTTTTTTTTTTTGCCTGTTCTGGTGCTTGAACTCAGGGCCTGAGCTCTGACCTCGGGCTTTCTCAAGTCAGGAGCCCGGCGCTCACACCTGTAATCCTAGCTGCTCAGGAGTCTGGGATGTTAAGAGTTGTTTTGTAGCCACCTGAGGTAAAAGAGTCCATAAGACTTCTCCAATAAAGTACCAAATTTACAAAAACGGAAGTGGAGCTGTGGCTCAGGTAGTAGCCAAAAGATGCTCTCAAAGACTAAACCCAGACTGAGTTAAAGCTCCTTAACAGTGTACACAAAAGAGTCAATTTCCAAATTAAAACAGTATGTTTTGTTCTTGTTAAAAAGAAACAGTACTTTCATGTGCCAAGTGTTTGAGGTTTACAAAATAATGGAATTAGGGATTTCAGGAGTCAGAATCACCTGACCTAAACTGTGGGCAGTTCTCCCCCTCCAGAAAAAGTGACCAAGATACCATTAAAAATGTGTATCAGGATTAAACAGGAGAGGATTTGAAACCAAGACTTTCTCCACAGTTCATTCACGGAGGACACACTGCCAAGATTTCTGACTTCAGCTGGAACCCCAATGAGCCTTGGGTCATCTGCTCTGTGTCAGAGGATAACATCATGCAGATATGGCAAATGGTGAGCTGGGATAGCATGCAATTCCTATTAAACATTTCTATCAAGGAAAGTAAAGATTTGAGCTCTGCTACATACAGGTGCTTTGTCTACTGTGCTGCATGCAGCACCAGTCCAGTGGGGAAAATCTTTGCACATCTATGTAGACAGATGCACAACCTATCTTATGTGCTCAAAATTTCATTGTGCCCTGCTGTCCACTGGCATCTTGGCATCACTGCTCTGTCTTCAGTGTCTCTGTTGTGCCATAGGCGAGAAGAATACAAGAAGGAAATGGCAAGGTTCAAGCAGTAAATACTTGATACTTCTAAGGTGCTGAGTTAAAACTAAGCCTTTCATGTCACTTCCTGTAAGTGATGCCTGAAATACAATGAGCACCTTTCTCTGAATCACTCATGGGTACGGGTATGTATGTGCAATTACATATTGATAGATAACTTCATTTGAGCCTTTTTCCTTCCTTGAAGTCTAGAAGATGCAACAACAACAAAACAAAGTAGTCAATAGATTATGAACATGTCATGTTTAATTTCCAACACTGAGACACATTGACATGAATTGTAAAATCTAGATTGACAGATGAAAATTCCATTCTTAGGTGATTTGGGGAACACCTTGGGAGTTTTACCTGTGCCTTTATTTGGTTTGTTGTTATCTCCAGGCTGAAAACATTTACAATGATGAAGAGGCAGATGTCACAACATCGGAACTGCAGGGACAAGGATCTTAAACCCCAAAGCAAAATATGTTTCTGTTGAATGTAATGCTTACAAGAATGCTTGATTTGTCAAGCGCCAAAAGGCATTGTATAGTAGAAAATGTAAGTGGGATGGCTTATGGCGTTCTTTACCCTCTTGATTCTAGCACTTTCAAGTGAGCTGTTGCGTACTGTATCATATTTGTAGCTATTAGGGAAAAAAAGGAATGTTGCTTAAAGGAAAACATCATCGTTTTAAAGTACAAGTTGCAGGGTACTGCCTTTTGATTCAGATGTTTTAAGTCCTCATTTTCCCAAACTTAAGTGCTTGCTCAAGTTCCCAAATATGCAAGATAACTTTTTTCACTTTTTCCTTCCGACACTTCTTGATTGGCTTTGCAGAAATAAAGTTTTAAAATAAATTCTGTTGCATTCATTCAGAAGCTGGGGGGAGGGGTGCGTGCGTGCGTGCGTGCGTGTGTGTGTGTGTGTGTGTGTGCGTGCGTGCGCATGCCTGTATCCCCTCTAATGTAGGAATGGATAAAATTGCCTTTGCTATTCTACAATGAAGGCCACATGAATAACCAAAAGAATACACAGAAGCTGGTAAATTTCTCATACATATTTACTTAATCTATACAGAATTGAGTAGATAAAATCAGATTCACATTAGTGAAAAATCTCTACAAAATGTCTTTGAAAAGCAAAACAAGACTGCCTCTTAACAATTCGTATCCTCATGAAAGACGTGGGCTGTAAAAATAAAGCAGTGTGTTTAGCACAAACTAGAAGATAATCTGCATCATTTTTTCACAGTTATTTCCATCTACAGTCTGAAAGAGGTAGATTTTTCTGCAACACCTGAGAATTGAATTGTGATAACCAGGTGTAATAAAGGCAGTTGCATACATAACTAAAAAATACTGGTCTCAAGACCAAGAAATGTACTACAAGTCTGAGGATGAAACGGTCCATTATCCAAGACCCAAGTTTTCTCTACACCTTGGATGTCTACTGCCACTATAAATAATATACATCAAGATTGTATGGTGGTGCAATTTAAGTGAATTCAACATTGAAACCTTTTCTGGGCCAGTCTAAGTCATTAGCATTACAGTGTTATAGAATATGATAAATACAGGGCGTGCTACAAAGCCACAACACGAGGCTGGTGACTGATTACTTTAGGGGAGGATGTTCTTTGTCAGGGAGGGTCCCATTTTTTTTGTTCACAGGGTAATGGGAAGAGATTCTGAATGCATCCCAAACAGAATCCATAGCCTTTAAAACACCACGACAGCATCTAGCTAAAAATACACATAAGCCAAAAGCAGCAGGCCAAGTACTGTTAAATCACATTGCTTTATAACGCCCTTGAAAATATGAGACAGGTCCAAGATTTACAGTCTTCCACACAGGACAAGCACCACAAAGAAGTGTGGTGGGCTACACACATGATTTGACAAAATGTTAACAGCTGTACATCCAGCAGTTCTCATGAAACATGATCATTAGTACTAATTTCAAGGTAGATAATATTTGATACTATACCTCCATTTCCCCTAGGGGAAATCTGAGTCAACAATACCACTTAGTAGCCAAAGGGGTAGGGTATATTTATTTCCACAAGGCTGTTGGAGTTGTTTGCTTCTGACTCATTTTGAGATGATCTACTTTGTAGATTTTTTTTTCTCCACTGCCTTACCCCTTAATTCACATACATGACTGATGGTGGAAACTTAGAATAAACTTCCTCCACGTCAGGCACTATTTACTATAGCATAATTTCTATAGGATAATTTTCAGTTCTTTCAACGCAGTTTAGACCATGAATGTGACAGGAGTTTACAAATATAAGAGAACAAGTTTATTCAGTCTAGTAAGCAATTTAACAAGTGTCAGTTTGATAGTTTTCTCAGTGAAATGTGTTAACACAATCCTAGTAGGACCTTTTTTATTCCATAGTTTCGCAATACAAATACCAGAGACAGTAAAGACACTGCCATCAGTGTAGCCTTAAACACTGAAGGAAGAAAAAGGCAAATTTCACATCGTCCCCAATTCCACGGATAGAGAAGTTGACAATACTTGAATTTCTCTTCAAAAGAAAAAAAATCAACATCAAGAAATGAGACTGAAAGCATAAGTTACAGGTCACACTCTGCCAAGTTTTCCCAACATGAAAATGCTAGTTCCAGTGTTTCTGGTTTGTAAATGAAATCCATTTCAGAGAGAATTTGAATTGTGAATCAGCAAGTGTCCAGTTCTTTGCTGGTGTGTGTTGGGGATAGAGCCCAAGGCCTCACACCTACTCGAAAAGCCCTCTACACCCCCAATGAGCTTGTTACACAGCCCCTGATTGTTGCAACACAACAGCTGAATACCAATACACAGGCAGAAGACAATGGCAGACTTCTGCCTAATAAAAGCTACATGATAATTTACTACCCTTCACTGGAAAAGGATCTGCAGACCAAATACTTCAGAGAATTAGCTTTCTATGGAAGTGGAGGCTATGTACTCAAACTGGAATTGAACCTAAGTAAATCACACCACATTATCTAAACTGAGCATCAAGTGGCCCAAATTCCACATGGGTTCTAGCCAGAAATCAAGGCATTTCTGTTTTCAGCCACATATTACATGAAGCTTATTGTCCAGTGTTCTTGGCAATATATAGGATTTTGTTCACAAGTGCCAAACTTGGCAGTGAAGGCTTATAGCCATCTCAGTTCATCAAGTTACATAAATATTATCTCAGCATTAATCTGAATATGCTTGTTTCTAGGCCAACACTGAGGGGTGATTTTTCCTCAACATTCAGATGGCTCTTAGACAACTAATCAGCCTTCCTTGAATACTATGATGCTTTTAGATTCGTATTGTTTTTACATCAGGGAACTATCACAGGAACAGAATCCTTTGCAATGGTCAGCCCTGCTGCGTGATGTTTTAATTGGGAACCTTATATGCAGGGAGCTGGGAAGAGAACGGACAAGGCGGTGACCACATGCACTCCCAACGAAGGGGAAAATGAGGCAGATGTGCAACATAGCTGAGGGAAATTTATAGATTAAAACTATTCAAACTGCTAAGCAGCCTCCTGTACCACATAAGTCCAGTAGTTCTAAGAAAATACAGATATGGTAGAAAAAGTAAGAAAATTTTCACCACAAAACCAATAGTTACTACTAACAGAAAGTTATACACAAAATATATCTCTCAGTACAGTGATCACACTTCACCTTAGTCAACGGACTCAATGCCTGGGGCAGAGGCTGGCGACAGCAGCTTCGGTGCAGCACTCTCGCTAGCAGCCTTGGCCTCCAGGCTCACTCCGGCAGCCCCTGGGGAAGTGTTCAGCTCCTTGTGAGAATCCAGGACAGTGCACGGTGGCAGTGCAGGTGACACCAAGTCCCCATCAGTCCCTTTGGCAGAGGCCTGCTCTTTCAGAACTTCTACCTTCTCATTGAGCTCATTTCTTTCGGTCTGAAGAGCCCTGCACAGCTTCTCTAGCCTTTCCAGCTTTATTTGAAAGGCCTTGTACTCTTTATCACGGACAGTTTTCTGTTGAAGGAAAAAATAATATTTCAGTAACCTTGTTATAAAGTACGATTGAGGTTATTATGCACATGCAAAACAAATGAGCGGAGCAAATTGGAAATTCATCTGTCTTGCCACCTACAGAACATGTTCAGTTGCTTCAGACACTTAACAGTATGGCAAGGTAGCTTTCACTACATATATACACATTTAAGTATAGGAAAGCAATTTACCCTAACACTATTCTATGGTAACTAAATTTCCTTTGCCTTATCTGTAAAACCTGACAAAAATCCACTTTCTAAAACACACATATTGAAGAACTATTAAAAAGTCAAGGTCAGGTGCACAGCCAGCTTGGTGAGGGAAGTCTGAGACTCCTCTCCAATGAGCTACCACAAAGCCATAAGTATAGTAGTGGGTTGAAGCAAAAGCAGCTCAGGGACAGTGTCCAGGCCCTGAGTTCAAGCCCTAGGACCAGCACAAAAGAATAAAGTCATTGCCTAGCATGCACAAACACCTGGGTTCAATTCCTTGGTACCACATACACAGGAAAAACCAAAAGTGGTGCAAAGGCTCAAATGGTAGAGCGCTAGCCTTGAGAGAACCCAAGCACAGTGCTCAGGCCTTGAGTTCAAGACCTTGGACTGGCAAAAAAAAGAATAAAGTCAAAGGACCGGGAGTTTGGCCTAATGGCAGAGTGATTTCCTAGCATGCACATGAAGACCAGGTTCAATTCCTTGGTATCACATACACATAAAAAGCTAAAAATGGTGCTGTGACTTAAGTGGGATAGCCCTTCCCTTGAAAAAGCCCAAGAACAGGCAATAAATAAAGTCAAGACATTTATCAGAATCTAGGTAAAAAAAAAAACCTCCAGGACTCAAAACATGACTCAGTTCTACAGCTTTCTCTACTACCAGTTTTAACCAAGATTCTTATGCTCCAATGATTTACTTTATTTTACATAAATTAGTCTTGTTAAATTTCAGGAGATGTAAAATTTGGTGACTGCAAACAATACATGTCATTTAATACATATTTTTTTTGTGGGTCATGAGACTTGAATTCGGCCTGGCCACTGTCCCTGATATCTTCAGCTCAAGGCTACCGCCCTACCCCTTGAACCACAGTGCCACTTCCTGGGGGTTCATTGGAGATAAGAGTCTCATGGACTTTAGTACTTGGGCTGGCTTTGAACCAAGATCCTCAGATCTCAGCCTCCTGAGTAGCTAGGATGCTCACAGGCATGAGCCACGGGTGCCTGGCCACATGTCATATTATAAAACTGGCCCAACGAAAGCATTTTTACTGCTTTTGCGAAAAGACCACATTAAGGTGGAAAAGCTGGCATTAGCAGTACTGGCTTTTGTATTCACTGGGAAATCTAAACAGTGCTTGTGCTAAGATGTGAGGCCTGCACTTAAGGCCATCAACCACATGCTTATTAGAAAAGGGGTCCTGATCTACCCTAGACCTAGCGAGTGAAAGCCTCTAGCTGGGGCCTAGAAATTTCATCTTGGAATGTGATTTGGGTTCAAACTGAAAGGTTAAGAAGTTACTTTTAGCTGGGCACAGTGGCTCACGCATGTAATCCTAGCTACTCAGGAGGGTGAGATCTGAGGATCAAGGTTCAAAGCCAGCCCAGGCACAAAAGCACCTGAGACTCTAATCTCCAATTAATCTCTAGAAAATGGGTAGTGGGGCTTGGCTCAAGGGTAGGACAGTAGCCTTGAGCTGAAGAGCTCAGGGACAGTGGCCAGGCCAAATTCAAGCCCCATGACCCACAAAAAAAAAAAAGAAAGAAATTGCTTCTAGAGAAGATAGGTCTCCAATGCAAACCTAGGAGAACTCCCCAAGCTCTTCTTCCACCTCCACCTTACTGCCAGGAAAGACAGCAGTCTACTCAGCAATTATCACAGTAATGCCCCAGCACGTGGCCCCTGTCCTGACAGACACCTGAATGTGATGAATCCCCATTAATGAAGAACATACATTAGCCCTGGAAACTGGCTCACCTCTTCAGCCATTTGCAGAAGTGCTTTATTATTATTTTCCCACTTGGTACGCCATATTATTGTTTCTTTTTCCAACTTTTTAATTTTCTTTGTCATCTGTAAATAAACACAGTCACAAATTTAAATTCAAACCTGCATATATTATCTCTACTTCTTGTCCCCCCTGATAGCTTTGTGTGTTTTCTAAGTAGCTGTCCTTTCTTTTGGTAGCAGAGCTTATCTCAGAAACTCCTGTGAACCTAACTACTTAAGAGGCTGGGATCTGGGCTGGGAGTTTGGCCTAGTGGTAGAGTGCTTGCCTAGCATGCACGAAGAACTGGGTTCATTCCTTGGTACCACATACATAGAAAAAAGCTGAAAGTGGTGCTGAGGCTCAAGTGGCAGAGCTCTAGCCTTGAGAAAGCCCAACGACAGTGCTCAGGCCCTGAGCTCAAGCCCAGGACTGGCAAAAAAAAAAAAAAGAGGCTGGGATTGTGGATCACGGTTCAATGACAGCCTGGTTGGGAAGTCTGTGAAACACTTTTCTCTAACCATTCAAAACTGGAAATAGCACTGTGGTTCAAGGTGTCAGAGTACTACACTTGAGCATATAGAGCTCAGGGACAGCACCCAGGCCCTGAGTTCAAGCCCCGTGGACCAACAAAAAAAACAGAAGCTCCTAGGATAGAACCCAGGTGATGGTTTCATGAGGAAAAAAAAGATTAATGTGTTCCGAGACAGAAGTATGCGCATAGCTCTCTTTACGGCTGGAGTGCTGCTTTTCCACCTGGGAAGAACAAGCTGTAGGAAAAAAAAGGTCCGTACGTGTGCATTCTGTCAACTGAATTCCTCATATTCTAGAAAGGACAGAGTTTCAGTCCTACAAAAGATTAAGAATTATGGGGCGGGGAGTTTGGCCTAGTGGTTAAAGTGCTTGTCTAGCATGCATGAAGACCCGGGTTCGATTCCTCGGTACCACATACATAGAAAAAAGCTGGAAGTGGTGCTGAGGCTCAAGTGGTAGAGCTCTAGCCTTGAGAAATTCCAAGTGCTCAGGCCCTGAGCTCAAGCCCAGGACTGGCAAAAAAAAAAAAAAGATTAAGAATTTGTATTACCACAACTCCCAAACCATGACTTTAAAGCTCAGAGGCAACATGATTTAGAAGATTCCAGGGAGAAAGAAAGTAGTAAACACCTAAACATTGATTATCCTCAGAACTCTCAAGACTGTTCTACTCAGATTTTGCTAAAGATAAAGTGTGTTCAAAAATTAGGAAAACACAGGTGGGGAGTTTGGACTAGTAGTAAGAGTGCTTGCCTAGCATGCACGAAGGCCAGGGTTCGATTTCGCAGCAATATATATATATATATATGCCAGAAGTGGTGCTGTGGCTCAAGTGGTAAAGCATTTGGGAAACAGGGCTAGGAAGGTGGCTTAGGGGAAAAGTGTTTGCCTGGAATACATGAAGCCCTGGGTTCAATTCCTCAGTACCACATAAACAGAAAAAGCCAGAAGTAGTGCTGTGGCTCAAGTAGTAGAGTGCTACCTTTGAGCAACAGCAGCTCAGGGACAGTGCATACGTCCTGAGTTCAAGCCCTAGGACCAGAAAAAAAAAGAGGGAAGCATTCCTGGGTCTCTGCTACAATAACCTAATTTGATAGAAATTTGGACTAAGACTGATGGATGCCTGTCAATTCACTAGGTTCCCAACATTCCTTTACTCACTGCTGACTGCACTTGAGTTCTGATCCAAGTCAGGGCACTGTGGTATGGTAAAGCTAAATAAGGACAAAGGCCATGGAGAAAGCTTCTGGAAAAGCGCTAAGGTGCTAACCCACCGTTCTTTTCTGTCTTCTCAGTCCACAGGATTCCCTAAGACAGCAAATTTGGCGAGTTCTTGTCTTGAATTATATTCTACCTCAACAGTAAGCATGAACTGGAGTGTAGCTAACACTTCAATGTGCTTAACAGTCTCCCTTTGATTGGATCCTCAACGAAAGGGAATGACAGGCAGAACAAATTTGCTGCTCATGGAATTCTCCAGATTACTAGGTCTAAAAATACCTCAAGGAAGTAATTTGAGCACCGTTCAGCTCATGGTAATTGAGCATATGTTAATGTGCCAAATACTATCTGAAACACTCCTATTTTATGAAGGGCAGGTCATTTTTTTCTCTTATTTTTTCATACATTTTTATTTTAATTAAGAGAAGGTTTACAGTATATTCACCAGATAGAAGGTGCATTACTTCATATACATTGATGTTCTTATTTTTTTATTGTAATTAGTAAAAGGGTTACATGATATTTGCCAGATAGAAGGTGCATTAATTCACATACATTGATACCCTTTCACATGTCTTGGTACCCATTTCCCTCCTCCCCCCACACCTCCCACCTGTCTTGGTTTTCCCCCCTTCCCTAGTTCTTATTTTTTTATTAAAGAATTTATTAACTGCTTTTTACATCATATTTCAAATGACATGCTTAACAAACAAGTATTCAAGAAGGGAATCTCTATATATAATCACTGGTACTTAGATTTTAGAACATAATTAAAATTAGGTCTTTCCCTGGTTTGGGGATGAGTGTAATATTAGCTTCATAAAATGAGTTTGGTATTGCTCCCTCTGCTTCTATTTCTCAGAAGAGTTTCAAGAGTATAGGTGTTATTCCATCTTTAAGCATCTTGTAGAATTCTGCAGTGAAACCGTCTGGACCTGGGCTCTTTTTGGTTGGCATTTCCCTGATTGCTTCCCCAATTTCATTGTATGAAATTGGTTTGTTCAACTTGTTTACCTAATCATTGTTCAATGCGGGTAGACTATATTTATTTAAGAAGTTATCCGTTTCTACTAGATTTTCTTGTTTCTTTGAATATAGGCCCTGGTAGTACTCATTCATAGTGGACTGAATTTCTTGAATATTGGTCGTGATTGTTCCTGTGGGGTCCCTAATCTTGTTTATTTGATCTCCCCTTTTTTTGATTAATCTTGCTAGGGGGTCTGTCAATTTTGTTGACTCAAAGAAGCAACTTTCTGACTTGTTCATTTTGTGTATAGTGGATCTTATTTCAATCTCTGATATTTCTGATTTTATTTTTGTTATTTCTGTCCTTCTAGTTGTTTTAGAATTAACTTTTTCTTGCTGCTCTAGGTGCTTCAATTTCTTCTTTAGGTTATTTATATTCTCCTCTTCTGTCTTTTTAATATGGGCTCCTAGTGTGATAAATTTGCCCCCTAGAACTGCCTTTCCTGTGTCCCATAAGTTCCTTTGTGATGTATCTTGACTGTCATTACATTCAAGAAAGTTTTGAATTTCTTCTTTGATCTGTTCTGTAACCTAGGAGTTATTCAGCTTCCAAGTGTTTGAATGTTTTTTGACTTTTACTGTGTTGTTCAGAACTAGTCTGACTGCACTGTGATCAGATATAATGCATGGGATTATATCAGTCCTCCTGTATCTGCTTAAGTTTTCTGTATGAACTATTATATGATCTATTTTGGAGTATGTTGCATGTGCTGCTGAGAAAAATGTATAAAAGTTTCACCGTTGGATGGAAGACTGTATATATCTGTTAATTCCAGCTGGGCTATGGTATCGTTTAAGCCGATGTTGTATTTACTTATCTTTTGTTGAATTTACCTGTTATTTGGTGAGAGTGGCATATTGAAGTCTCCCATTATGATTGTGTTTGAGTCTATCTTGTTCTGTAATTCTAAGAGTTTGCTTGACGAATCTGGATGCCCCCATGTTGGGGGAGTAAATGTTTATAACTGTAATATTCTGGGTATAGATTGTGACCTTTACAAATATGTAGTGGCCATCTTTATCTGATTTTACTGAGAAGTTAATTTTGTCAGAGATTAAGATCGCTACTCCTGCTTTTTTACCAGGTGTGTTGGAGTGGAAAATTCTTTTCCATCCTTTCAAATAATAGTCATGGCTGATATCTACTGAACTCTTAGAAAACTAAGTGTCATGCCCTACTACGCTTCAACATTTTACTAAAACCTCCCATTTTAGATGGGTGGAGCAGCATGCACCTGTTGTCCTAGCTACCTGGCAAACTGAGGCTTGCACCTACCTAGGAGTAGACATTTTGATTCTAAGCTTTGTATCTAAGACATATCTTTTCTTAATGCATGCAGGAAGATACAATAGAAGCCAAAAAATTAAGTTTGGTTAGAGGTCAAAGACTTCTGTGGGTTTAAGAGGGAAAAAAAAGAGGCCAGGCACTGCGAGCTCACACCTGCAATCTTAGATACTTAGGAAGCTGAGATCTAAGGATTATACTTCAGAGCCAGCCTGAGCAGGAAAGTCAGTGAGACTCATATCTAATTAACCATCAGAAAACCAGACGTGGACATGTGACTGAAAGTGGTAGAGTGCTAGCCTTGCTCAGGTAAGCTCAGGTCTTATGGACAGTACTCAGACCCTGAGTTCAAAACTCATGACAGAGGGACAGGGAGAGGGAGAAATCTTTGTTCCAATGGCAATAACTGTGTGCACGCTTAGTTACTTGGGGTACACTGAGGGCAAAATAAGTCTCTGAAAAATTATAAACAATCAAATAAGGGCCGGGAGTTTGGCTTAGTGGTAGAGTGCTTGCCTAGCATGCACGAAGACCTGGATCGATTCCTCAGTACCACATACATAGAAAAAAGCTGGAAGTGGCGCTGTGGCTCAAGTGGTAGAGCTCTATCCTTGAGAAAGCCCAAGGACAGTGCTCAAGCCTTGAGTTCAAGACCCAGGACTGGCCAAAAAAAAAGATCAAATGAAGACAGTAATCACAATACAAATCTTAAAAGTAATACTGATTATGTTTGAAATATGCTATATAAATTCACTTTTCTATAAAATTCCTTAAAAATATGCAAATACCTTTTCCATTTCTTGCCTGAAAGTTGTAAATAGTTCATTGCTTTTTGCCATAGTAGTCTGGAATTCTT
The DNA here is from genome assembly GCF_031878675.1 of Megascapheus bottae. NCBI lineage: Eukaryota > Metazoa > Chordata > Mammalia > Rodentia > Geomyidae > Megascapheus > Megascapheus bottae. The sequence continues at coordinate 5,248,173 of NC_143547.1, read as the reverse complement.
CAAATTTATCCATATAAAGAGAAAGCTATAAAGAAAAAGAAAAAAGAAAGGAAATCAATACTAAGTTCTAGATAAACATGCAAATTCCTGCCAGACTCCACTCCTGTGATCCTAGCTATTGAGGAGGCTGAGACCTGAAGATTCCAATTGGAAGCATAGGAAGACAAACCAGGGGATTCTTTTTTGTTTATTTGGTCATGGGGCTTGAACTTAGTGTCTGGGTGCTGTCCCTGAGCTCTTTCACTCAAGGCTAGCATTCTACCACTTGAGGCACAGCACCACTTCCAGTTTTCTGATAACCCCTGGAGATAAGAATCTCATGGACTTTCCTGCCTTGGCTGATTGAATTGGGATCCTCAAATGTCAGCCTCCTGAGTAGCTAGGATTACAGGCGTGAGACACCAGTGCCTGCCTGGCAAAATCCAAGGGATTTTTTTTCTTTTTGTCAGTCGTGGGACTCGAACTCTAGGCCTGGGCTACCGTCCTACTACTTGAGCCACTACAGTGCCATTTCTGGTTTTCTGGTGATTAATTGGAGATAAGAATCTCACAGACTTTTCGTGCAGAGGCTGGTTTTTAACCATGACCCTCAGATCTCAGCCTCCTAAGTAGCTAGGATTACAGGTGTCAGCCACGTACTGGCTTCCAAGGGATTCTTATCTCTAATTATTTAGCAAATATTAGGAAGTGGACGTGTGGCTCAAATGGTGGAACACCAGCCTTAAGTTAAAAAAATGTAACTAAGCAAGAGCATGAGGCCCTGAGTTCATATCCAGTATCAGCACAGAAACACAAAAAATACCAATTCTTAAACTTAAAAAAAAAACTTTTAAAGATGACATACTTGATTTAAGTGATAAGAACACAAGTAAACCCACAGCCAATGCTTGGATACCAAATAAAGATGACTAAAATTTTAACTTACAGAAATATGTAACTCTGATGTCAGGTACTGGTGACTCATACCTGTAATCTTAGCTACTCGGGAAGCTGTGATTTGAGGATTCAGGTTCAAAGCGAACTTGGCTAGAAAATGCTATGAGACTCTCATTTCTGACCAACCATCAAAAAGCCAGAAATTGAGCTGTGGCTCAAGTGGAAGAGTTTTAGCCTTGGACAAAACCGCTAAGCAAGAGAAGGGTCCTGAGTTTAAGCTCCTGTACCTGTATGTTTGCATTCATGTCCCCACATAAATATTAATACACACACTAATAGCATTACAATGTGTATAAATGTAGGTATCTGTTGGGTGCCAGTGGCTCATGCCTGTAATCCAGCTATGCAGGAGGCTCAGATGTGAGGACTGCAGTAAGAAGCCAGGCGGGGGAGGTAAGTCTGGGAGAGTCCATTAACTACCAAAAGGCTGGAAGTGGAGCTGTGACTCAATAGGTAGAACAATGGCTTTGAGCAAAAGAAGCTCAAGGACTTGCCCAGGCCCTGAATTCAAGCCCCAGGACTGGCATTTTATACATAGATGTAGATATAAATGTTAAACATTTGCTGGGTGCTGGCGCTCACACGTGTAATCCTAGGAACTCAGGACATTAAGATCTGAGAATCTCAGTTCAAAGACAGCCTGGGCAAGCAAGTCTAGAAAACTGAAAGTGATACTATGGCTCAAAGTGATAGAGCACTAGCCTTGGGCAAAAAGGATTAGGTGGGGTACTATCCTTGGGCTTTCCCAAGACGAGAACTCTACCACTTGAGCCACAGCATCAATTCCAGCTTTTTCTATGTATGTGGTACCGAGGAATTGAACCCAGGTCTTCGTGCATGTTAGGAGAGCACTCAACCACTAGGACAAACTCCTGGCCAATTTCATATATTTCTAATGCTTTGTAAACCGTCTCATCTTACATATAAAAACTGTTGGGGGGATGAGAGCAATCTGGCTGTACCATCATTGCATTGATCCCAAGTGTGGGAAACATTTCTGGGAAATGATCATTCTTTTAACATACCACCCACATAATTCTTAACTTGCTATCAAGATATCTCTTCCGTAAATGCTGGCAGGACAATGAAACAGAAGCCAAAGAATTGGAAGGGCTGGGGAAAAAGAATTCAGTGGGAGTAGAGTTAGAGCAAAGGATAAAAGAAAATAGAAACATCCATTTTCTAGGCTAGGGAATAGCTAAGTGGTAGAGAAGTTGCCCAGCAAGTGTTTACCTTTGACTTCAATCTTCAGTACTAAAGGAACAAAAAGGGGCACCACTATTTCTTTAAACTCCTTCTGAGATTCAAGAAATTTGTCGTCAAACTCAAAATCCCCAATGTGAGCCGAACATAAAGCACAGTCAATTTTTTTTCTCCCCCATAGAGAAGGATAAGAGCAAAGTACAGTGTGGTAGATGAAGGAAAGCTTCGAGCCCAGAGGCCTCAGGGGAGGGGGCTGAAAAACTTCATTTTAGACCAAGAGGGAACTCCTTAGAGATCATCTAATGTCATATTACATTATTTACAGAATGAGGAAGCAGAGCCAGAGAAATTACTACTTTTTGACTACAGGATTTGAACTCGGGACCTTCTGCTTACTTAGTTTGCATGCTCATGGCTCTACCATGTGAGCCACACCTCCACCAGACTCAAGTTAGCAAAGACAAGAGAAATCAGGCCAGGTGTGAGTGGTTCAAGCCTGATAATCTTCGCTACTCAAGAGGCTGAAATTGGAGGACTGCAGTTTGAAGTAAGCTCAGGCAGGGCAATCTGAAAGACTGTTGCTTCCAATTAACCAAAATAAATAAATAATCATTATATAAATACAAAAATAAAACAAAAGCCAGGAATAGAACTGTGAGTCAATTGGTAGAGCTCTAGCTTTATTTATTATTTTGTGAGTCATGGGGCAGTAACTAGGCCTGGGCACTGTCCCTGAGCTCTTCAAGTCAAGGCTACCACCCTACCCTCGAGCCAAGCCCCACTTCCCATTTTCTAGAGGTTAATTGGAGATAAGAGTCTCAGGTCCTTTTGTGCCCAGGCTGGCTTTGAACCTTGATCCGCAGATCTCAGCCTCCTGAGTAGCTAGGATTACATGCATGAGCTACTGCACCTGGATAAAGCTCTAGCTTTGAGAAAATAAAAAGTTCAGAGAAGGGCTGGAAGCGTGGCCTAGTGGGAAAGTGCTCGCCTACCACGCATGAAACCCTGGGTTTGAATCCTCCCTACCACATACATAGAAAAAGCCGGAAGTGGTGTTGTGGCTCAAGTGGTAGAGCAGCAGCCTTGAGAAAGACCAAGGACAGAGCTCAGGCACTGAATTCAAGCCCCAGGACTGGCAAAAAAAGAAAAGCACATCCCCAAATCCAGAACACAAATGTGTGAGCACGCGTACACACACACATGGAAGAGGAAATGTGATCTCTTCCTTCATCTCAGTCAGCTCTGGTTTGGAACAGGCAAAACCACATCAGAGGACACTCAAAATCATAGGTTTTTCTTATGAATTCTATCACTTGCTTTCATTTACCTGTTGCTTCAGTTGTACTTCTTGCTGTTTCATCTGTTCATATTTGTGCCTTGATTCTGTTGCTTCTTTTAAGAGCTAGAGAACAGAAAAAAATTGACAAAACAACATCAAATGACCATACAGTTGGCTAGATGCTCCAGCTACCAGTATCTTCCGTCTCTCCCTTGAAAACTTAAAACAACACTCAATAGTCTTACTGCTTAAGTAGGAAAAGTACACAGAAGGCCTAAAAAGACTGACAACATTCAGGATTAAATCGTTATGTTTTAAGAGAAAATAATTGCATGTGTAATATGAGCAAAAACCATAGCTAGGAGTCTCAACATCTTTCACATGATGGAAAAACAGTCTAGACCAAAAGCAAAATAAAAGGTAAAAGCAAAAGGCAAAGCAATGAAATCCAAGAAACATTTTTCTGTTTACTTTGTTTTAAAAAAAAAAGGCAGGGGCCGGGAGTTTGGCCTAGTAGGAGAGTCGTGCCTAGCATGCACAAAGACCCGGGTTCGATTCCTCGGTACCACATAGATTGAAAAAAGCTGGAAGTGGTGCTGAGGCTCAAGTGGTAGAGTGCTAAGCCTTGAGAAAGTCCAAGGACAGTGCTCAGGCGCTGAGCCCAAGCCCAGGACTGGCAAAAAAAAAAAAAGGCAGGCAGGCCCTGGTGGCTCACGCCTGGAATCCTAGCTACTCAGAAGGCTGAGATCTGAGGACCATGACTCAAAGCCTGCCCAGGCTGGAAAGTCTGTGAAACTCCAATTAAGCATCCAAAAGCCAGTACGTGGAACTGCTGTGGCCCAATGTGGTAAAGTACTATTCTTGAGCAAGAGTTCAGAAACAGTGCCCAAGCCCTGAGTTCAAGCCCTACAACCAAAACAATAACAACAAAAAAGCATAGGAAGAAAGAATAGGACCTTTCATTTATGCACTGAGGTTTTCAAGACAATAAATTACACACTAGGCAATTGTGAAACTGAGGCTTTGAAATACAGTATCACATACAACCCAAAGAACTCTGAAGATTTTCTACTGAAACTAAAAAACCACATGCCTAAAACACGTGTGACTGTGTGCAAAATTTATACTCCAACTTGAGAAATAACAGTTGAGCGCTGGATCACACTTTGAACTTATGTGGAAGGATGACATTTTGTAAAAAATATGTCTCTAAATCTTAGACTGGAACAGCATGCCACGTTGATGATATGAGATCAGTACAGAAGCAAGTCTTCATTCACACCATAACCATCTGGGTCATGGGCTGCTTGGGTGAGTGCTGGATGGAAGAGTCCACAATTACAATCATTTCTCAGTTCTGATACTGGTTTGTATTAAACAAGTGCATAAAGCAGAATTTCCATATAGTGAATATCTATAGACAAAAAGATGCCATTGAATTTATAATTATCAACTGGCAATATAATTAGAACATATAATCTGAGACCAATAGTTAGCCTTTAGTTTAACGAAAATTCTGTTAAGGGTCGAGAGTGTGGTCTAGCATGCATGAAGCCCTGGGTTTGATAACGTGGAATCACACACACAGAAAAAGTCGGAAGTAGCACTGTGGCTCAAGTGGCAGAATGCCAGCCTTGAGCAAAAAGTGTCCAAGGACAATGCCCAGGCCCTGAGATCAAGCCCCAGGACTGGCCCCAAAAAAATCTGTTAAAAATTATGTTCAAGGGGGTGGGGGGGAAGAAAACAGGAACAAAAACATGAGATGATGTATCAATGTACAAAAAGTAATGCACCCAATACACGATGCTGTAATTCCTCTATACATTACCCCAACACAAAAAATAAAATAAATTAAAAAAAAATATGTTCAGGGGCCAGGAATGTGGTTCAATGTTAGAGTGCTTGCTTAACATGCATGAAGCCCCAGATTCAATTTCTCAGTACCACAACACAGAAAAAGTGGGAAGGAATGATGGGACAAAAGTGGTAGAACACTAGCCTTGAACAAAAGAGACTCAGGGACAGTGTCTAGGCCCTGAGCTCAAGCCCCAGGACTGGCAAAAAAAATTCTGTCCAATGCTAGGTGATAGTGGCTTAAGGCTATAATCCTAGCTACTTAGGAAGCTGAAACCTGAGGATCATGATTCAGCCTAGGCAGGAAAGTGTATGAGACTCTTATCTCCAATTACCTAGCAAAATGTCAGAAACAGAGCTGTGGCTCAAGTAATAGAGCACTGGCCTTGAGCGCTCAGGGACAGTGCACAGACCTTGAACTCAAGTCCCAAGACCTGCAGACACACAAAAAAGTTAACCCTAGCATCAGCAAAAACAAAAGAAACAAGCCAAATGTTTTCTGGAGGAGGAAAAAAAAGCCAGGAGCCAGTGGCTCGAACCTGTAATCCTAGCTACTCAGGAAGCTGAGATCTGAGGACTGGGATTTGAAGGCAGCCTGGCAGAAAAGTCTGTGAGACTCATACCTTCCATAAACTACTCAGGAAAAAAAAAACAAGTGGTATTGTGGTTTAACTGGTAGAGTTCTAGCCTTGAGCACAAATTGGCTCAAGGACAGCATCCAAGTCCAGAGTTCAAGCCTCGGGACTGGCGAAAAAATAATAATAATAAAATAAAGTAAGTAAACAAGTAGCATGTCCCAGCAATAACACTGGTTGTAGAGTAAGTTTAAATGTTTTATCGTTTGGCTTATGATTTTTTAACCACATTTTTTAAAGAAAACTTACAAACTCTCTCTCTCTCTGATGTTTTTCATCAGCTTCTTTTATCAGCTGCGTTGTCTGCTGAAGTTTGGCATCCACAAGCTGTTGCTGGAGCTCCTTATGTTTGAATACTTTATCAATATGCTACAGGAAAAGCAAAATTCCTTCCATCACTCCATGAACAAAGTAGCACACAGTGCAAAAGAAACTGCAGTTACAACCTTTTGCTTGCTCTACTTTCTTGTTAATAACACCAGCGCAGCTAAGAGTACAGGGCTTTCTGCACCCTCAGCTGCAGGAGCCATGCCCCGTTGCCAATTATCAAAACTGGGCAATCTCCATCACTAGCTTTGCAATCCCAGTTCTGCTCAAGGCTGAAGATAAGACTCAAACTACATCAAAACAAAGAAAGAACCAGGCTGGGTGGCTCACGCCTGTAATCCTAGCTACTCAGGAGGCTGAGATCTGAGGATCAAGGTTCAAAGCCAGCCTGGTCACAAAGGATCTGAGACTCATCTCCAATTAACCTCTAGAAAACTGCAAGTGGGGCTTGGCTCAATGATTGGGTGGTAGCCTAGAGCTGAAGAGCTGAGGGACAGTGCCCAGGCAAAGTTCAAACCCCATGACCCACAAAAAAAAAGAAAGGAAGATCAAGTCATTAAATTCATATAACATGGACATCCATTTCTTTCTTCTACCCTTGAGATACTCCAAAGTTTTCAGTTGGTGGCAGTATGTGATATGAATGGAAGGGGTTAGGGCACTTCTGGTGTGTGGCTCTGGACAAACTTGTAATTTGCTGAACCTAAGTATATGCATCTGATCACACCCGCTTGGCAGAACTGTGATTCTACTATGAATGTAATGGTGGAACCATGTTTGGCACTTGGCATGTATTAGACATCTGGCAAAATATTGTATTTCCCTACAAAATCCTCACATGTACACAAAAATAATCAAAACACACTTTCTCAAAGAAGCTGGGTGCCAGTGGCTCATGTCTGTAATCCTAACTACTCAGGAGATTGACAGCTAAAGATTGTGGTTTAAAGCTAGCCCAGAAAGTCTATGACACTCTTATCGACTAACCACCAAAGAGAGGCAGGGGGAGGGGGAGAGGGGGAGAGAGGGGGAAAGAGAGGGAGAGAGAGGGAGAGAGAGGAGAGAGAGAGAGAGAGAGAGAGAGAGAGAGAGAGAGAGAGAGAGAGAGAGAGAGAGAGAGAGAGAGACAGAGACAGAGACAGAGAGAGACAGAGACAGAGAGAGAGAGACAGAGAGAGACAGAGAGAGAGAGAGAGAGAGAGAGAGAGAGAGAGAGAGAGAGAGAGAGAGAGAGAGAGAGAGAGAGAGAGAGAGAGAGAGAGAAGTAGAGCTATCCTTGAGCTCAGGGAGGGCCTGGAGCGTGACCTCATGGTAGAGTGCTTGCTTGGCATGCATGAAGCCCTGGGTTCGATTCCTCAAAACCACATAAACACAAAAAGCTGGAAGTGGTGCTGTGGCTCAAGTAGCAGAGTGCAAGAAAGAAAGAGGAGGGGGGAAAGGGCTCTTAGCTGGGCGTCAATGGCAGAAGCCTGTAAAACTAGCTACTAAGGAGGCTGAGCTCTGAGGACTTTAGTTTGAAGTCAGCCTGGGCAGGAGTATGTGTGAGATTCTTTTTATCTCTAAGTGAAAACAAAAAGCTCCAATGGAGCTGTGGCTAAAGGGACACAGAACTAGCCTTGAGCAAAGATGCACAGGGAGAGTGCCAGGCCCTGAGTGCAAGCCCCAGGATCTGCACAGAAAACAAATTATTCTTGGGGCCGGGAGTTTGGCCTAGTGGTTAAAGTGCTTGCCTAGCATGCGCGAAGACCCGGGTTCAATTCCTTGGTACCACATACATACAAAAACGCTGGAAGTGGTGCTGAGGCTCAAGTGGTAGAGCTCTAGCCTTGAAAAAGTCCAAGGACAGTGCTCAGGCCCTGAGCTCAAGCCCAGGACTGGCAAAAAAAAGAAAACAAATTATTCTTTTTTTGGGGGGGGGTTATGGGGTCTGAACTCTGGACCTGGGAGCTGTCCCTGAGCTCCTTACCTCAAGGCTACCGCCCTACCCCTAGAGACTCAACCCCATTTCCTGTTTTCTAGTGGTTAATTTGAGGTAAATGCCTCACATTCTTTATGTTCTTTAGTGCCTGGGCTGCCTTTGAACTGATATCCTCAGATCTCAGCCTCATGAAAAGCTAGAATTACACATGAGCCACCACACTTAGCCTATTCTCTTTTTTAAAGCTATCATTTTGCTGAAATTGTTTCCTATTAGCAAGTAGCAAGTTATTCAATGGAGGTTTCACAGTGACCTTTCCACTCTCACCCTACCATCTCTTGCCATGCCACTCCTCCTTTTTAAAGCAATTCCAACAGGTTCCATTTATCCATTGTCATACACACAAACTATGTGGACCGTATTCATCTCCAACATTTTCCTTAGTCTTCCTCTCTTGGTGATGCTCACTCCCCGTCTGATCCTGTTTTACTCTCTTATCATTTACTATTGGGTTTTTTTTTAGTATGTATTAATGACCACCAAGGGGCTCATTATGGTATTTCAGATATACATCTATTATGTGTTGTTCAGAATATCCTTCTCTATCGCTTTCTCTTTTTCACCCCAATCCCCTATTGATCAACAGCTTGCATTGATATTTTTTTGTGTGTGGGTCACGGGGCTTGAACTCTGGCCCTTGGCGTTGACCCTGAGCTCTTTAGCTCAAGGCTACTGCCTTACCCTTGAGCCAAACCACACTTCCTTTTATAGAGGCTAACTGGAGAAGAGTCTCAGGTCCTTTTGTGCCCAGGCTGGCTTTGGACCATGATCCTCAGATCTCAGCCTCGGAGTAGCTAGGATTACAGGTATGAGCCACCACATCCAGCTGCACTGAGATCTTTTTTTGTTTTGTTTCTTTTTGCTAGTCGTGGGGCTTGAGCACTGTCCTTGGGCTTTTCTCAAGGCTAGCACTCTGCCACTTGAGCCACTTCACCACTTCCAGCTTTTTCTATGTATATGGTACCAAGGAGTCGAACCCGGGTCTTCGTGCATGCTAGGCAAGCACCCTAACACTAGGCCAAACTCCGGGCCCCTGCATTGAGATTTTTATACAAATTTCATACATAGTTACCATGTATTTGAATAAATTATTCACCCTTCACCTTTCCTTTCCCTTTCCCCCCTTCCTTCAACCTCTTACTTGGTCCCACAGTTAGAATAATGTTCTAAGTGTGTGTGTGCATAATTATATATTATATGTATTCTATATGCACATGTATACATAATATATATCACATATATGCATATATCTCTATAATAAACATGTATGGATAATTTAAGGAGCCAAAACACACTAAGAGCTTGGTGCCGGTACTTATGCCTATAATCCCAACTACTAAGATCTGAAAATCTGAGCTTTGAAAATTGCAGCTAAAAGCCAATTCAGACTGACAAATCTAACTAATCAGCAAAAAGCCACAAGTGGAGGCACGGCCTCAAGCAGTAGAGCAGCAGCCGTGAGCAAAAAAGCCAAGTGTAAGGCCTCGAGGTCAAACGTCAATACTGGCACACATACAATAAAAAGAATTGTAGGGTTGGAGGTCAATGGTAGTGCGCATGCTCAGGAAGTGCAAGATAGCCGTGGATTCCATTCCCAGCACCACTAAAACAAGCAAAAGTGAAGCATCAGGAGAATAAGCAAAATTCTTTTGTAACAAGTAAGGTGAGGGGTCGGGAGGGTGGCCTAGTGGCAGAATGCTTTCCTAGCATGCAGAAAACCCTGGGTTTGATACAGGGTATCAGATATATGTGCAAAATGTCATCCTACAGTATCATGTGGAAGAAATACAGTTCATAACAAGTCTGCTAGAAATAATGTCATCTAGCCTAATCTATAGACTTGCAGGGCATTAAACGATCATTCTAACTAATCCTCTTGGTCATTTTTTTTTCTAGTAACTTCCCTTATGTTCTAAAAGGTCCTGTGGCAGTAGTTTTACTGTGGTAGTAAATGAAGAGGGTTTTGCTAGATGCACAGATGCCTAAACCAATAGAGAGTTGTTACCTCTTCCCTCAGTGCATACTGCTCGATGAGCTTCTTCAGCTTCTCCCCCAGTTCGATGTTCTCCTGTCGGAGTTTGGCATTGTGTATGTCATGTTGTTCCAGCTGGGTCTGGATTTCATTTAGAGTAATCTGGAAATGGGCTGTTGCTTCTTTGCGGCGTTCTTCTTCCTCTCGGGCCTGCTGTATATTTTCTTCCTTAATTCCCAAAATAATCTCTGTTAATAGTGAAGATCTATAGACAAGATACTCACAGAAGCAGCAGCTGTAATGCAGGTTTCGCTATTGCTGTCCTGACATATTGTTTCTGAGCTTTAGTTCCTTTTCCTTATGACTAAAAGGTTCCCATTTAAAAGCAAGCCATGGGCCAGGAGTTTGGCCTAGAGTAGAGTGCTGCTTGCCTAGCATGCACGAAGACCCAGGTTTGATTCCTCTGTACCACATACATAGAAAAAGCCAGAAGTGATGCTGTGGTTCAAATGGTAGGGTTCTAGCCTTGAGAAAACCCAAGAACAGTGCTCAGGCCCAGAGTTCAAGCCCGGGACTGGCAAAAAAAAAAAGAACTAGCAAAAAGCTGGGTGCTGGTGGATCACGTCTGCAATCTGAACAAACAACAAAACAGGGCTGGAGCTGTGGCACAGATGGCACAAACCCAGCACCATGAAAGTCCTAAGTTTAAACCCTAGTACCACAAAAAAGCCAGCCACTTTTCCCAAACAGTTAAGAGACACAACATCGGTTGCTGGTAGTTCATGCTTATAATTCTAGTGACTCAGGAGGCTGAGATCTAAGGTTCAAAGCCAGCCCAAGCAGGAAAGTTCAGCACACACTGATCTCCAATTAAGCATCAAAAAATCCTGAAGTGGAGGTGTGGCTTAAGTGGTTTAGTGTTAGTCTTGAGCAAGAAAGATTAGGGACAGTACCCAGGCTCTGAGTTCAAGCCCAGGCATGGCACACACAAAAAAACTTAAAAATAAAAACAAGTGACACAAACCATCTTGCTTATATCATTGCAAGGGTGATACAACTATCTAAAGCTTCTTCATGCTATCAACCCCCTCTTCACTGAGCACATAGAACATTACTTTAAATCGGCCCAAGAGCCCCTCCTCAGATTAATTTCACTGTACAGGCAAGAGAAAGACAGAGCTCACAAAGCTGCGGGTCAATGGTTCACACCTGCAATCCTACCTACTCAGAAGGCTGAGATCTGAGGATTACAGTGCAAAGCCTGCCCAGGCAGGACGTTTATAAGGCTCTTATTTCCAGTTAACCATTCAAAAACCAGAGGTCAAGCCTCATACCCAGAAAAAAAAAAAGCTGGGTGCCCGCGGCTCAACATCTGTAATCCTGGCTACTGAGAAGGCTGAGTTCTAGAAGATTAAAGTTGGAAGCAAGCCTATACAGAAAAGTCCATCAACTAGACTCCATCCCAGCGATGCAGAAGGTCATGCGTAGAATCATGGGCCCAGGCAAACCCTGGCAAAAACATAAGACCTTACTTGAAAAGTAACTAAAAGTCAAAGAAGAATGGTATGGCTCACATGGTAGAGCACAGCCTAGCAAACCTGAGGCCCTCAGTTTAAACACAATACTCCAAAAAACAAAAATGTATCAATAATACAACCCTGCTGAGTACCGGTAGTCCAACACTGTAATTGTAGTTCCTCAGACGGCTCAGATCTGATGATCACAGTTTGAAGCCAGCTGGGCAAGAAAGTCTTTGAGACTCTTATCTCCAATTAGCTACCAAAAAGCTGAAAATGGAATTGTGTCTCAAGTGGTAGAGCCCTGGTCTCGAGCAAAAACGTTCAGGGATAACAACCAGTTCAAGCCCCAGGACTGGTATGTACACACACAATCCTAACATTAATTCTTGCTAGGATCTGTGTGTGTCAAGACCTTTAGTGTCTACTCAAAATGACTTTTTTTTGCAAGTCATGGGGCTTGAACTCTGGGCCTGGGCGTTGTCCCTGAGTTCTTCAGCTTGACTAAACACTCTACCACGATCCTCAGATCTCAGCCTCCTGAGGAGCTAGGATTACAGGCATGAGCCACTGTGCTCACTCAAAATGACGTTTTGTGAAGGAAAAATACCATCTATTTTAATTAAGAGCTAAATATACCGAGTCAGGGCCGGGAGTTTGGCCTAGTGGTTAAAGTGCTTGCCTAGCATGCACGAAGACCCGGGTTTGATTCCTTGGTACCACATACATACAAAAAAGCCGGAAGTGGTGCTGAGGCTCAAGTGGTAGAGCTCTAGCCTTGAGAAAGTCCAAGGACAGTGCTCAGGCCCTGAGCTCAAGTCCAGGACTGGCAAAAAAATGTAAAAAAGAGCTGGGCATTGGTGGCTCATGCCTGTAATCCTAGTTACTCAGGAGGCTGACAACAGTTTGCAGACAGCTGAAAGGGAAGCCTGTGAAACTTACTAAACTACTAAAAAAATCCAGAAATGGAGCTGCGGTTCAAATGGTAGAACAGTAGCTTTGAGCAAAAGAAGCTCAGGCACAGTGCCCAAGCCCTGAATTCAAGCCCCAGGACCAGCACAGGAAAAAGAAGAAAGAAAAGAAAAACTCAGGCCAGGAGGGTAGCCTAGAGGTGGAGTGCTTGCCTAGCATGCATGAAGCCCTAGACTTGATTCCTTGGTACCACATACTCAGAAAAAGCCAGGAGTGGCCCTGTGGCTCAAGTGGCAGAGCACTTTCCTTGAGCAAAATTGTCCAAAGACAGTGCCGAGGACCTGAGTTCAAGTACCAAGACAAGAAAGAAAGAAAGAAAGAAAGAAGGACGGACCTCCTCAAAGTGCTACTTGGTGTACTCGAAGGCAGGCTTGGCCCATTGTTAAAGGCAGATTCCTTCTCATGGTTCTTCTCTCTGTTTCTCATTACCTGTGGATACTAACTGAACTCAGGATATATGCCTACTCCTCCTTTATAATACAGTATAGCTGTATTATCAAAGTACTCAGCATCCAAGAGCTAGATGTAGGCTAGGAGACAAAGGCAATTTTTTTTCCCAGTCCTGGGACTTGAACTCAAGGACTGAGCACTGTCCTTGGGGTTTTGTCAAGGTTAGGGCTCTACCACATGAGCCACAGCACCACTTCTGGCTTGTTTCTACATATGTGGTACCGAGGAATCGAACCCGGGTCTTCGTGCATGCTAGGCAAGCACTCTACCACTAGGCCAAACTCCCAGCCCTACAAAGGCAATTTTATCTCTCAGCATTTCTCCCTGCCCAGACTCACTGACTCAAGCCCCTTACTAGTTTCTCACTTCATCGCAGCTTTATGTTCATGGTTATGAGCTCTATTGATACACAGCAGAAACCTGGCAACTCTGAACTTCTTGAGACCAACAGATATAAACATCAGGATGTAGACTATCTGGAACCAAGAATGAGGAAACTAACTAAGGGGCTGTTTCTTTAATGGGGTAGTGCAACTTAGGAAAAAACATAATACACCAGCCCAAGCAGAGACATGGCTTCATTTCAAATAGGTGTAAGGTAGCTATAAAACCAGTTGAGTAAGTTCCTCTTCAAAAATAGAAAAACCAACCAACTAACCTTTAAAGTCTTATTGTGTCGTTGAAGTTCCCTGCAGAGAGACTCCAGTTTGCTTCTTGCCAAGATAGCCTTGCTGTGTTCACTCTGCAAGTGAACTTTCTCTTTCACAATCTGGGCTTGCTTCTTCTGCAGAATTTTCATTTGCTTCTGGACATTCCTGCTCTCCTCCAGCTAAAATTAAGAACTTTATATTTAGGACATATAGCAAAGACCTGAGAGTTAAAGCTGGATGAATTACAGTATGAGCTATATAGTCTTTAAAGTGCCAAATTCTGGCCTGGGCTACAGCTCAGCAGTAAAAGCATTTGCTTAGCATGAGCAAATCCCTAGACTCAATCCCCAACAAAGAAAAATAAGAAAAGAAACCAAGAAATAACAACAAAAAGCCAAATAGTGTAGTTTTATTTAAACTGTTTTATGTCGTCCAACCTCCTCTGTATTCTGGATGAAATAAAAAAGCAAGAAACTTTAAGGTGCATGGGAAAAAATGACCTTCAATACTTTTGTGATTTTCAGAATCAAATTAAACCTCAAAACTGCCACACTGACTTCCATGTTGACCTTGGGTCCTTGATTCACTGCCTTACCCCAAAGGCTAATAAGCACAGGTTATTTTTCCCCTTCCAGGCAGTGTAAGCTCTCCAACTTCCAGGTATAATCCTGGGTTTTGAAAGGGACACTTCCTGTTCCACAGGTTTTTGAAGGCCCACTGACAACACTACTCATACTCTGGGCTTAATTTACCCTTCTGAAAATGAACTGATGTGTTCTCGCTGAGACTTCTGCCAATGCTGAAAGCCAACACTAACTTAGTACAGTACCAAGGCCAGATATGTCCTAACTTGCTTCCTGAGGAACAAGCATCTGTCTAGATGATTTTCTGCATGTTAAAAGACAGGCTGAAATCCAAATATAAATTATGGAATTTTTTTTTGCAGTACTGGGGTTTGAACTAAGGGCATTGCACTTGCTAGGTTACTGCTCTATTACTGAGCCATGTCTCCCAACCTAAAACATAGATTTATTGGTACTTTATGGCTCATTATTTTCTTTAAAAAACTGTTGTTTTGGGAACAATATTGTTTTATTTTCCTAAAATACTACTCAAGGACTATAATACTGATTTGTAACTTAGTAAGCAGCACTCAAAAGTTCTTTGTGAAAACTGTAATTGTAAGTTCAAAGCAAATGATTATTTCAAGGTTAAAGCAACAGTATAGCTAAGATGGCAGCTATACTGATCTTTCTGTACTGAAGAAGGAAACGATGCTTAGTCATAACTTGAAGCACAGGAGTGCCACCTTGTGGTCTATCAAAATATAGCAAGCAGGCTAGAGGTGTATACTTCAAGAGCTTGCCTAGAAAGCCCAAAGGCCCTGACTTTAAACTCATGTACTAACCCCCAAACATGTACATGCTCCTGTGCGTGCATACACATACACACACGCACACAAGTATCTTTCAGACAATGTGTAAGCACACCTTTACTAAGCTCAATGTTGTGGCACACAGGTAGAATTCCAGCATTCAGGAAGCTATGGCAGGAAGATTCATGGTGAATTCATGGTAGGCCTGAGCTACACAGTGAAACCTTATCTTAAAATTTTAGAGGGGCCAGGAGTTTGGCCTAGTGGTTGAGTGCTTGCCTAACATGCATGAAGATCCAGGTTCAATTCCTTGTTACCACATACATAGAAAGAGGCAAAAGTGGTGTTGTGGCTCAAATGGTAAGAGTACTAGCCTTGAGAAAGCCCAAGGACAATACTCAGGCCCTGAGTTAAGCCCCAGGACTGGCAAAAAAGAAAAAGAAGACAAAAAATCTTCATTGAAATTCCTGCAGAATCATTGCTTGAGCCAGGCACAGTAGCTCACACCTGTAATCCTACTCAGGAGGCTGAGATCTGAGGATCATAGTTCAAAGCCAGCCTGGGTACAAAGTCTGTGAGATGGTTCTGTGGATCAAGTGGTAAAGCTCTAGTCTTGAGAAAGCCCCAGGACTGGCAAAAAAATACTAACAGGCTGGGAATATGGCTTAGTGGTAGAGTGCTTGCCTAGCATGCATGAAACCCTGGGTTCGATTCCTCAGTACCACATACACAGAAAAAGCTTTGGCTCAAGTGGTAGAGTGCTAGCCTTGAGCTAAAGAAGTTCAGGGACAGTGCCCAGGCCTTGAGTTCAAGCCCCTGGACCGGCAAAAAAAAAACCCCACTAATAAGCCAGATGCCAGAGGTTCACACCTGCAGTCCTCCCTACTCAGGAGGGTGCGATCTGAGGATCATGGTTCAAAGTCTTCCTGGGCAAAAAAATCTGTGAGACTATTATCTCCAGTTAACCTCCAAAAAGCCAGAAGTGACACTGTGGCTCAAGTGGAAAGGCACTAATCTTTATGCAAAAAAAAAGCAAAGATACAGTACCTGGGTCCTGGGTTCAAGCTCTAGGACCACCAATGTGGGTGCGTGCATGCACATGCACACACATACACACACACACCTTTTTGGTTTTACTTGTGACTTTATTGTAACTAGTGAAGCTAAGGCACAGAAAATTTAAACATCTCTAATAATTGACATACATTTTCACTTCAAATAGCCTCATGTGGTCAGAGTCTTATACAGCAAAACTTGAGATTGTTGCCCTTTCTTTTTTGCCACTCCTGGGGCTTAAACTGATGGCCTGGGTACTGTCCTTGGACACTTTCCTTAAGGCTAGCGCTCTGCCATTTGAGCCACAGAGCCACTTTCAGGTTTGTCTGTGTATGTGGTACTGAGGAATCGAACCCAGGGCTTCATGCATGCAAGACAAGCACTGTACCACCAAGCCTTACTCCTAGCTCGAGATTATTTCTTTTAAGTAAATATTTTATCATTTATATAAATTGATAGGACTGATTCATATTACTGATATATAGCTATGTGCAAGACTTGTCATTTTTTTTCAGTTAATGTCCAAGAAAGTACATATTTTAGGAATGGTGAGCTACATATGGCTTCTGCCATATATTCTTTATTTTAAAACACTTTTAATGGGCATTTGGACCATCTCCAGGTTTTGTTACTACTTACAGTGGTATGAACATTCTCATGTTTCCTGGTATAAACATTCCAGAATCTCTCTTGGTTGTAAACCTAAAAATGAGGTTGCCGGGAAATAATTTCTAAATGTGCAGTTCATATGGTATTGCCAAACTTATCCTATAATAGCTGGCAAGTTATAATTCCCAACAACAATGTGTAGGACAACAGGCAAAGCCACATCCTCCTCAAAACATAAGATCACATTTCTTTCTTTTTTTTTTTGCCAGTCCTGGACTTGAGCTCAGGGCCTGAGCACTGTCCTTAGACTTTCTCAAGGCTAGAGCTCTACCACTTGAGCCTCAGCACCACTTCCAGCTTTTTTCTATGTATGTGGTACGGAGGAATCGAACCCAGGTCTTTGTGCATGCTAGGCAAGCACTCTACCACTAGGCCAAACTCCCGGCCCCAAGATCACATTTCTTAAGTAATGTCACTATAATAGACATTAAGGAATCTCCTTGTGGTGTTAATTTATTCTCCAGACCACATTGAATATAATAAAACACCTCCCTTGTGATCATGGGTCATTAGGCTAAGTTATTCCTGTGTCCTTCCAATTCTATGAAGTGTCTGTTATATGTCCCTTGCCAATTTTCCATTTCATTGTCATTTCCATACTACTTGTAGTGTTGCCTTAAGTATTCTTGACACTAAACTTCTCTTGATTTTATTTGTTGGAAATATTTCCCCTAGTTTGTAATATGTTCTAATTTTCTTTTTTGTTGTTGTTCGTCATGGGACTTGAACTCTGGGCCTGGGCGTGGTCCCTGCGCTCTTCAGCTCAAGGCCACCACCCTATCTCTTGAGCCATAGCACTTTTGATTTGTTGGTGATTAACTGGAGATAAGTATCATGACTTTTTAGTGCCCAGGCTGGCTTTGAACCTTGATCCTCATATCTCAGCCTCCTGAGTAGTTAGGATTACAGGCATGAGCCACTGCACCCAGGTCTAACTTTCTTAAGGAATTTTCTGCTAAAGAAAAGTCTAAATTCTGGGCTGGGAGTCTGGCCTAGTGGTAGAGTGCTTGCCTAGTATGCACAAAGACCCGGGTTCAATTCCTCAGTACCACATACATAGAAAAAAGCCAGAAATTGTGATGAGGCTCAAGTGGCAGAGCTCTAGCCTTGAGAAAGTCCAAGGACAGTGCTCAGGCCCTGAACTCAAGCCCAGGACTGGCAAAAAAAGAAAAGTCTAAATTCAATAAAGTTAATTTGTACAATCCTTTCCCTGGTAATTCTTTTCATATTGAAAGAAACCTTTTATTGAGACAGGACTGGAAAATTACTGATTTTCAATCTAAATGGTATCTTAAGAACTTGAAAGCTTAACATTTAAGAATTTAATCCATTTAGAACTCATGTTGGGCATGGTGTATAAAGAACTAAATCCATTATTTCCCATAAGTGTAACACTTTTGTGTTCCCTTTCTCTTTTGGAGACAGGGTTTCTCACTATGTTGCCCTGGAAACATAATGGCTCAAATAATTCTCCTGTCTCTGCCTTCCCTAATGGCTAGGACTACAAAAATGCTAGTATGCCAAGCTGTAGTATAACACTTCTAAAAAAAGTTCTAGGGGCCAGGAGCGTGACCTAGCATGCATAAAGCCCTGGGTTTGATTCCTCAGAGCCATATACACAGAAAAACCCAGAAGTGGCACTGTGGCTCAAGTGGCATGGCACTAACCTTGAGCAAAAAGTATCTAAGGACAGTGCCCAGGCCCTGAGTTCAAGCCCCAGGACTAGCAAAAAATAAAAAAAAAATTTAGCCAGGCGCTGGTGGCTCACAACTGTAATCCTAGCTACTCAGGAGACTGAGATCTGAGGATCATGGTTCAAAGCAAGCCTCGGCAGAAAGAGATCAGAGACAGTGCCCAAGCCCAGAGTTCAAGCCCCAAGACCAACAAAAAAAAAGTCTATTGAGCCAAGCACCAGTTGCTCATACCCGTAATTCTAATTACTCAGGAGACTAAGATCTGAGAACCATGGTTCAAAGCAAGCCAGGGCATAAAAGTCCATGACACCCTATCTCCAATTAACCACCAGAAAACTGGAAAGGGAGCTGTTCAAAGTGGTGGAGCTCTAGCCTTAAGCAGAAGAGCTCAGGGACAGCACCTAGGCCCAGAGTTCAAGCCACATGACTGACAAAAAAAATTCTATTGACTGACAAAAAAATTCTATTGATATTCTGAAGATGTCAATTCTTCTCTAAACACATCTATAAACTGCAGGAAATGCTCTTTGATATCCCAGGATCAGAAATAATAGTAAGAGCCTGGCATATATCTGTAATCCTGGCTACTCAGGAAACTGAGATCTTAGGATTGTGGTTTGAAGCCAGCTGAGGCAAGAGAGTCTATGACACTCCTATCTCCAATTAATCACCAAAAGCCAGAAGTAGACCTGTGGCTCAAGTAGAATAATGAATCCCTTGAGCACAAAGAGGCTCAGGGATAGCACCCAGGCCCTGAGTTCAAGCCCCAGGTCCAGTTTAAAAAAAGGGAAAGAAGCCGGGTTGGGGGAGGGAGTGCAGTGGCTTACGCCTGTAATCCTAACTACTCAGGAGGCTAAGATCTGAGGAACAAGGTTCAAAGCCAGCCTGGGCACAAAAGGACCTGAGACTCTTATCTCCAATTAATCTCTAGAAAACAGGAAATGGAGCTTGGCTTAAGGGTAGGGCAGTAGCCTTGAGCTGAAGAGCTCAGGGACAATGCCCAGGCCCAGGAGTATGATGATAGCCTTGAGTTGAAGAGCTCAGGGACAGCACCCAGGTCGAGTTCAAGCCTCATGACCCACAAAGCAAACAGAAAGAAAAGAACAACCTGAGTACCAGTGGTTTTTGTGCCTATAATCGCAATTATCCAGGAGGCTGAGATCTGAGGTTCACCAAAAAGCTGAAAGTGGGGCTGTGGTTCAAGTGGTAGAGCACTAGCCTTGAACACAAAAGCTCAGGAATGGCGCTGAGGCCCTGAGTTCAAACCCCAGAATCCACATAATAAGAGTGAAATACACCTACGCAATCATACTTATGATTAATTACTAGTAGAATATAAATCTAAACAAACTGACTACGGAATGGCAGGAACAACAATATGAAATAATGTTATAGGATATTAATAGCATTCACCCATCCAATGCCATGATTTCTTGAATCCATATGACCTGGTCAACATGAAACAAGATCTCCTCAATGAATGGCCCCAATCACATTGATCTGAGTACCACAGAGGAGCGCTATACATCAGTGTAATAGCCAGAGTAATGGTGCAAAGTGACAGATACCACATGAGTCAAACAAAAACATCTTAGAACCCGTGCTTCTACAGGTATAGTGCAAGGCTTGGCAGCATCAGCTCTTAAACTGCAGATCCTCAGGGCCAGGACTGTGGCCTAGTGATAGAGTGCTTGGCCAAGCATGTACCAAACCTTGGGTTTGAATCCTCACTACCACATATATAGAAAAGGCCAGAAGAGGGGCCAGGAGCATAGCCTAGTG
This sequence comes from Megascapheus bottae, assembly GCF_031878675.1. Classification (NCBI taxonomy): domain Eukaryota; kingdom Metazoa; phylum Chordata; class Mammalia; order Rodentia; family Geomyidae; genus Megascapheus; species Megascapheus bottae. Next base: position 5,227,824 of record NC_143547.1, on the reverse strand, counting down.
GTAGAGTACTCGCCTAGCATGCACAAAGCACTGGGTTTGATTCCTAGGTATCATGTGATACACAGAAAAAAGCCAGAAGTGCTGTTGTGATTTTAGTGGCAGAGCGCTAGCTTTGAGTAAAAAAAAAGTGTCCAGGTACTGAGTTCAAGCATCAGGACTGGCAGAAAGAGAGAGAAAGAGAGAGAGAGAGAGAGAGAGAGAGAGAGAGAGAGAGAGAGAGAGAGAGAGAGAGAGAGAGAGAGAGAGAGAGAGAGAGAGAGAGGGGAAGAAGAAGAAGAAGGAGGAGGAGGAGGAAGGGAGAGAGGGAGGGAGGGAGGGAAGGGAGGAAGGGAGGGAGGGAGGAAGGGAGGAAGGGAGAGAGGGAGAGAGGGAGGGAGGGAGGGAGGGAGAGAAAAGAATAGAAAAGAAAAGAAAAGAAAAGAAAAGAAGAGGTGCTGTGTGGCTCAAGTTGTAGAATGCTAGCTTTGAGAAAGCTCAAGGTCAGTAGCCGGGGTCCTGAGTTCAAGCCCCAGGACTGGCCAAAACAATGCATTTTCTCAAGAGTGAGTGAAAGGGTGACACTGTCCAAAAAGAAATGCATTTTTTACCTGATCACCTTTATAACAATAAAAAAAATTTAATTCAAACTCAGGGAATATGAATGTTCTTAAAGTACTGCATCAAGCAGCTATACTGTTACTGTTTTGCTAGGACTTGAATTCATTACTTGGGTGCAGTCTCTGTGCGATTTTGGCCCAAGACTTTAACTCCAGTTCTTTTTGGTGGTTCACTGGTGATAAGAATCTCATGAACTTTCATGGCTGGGCTGCCTTTCAACTGTGACCCTCAGGTCTCAGGCTCCCAAGTGGCCAGGGTTACAGGCTTCAGCCACCAGCTCCCAGCTTACAGTTTTGCTTTCTTTCCTTTTCTTCTCCCCACCCTTCCTCCTTTCCTCCTTTTATTCCTTTCCTGTTCTTATCCTTTTCCCACCTCTTCTTGCATGATTCTCATACAAATTGTACCAACAGGAACTGGCCTACAGCCATAGCTCATAGAAGCATTCCTTTCCTGAAGCTAGCAAACACAGTTATTGCCATCACTGCAGTAACCTGTGGCCCAGAAGAGTCTGGGCCACTAAAGTTCCTACTCCAAATAGTAGAAGGTGCCAGACTTCTGAGACTCAGCTCAACAGTGCAGATGGGGATCATTTTCTTAACTGTCATTTGTTGAGTAATAAGTCATTTCTTTGAGGTAGTCATTGGCAAACAAAAGTAATGGTTTATAATATTAAGCAACTGCTCTATGAGATGAAAATGCATAAAAATTATAATTCTAATAATTAATTTATATTTGAACCACTTATTGTAAAAGTTTCCACAACTTTTCCTTCAAAGTGTTCTGTTCCTTTTCCATAGTTCCGTTATTTTGGATTATTGAAACAGGGTCTTACAACATAACCCAAGCTGGCCTCAAACTCTCACCCAGGGGGGCCAGGAGTTTGGCCTAGTGGTAGAGTACTTGTCTAGCATGCACAAAGACCCGGGTTTGATTCCTCGGTATCACATACATAGAAAAAAAGCCAGAAGTGGTGCTGAGGCTCAAGTGGTAGAGCTCCAGCCTGGAGAAAGCCCAAGGACAGTGCTCAGGCCCTGAGCTCAAGGCCCAGGACTGGGAAAAAAAATAAAAAAACTCACCCAGCTCAACTGTTCTCATTCTTTAATTTAAATAGGAGGGCATGGCTTCTACACTGAGATTACTTTTACAATTTCACAGATAATTAATGCTATCTGAAAGAAATGCAGGACAGGACAAAATGATGAGGTAAATTTTTTGGCAGAGAAAAAAATAGCCTAGCAATTAGTAGATGTTAAATAAATATAATCTTGCCGGGTGCAAATGGCAGGAGCCTGTAATCCTAGCTGCTCAGGAGGCTGAGATCTGGGAATGGGGATGTGGCTCCAGGAGTAGGGTTGTGGCCTTGAGCTGAAGACAGTGCCCAGGGCCAGAGTTCAAACCCCCTGACGGACAAAACAAACAAACCAACTGGAAGTGGTGTAGTGGCTCAAGTGGTAGAGTGCTAGCCTTGAGCAAAAGAAACTCAGAGACAGTGCCAAGGTTCTGAGTTCAAGGCCCAGGATCAGCAAAAAATACATAGTGTATATGTGTGTGTTTTGAGACACAGTATTGTCTTATTAGATCATTTCATCTAACTCATAATTTCAATCAAAATAACCAATCTTTAACTCTAGAATTCCTGTAAGAAAACGTTGAATACAGCCTAGTATCTGTGGCTCACATCTATAATCTTAGTTACTTAGGATACAAATCTGTAGGACAATGGTTTGAGGACAGCTCAGGTAGAAAAATTCAATTTACTCCATCTCAAAACTAGAAAAAAGTAGGGAGGCAGATATGGCTCAAGTGAGAGTGCCAATCATAAGTAAAAAGGCCAAGCAAGAGAACAGATTCTAATGTTCAAGGCATCACACTGAAATTAAAATGCTTACTTTGAAAGAACTCTATAATTAAGTTTTAGAAAATCTATGCCAGAGTTGGGCACAGGCTCATGCCTATAATCCTGACTACTCAGGAAGCTGAGATATGAAAATCGCAGTTTGAAGCTAGCCTGGGCAGGAAGTTCATGAGACTCACATCTCCCATTAACTATCCTCAAAAAGCCACAAATAGAATTGTGGCTCAAGTGGTAAAATGATAGCCTTGAGCAAAAAAACTTAGGGAATCTGGGGTACTGGAGGCTCCTGCCTGTAATCCTAGCTACTCAGGAGGCTGAGATCTGAGGTCAAAGCCAGCCTGGGCAGGAAAAATTCATGAGACTCTTATCTCTAATTAACCACCCCTCTAAAAAAGTCAGAAGTGGAACTGTGACACCATGATAGCCTTGTGCAAAAGTGCACAGTGACAAAACCCAGGCCCTGAGTTCAAGCCCTCAGATTAATGTATATACATGCACACATGCACGCATGCACATGCACACACACACACACACACACACACACACACACACACACACACACACACAAAAGAAAATCTATGCCAGTCACGTTAGACCTGGTGGCACAAGCCTGGGTCTCCAACTATTCAGGAGAGAATCGGAAGCCAATGTAAGCAACAAAGTGAGACCACAACCTTGAGTAAAAAAGCAAATCTATAGCATATCTTAGCACTATTATGTTGTCTACATATGACCTTATAAAACCTAATTATGTAACCAATAAAAAACTCCAAAGACTCTTTTCTTCAGATTCTTCAGTTTTGGAATCAAATATTAATTTTACATTTTAAAGCTATATCAAAATTATATATGCAAAAGTTTATCAAGCATACACACATTCTGCCATATTTAATGTGGCCTTCATACCCTTGATTTAATACTCACAAGATCAGCATATTTCTTACAGAGAGCCGCCAGCTTCTCCTCTGGGGTTGAAAGGGTGTTTAGGGCTTGCATCAGTAACAAAACTTCTTTTCCTGATGAGTAACAAGATTAGAAGTAAGTCCCAGAAGAAGAATGAGATCAAATCTAACTTGTAAATTCTACCAACACTTCTCATGTTCCTAAATCCAGAGTAAAAGAGACCTAGATATACCCTATTTACCAGCCCAATTACTAAAGTAGGGCTAGAGGAATGGCTCATTATTACAGTACTTGCCTGCCAAGCATAAGACCTTAAGTTTAAACCCCAGTATGATCAAAAAGGTAAAAGAAAGCTATTTGGGGTACTGAGGGTACAGCTCAATGGTAGAGTACTTGACTAGCCTGCCCAGAGTTTGATCCTCATCCCCAAAAAAGAAGAAAAATAAGAGAGGAGGGTAAGAAAAAGAAAACTATTTTAAAATTTTGATCACGACTCAGACAATGACAGATGCTGGCAGAGTTGTGGAGGAAAAGGAACCTTACTCCACTGATGGTGGGATTGTAAACTAGTTCAGCCACTCTGGAAAGCAATTTGGAGGTATCTTAAATAACTAAAAATAGACCTTCCCTATGATCCCGCCAAACCACCCCTGGGCATCTATCCTGAACATCATAACCCAGGATATGATAAGGACATCTGCTCAGCTATGTTCATCTCTGCACTATTCTCAATAGCCAGGCGATGGAAACAATCCAGATGCCCTACTACAGATGAATGGATACACACACACACAATGGAATTCTGCATAGCCAGGGTATTTGCAGGGAAGTGGATGAATCTAGAGCGAAACATGTTGAATGAGACAAGTCAAGACCAAAGGAACAAAAGGTGCACGGTATCCTTAATATGTGGCTATTAGATTAAAACAGTACAAGAGCGAGGACTCAATATTTGCATTCCCAATGCTATGGACATGGTATTGGAAATATAAACACAACTACAGAGACATAAAAATCTATGACTCTGGGCCGGGAGTTTGGCCTAGTGGTTAAAGTGCTTGTCTAGCATGCACGAAGACCCGGGTTCGATTCCTTGGTACCACATACATACAAAAAAAGCCGGAAGTGGTGCTGAGGCTCAAGTGGTAGAGCTCTAGCCTTGAGAAAGTCCAAGGGCAGTGCTCAGGCCCTGAGCTCAAGCCCAGGACTGGCAAAAAAAAACTATGACTCTATACACATAATGTTTTATTACATAGATTAATATGTATCTATGACATATAAACCCTCAGCCTGATTTTAATTATGTTCTGAAATCTAAGTGCCAGTGATTGTATATAGATTCCTTCTTGAATACTTGTTTGTTAAATACGTCATTTGAAATATGATGTAAAAATCAATGTTAATAAATTCTTTAATAAAAAATGTATAGTTTTGGGGCCGGAGTTTGGCCTAGTGGTAGAATGCTTGCCTAGCATGCACGAAGACCCGGGTTCGATTCCTTGCCACCACATACTTAGAAAAAGCCGGAAGTGGTGCTGAGGCTCAAGTGGTAGAGCTCTAGCCTTGAGGAAAATCCAAGGACAGTGCTCAGGCCCTGAGCTTAAGCCCAGGACTGGCAAAAAAAATGTATAGTTTGAAAAAAAATTCTTATCACAGGCATCCCTTTCTGCTCCCCATCCTAACCCCAAATTTCTTAACTCCTTCACTGATTTCTAAGAACTCTCATTTAAGACTTAAAAATTCCCTTGCCTAAACACTGATGTCCAAGTTTACAAAGGGCAAATTACAAAGGACAGAGAATAATTTGACAAATACTGGTGATAGAGTATTCTTTCCTATGAACAATCTAAATACCCTAGATTCTGATGATTTACTATGAACACTAGCCTTTAGCTCAAAAGCTCAGGGAAAGCTCCCAGACCCTGAGTTCAAATCCCAAGAATAGCACCATAAAAGAAAAATCAAAGCCAGGAGCAGGTGGCTCATGCTTGTAATCCTAGCTACTCAGGAGGCTGAGATCTGAGAATCTGGTTCAAAGCCAGCCTGGATACAAATCTGAGACTCTTATCTCGAATTAATCATCACTAGAAAATGGGAAGTGGGGCTGTGGCTCATGGATAGGGCAGTAGCCTTGATCTGAAGAGCTCAGGGACAGTGCCCAGGCCACAGCTCAAGCCGCCCCCACCAAAAAAAAAAATCAAAAACAAAAATTATTAATCCAAAGCCAAGCACAGTGGCTCACATTTCTAATCCTAGCTACTCAGGAGGCTGAGATCTGGGAATAGTGGTTCAAAGACAGCCCCAACACTAAAGTCCTTGAGATTTTCATCTCCAATAAACCACTAATAAATCAGAGGCAGGGCTGTGGCTCAAGGGTAGGGTGGTAGCCTTGAATTGAAGAGCTCAGGGACAGTGCCCAGGCCCAGAGTTCAAGTCCCACAACTGACAAAAAACATCAATTCCACCAGAAGTATTCTGCACATTAGTGGGTGCAGAGACCCTCTATCAATCCCTCATCATTAGTTGTGCTGAAGCCACTATATAATCTGCTAAATGTCTCCCTAGCCTTACTTCTGTGAAGATGTGACTCCCCAAAAGCAATGATGAGCCATATGCTAGTAGCTCATACCTGTAATTCTAACTATGCTGGAGGCTGAAATCTGAGAATCATGGTTAAAAGCCTTCCCTGGCAGAGAAGTCCATGTATTTCTTATCTCCAACTAACCACTTAAAGCTGGAAGTGGAGCTGTAGCTCAAATGGTAGAGTGTCAATCTCAAGCTGACAAAGCTAAGACAGTGTCTAGGCTCTGAGTTCAAGTCCTAGTACCAAAGAGAAGAAAAGCAAAAGGTGCCCAAAAAGCAAAGTTAAAAATAAATATGCTGGGCTGGGAGAGTGGTCAAATGGTAGAGTGCTTGCCTAGCATGAATGAAGCCCTGAGTTCTATTCCTCAGTACCACATGCACAGAAAAAGCTGGAAGTGGTGCTGTGGCTCAAGTGGTAGAGTGCTACCCTTGAGGCAAGCCCAAGGACAGTGCTCAGGTCCTGAGTCCAAGCCCCAGGACTGGCAAATAAATAAATAAATATGCTGGGCTGGGAATGTGGCTTAATGGTAGAGTGCTTGCCTAACATGTGTGAAGCCCTGTTCCATTCCTCAGTACTACATAAACAGAAAACGCCAGAAGTGGTGCTGTGGCTCAAGTGGTAGAGTGCTAGCCTTGAGCAAAAGTAGCTCAGAGATTGTGCTCAGGTTCTGAGTTCAAGCCCTAGGACTTGAAAAAAATAAACAAGCGTAGTTGAAATGATAAAGTAAAACTACAAATTTGCTGAAAGTAGTCATATCAGTTGGGTGCTATAGAAAAAAAAATGAACCAAACATCTTCAGCACAGTACTGAATTCCACATCCTGAGCATGCGTGGCTTTTTTTTATTTTTTGCCAGTCTTGGTATTTGGTATATATGCTGCTATTGGTGTGGGGATGAGGAGTATGAACTTTAAAACTTAAACTTTCTGGGGCCGGGAGTTTGGCCTAGTGGTAGAGTGCTTGCCTAGCATGCATGAGGCCCGGGTTCAATTCCTCGGTACCATATACATACAAAAAAGGCAGAAGTGGAACTAAAGCTCAAGCGGTAGAGCTCTAGCCTTGAGAAAGTCCAAGGACAGTGCTCAGGCCCTGAGCTCAAGCCCAGGACTGGCAAAAAAAAAAAAAAACCCTCAAACTTTCTGTTTGGTTTTTAGGATGCTAGAGAATTTACTTTTTTGCCACTCCTGGGCTTGAACTCAGGGTCTGAGCACTGTCCTTGGACTTTCTCAAGGCTAGAGCTCTACCACTTGAGCCACAGCACCACTTCCGGCTTTTTCTGTGTACGTGGTACCAAGGAATCAAACCCAGGGCTTCATGCATGCTACTTCATGCTTGCTAGGCAAGTACTATACCACTAGGCCATGCTCCTAGCCAGGACATTTACCTTTGAGAGGGAATTACATAACATGCAATTCATCTTTTAAAAAATCTTCAGAAAAGCTGGGTGTCAGTGGCTTAAGCTTGTAATCCTAGCAAGAGGCTGAGATCTGAAGATCACAATTCAAAGCCAATGCAGGCAGGAAAGTCCATGAGATTCGTATTTCCAGTTAACTACCAGAAAACCAGGAGTGTTACTGTGGCTCAAAGTGGTAGATCACTATGCTTGAGCAAAAAGCTCAGGCACAGTGCCAAGGCTCTGAGTTCAAGCTCCATGACCAAAAATAAAACAAAATCTTCAGAGACACGACCTTACTGTCTTGTCAAGTCAGCCTTGAACTCCTGGGTCGGATGACTTTGCTCTACAGCCTCCCACATAGCTGGGACTAAAGGCCCACAGCACACCTAGCTAAAATTTAATTCATGTGGTATGTCTGTGTGTATGTGTGTCAGTAGTAATCAGGACCTGAAAGCTGCTCCCTAGCTTTTTTTCACTCAAATCGAGAGGTCTACCAACTGAGTCACCATCTACTTCCCACTTTTGGGTGGTTATCTGGAGATAAGAGTCTCTTGGACTTTCCTTTCTGAGCTGACTTTAAACCTTGACTCTCAGATCTCAGCCTCACAAATAGGTAGGGTTATAGGTGTGAGTCACCAATATCCAGCTCCTTTTATTACTTAATATAATGTATGCCATTTATCCCCAGCATTCTATTTTTTTTTCCAGTCTTGGGGCTTGAACTCAGGGCCTGATCATTGTCCTTGGGCTTTCTCAAGGCTAGAGCTCTACCATTGGAGCCACAGCACCACTTCAGGCTTTTTCTATGTATGTGATACCAAGGAATCAAGCCCAGGACTTTGTGCATGCTAGGCAAGCATTCTACCAAATAGGCCACGCTCCCGGCCCTATCCCCAGCATTCTAGGAAAAAAAATATATATAATTTAATATATTCCCAAAGTCTAAAAACCATCATCACTCTCTAATTTCAGAATATGTTCACCACCGGCAAAAGAATCCCTTGCCCATTAGCAGATACTCATCATTCCTCTATGCTCCTAGCTCTGGCAACTATAAATCTACTCTCTCCATGAAGCCAATTCTAGACATTTCATATATAATGGAATCATACAATGTGTGGACTTTTGTGTCGGGCTTCTTTCACTTTACAGATTGCTTTATTTTATAGTATTCACTCGTGTAGGATGGATCAATGCTTCATTCCATGTTGTGGCTAACATGCTACCATGTAGATACACCATACATTACTTATCCACTCATTATCCAATAGATATTTATGTTGCTTCCATTTTGGGGGTACTTTATGGATAAAACTCTCACAAACTATCCTATATAAGCTTTTGTGCACACAAATTTTCAATCCTCCTGAATATACGTAGCTGTAAAAGTGCTTAGTCATATGTAACATTGTGTTGTTGTTGTTTGTTGGTTGTAGGACTTGAACTCTGGGCCTGGGCATTGTCCCTAAGCTCTTCATCTCCAGGCTACCACCCTACCCTTTGAGCCATAGCACCACTTCAGGTTTTCTGGTTGTTAATTGTAGATAAGAGTCTTACGGACCTTACGGCCTGGACTAGCTTTGAACCTCGCTTCTCAGATCTCAGTCTCCTCAGTAGCTAGGATTATAGGCATGAGCCACAGCGCCCAGCTGTTTTTTTTTATTGTTGTTGTTTTGTTTTTTAATTTATTTTGTTGTACCAGTCCTGGAACCTGAACTCAGCCTAATGTTCATGCTTGGCTTGCTTGCTCAGCTGGTAAGCTACCACTTGAGCCATGCTTCCAGCCCAGCCTTTTGTTGAATTATTAGAAACAGTCTTGCAGACATTTCTGCCTATAGGCCGGCTTAATGGTTTCAAATCACAATCCTCCAGGTGTCAACTTCCTGAGTAGCTAGGATTATAGACATAAGTCACCAAGCTTGGCTTATGTGTTACTTTTTTTTTTTGGCCAGTCCTGAGTAAGCTCAGGACCTGAGAACTGTCCTTGGACTTTCTCAAGGCTAGAGCTCTACTACTTGAGCCATAGCACTACTTCTGGCTTTTTTCTATGTATGTGGTACCAAGGAATCGAACCCAGGTCTTCATGCATGCTAGGCAACTTCTCTACCACTAGGCCAAACTCCCGGCCCCTTATATGTTACATTTTAAAAATATATTGGCTTTATACACATAATCAGGGATACTAATTTAAGAAATACGCCCTATGCATAAGAAATTAGTCACTTTTACTATTTCTATAATTTTTTCATTTTCTAGGATAGTAGAAAATTCATTTAATAAGGATAATTCCAATTTATAGTCATATATAAAAGTATGCAAATGATACACTATAAATCTTAGGTATTTAATAAGCATAAAAACCTGAGTAGCAAAGTAAGACTAAAATGTAGGAGGGTTTCAAATTCCATTAGACTTAACATACTGGGGCTGGGAGTTTGGCCTAGTGGTAAGAGTGCTTTCCTAGCATGCACGAAGACCCAGGTTCAATACTACATACATAGAAAAAAGCCAGAAGTGGTGCTGTGGCTCAAGTGGTAGAGCTAGCTCTAGCCTTGAGAAAAACCCAAGGACAGTGCTCAGGTCCTGAGTCTAAGTCCAAGTTGCAAAAAAACAAAACAAACAAACAACTTTTTACAATCTTGGTCTAAATCACAAATTACATAAGGAGTGAAGAACTATTCTTGGAAAGCTAGTTAACCCACTTTCTGACTATAGATATCTATTTTGCCATTAATGTTTTGTGCCTGATCTTTTTGTTGTTGTTATTGATTGTGGGGCTTGAACTCAGGGCCTAACCACTGTTCCTGAAACTCTTTGTGCTTAAGGCCAATGCTCTACCACTTGAGCCACGGTGCCACTTCTGGTTTTTCAGCGGTTAACTGGAGATATGAGTCTCACGGGGTCTTTTCTGCCCAGGCTGGCTTCAAACCATGATCCTGAGTAGCTAGGATTACAGGTATAAGCTACCAGCTCCCAATCTGTGCCTAGTCTTTAAACAAACTGATCAAATAATTTTCACATATTTTTTTATCAGAATATAGTACAGATACAAACAGGACAAGTCAAATACCACTTGTCTGGTTGTACCCAAACTTTGTGAAGGAAGATAATGCTTGGTTATTGAGAAAATCAACTAAGCTTAATACTCTGCTGTTTTCACTTCCTATCCATATTCAAAACAGATACACATATTGGCCGCATCAAAGATAGTTAAGTGCATTAGCTAAGCATCTCCAAACTAACCATGTTCATGGTCTGTGCTGCAGAAAATGAGTAAAATGAGCACTATGTGAACATTTCCAACTAGTACGCAGAGATTATTACCTAAGGTTTTCTCCTTGTTTCTGCTGCACTCTGAATCTTGCTGACCATCAGGAGGACCAGTTCGAGCTTCCTGCCCAGGAATCTCTTCTCTTGACTCCTGTGCGCAGTATGCTGGGCTTACCAAATTCCTGTTCTTTGTTATAAAGTCACTGCCTCCATCTCCTTCCAGTGAATGCTTGTTAGTCGTGCCACCACAACTGGAGTCTTGATGTTGAAGTATATCATTTGACTGAGTGTTACACATCCTATCCGCTTTTACCCCTAGCCCACAAACTCCAGCTTCTTCCATTGTGCCAACTTCAAGCTAGAAGGGGAAGAAGAGAAAAGATGAAAGAGGGGGTTAAATCAAATATAGTCCATATTTAGAACCAACGGTCCATCACAGCTTAACAGCTTTTTTCTTTCTTTCTTAGTAGTGTGGAATTATGGAAGTTTCTAAGTTTACTGATTGGTGACTTAACTGCTTAGTATAAGGGTAATAAAGTTAATATAAGGCTGGGAATAGATGGATGGATGGATGGATGGATACAGGCACGCGCGCGCACACGCACGCACGCACACGCACACGCACACACACACACTTGTCTAGCGTTCATGCCCTTAGGCTCCATCCCTAGCACCACCAAAAAATAACATTAAAATCCAGTTGAGGTGGCTCATGCCTGTAATCCTAGCTATTCAGGAGGCTGAGATCTGAGGATGAAGGTTCAAAGCCAGCCCGGGCACTAAAGAACCTTAGACTATTATTTCCAATTAACCCCTAGAAAATGAGAAGTGGGGCCGTGGCTCAAAGGTTAGGGTGGTAACCTCGAGCTGAAGAGCTCAGGGGCAGCGTCCAGGCCCAGAGTACAAGCCCCAGGGCTCCCCCAACAGACACAAAAAAATTTTAAACAGTACCAGGAGGCAAGCAATGTTATTTAGCTATAAATGTAGTCTTATTTCTCTACAAAAATTCGTTGTGGGAGGTGGGAATGTGTCTTAGTGGTACAATGCTTGCCTAGCATGCATGAAGCCATGGGTTCAATTCCTCCATACTACATACACAGAAAAAGACCCAAGTGATGCTGTGGCTCAAGTGGTAGAGTGCAAGTCTTGAGCAAAAGCAGCTCATGGATAGAGCCCAGTCCACAAGTCCAAGCCCCAGGACTGGCAAAAAAAATCACTACTATAATCAGTACCATTTCAAAGCTAAATTGTCCCTCATTCTAGTCTTATCCTCAAGGAGCTTAAGACAGCAGAGACAGAAAGCTAGTTTTTCACCAGAAGCTAGCTCCCCTAATATGTTGTGGAGCTGGCACCTACAGGACAAATGTCCAGTCAAGGACATTTCTTAGTCCCAATGTCTAGGTGAGAGTCCCATACATGATATCCATGAATGTAAACAGAATGAAGTGTGAGCAGAGTTGATAACTGTCACTTCTTAACTGGAATACTTAGAAGCATCTACCATCTCTTACCTACTATGGCTGAATGCAGAGGCCAATAACATATTTGTAAGATAGCAGGCCAAAAGATGATAGTAACCTGGGTCCCAAAGCACATAGAAAAACTACCCTGCTTACAAAGAAAACCCAAGCTGGACTACTAAGGAACAAGTAATACTCTTCTCTCAAGTCACTGAAATTTTGAGACTGAGGGCTAGGAATGTTGCTAAGTGGTAGAGGACTTTGCCTAGCATGAATGAAGCTCTGGCTGGGTTTGATTCATCAGTTCCACATAAACAGAAAAAGTCAGAAGTGGTAGAGCTCTAGCTATGAGCACAGAGAGGCTCAGGTACATAGCTCAGGCCCTGAGTTCAAGCCACAGGACTGGTAAAAAAGAAAAAAAAAAGAAATTTTGAATTGATATTTTAATTTACCCAATCATGAATATTATAAATGGTATCATGATAAAGATGCCTTTATTTCTTCTTTTCCTTTTTTTTTGGCCAGTCCTGGGGACTGAGGTCAGGGCCTGATCACTACCCTTGGGCTTTCCTCAAGGCTAGCACTCTATCACTTGAGCCATAGCACCACTTTTGGCTTTTTTATGTACGTGGCACCAAGGAATCAAACCCAGGTCTTCATGCACGCTAGGCAAGCACTCTCCGACTAGGTCAAACTCCCAGCCCAAGATGCCTTTATTTCAATCTACATGTGTGTAGGGTGTGTGTGTGTCCCAGCCCAAGTTGCTTTTATTTCAATGTACATGAGTGTGGGGGGGGTGTATGTGTGTACGTGTGAGTTCCTTGAATCTAATGCTACCTTATTCTTTTTGTGTGTGATTACCAGTCCTGGGCTTGAACTCAGGGGATAGGCTCTGTCTCTGAGCTTTTTTTGCTCAAGGCTCTACCACTTTAGTCACAACACCAATTATGGTTTTTTCTAAGGTAAGTGTCTCATGGACTTTCCTTCCCAAGCTGGCTTTGAACCATGATACTTAGATCTGAGCCTCCTGAGTAGCTAAGGTTACAGGCATGAGCTGCTGGCCTGTGGCCCCAAATTATTTATGTATTCATTTACTCATTGGGAAAGCAGATATTATTTCAAGCTATAACACATTCAATTGAATAAAAATGTTGAACATGGGCCAGAAGTTTGGCCTAGTGGTTAAAGTGCTTGCCTAGCATGCATGAAGACCCGGGTTCGATTCCTCAGTACCACATACATAGAAAAAAGCCGGAAGTGGTGCTGAGGCTCAAGTGGTAGAGCTCTAGCCTTGAGAAAGTCCAAGGACAGTGCTCAGGCCCTGAGCTCAAGCCCAGGACTGGCAAAAAAAAATGTTGAACATATGAGAGGAAGAGAGGATGGAGAGGAAACAAACATTACCATCTACAGTTGAATGTTTAAATCAAGCCATTCTGCTTTTCTGGAAGAACAAATTGGCAGTGCCACTCTAAAAACCCTTTGGTAATATGAATGCCTTCTAACCCAGTTAACACTACTCCTAAGAATTTACCCAAGTGGGTACATGTGTGCATACAAAGGCCAAGAATGTTTAAAGCAATACTATTGGGGGGGAGGGAAAATAGGAGAAAAACGTGGAAGGGGATAACAATATTCAACAAGAAATGTACTCACTACCTCAGGTATGTAACTGTAACCCCCTTCTACGTCACCCTCACCAAAACACTGAATTTAAATTAAAAAATAAGGCAACAGTATTCCTAATGGCCCCAAAATGCAATCAATGAAAATTTCTTTTCCTCTCCCTCTCCTTCTCCTTCTCCTCCCCCACACCTCTCTCTCTCCCTCCCTTTCTTTGATGTCAGTCCTGGGGCTTCAACTTGGCCTGGGCATTGTCCTTGAGCTTTCCCAAAGCTAGTGTTCTACCACTTGAACCACAGCACCAATTCTGGCTTTTTCTGTGTATGTGGTACCAAGGAATTGAACCCAGGGCCTCATGCATGCTAGGGAAGAACTCTACCACTAGGCCATATTCCTAATCCTTCAATTCAATTTTTCTCCTCTGGTTTTTTTTATTAAAAGATTTTATTAACACTGTTTTATAGCACATTCAAATGCCATGTTTAACAAACAAGTATTAAAGAATTCAACTCAAATTTTTATCAAGAGAAGAATGGATAGATGGTATTATGTCCATACTATCCAGCAATGAAAATGAACTTTTTTTTGTGGGTCACGGGGCTTGATCTCTGCCTGCTCACTGTCCCTGAGCTCTTCAGCTCAAGGCTACCTCCCTACCCATGGAGTCAAGCCCCACTTCCCATTTTCTAGAGGGTAGTTGGAGATAAGAGTCCCAGGTCCTTTTGTGCCCAGGCTAGCTTTGAACCTTGATCCTCATATCTCAGCCTCCTGAATAGCTAGGATTACAGGTGTGAGCCACCACGCCCACCTGGCTGAGAATAAACTATTGCTAGATGCAGCAACACAGATAAATTTCAGATCTATCTTTGTGGGAAAGTTGTGCTAATAGTAACCACTGGAAGAAACCATTTATATATCAAAGTAGTCTATGTAATCAGGAATGGTAATCACTGGGGATAGGGCCTGCTGGGATGTTTGATGAAATTCTAATTCTTGATCTGCTCACTTTGTAAAAATTCATTCAGTTCATATACTTACAATCTACATACAATTTCAAAATATTTTAACAAGGTTATTGTTACAAGTGTGTGTGTGTATACATACACTTCACAAATTATAATTAATTACAATTCTAATATTTCGAGAACTTTTTTCCTGAAGGGAGAAAGATTACAGATAGGTTTCTTTGGCCAGGCATTAGTCCAGGTTCGTGACACTCAGGGGACTGACATCTGAAGATAAGAGGTTCAAAGCCAGCTAGAGTAGACAAACCCAGATTTCAAGTCCCAACACACACACACACATACACACACCTGAGAATTAAGGTTTGAAGCCAGATCAGACAGGTAAATCTCACTCTTTTTTTTTTTGCCAGTCCTGGGCTTGAGCTCAGGGCCTGAGCACTGTCCTTGGACTTTCTCAAGGCTAGAGCTCTACCACTTGAGCCTCAGCACCACTTCCGGCTTTTTTCTATGTATGTGGTACTGAGGAATCGAACCCGGGTCTTCATGCATGCTAGGCAAGCACTTTAACCACTAGGCCAAACTCCCGGCCCCCTCACTCTTTTTTTTTTTTGCCAGTCCTGGGCTTGAGCTCAGGGCCTGAGCACTGTCTTTGGTATTTCTCAAGGCTAGAGCTCTACCACTTGAGCTCAGCACCACTTCCAGCTTTTTTCTATGTATGTGGTAGCAAGGAATCGAACCCGGGTCTTCGTGCATGCTAGGCAAGCACTCTACCACTAGGCCAAACTCCCGGCCATAAATCTCACTCTTATTACCAATTAACAAGCAAAAAAGCTGAAGTGGATACATGGCTCAAGTGCAAAAGCATCAGCCTAAAGCAAAAACAGCCAAACAAAAGCATGAAGCTCTGAGTTCACGCCCTGGTACTACTGGCACACAAATAAGGCAACATTGCTTTTCACAGGCCAAGTGGTAAAACCTTTACCTAGCTCATCATGCATGAAGCCCTGGCATCCATCTCTGGCATAACAACAAAGCGATTATGTTTTTCATTTTTTAAAATAATGTGCCTGAAAATATTTTGATTTATTTATAATTTTGTTCTACTTTTCTGAGAGGGTCTTATATAGCCAAGTCTGGCCTTGATCTCAAAATCTAACTGCCAAATGCTGGAATTACAAGCATTCCTCACATTGTCTGGAGGAAAAAAAATAATCCTTTAAGGGAAATTTTTTTTTTTGTTAATGAATCCTAGCTTACTCAGGAGGCTGAGGATCATGGTTCAAAGCCTGGCAGCAAAGTCCCTCAGATATTTATCTTGAATGGACCACCAAAAAGCTGAAAGTAGAGCTGTGGCTCAAGTGATCAGAGTGCTACCCTTGAGTATAACATCTTAGGGACAATGCCCAGGTCCTGAGTTCAAGCCCCGGGACTAGTACAAAAGGCAAGCTGGGGCCGGGAGTTTGGCCTAGTGGTACAGTGCTTGCCTAGCATTCACAAAGACCCAGGTTCGATTCCTCAGTACTCCACATACATAGCAAAAAGCCAGAAATGGTGCTAAGGCTCATGTTGTAGAGTGCTAGACTTGAGAAATTCCAAGGACAGTGTTCAAGCCCTGAGCTCAAGCCCAGGACTGGCAAATAAAAAAAAAAAGGCAAGCTGGACAGATGGTGTGACTCAAGTGGTAGAAAGCCAGGCACGGACAAAAGGCTTGAAGTTCAAGTCCCAGTGCCAGCAAAAAAAAAAAAAGAGAGAGAAGATCATAAACTGATTCATGGAAATGTATTATATTAAAAATGGTAGCCAGGCGCCAGTGGCTCACACCTGTAATCCTAACTACTCAGGAGGCTGAGGTCTGAAGATCATAGTTCAAAAACAGCCTGGGCATAAAAGTCCATGAGTGGCACTGTGGCTCAAGTGGTGGAGAGCTAGTCTTGAGCTGAAGAGCTCAGTGATAGAGCCCAAGACCAAAGTTCAAGCCCCACAACCGACAAAAAAATAAAAATAAAATGAAATTTAAAAAGTAACTGAAACTTCAGACTGGCCCAGAGGCCACAAGAAGCCCTTACAAATAAGACAAGAGACCTAATTTTCAATCATTTCTTAACAGGTAGATCACAATTTAAAAATTAATCATGGAGGGGCCGGGAGTTTGGCCTAGTGGTTAAAGTGCTTGCCTAGCATGCACGAAGACCCGGGTTCGATTCCTCAGTAGCACATACATAGAAAAAAGCCGGAAAGTGGTGCTGAGGCTCAAGTGGTAGAGCTCTAGCCTTGAGAAAGTCCAAGGACAGTGCTCAGGCCCTGAGCTCAAGCCCAGGACTGGCAAAAAAAAAATTAATCATGGGGCTGGGAGTTTAGCCTAGTTGTAGAGTGCTTGCCTAACATGCACAAAGACCCGGGTTCAATTCCTCCGTACCACATACATAGAAAAAAGCCAGAAATGGTGCTGTGGCTCAAGTGGTAGAGCTCTACCCTTGAGAAAGCCGAAGGACAGTACCCAGTCACTGAGTTCAAGGCCCAAGACAGGCAAAAAAAAACCCTAATCATGTCCAATATAGGAAGAACATTTTCAACCTCGTTCTTAATGAAAGAAACACAAATAAGAACGACAATTGAAGTAAAGCAGCATTTTTACCTAGATTTCAAAGATTAAAGCCAGAAGTGGTGCTGTAGCTCAAGTAGTAGTGATAGCCTTGAAAAAGTACAAGGACAGTGTGCAGGCTCTGAGTTCAAGCCCCAGGACTGGCAAAAGAAAAAAGAAAAGAATAAAGTTGGCGGGGGCTAGGAATGTACAACACAGATCTGTCAAATCAAAAAGCTTCCACAATTACACAAAAAGGCTAAAATAATCCTCTCTTTAGACCACATATTTATGCAAGCCGAGACTGTCTTCATCTACTTCAACTTAAATGGCATATCGCAACAGACTGAACACAGAAGCAGATAACTGTTTCTATTATGCCATTCATTAAAGAATACAATACTATGCCCACAGTCATGACTCTTGGACACAGGAAGCACAGATTAAATTCTTATCTTTCTTTGCAACATTCCCAGGTGATGTTAAAAATATATAAATGGGAGTCAGAAATTTGGCCTAGTGGTAGAGTGCTCGCTTAGCATGCACGAAGACCCAGGTTTGATTCCTCGGTATCACATACATAGAAAAAAGCTGGAAGAGGTGCTGTGGCTCAAGTAGTAGAGCTCTAGCCTTGAGAAGGCCCAAGGACAGTGCTCAGGTCCTCCTGAGTTCAAGTCCCAGGACTGGCCAACAACAACTATATAAATAAATGGGAGCTGCGAGTATGGCCTAGTGGTAGAGTGCTTGCCTAGTATACACAAGCTCTGGGTTCAAGTCCTTGGTACCACATAACACAGAAAAAAGTGCTCAAGTGGTAGAGCACTAGCCTTGAGAAAGCCCAAGGACTGTGCCCAGGCCCTGAGTTCAAGCCCCAGTACTGGCTTTGAACTATGATCCTCAGATCTCAGCTTCCTGAGTAGCTAGGATTACAGGTGTGAGCCACCAGTGCAAACTCAGAAGGCAGTATTTATTGCCCCTACCTGAACCTGCCTGCCTGCCCATGGGAAGGAATGCATTTATATGCTTCACCCAGGCCTTGGCAGCTCAACTGCCTTGGTCCTGTGTCCTAAGCTTTGTGAACAGGGCAAGGCAGGAGGGAGTGGCCAGAAGCACTGTGAACTAATTGAACCAATTCAGAATCTCAGCCTTGCTGTTCTTTTGGCTGTACAGCCAATTATTGCCATTGCCAAGCCTCATGCTTATCAGAAAATAAGGCCTAATAATGCCTGCTGAGGACAAACCACTAACAACAAGTATGAAAGTCTCAGCTGCACCTGGCAAAGAGCAAATGCCCAGGAAACAAAGCCTCCCTACCAATGCTGCCACTGGCCACTGGCCTGCCTATTTGCCAGTTGTCCTTTGGATAGAGGAGGTGGGTAGGAGAGAAGTTCTGGTAATACTCAGTCAGGAAAACTCTGAATAGGTGATAAGGAGCAATATGGGATACGTCAGGATTGTTATTCAAGGCCAGGTATGAACAAGAAAGTCAGAATCCTGACAAGAAGTATGGCCTAGTGGTAGAATGCTTGTCTAGCATGCACAAAGACCTGGGTTCAATTTCTCAGTACCACAAACATAGAAAAAAAACCGGAAGTGGTGCTGAGGATCAAGTGGCAGAGCTCTAGCCTTGAGAAACTCCAAGAACAGTGCTCAGGCCCTGAGCTCAAGCCCAGGACTGGCAAAAAAAAAGTCAGAGTCCTAAAGAGGTCTCCAAAGACTCATTTTCCAGGCCTTGCCTTCTCCATCTTTGTTCTTTGGCCAGGGGAGACATAATGGGTGTGTCTTTTTCTAAGAAGTGGTCACATTAATAAAGACTGTCCATGGTCAGGAGTGGGTATAGCTGTGGAAAGGTGATAAGCGAGTCCAGCATGAGCAAGCTCAAATTTGGCCTTTCACATTCAGAATCTGAGGTCATTCTACCTGGGTTATCTCTCTGAGGCATAAACCCACAGAAAAAGGACAAAGGATCTTGGCTGAAGAATGGATCTGGTAGGCATCTGCATGAGGTCCAGCTAAGACTGCAAGGAGACGGCCTAAAATGGCCATCAGTTTCGGGGTCTCCTGTGGGACATGCCCGATAGCACGGAGGTTGGCACCTATTAAAATCCTCCCCCCGCAAAAAGATGCTTGGCCTCAGCAGAAAGACAGACACATCAGCCAGTGTGTCTTGCTTCTTGCACATGGCCTCCTTTCTAGGGATCAGGGCCTCTGTCTCCCCTCTCAGATTAATGCCTACCATGATATTGCCTAAATCCTCGCCCCTCACTTATTTTAAGGTTGAGGGAGGATATGTGGAGACATTCTCCCCTTACCTGAATTCTTAGTGTAAGAATATGCCTGCATAGTTCCTTGCCCTAAGGTCACTAAGCAACTCATGCCTGCTTGTATTGATATGTAAACATCCTTCCACCTGACCTCCTACCCTGAGCAGTACCCCAACCCCCTTTTGCCTCTTCTGAAGAGGCATATAAACCCCTGTGTGAAAAATAAAATTCGCAGCTTGATCAAAAAAGAAAAAAAAAGAATGGATCTGACATCTAACTCACAGTGTCCGGACTAAATTGTGCATCCTGGATTTGGATTATGTCTGCCCAGAGAGGGGGACATCATTTTTCAAAGTTACACCAAAGAGTAGCTACTTGCTACATTATCTTCAAGCACAGTGGCACAATGTCTGTGACCTGCAGTCTGATCCACTTCCCTTCCTCTGGCTCAGAACACCACTGGTTAGCTCCTCAGTTCACATAAATAAGATGGGTGCTCTTCCATCTTTCATCTTATTTTGCCAAGGAAAGCTTAACACCATCACCATTCAAGGAATGAAACACTTTTAAAACTTTTTTAAAGGCATCTTCTTGTCTCCTTTCTAATAAAAGTCATGCATGTAACATATAAAATCATGAGGACGCATGGAAGCATAAAGAAGGAAATGAAGCTGGGTGTAATGACTCAAGTCTATAATCTTAGCTGCTTGGGATGTAGAGATCAGAGGATTGTGGTTCAAGGGTAGCCAAGACAAGAAATTCATCAGAGGGGTTGGGAATGTGGCTTGGCTTGGAATGTGGCTTAGTAGCTTGCGTAGCATGCATGAAGCCCAGGGTTCAATTTCTCAGTACTACATAAACAGCAAAAGCTGGAAGTAGCACTGTGGCTCAAGTGGTATAGGAAAAGAAGCCCAGGCTCTGAGTTCAAGCTCCAGAACTGGCAAAAAAAAAAGTTCATTATACTCCATCTTAACCAATGACGGCTGAGGTTGGTGATGCATTCTTGTTATCCCCCATGGTTCAGGGAAACAGAAATAAGAGGACTGTGTATACACACATATACACACACACACACACACACATTCTTCTAGGTCATGTTTTAGTGAGTGGGATGTAGTAATCAAATTAGCCAGCAAGGATGGGGTTGATTTGTACATGATTCAATTTTTTTGGTAGGGGCTGGGGGTGGTTGTGGGGTTTGAACTCAGGGCATAGGCATTGTCCCTGAGCATTTTCTGTTCAAAGCTAGCACTCTGTCACTTTGAGCCACAGTGCTACTTCCAGTTTTCTGATCATTAACTGGAGATAGAGTCTCTCAGACTTCCCTGCCCCAGCTGGCTTCAAACCTTGATCCTCAGGTGTCAGCCTTCTGCGTAGCTAAGATTACAGGTGTGAGCCACAAGCACCCAGCTCTGTGCCACAGGCACCCAGCTCTGTACGTGATTTTAATGAGCAATATTATTTGTGCATCATTGTATTCATCTGATATTTTTTTTGTTTGTCCTGGGGCTTGAACTCAGGGTCTGAGTACTGATGTTGGGCAATTTTTTTTGGTGGGTAGGTCATGCGGCTTGAACTTGGGTGCTGTCCCTGAGCTCTTCCACTCAAGGCTACCACCCTACCCTTGAGCCAAACCCCACTTCCTGTTTTCTAGATAAGAAAACTTTCCCGTTTGGAGATAAGAGTCTTTGGAGATAAGAGTTTCAGGTCCTTTTGTGCCCAGGCTTGCTTTGAAACTTGATCCTTGGATCTCAACCTCCAGAGCAGCTAGGGTTATAGGTGGGAGACACTGGCCTCACCCGCACCGGCTGTCCTTGGGCTTTCTCAAAGCTAGAGATCTAGCTCTTGAGTAGCAGTACCACATTCAGCTTTTTCTATGTATGTGGTACCAAGGAATCAAACCCAGGCCTTCATATATGCTAGGCAAACACTCTACCACTAAGCCAAATTCCTGGCCCTCATCTGACTTTTTTTTGAGACAGGGTAGCTCAGGCTTAGGCTAGCTGGCCTCAAACTCATGATCTTCCTACCCAAGTTCCAAATTCTATGATTACAGGTGTAAGCCACTATGTTCCACGAACTATTTACATTGGCTTTCCTGTTCCCTTTATTTAAAAACAAACAAACAAAACAAAACAAACAAACAAAACCTTTATATAGTGTTGACAGTTGAACCTAGGGACTCATGAATGCTAATCAACCATCATGGAGCTACATCCTTAGGCTTGATTATTTCCCTTTTATAAACTGGGAGCTATTGAGTTCAAGGGTCTATAGACAGCCTATTAAATAGCCACCACAAATCCTCACCTGCCATAGTCCTATCTGTGCAATCTCTTCCCCTTGAGTGTGTGCTAAGAAATAATGACTTGCTTCTTATGCATAAATGTGACAAAAGTGATGGAACTTTGCCAGGGGCTGATGAATCACATCTGCAATACTAGCTACTTAGGAAGCTGACATCTGAGGATTGCAGTTCAAAGCCAGCTTGGGTAGGAAAGCTGGTGAGACACCAATTAAGCACCAAAATAAATTGGAAATGGAGTTGTGGCTCAAGTGGCAGAATGCTAGCATTGTGCAAAATAGCTCAGGGACAGAATTCAGGCCCTGCTCAAGTCCCAGAACCAGCGTGTGTACACACGATTGCACACACACAAGCATATAACCAGACATTGATAGCTCATGCCTATAATCCTAGCAACTCAGGAGGCTGAGATCTGAGGATTGTGGTTGAAGCCAGCCTGGGTGGGAAAGCCCATGAAGACTCTCAACTCTAATTAGTCACCAAAATTAGCCAGTAATGGAGGTGTGTCTCATAGAATGCTAACCTTGAGCAAAAAAGGTCAGGCCCAGGCACTGAACTCAGGGCCTGAGCATTGTCCTTGGGCTTTCCCAAAGCTAGTGCTCTACCACTTGAGCCACAGCATCACTTCCAGCTTTTCTATGTATGTGGTACCAAGGAATTGAACCTGAGTCATAGCACATGCTTGGCAAGCACTCTACTACTAGGCCAAACTCCTGACCCTGTTTACTTAGAAAAGAGGTTGACTGTGAAGTGACATGGCTAGAAATTCAAGGAGGCCTTGGAAACTTAATTCCTCTCATGAGGAAGTCTTTCCACCAGCACTGTGAGCAGGCTCAAAAGAAGATTCTCTCATTATCAGACCTTCAGGAATGGCTAGGGCTCAACTGGACACCTTGACTGTAGCCCATGAGAGACTGTAAAGGAGAAGCACCTGTTAAGACACTCCTTATGTGTATAAATACAAGGTTGTAACATGGTGCTTGTTGACTTAAGCCTCTAGATTTGGGATGACTCGTTATACAGCAACAAGTTAATACAGAAGATATGCACAGGCATGCATAGATACATATATAAATTGAAGGTTGTGGGGAGAGGGAAAGTGGGAGAAAAACATAGGAAGGGGTAACAATGTTCAAAAAGTAATGTAGTCACTCCTTTACAAATGTAACTGTAACCCCTCTCTATACATCGCCATGACAAAAAAAAATTTTTAAAGAAACATAAATAAATTGAAGGTAACATAAGTTCTGGGGTTGCCCAATTTACTATCTGTTGGTACCAAAAATGATCCAGACGAAGGAAGAGTGACATTGTCCAAAAGAGAAATGCACTCTTCAGTTGACTTATCTAACCTCTAACCCCTCTGTATATCAACTTTATAATTACAATGAAAAATTTTTTAAATGATCCAGGGTAATCATCACAGTAAATAAGAGGATCAATACCACAGAAGAAAGCACTAACAAGTTAACAAGCAGAAAAGAGGGGCAATGCAGTACTTAACAACAGACCAGAGAGCCCGAATTCCTGCACTAGTAAAGAAGCCAGAATGTACAAAAAGGTTTAGAAAAGGTGTAGTTAGGGCACAGCTTCCTGAAAAAAACTCATCTCTCTAATGGATGTGGGTAATAATGCTGTGTGCCTACTGATAATATCTGTATTAGACTGTGTACATTATTTGCCTTTATAAGATGATGAGCCTGCAGCCAGGAGCCATGACTCACGCCTGTAATCCTAGCTACTCAGGAGGCTGAGATCTGAGGATGCTGGTTCAAAGTCAGCACAGGCAGGAAAGTCCATAAGACTCTTATCTCCAATAAACCACGAGGAAACTGGAAGTGGCGAGGTGGCTCAAAGTGGTAGAGCACTAGCCTTGAGCTGAAGAGCTTAGAACAGTGCACAGGCCCAGATTTCAAGCCCTATAACCAACCAAAAAAAAAAAAGAAAAAAAAAAAGAAAAGATGAGTCCAGCATCTGCTACAAAGCAAAACTTTGTCTCCAAAAAAAAAAAAAGACAAGGCTTAGTGGCTTACACCTATAATCCCAGCTATAGGGGAGGCATACATAAACATAAGTATCATTATAGTGAAAAATAGGAGACCCAATCTAAGAATAACTAGAGTAATAAAAGGGCTGGGATACGACAGTAGTTTCTATAAAAATGCTTAAAACCTAAGGGAAAAAAAGGGCTGGTGATATAGCTCTGTGGCATAACATTATAACATTCCTAGATTGTCCAAAACCCCTGGAGTTGGTCCTCAGCACCATAAAAAAAAAGATTATTGGCCAGGAGTTTGGCTTAATGGTAGAGTGCTTGCCTAGCATGCATGAAGACTCAGGTTCAATTCCTCAGTACCACATATATAGAAAAGTCAGAAGTGGTGCTGTGGCTCAAGTGGTAGATCCCTAGCCTTGAGAAAGCCCACAGACAGTACTCAGGACCTGAGTTGAAGACCCAGGACTGGCAAAAAAAAGATTATCAAAATAAGTAAATACACAAAACAGAGCAAGAAGCGTAGCCTAGTGGTCGGGTGCTCGCCTAGCACACATGAAGCCCTGGGTTCAATTCCCTGAAACCACATATACAGAAAAATCAGGAAGTGGTGCTGTCGTTCAAGCGGCAGAGAGCTAGCCTTGAGCAAAAAGTGTCCAAGGACAGTGACTGAGCCCTGAGTTCAAGCCCCAAGACTAGCAAAAATAGATAAATACACAAAACCATGGGTACTGCTGGACTCCACTTACAAATAATTTCTAGCTTTAAAACTCTTGTAACACAATGATTCTCTGCAGTTAGCCTAAACACCTATCCTAGTTTCAACAAAAATAAAAATGAAGTTCGATAGCCAGACACCGGTGGCTCATGTCTGTAATTCTAGCTATTCAGGAAGCTGAGATCTGAGGATCGCAGTTTCAAAGCCAGCTTTGGCATTGAAGTCTGTGAGACTCTTACCTCCAATTAACCACTAGAAAACAAGAAGTAGCACTGTGGCTCCAGGGGCAGAACAGTAGCCTTGAGCTGAAGAGCTCATGGACAACACCCAGGCCCAGCTTTCAAGTCCCACAACAGGCCAAAAACAAACAAACAAAACAAAACACAAAGTTTGATTCTTTTAATGACCAAAGCAATTGATATATGCTTAGGCCTGACCCATTTTCCAGAGGAGCAGGGCCTAGGTTACATTGTCTATGGCATCTTCAAGCCACAGACTCCTAGATGTAAAAATGGTCCTCTATTTTATGGGTTACTTAAGTGGAACACCATTGTCCCAATTTTATGAAGTCACTCTCAGCTCCACATAGACCAATCCCCATGTACCTTTAAAAACAACACCAGGCCTTCTTTTCACGTGTCCTACTTACTCACACAATTTCCGCTCTTTGTTAACCAGGCTGTGTGGTCTTGAAGTTTCAAAATGTCACTTTAAACTCTACCTTTCACATTTCATTTGCAGGTACCTTTGGAGGGAGCTACCTGCAAAGCAGACTTCATAAATCATATATTATAAGGCTCAGTAAATGAAGCAAGAGGTATTAAGTTTGTGAAGTTCAACCAACCAAATGTCACCACCACCACCAACCCAGACTAATTTCATTACCAAAAACTATTACTCCTTTTACCTACCACAAAGTTTGCTCCCACTGAATATTACTGACCTTTACTATGCTCAAGAAATATGGAAAGATGGGGGGCCAGGAGTTTGGCCTAGTGGTAGAATGCTTGCCTAGCATGCACGAAGAGATAGGTTCGATTCCTCGGTACCACATACATAAAAAAAAAGCCGGAAGTGGTGCTGAGGCTCAAGTGGTAGAGCTCTAGCCTTGAGAAACTCCAAGGACAGTGCTCAGACCCTAAGCTCAAGCCCAGGACTGGCAAAAAAAAAGAAATATGAAAAGATGGGAGAGAGGAAGCTAGGAACTGGTGGCTCATGACTATAATCCTACCTACTCAGGAGGCTGAGAACTGAAAGACTGAGGTTCAACGCTACCCCAAACAAGAAAATCTGAGAGCCTCTAGTTCCAAATAACCACCATACAAACTGGACTAGATGCATGGGCTCAAGTGGTGGAGTGCCAGTTACTGAGCAAAAAAAAAAATCTAAGCAAAATGAGATGTGGATTTCAAGCCCTGGTACAGACACAAAACTCAAAGAGACAGACAAACAATATATATATATATATATATATATATTTACACACACACACACACACACATATGTATATATATATATATATGTAAGTCAATAGATAGGGCTGAAGTTGTGGCTCAAGTAGTAGAGTGCTTTCCTAGCAAACATGAGGCCCTGAGTCCAAAACCAAGTACTGCCTCCAAAATAACTAAATAAAAGAATGTGGTTTATTATAGTAAAAAGAACCCATGAGATTGTTAGAAGAATGTGCTATATTTGATTTGTTTTCATCACTTTTGTTGTTTGATTCCAATAAAAAGTAAATTTTATCAAAGCTTGGCAATTCAGTTGGAAAACAGTGTTGTAAACACAAGATCATGTTGCTACTTATCAATATGTATAGCAGAAATGTTGAAATTCAACAAACTGACAAACAGAAAAACAAAATTCAATAAAATAGTTTCATCCTACCCCGCACTCTTGCCAATCCTGACTGATTTTTCTTCATCATATCAAGCATAGAGTCTGGAAAGAGGGGAGAATATAAAAAGCTGGAAAAAAATTAATGGCACCCTAAAAGCAAGACAGATATATCTCGTGTATTCCCCTCCTCCAAGCCACGTAAAATTTTATGTGCTTTGCACTATGCCTAATGTCACATCAATTCTTATTCATCAGAACAATGCTAATGTGATAAGCATTAGCATCATCTCCACCTTCAGTATAACCCAACTGATGCTTATATATTAAGAAGCTTGACCAAGATTTCACAGCTATTAAGTGGCAGACAGCCAAGAGTCTTGACTCTGAAATCTATACTATTTACCACTGCTATACTACTTATTATTGTATGGTAGATGAAAGGGTACTGAGTTCCAGACTCAGCTTCACCCCTTGGGCAAATCACTTGACCTTACTGAGCAGTTTGTCATCAGTAAATGTGGGCAATGACAGTTGCCCAATTTTCTCCATAGCATCTGACTAATGATGCAAATTAATGTATGTACAAATGTGCCATAAAAAGCTACAGGGGACTAAATGTATAATTTTCTTAAGCTGAGCTTAATTATCATATATTTTATCCTTCTGATTGGTTTATAGAGAACTAAAAATAAGTTTAGGGCTGAGAATTTTGCTTAGTGGTAGAGTGCTTGCCTAGCATGCATGAAGACCTGGTTTAGATTCCTCTGTACCACACATAGACAAAGCTGGAAGTGTTGCTGTGGCTCAAGTGGTGGGGCTCTAGCCTTGAGAAAACCCAAGGACAGTGCTCAGGCCCTGAACTCAAGCCCAGGACTAGCAAAAATAAAAATAATTAATAAATAGTTTTTAACATTCCCAAGCTAAAAAAAATCTAGCAAAAAAAAATCAATCTTAAGATACTCTAGGAGCCAAAACTATAGATTCAGGGGAAAGATCAGTACTAGCTAATCTATGATAACACTCATGAAGTGGAAATAGAAAGATTGCAGGCTACTTTTTGGAAGACACATTTCAAGACTTTTATCTCAAAAAGAAACAAAGAGAAGCAACCAATTGGGAGGCCCAGTCTTTCAGGGAAAAAGAGGGATGACTAGGTGGAACATATATTATGATGCACTTGCCAAAAGGTATACATGTTAGAACAGCAGAGTAGCCCTGTAAACTCCAAGCTTAGCGCTAAGGCACCAGTGCTACCTGTAGAACATCAACAAAATTATCATGCTAGTCCAAGACGAAAACAAAAGAAAGGAATATGTGTGGAGATATGTGGAAACTCTATAGTTCTTGCTAAATTATTCTGTGAACCTAAAAACTGCTTTTTAAATGTGAAGTATGTTTTTCCCTTAAATAAAAAGCTGAATGCCCCCAGAGGCTGAGATTTGATGACCATGGTTCAAAGCCAGTCTGGGCAAAAAGGCCATGAGAGTCTTATCTCCAATTAACCACCAAAACCCCAAAAGTAGAGCTGTGGCTCAAGTGGTAGAGCACTAGCCTTGAGCACAAAAGTTCAAAGCACAAAGTTCAGGGACAGGACCCAAAAGCTGAGATCAAGCCCCAGTACCAGCATGCACACACATAAAAATCAATTAAGGGGCCGGGAGTTTGGCCTAGTGGTTAAAGTGCTTGCCTTGCATGCACGAAGACCCGGGTTCGATTCCTTGGTACCACATACATAGAAAAAAGCTGGAAGTGGTGCTGAGGCTCAAGTGGTAGAGCTCTAGCCTTGAGAAAGTCCAAGGACAGTGCTCAGGCCCTGAGCTCAAGCCCAGGACTGGCAAAAAAAATCAATTAAAATTATAGGGCTGTTTTTCTTAAAACTCAACCTATATATACATTGGTCATGAGTGGCTCACACCTGTAATCCTGGCTACTCAGGAGGCTGACATCTAAAGAACACAGTTTAAAGCCAGTCAGGGGAAGGAAAGTCCGTGAGACGCTTATCTCCAATTAACCACCAAAAAACTGGGAGTGGTGCAGTGGATCAAATGGTAGGGCACCAGCCTTGAACAAGAAAGGTCAGGGAAAATTCCCAGGCTCTGAATTCAAGCCCTAACACCAGTGTGTACACACACACACACACACATACACACACACACACACACACAAGAGCAGATGGACAAATCAACCTAGAAAATAAATTTTACACAGGAATTTAGAAAGTAATATAAATGTGCCTGATGTTCTAAAACAAAAATTCCCCCCAAATACTTGATAATATAGTGATCGATTTTTATTTTTAGACCAATGCTGTCCAATATAACTATATGCAATAATGAAAATGTTCTTGATCTGCTCTAATACAGATACCTAGCCATACTGTTTATTGGAATAGCTGAAATGTGGCTAGTATGATTGACAAACAGAATTCTTACTTTTTATTTAACTTTAACCAACTTAGCTACATATAGCTTATAGTTACTATACCAGCACAGTGGTAGAAATCCCTCAAGAGACCTCTAAAAAATGTACTGTAATATTACCTTTAGGAAAACAAGTTACCTTAAGAGACCATTCAAGTGGATGTAGTTAGGAAATGAAGCCAACTAACTGAGCAGGTCAAGAGTGACTAGGCCCTTGAGCCTAGGAGTTCAAGGCCAGCTTGGACAACATGGAGAGAACCTGTTTCAAAAAAGCAAGGTGTGGTGATACAGGTTTGTAATCCAGCAATCCCAGGATTCAGGCGGCTGAGACCAGAGAATCCAAGTTCAAGGTCAGACTGGGCTACACAGTGATGCCTTGTCTCAAGACAACAACCAAAGATGAAGAAAGCCCATCTCCAATTTTCCTCATTTCAAGTCCCATAATAGACTCAATCAATGACTGTCACACTTTTAATCCCCTTCAATATTTCAGAAATCTAATTTCTGTTTCCTGAAAAACAAAGGGTAAAAGTCAGAATTAGGAATATTTTCTCAAGGTAGTGACCAAGAATAAATTAAAAATAATAATAAGGATCTCCTGGTCACTGGAGGCTCATGCCTATAAATCCTAGCCACTCCAGGAAGGTGAGACCTGGAGGATTAGAGGTTTGAAGCCAGCCCAGGCCGACAAATTTGGGAGACTCTATCTCCAAATTAAGCAACAAAAATCTGGACTGGAGGCATGGCTCAAGTGGAAGAGAGCCAGGTGAGCAAGCAAACCCACCTTGTCCTAATTCCCTTGTCCCTGAGTTCAAGCTCCATGTGTGGGTTGGAGGGATGGAGGTTGAGGCCATAAAGAGTAACTCAAAAATGAGTTTTGCAGATACAACATCCTGCTATTTAGTGAAAATTCAAAAACTGACATTTAGCTGTGCATTTCAATTCTACATCAAAGTCAGCCGAAGTGAAAAAGTCTCAAAAAAGCATGAGAAAATAAAAAAAGGAGTACAAGGTAAATAAACCAGACAAGACAACAGATACATAGGACTTCATATCTCAATACTAATAAAGCTCTGTACCTTCAAGGGTCATTACCTCCTATGGGGTAGTTTCAAATACTAGTTGATTAAACCTCAGTTCCTAATTCAATGACTTTCTGTCCTTATCCCAGTGGCATAAAAGGGAACTTATGTCCTCAATTGCAATAGCCTTTTATCTGAGTTCTCCCCTGGGGAACCTATGAAATCAAACACTGAGATTGGCTTTCTACCCTTAGGGAATACAAGTGTCCAGAACCACAGTGTTGAATCCCTAAAGTACATTTGGTCCCTGGCTTTTTGAGTTTTACAAGTATTAGATCTTTCTTTTAGGAGAGAAAGGTAAGGAGGACAGGAGGAAGGAGGAAGGAAGAAGGGAGAGAGTGAGGAGAGGGAGATAACTGAATAGTAACAACGTCTCATGCAGAGACATGAAAATCTCTGACCTTAGAAACAGGCCTGGCCCCAAAAGCCAATTCTTTGACACTTTGTTCAAATGTAAACCAGACCTTTGTTCCCTTTTGAAGTCCATGAATCGCATTAGGAAAAATATTATTTCGTAATTTCATACAGGAATGATTTCTAAGATTAGCCAAATACATAATTAGGTAATATGAAATAGCCCTGAGGGATCAGGCAAGACCTCTTAATGTTCACTTGGAAGGAAAAAGGACAGGGGTTCCACTTTCTTAGCCCCATTCCCTGTGGATCTCTGTCCCAGGGCTTTCCAAAAGCCCAGTACCCCATTCCTTGTGCAATCTTTCGCAAACTCCACCCACTGAGCTCCAGAACAAGTGGAATTCTCCCGTTCTGAAAGAGGTCTCGATTTCCTGTATCCAGGGAGACATTGAAAACTCCTTGACAAGAGTCAAGTAAGGCAAGGGGAACCGTCCAGCCTGCCACCCAGATTAAGAAAGACCAAAGGCCAAGTCGGGGTGGTGCTCAAGTTTCCGCTTACCAAATTATAAAGGAGGGGGGATTAAAAAAAAAGGAAAAAAAGAAAAGAAAGGTGAGGAGTTGGAGGACAGGGAAGGCTAATAGATGATGCAGTTCCCGACTGTGAGGGACAGTACATTCTCCAGCATCATCTCCCCTACCCCGACCCCACGTGTAACGAAGGCCCACAGTGTCCAGAGACGAACGAACCCGGGCCTAGGTACCTAAGGGCCAAGGGCCCCCCACTCCACACCCAGTCCCTCAGCCTTCACCGCCTGTCCGCCCGCGCAGTGGAGGGGAGCAGAGAGGGGCGGGGGGAGGGGGGCGCAGCGCAGTCCTGGCTCCCGCTCTGTTATCTTACTGCGCAACAGCCTCGCCTCAACAGCTAGGGTGCACCCCGCAGCGCACCCTGCGCACCTGCCGGATGCGAAGTGGGCGCACCTAGAACCTCAGGGAGCCCCAGACAGCGGCGTCCAGCGCCGGGAGCATCATGACCGCAGGGGCTACGAGAGACACACAGAGAGAGAACACCTGGCGGCCGGGCCCCGCGGCACCGGCCGGCCGCACGTGGCTGTCACACCTGGCGCACCCCCGCTTTGCACACATACCCCCTCAGTGCTGGTGTACACTGCTCTCCTTCAAGCCCCCCCACCACTGCCTTGCATCCCCAAGCCCCAACCATCATCCCTTCCCACCCCATCCATCCCAGCCGCTCCCCCCCACCTGCTCCCCGTGTCGTCACCCCCCGGAGGGAAAAGGGCCGGATGTTCGTCCCGCGGCTAGAGGTAACCCCGGAGAGTGAGGAGGTGGACCCCGAAAAAGGTAGCCCGCGTAGCCTCCCGATTCCACAATATGAAGGGATCCCTCTGACCGACCTTCTGCCGAGGGCTGCGTCGTCGTCCACCCCGTCCGGCCTCCACAGCCGCCTCACCGCCGCCGCCTCTTCCCCGCGCTGCCTCCTCAACCCGCGTCGCCATGAGGTGACGGCAGCAGCCAAACAAGCGGCCGGACCAGGGGCAAGGAACCTCGCAGGGCCTTGCGCTCCGCCCCTGATGCACCACAACCAATCACTGCATGGGAGTTTTTCCACGTGACAGGAGGAGGTTTGCCCCCAAGGGAAAACCGCGAGATGGGGGTGGGGAGCACTGAATGCTGGGTTGGGCTTCTTTTAGGGCCGAAGGGCAGACAGAGGCCCCACGAGTCTGCGCGAACCAGGAAAGAGACTGGGAAGGGAACTACAAATCCCAGAAGGCTGCACGGCCACCGCTTGCAGGCCCGGATTGGGGGGGATTCGAGTGTTAAACCACATTGTGAAGCGTGAAATTCCCACTGTGCTACGCGCGCAGCCTACTGGGATTTGTAGTTTAGGGAGGCGCTGTCTCTGTAGTGAAAGGGAGTCATTCTTATCCTACTGGAAAAGTTTGAAAACATTCCATGTTCGAGAAGGAAGAGAATCGGGAACACTTTGTTGTGTTCTTGTTTTGGTTGTTGTTCTTTGGAATTGAGCATGAATGGTTTGACCCTAGAGGGGCAGTACTTAGCTATTTTCCACGTAGGGGGTGTAATGGCTCTCTATGTGAGCCTTGGGTTCTGATGCTAGCCCCAAGTTCAAAGCCTCCGCCAGAGTTCTCACTGCACTTACCTGACTGAAGCTCCTTTAAAGTGTAGGAACTCATCTGCACTGAACTGGTTCTCCGCACTTAAATTAATGGAATGACTGTATCATGCCTTCTCCTTCATTTGTATCTTCACGTAAAATCGTCAAACTAGCTTTGTTGAAAGATACTTTTCTCGATATGATGGGGGAAGGGCGGTAACCTTGGGAATATTCCCTGTTTCCAACCAGATCTCCCATGGCCGAGCTTTTCTGAAAAGCACAGACTGTCACGAAATATATTGGGTTCCCCCCCCCAGCCCTGGGCTTGACCTCAGGGCCTGAGCACTGTCCTTGGGTTTTCTCAAGGCTAGAGCTCTACCATTTGAGCCACAGCACCACTTCCAGCTTTTTTCTACCGAGGTAGAACCCGGATACCAAGGAATCGAATCCGGGTCTTCATGCATGCCAGGACAAAGCATTCTACCACTAGGCCAAACTCCTGGCTCCCAAATATAGTGTTTTAACAGATTCATAATCAAAATATGTGACGATCCTTTAGCATGTCTTATTACTTTTGAATACACAAAACTGATCGCAGGCGCCAAAACTTCAATAGCATTCCCAAGATTAAATTTCAGTATAGCCGGCGCCGTGGCTCACATCCGTAATCCTAGCTACTCAGGAGGCTGACATCTGAGCATCACGGTTCAAAGCCACCACTGGCACTAAAAAGTCCGTGAGATTCTTATCTCCAATTAATTACTAGGAAACGGGAAGTGGCCCTGTGGCTCCAGGGGTAAGGCAGTAGCCTTCTGCTGAAGAGCTCAGGGACAGCGCCCAGACTCTGAGTTCAAGTCACACCACCGACAAAAAAATTCAGTATAAAGGAAATTCCATCCATTAATTTCAATTATTTAGTAAATTTTGATACAGGATCATCATTTTGCTTTACAAGGCAGAACCAAATTCCTCAGTCCAAATTTAAGATTTCCACATTAAAGCATAGTTTGAGACATAGATGGCAGTTGATAATGAACCCATTTCCAGATTCCAGGTAAAGGATGGCTTCAGCCACCACCTCTCATTTTTGTGAAGGAAAAAAGTCCCAGCAAGATGTAAAATAAATTCCTCAGTAGTGCATTTCTCCAGAGAATAGTGACAACATGCATCATAATTATAGTACAGTAGAGTATCAAGTAGCTGCTAAAATTATAAGCATTTAAAAATTGACTTAGCAAAAATTTGTGGAATAAATAGCCTGGAAAGTTTAGAAAAGTATTCCTTCAAATATTAGTAATATTTTTTCCTAGATGGCAAATTTGGAGTATTTTTACTTCTTCATTGTATGAGTTCTTTAAGAATATAGATATAGATAGATAGATAGATAGATAGATAGATCAAAAAATTAGTTTATCTTGCCCCATTACCAGTGGCTCACTTCTGCAATCCTAGCTACTGAGGAGTACTGGAAAATGTTTGAAATCAGTTCAGTCAGAAGATTCTGGGGAATATTATCTCCAAATTAACCAAGTGTTACAGCACCAGCTTCAAGTGGATAAAGAGAGCCCATCAGGACTATGAAGTCCTGAGTTCAATCTCTAATATCAACACACATACCCCTCCCCCACACACACATAGCCAAAGGCTAGTCAAATTTTTATTTTGAGCTTTTGACAGTGGAGTAAAAAGGAAAACATAATTTATACATTGATTCATAGAATTACAAAATAAAAAAACTGATTGCTCAAGAGAAACAAAACCCATTCCTGGTCCTGTGAGAAAATGAAATTTAGAAATTTGTTTCTTACATGTGGCATTTTGTTTGTTTGTTGTTTGTGGTGTTGAGGATTGAACCCAGGCTTGTGTTCAAAAAGAGCATTTTATAAACATCTCCAGAGTAAGCTCTGGTGGTTTTTCAATCTATCCACAAAAGTTTTCTTCTAAATGTTTCCCTTTCCTTGAGAGAGAGCCAGATTTAGTGATTTACTTCTGAATACAATGTAGCAGACAAGCATCTTCCAAAGCTGATGAAAGGGTACTTTTTTTCTTTTTTCCCTACATGACAGGAATCAGATATTTTGATGGACCTATTCTCTTTTTTGTAGGAGGGGAGGGTGTCAGTCTTCAGACTTAAACTCAGAGCCTGGACTCTGTCCCTGAGCTCTTCAGCTCAAGACTAGTGCTCTACCTACTTTAAGCCACAGTGCCACTTCCAGTCTTCTGGTGATAATTGGAGATAAGAGTCTCAGGGACTTTCCAAGCCTGGGGTGCCTAAGCTGGCTTTGAACCCAGATCATCAGAGCTCAGCCTCCAGAGTAGCTAGGATTACAAGCAGGAGCCACCAGTGCCCCCAAATTGACCTATTCTTTCTGGAGATTTTTATCTCTAATGTCTCTGGAAAAGTAACAGTCAAACCTTGCCCTCAGGCTTTGTAAAGCCTTTACCTTATCTCTCTGTTGGAATCCTTTGTTGGACTTATATTTTAGGTCTTCAAAGGCTATCTCTTGTTGATATTTCTAAGCTTTTAAGGGCACCCCTTGTCCTGTCTACACAGAGTGTTCTCACCTTTGCTCTGGGAAGTATTATCTCTGTTAAGACTTGTGCCTGTGAACTGTGCTTGACAATAGGGTAAAGGCCAGGAGAACAGCAGCTCCTCATTCAGTAAAGGAATTATCTCAAGGCACACCAAAGGCTATGAATATAATGGCTCCCACTCCCCTCTATTGCTGGGGGAAAACACAGGACTCATGCAAGAGTTCTATCATTAGGTCACATCAATCAAGTACAAACTTCTATTGTGTGTGGGGGGGTGTGTGTAGGGGGGTGTGGGTAGAATACAGTCACAGTCCTATAGCTGTAGTCCTATTGCTGAAGGCTGACACAATACCATTTGAGCCACACCTCTGCTTCCAGCTTTTTGGTTAATTGTATTTCACTATCTTCTGCTGGTTTTGAATTGGGATCCTCAGATCTCAGCCTCTGCAGTCAGCTAGGATTACAGGCATGCGCCACCAGCTCTTGGCCACTGCATAACCACTTGAGGGTTAAATTTGGAGGCTTAAAGCAGGTTTCAAGTGACAGCTGAGCTTCCTCTAAGCAGGTCAACAAAAGTTAACCACACTAGTTTGACTTGTATACCTACAAGTATTTTCAGAGAAAGAAAAGATCCTAAGCTTTAAATCAGTCAGGAGTATTACTTCATCAAGACTTGAATTTCATGTTTGTTGCGTATTATTGGGGTTGTAGGTAGTGAAAAGGAGTATTTGCTTTTTCATAGAACAAATAATTTATTGTTTAATTTGATTACCCAATACTCTTCTGAGCTAACCTTGATTTAGTCCTTACAGGAGTTTGGCCAATTTCTATATTTGTTATAGATGTCTGTATTTCTGGCAAACACTGAACTATTTGAGAAATGATTCTACTTTATACACACATCATTCAGGCATATTGATGGCAGATTGTGAAATATACTACAGATTGTCAGAGTGCCAGCTCTAGCAAGAAGAGGATACTTAAGAAACTATCCTCGGTACCTGATTTATGAAATAGAAACCTCTCTATACATCACCTTTATGATAACAATAAAAATTTAATAATATAAAAAGTGTGTGGTGGGGCCGGGAGTTTGGCCTAGTGGTTAAAGTGCTTGCCTAGCATGCACGAGGACCCAGGTTCAATTCCTCGGTACCACATACATAGAAAAAAGGCAGAAATGGTGCTGAGGCTCAAGTGGTAGAGTTCTAACCTTGCGAAAGTCCAAGGACAGTGCTCAGGCCCTGAGCTCAAGCCCACAACTGGCCAAAAAAAAAAAGTGCGTGGTATCCTTAATATGTGGCTATTAGATCCAAACAGTATAAGAGCAAGGACTCAATATTTGTGTACCCAATGCTATGGACATGGTATGGAAATATAAACACAACTACATAGACATAAAAATTTATGACTCTGTAGACATAATGTTTTATTACATAGATTAATATGTATCTATGACATACAAACCCTCAGCCTAATTTTAATTATGTTCTGAAATCTAAGTGCCAGTGATTGTATATAGAGATTCCCTCTTGAATACTTGCTTGTTAAATACATCATTTGAAATATGATGTGAAAATTAATGTTAATAAATTCTTTAATAAAAAATTAATAATTAAAATGTACAAACTATCCTAAAGAAGTCACAGTTTGTCTCATTTGGCAGAACTCCATCCTTGAACAGAAAAAGCTTAGCGTAAGCTCGAGGCCCTGAGTTCAAATCCTGGTACTTGTGCACATGTGTGGACACACACGGATGATAAAATATAGATCCCAGGACCTAGTCCAAGATTTCATTTGGAAAACCCTTGAACAAGGCACTCTGGTGGCTCAGAGTTGTAATCCTTGCTACTCAGGAGGCTGAGGGCTGAATGAAGTTCAAAGACAGCCCTAGCCGGAAGAGAACTATCCTGGTGACCCTTCGCTAAGGCTGGATACTGGGCTGGTATGGAGGGAAGTCCTAGAGGAGGGGACCTGAATGATGCTTACGAGGCTATCATCAAATGCCCTGCTCACAGCAATTCTTGATGTTAAATGCCCAGTCTATTTATAAAATGTACTTTATTGTCTCAAGAAAATCTAGAGTACAGATGTGCATATACATGGTTTTAGATATATTACTTGTTTAGCTAGAATCATATCTGTTTTTTAATTTCTCGAGGTGAAATTCACAGAACATAAGAATTCACCATTTTACACTGAATAATTCTATGGCATTTAGTATATTCTGAATTCGTGTCACTACCACCTCTGTCTAGTTTGAAAATATTACCATCATTCTAAAATAAAATCCATTAAGCAGTTTTTCCCTTCTTCCCTCTTCTCTTCCCTCACCCCCTGGAAACTATCAACCTTCATTCTGTCTCTGTGGATTTACCTATTCTGACTATTTCATATAAATGGAATCATGCAACATGTGACCTTTTGTGTCTGGCTTCTTCACTTAGCATAATGTTTTTGCCATCTACAGATATAACATCACTGATGTTGGAAAGGCAGCCAGCAGTTACTGTGACATTTTGTTGTTCTTAATATCATTAAGCCTTCTCTCTCTTTTCTTTCTTGATCAGTCTTTGTGATTCATTTAGCCTCATTTTGGTTTATATTCATTAATTCAATTCTGCTACCATTTTTATTTTCTTTCTATTTTTTTGTCTGTCATGAAACTGCTTAATTGCTTTTTCCTAGTATAAAAATGACCATACTAGGAGGAGGGAAATTGGGAGAAAAATTTGGGAGGGCATAATAATATTCCACATGAAATGTACTCACTACCTTATGTATGCAACTGTAACCCTTTGTACATCACCCTGACAAGAAAATAAAAAAAATTAAATGACCATACTAAATGACAGATTTTCATATAGATTTATAGTCACATCTGTAATCCTAGCTACTCAGGAGGCTGAGGTCCGAGGGTTGCAGTTCAAAGCCAGCCGGGCCAGAAAAGTTCGTGAGACTCTTATTTACAATAAACTAATCCCGAAAAGCTAGAAATAGCATTGTGGCTCAAGGGTAGAGTGCTAGCCTTGAGGAAAAAGACGCTTAGGGACAGTGCCCAGGCCAACAGTTCAAGCCCCCAGGACCAGCAAAACAAAACACCAGAATGATCACTTATAAATGAAAGGTATCATTAATATTTTTGTTTCTATATACATCAGTACATAGGACACATACACAAAAAAGTATAATTGCAAGTTTTACCATTTTAATCATTTAGAATGAGAATAATACAAGTTTACAGTCCATAAAAGCCACTCTATGCTTTCTGATTAAAAACAACAACAAAAACAAGCAGCCATCAAGCTGTGTGCCATTAGATTTTGCCTTATCTTAGCTATTTAGGAGGCTGAGATTTGAGGATGGCTGACGGAAGCCAGCCTGGGGAAGAAAATCTGTGAGACTCTTATCTCTAATTAATGACTAAAAAATGTTGGAAGTGGTTCTGGGGCTCAAGTGTTAGAGTGCTAGCTTTGAGCAAAAGGAGTCCAGGGACAGTGCCGAGGCCCTGAGTTCAAGCCCCAGGACTGGCAAAATAAATAAATAAATAAAAGTCATTGTGCTCTTTTGGGAGAGTTAGGAAGCAATGATATTGAACAGCCTAAGAAGGGGGTTCATTAGAAAAGCTCTCTCTCTCTCTCTCTCTCTCTCTCTCTCTCTCTCTCTCTCTCTCTCTCTCTCTCTCTCTCTCTCTCTCTTTCTTTCTCTTTTCTTCGTCCCCTCCCTCTTCATTCATCCCTTCTTTTCTTTCTTTTCCTCAGCACAATTCCATTGCAGTATAAAGGGACTTGGAGCTTTAAGGCCTTCCGTAGAACCCGCCCATGTGGCAGTCACTGTCCCAAAGGTGAGGGAAGTTCAATGAATTACATTTGACCTCTAGGGCATGGTTTATTGGCCTGAGTAGGTAGCAAAGTTCTATTTTTTTGATCTGCTTTGTGGTTACCAGAATGTTTGCTTTGCACCACTTTTCCTGGGCCACTTTAGAATACTTACGTTCAGATGCACCTGGTTTTACCTAATGTTCCACTTTTTTTATGTGTATAATTTGGTCCTGGGGCTTGAAGTCAGGGACTGGATACTGCATCTGAGCTTTGTGACTCAAAGCTGGCTCTCTACCACTTGAGACACACCTCCACTTCTGGCTTCTTATTGGAGATAGAACCCTCAGGAATTTTGCTTCCCAGGCTGGTTTTGAAATCACAGTCCTCAGATCTCAGCCTTCTGAGTAACTAGGATTACAGGCGTGAGACACCAGGGCCTGGCCCAATGATCTACTTTTGTTTTCCAAAAGCAAGTTTCAAACAGGAGTCTCCATGCTTCACACATCCCATTCCTCAACTACTATTTAGAGGCCCCCATTTTCAGGTACTTAGTCTTTTTTACTTGCCATTGTATTTTCATACTAGAATACATGAATTTCTCTTTTTTTTCTGCTGTGTTTTTCTTTGCCTTTCTTCTTTAAATTTTTTTTTTCTAGTCCCGGGGCTTGAACTCAAGGCCTGAGCATTGTCATTGCACTTTCCTCAAAGCTGGTACTCTGCCACTTTAGCCACAGCCCTACTTCCAGCTTTTGCTATGTATGTAGCATGGAGGAATCGAACCCAGGGCTTTGTGCATGCTAGGCAAGCACTCTACCACTAGGCCAAACTCCCAGCCCTAATTCTTTTTTTTGGTACAAGTTATTGCTACCTAACCCAGGCTGACTCCTCAAGCTCGACATTCTCCAGTTTCTCAGCCTCCTTTGCTCTACTTGTAATTAAAATTACTCTAGGCCAATTTCTTATTGTCTGAATGTTCTTGTTCTATTACATTGTATTTCATGAGGATATGCTTTCTAATATCTTACTGGAGATATTAGAGTTTTTCAACTTTAAAAAGTTTTAAATATTTTTTATTTAATTGTGTGTGTGCGTGTGCATGTGTGCTTGTGTGCACAGGTGTAGGCGGATCATAGAGCTTTCTGAATGCTACCACTGAGAACACACCTCAAGCCAAACTTTTGTTTTTATTTATTTATATATATATATATTTTTTTCCACTTGGAAGCTGTTCCCTTAAATAGGATACTCAGCTCTGTAGGCCCAGAGTAGAAAGACAGCTGGGATAGGAAGGATGAGAGCTGGCTGATGGATACAGAGCTGGTTATTTCTGTCCTGGACCACAACATGGGTGTGTCTGGCCCTCTAAATAATCACCTTCAAATGCTGTTTATTTCAGTACTGCACATTTTGTGTGTGGTGGGGAGGGGGCTTGAACTCAGGGCCTGGACATTTCCTGTGCTTTTTTCACTCAAGGCTAGCACTCTACCACTTGAGCCACAGTTCCACTTCCAGCTTTTGGATAGTTCATTGGAGATAAGAGTCTCACAGAATTTCCTGCCTGAGTTGGGTTTGAACCATAGTCCTCAGATCTCACTCAGCCTCTCGAGTAGCTAGGATTAGAGATGTGATTGTTTTGAACTCAGAGGAAAGGAAATGCAAAAGACGATCTTAGACTCATGCGTATATATGTGTAGATACATATGCATGCTTGACACTATTATGTTCATGGCTGAACGGACTAATAGGAGGTATGATCTAGTGGGAGAAAATAGATTACTGGGGACATGCCATAAAGGGATGCCTCAGTACCTCTGCCTCTGCTCCCTGGCTGCTGTGACATGGACAGCTTTCCTACACCATGTCCTTCTGCCTCTATGCTTTGCTATGCTTCAGGCCTAAAGGCAATAGAACCAGCAGACAAGCCTTCAATCCTGTGAGTCAGAAGAAATCTTTCTTCCCTTCAGCTCTTTGTCTGAGGCATTTTGTCCTGATAATGAAAATGACTTACACATGTACAAAGCAAGAAAGCAACCAAAGACTCTTGAGGCCTGATACATCAAGGAAAATGAAGCATGGGAAAACAGGAGCCAGCCCAGACAAATACTGTGCGAACAAAGAGCTTGAGTGGAAGTACAGACAGCTAGAGACACTACTCAAGAGGAAGACATGAGAATGGAATGCATAGAGAATAACTTTGTACAGTACAAATATATATGTGAGCAGCAGAGAGAAACAACAAAAGCTAATGATTGATTAATAGGGGGTTGGAAGTGTCAGGAAGGGTTGGGGGAAAGAGCATAAAGGAGGTTGAATACTGCCCAAATACATTATTTGCAACTATGAGCTAGGTGCATGTGACTAATACCTGTAATCCTAGCTGCTCCAGAGGCTGAGATCTGAGGATTGAGATTTGAAGCCAGCCCAGGCAAGGGAAGTCTATGAGATTCTTATCTTCAGTTAACCATCAAAAAAGAGATGAAAGTGGAGCTGAGGCTCAAGTGATAC
Organism: Megascapheus bottae; assembly: GCF_031878675.1. NCBI lineage: Eukaryota > Metazoa > Chordata > Mammalia > Rodentia > Geomyidae > Megascapheus > Megascapheus bottae. Next base: position 5,186,624 of record NC_143547.1, on the reverse strand, counting down.
AGCTCTGAGCCCTGAGAACAAAAAATCAGGGACAAGGCCTAGGTCCTGAGTCCAAGCCCCAGGAATGACACAAAAAGTTCCTCCTATATAATGACCATAAGCCAATCAAAAAAAACCCCATAGACACTACTTTCTTTGCTTTAACCTTTGTATAACAGCAACATTTAGTAAACAGCAGGGAAAAAAGTAAAGTAAAAAAGAATAGTTCTCGGGGTTGGGAGTTTGGCCTAGTGGTAGAGTGCTTGCCTTGCATGCACAAAGACCCAGGTTCGATTCCTCGGTACCACATACATAGAAAAAAGCCGGAAATGGTGCTGAGGCTCAAGTGGTAGAGCTCTAGCCTTGAGAAAGTCCAAGGACAGTGCTCAGCCCTGAGCTCAAGCCCAGGACTGGCAAAAAAAAGAATAGTTCTCTCCTGACCTTGTCAGTATGACCAGCTGATTAGCATATTTAGAGTTTGAGCAAAGATAGCTTTAAAAACAGAAAGAAAGAAAGAATGAAAGAAAGAAAGAAAGAAAAATGAAGGAAGGAAGGAAGGAAAAAGAAAGAAAGAAAAGAAAAGGAAACTTTCCTGGGGTAAGAAAAAAATGCTTAGAAAAAATGAATCTTCTGGGCACACAAAGCACTTGCAAAGGAACATACTTATCTCATGGATAGAGACTTGTCTTGAAGAGAGTGTGAGCAGAATCCATCCTTTGTTTGAAGGGATGCTCAGATATCAGTGAGCTATATTTAATGAAAAGGCCAACCTTGAAATGTCTGGGTCTAAATAATAAAACAATGTAATAGAAAGAATAATGGAATGTACTAGGTTCCAGAACAAAGGGGGAGTACACATTGTAGGGTGAACATTTTTTTTTATTTTTGCCAGTCTTGAGGCTTAAACTCAGAGCCTGAGCACTGTCCTTGGGCATTCTCAAGGCTAAAACTCTACCTCTTGAGCCACCAGCACCACTTCTGGCTTTTTCTATGTATGTGGCATGGAGGAATCAAACCAGGGCCTCCGTGCATGCTATGCAAGTACTCTACCACTAGGCCAAGCTACCAGCCCTAGGGTGAATTTTTTTTGCCAGTCCTGAAGCTTGAACTCAGGGCTTGAGCACTGTTCTTGGGCTTTCCTTAAGGCCTGCACTCTACCACTTGAGCCACAGCACCACTTCTGGCTTTTCTATGTATGTGGTACTGAGGAATCAAACCTGGGTCATCATGAATGCTAGGCAAGCACACTATCTCTAGGCCAAACTCCCTACCCCGAATATTTTTTTGTGGGTCATGGGTCTTGAAGTTGGCCTGGGCTCTGTCCCTGAGCTCTTCAGCTCAAGGCTATCCCCCTACTCTTGAGCCAAGCCCCACTTACTGGTTTCTAGAGGTTAATTGGAGATAAGAATCTCAGGTCCTTTTGTGCCCTGGCTGGCTTTAAACCTTGATTCTCAGATATCAGCCTCCCGAGTAGCTAGGATTACAGGTGTGAGCCACCACGCCCGGCTCCCGCTCCGAATTTTTAATTTTAATAATGTAGGTTTTCAAGTCAATATATTAAATATATCAGCTCATATATTTGATATAGAATTATTGATAGGATTTATTGCATTCTTGTGGTGATACACTGACTTTTTTTGCCAGTTCTAGGGCTTGAACTCAGGACCAAAGCACAATTCTTAGGCTTTCCTCAAGGCTAGCACTCTACCACTCCAGCCACCGCACCACTTCTTGCTTTTTATATGTATGTGGTACTGAGGAATCAAACCTGGGTCTTTGTGCATGCTAGGCAAGCACTCTACCACTAGGCCAAACTCCTGGCCTGTGATACACTTTTATGTTTTATCTTCTAAAATAACTTTTATTTTCTTTAAATTAACATTTGTGGCTGGCCCTAGTGGTTCATACCTGTACTTCTATTCAGGAGGCTGAGATCTGAAGATTGTGGTTTGAAGCCAGCCTGGACAGGAATGTCCTTTGGACTCTTATCTCCAGTTACCCACCAAAAAGCCAGAAGTGGAGCTGTGGTTCAAGAGGTAGAATGGGGTTTGGAATATGGCTTAGTGGTAGAGTGCTTGCCTAACACACATGAAGCCCTGGGTTCGATTCCTTAGTGCCACATAAACAGAAAAAGCCAGTAGTGATGCTGTGACTCATGTGGTAGAGTGCTAGCCTTGAGCACAAAAGTGCAGGGACAACACCCAGGTTCCCAGGGACAGCATTGCCTAGCAGACAGAAACCAGGTGCAAACTACCCTCCCATTCATTTCCAATTGGGACCAGCCTAATAAAGTGCTATCTTCCAAAACACTAACAGGAGCAAGTAGGCAGAGTATACAGCTCAGGGTTTTAGGTCTGGGAGTAGGGGTGGGGTGGGGGTGGACACACACACACACACACACACACACACACACACACACACACACCTGAAGAAGAGCTGATTGTTCTTTTTCTGAAAATAAAAAGGTGTCACATCCATCCTTTGCTGTCCTGGACTTCATTGTTACAACTCTTAAACCCAAGGTAGGTCAGCAGCTTTGGCCGTGGAGCTACAATACAGCCATGCATGGTTGCTGAGCTACAACCCAAAGTAGGCCTTTGCCTGCTACAGGGATACAGCCCTAGTGGTCTCTGCTAGCTGCTGAGCCAGAAAGATTGTGTGAGCTCTGGGCACCAAGAGTAACAACAGAACATTCTGTTTCATTGTAACACATACCTACATAGGATGCATTTGGGGAGGAAAAATATATCACCATATTCAGTCATTTGAATAACTTGCCTTTTATATTTAACTTTTTTTTGGTACTGAGAACTGAACTCAGGGCTTCGTGGATGCTAGATCCACTTTGTGCCACTGAGCTATGTCCCCAGCTGTACAGCACAGATTCATCATTTTAAGCACTAAAGAAAATCTTTTACCCCCTAACGAATCTTTTACTAGGCCTCGGCCTGCCAGGCTTGGGAGCTGCGGGGTTTAATCTGAAGGGCAATGACTCAGCTTCTCATTTGCATAACCATAGTGCTCAGCAAGCAATTGATTTTCAAGTTAAAAGCTGCAGCTTTCCTTTAAGGCATTATTTCGTAAAAGGAGCCCCTACATATTTAACTAGAAAGACTGAAGCAGGAATTCTTCAAACTTAACCAGGAGTAGCAGTTACTTGGCTTAAATCTGTACAGATTTCCTTTAAGCTTATGCAGCTCTTTTGTCTTTCAGTAAAGCTTTCGGGACAAGTTTGTGCTCCAGCTTTTGTGGAGACTGGCAAACCTCCTATCTTTCTTACTTGCTGTAGCTGTTAACTTCTCATGTTCATTTTCTTACCTATGACATGTGCTTCCCTACCATGGAAGGATTTTTTTTTCTAGGTAATACTTTGGATGGTAGCCATGCCTTTGAGTGGTACTATTCTCACACACTTTAGCTGGAAGTTTATGTAGGAGAGGTCAAATCGGTCTTTCCAGGCTTTGCTTTTTCTACTTCTCATTCTGACCGTGTTCCCTCCTTCACAGCACAGTGTGTGGCTGTTGTTTCCTCCAGCATTCTGTGCCTCGCAACAGTGGAATTATAATTTCCACTTGCTGGCTGACTTTTGGGCTGGGGTATAACCTGAGGTCCTTAGAACAACCATTGTTAAGGACATTATTCTCAAGTATCACTTGGTAGGGGATGCCAAAGGATATATTTATCTTCAACTTTACTAAGTAATGGTATTTTCATAAGTGGTTATACCACTTTGTACTTACACTGAGAGGGATAAGAACATTCACCTTTCATCTCTGTAATACCAGTGTTGACTTTTTCCCAAAGAGATTAGGACAGTCTCTCACTAACAGAATAGTAATATTCTTTTTTTTTAAATCCGATGTCTGGCTTGTCATTCACCAAATATTTTTCTCAATAGCAACATCCTTATTTCATGTATCTAGGAACTTATTTTTGACCACTGTACATGCGGAATTCATCATTTAAAATACTTGCATAGGACCCCATGGTAAGGAGCAGCCATAACCAGGTCAAATTAAGATCCTGGTGTGGGGTTTGTGGGTAGTTCTCAGCTTTTCTTTTTGTATGTGTGCACAGGGTTCCAGGGCTTGAACTCAGTGCTTGTATACTTTTTGTTAGCTTTTTTTGCTCAAGACTACCACTTGAGACACAGATCCACATTGTTTGGCATGCCTTGCTCTCCATACCCATACCAAAAGCAGGTGCTAAAAATAAATCTAAATGATGCATGGATTTAATTTTAGAAGGTCCCCTGGGATTGCCACTTCCCAGGAAGCAAGCAGCATGGCCCCTCTTAGCAATCACAGAATAAGTTACTTAGGATTCAGTGCCCCTGGATAGAATCTTGGCCTCACAGGTGGAAAGCAGATGCAAAATAGATACTGTTTCAACCAGGACAACAGTGGCTCTCAACTGTAATCCTAGCTACTCAGGAGGCTGAGATCAGAGGATTGTAGTTCAAAGCCAGCCTGGCAGAAAGTCTATGAGACTCTTACCTCTAATGGTCACCAGAAAACCAGAAGTGGCACTGTGGTTCAAAGTGATAGAGTCCTAGCCTTGAGCTAAAGTGCTCTGGGACATTGCCAGGCCCAGAGTAAAAAAAAAAGTACTGCTTCAGCCAGACTCAAAGGAACTTAGGCTCAATGGTTTTCCTCATTTGTCATAATCAGTAGAAACCTTGGGCTCTCCTAGCAGAGATTTGCAATAGAGCAAAACCTTGATACAAAAGGCCATATAGTAGGACGCTAAATGAAAGGATCTCTAGGATATAGAACCATAAGCCATATAATGAATGATTGCTGTTCTTAAGGTACTATGTTCTCTCTCATCTCTTTTGCTGTCCCTTGGTTATCTCATATTGTTACAGTATCTCACTTTGTTACCTGATATATTGGATATATTTGTATTTGGCTATTTGAAATTGGATAGGGAAAGGGGGGAAAACAAGATGAGGGGTGGGGGTGGGGGGGAGGGAAATGGGGACCAAGACATGTGAAAGGGTATCAATGTATGGGAATTAATGCACCATCTATCTGACAAATATCATGTAACCCTTCTATTAATTACAATAAAAATATATGAAAATAAAATAAAAAAATACTGCTTCAGAACATCTTTCCTCTTCCCTTCCCTATCCCCTCTAGTTTTGGAACCTTCCAAGGATCCTAGAAATGAGAACTGATTGGAATTAACAACCAATTACAATGGACTTGACCAATAAAGTCTTACTTTCCAAAACACCTAATTATAATAAGAACACAGCTTAGCGTATACGAATCCCTAAATTCAGCCACAGAGAATAATAAAGATGGAGCTGGATAGACATACAGGCAATCACCTAAAGAAGAGAGCATGGGGCCGGGAGTTTGGCCTAGTGGTAGAGTGCTTGCCTAGCATGCACAAAGACCCGGGTTTGATTCCTCGGTACCACATACATAGAAAAAAATCGGAAGTGGTGCTGAGGCTCAAGTGATAGAGTGCTAGCCTTGAGAAAGTCCAAGGACAGTGCTCAGGCCCTGAGCCCAAGCCCAAGACTGGCAAAAAAAAAGAAGAGAGCATGGACAAACTGGCATGGGGATGACAGCCTTCTAGATAGATACTTCTTTTTTTTTTTCAAACCCCAAACCTCAGATATCAGCTTCCTTAGTAGCTAAGATTACAGACATGAGCCACTAGTGCCAGGCTAATTTCAAAGGTGGCCTTTGGTAGGCAAATCCATGAAACTCATATCCAAAGAACTACTCCACCCCCAAAAAAAGAAAGGCCAAAATTGGAGCTCTGGCTCAAGCAGTAGAGTGCTGGCCTTGAGCAATAGGTCAGGGATAGCACTCAGATCTTGAGTACAAGACCCCAGACTAGAATACACATACAAAAGTTAGCAACTGACATCTCCCACTTTCCCAAAGGAGTTTGGGTGTTGGGATGGGATGCTACAATTTTCGTTTGGGACTGACAGCCATTGCTTGCTACATAAACTTCAACTACAAATAAACATAGTTGACTTTTTAGTTGAGTTCATTGCAACCATGTCAGACACAAGCTTTATCACTTCAAGGTCCATTGGCTCTCCAAGGCTGCTAAGGTACCACAGAAAAGGGATATGAGAACCTTGACTACATTTCATAGAAATCATAGTCCTTGGAAATGTGTGGTGTCAATAGTACACAGCCATACTAGCAGGCCATGCCCATTCTTGTTTGAAATGTATGGTTGTAGAAATACCTGATTTCGTGGCCGGGAGTTTGGCCTAGTGATAGAGTGCTGGCCTAGCATGCATGAAGACCCGGGTTTGATTCCTCTGTACCACATACATAGCAAAAAGCTGGAAGTGGTGCTGAGGCTCAAGTGGTAGAGTGCTAGCCTTGAGAAAGTCCAAGGACAGTGCTCAAGCCCTGAGCCCAAGCCCAGGACTGGCAAAAAAAAAAATACCTGATTTCACAAAATACTTCTTCCCTGTCCTCGACTTTAGGTCATCTTAAATTTGGCGGCATGGCAAGGAGAGTCAGCACAAAGTAATAACTGGGATTGGAGATATCAATGAATAAAAACATACTACTGTGGGGCCGGGAGTTTAGCCTAGAGGTAGAGTGCTTGCCTAGCATGCACAGAGACCCAGGGTTCGATTCCTCAGTACCACATATATAGAAAAGCCATAAGTGGTGCTGTGGCTCAGGTGGTAGAGCTCTTGCCTTGAGAAAGCCCAAGGACAGTGCTCAGGCCCTAAGTTGAGTTCCAAGGACTGGCAAAACACACTACTGTTTCAGGACACCTAGTGGAAGTGAAAGAATTCATGAAGAGCCCTAGAAATTTCCACTACCTTGATCCCTGAACCAGTGTGAAGTCCATTGGCATCTCTGTGGCAGCCAGCCTGGGGTAGCTAGTTTTTTTTTTTTTTTTTTGCTGGTCCTAGGGCTTGAACTCAGGCCTGAGCATTTGTCTCTGAGCTTCTTTTGCTCTAGGCTAGCACTCTTACTACTCCAGCCATAGCACTACTTCTGGTTTTTTCTGTTTATGTAGTACTGAGGAATTGAACCCAGGGCTTTATGCATGGTAGGCAAGCACTCTAACCTAAGCCATATTCCCAGCCCTGGAGTTTTGTTTTGTTTTTGGTTGGTTAGAGGGCTTGAACGCTGGGCCTGGGCACTGTCCCTGAACTCTTCAGCTCAAGGTTACCACCCCACCCCTTGAGCCACAGTGCCACTTCTGGTTTTCTGGTGGCTAATTGGAGATAAGTCTCACGGACTGGGGCCAGGAGTTTGGCCTAGTGGTAGAGTGCTTGCCTAGCATGCACGAAGACCTGGGTTCGATTCCTTGGTACCACATACATAGAAAAAAAGCCAGAAATGGTGCTGAGGCCCAAGTGGTAGAGCTCTAACTTTGAGAAAGTCCAAGGACAGTGCTCAGGGCCTGAGCTCAAGCCCACAACTGGCAAAAAAAAAAGTGTCTCACGGACTTTGGTTCCCAGGCTGACTTGAACTGAACTGTGATACTCAGATCTCAGCCTCCTGAGTAGCTAGGATTAAAGGCATGATCCACCAGCACCTGGCTTTGTTTTATGCTCAATATATCTTGTTGGTGAACCCACTCCCCTCAGATAGTAAATACCAAATATTTAGTATTATTTACTTCTACCTAGGGTTATAAAATATTTTTCTCTTTAAAGGAACAAATTAAATCTGTATGTTACTAAAGCAGACATTTTACTTCTTGGCTTCTTGGTGAATCTATAAAAACAGCCATGTCTGTATGTACAGATCTATTTATTTTGGGGGGAGTGGCGGCAATCTGGAGCTTGAACTCAGGTCATTGGCACGGTCCTTTGAGTATTTTTGCTTAAGGCTCTACCACTGAAGTCATAGCTCCACTTTTGGCTTTTTTTTTCAAATTGGAGATAGGAGTCTTACAGACTTTTTCCTGCTGGGGGCTGGCTTTGAACCGGATACTTAGATCCCAGGCTCCTGAGGAGATATGATTATAGTTGTGAGTCGTTAATGTCCAGCTTATATCTATTCTGTACAAAATTTTATTTTATCTTTTCATTTGATGGGGAAAGCACCATTAAGTTGGTTTATAACGCAGCAAGACATACTGGCAACAACTTGACATGCTGACCAATTGCATCATGTAAACTGATAGTAGTACCAACCTTGGCATACTTCTTTTGGCATTTTAGTACTTTCACTTTCTCTGACCTGTTTTTCTGTATCTTCAGTTCATAAGGGCCAAGCACTACCAAGTCCTGCTCTGCTTGCATTTAGAATTTTCAGTTGCTTAAAAACATTTAATGCATTTTTTCCTCCATTACTTTTTCTTCATTCGAGCTACTTCAGAAGTTGCCAGTCAGGATGAAGCCTAATTGAGAAGTATGCGATTTGACCCTGCGAGTGGAAATCTTTTGATGATGGTGGTCAGTGGATTCATAGAACATGAAGTTATTGTAACCACTGGCAGAGAATGGTGATCTGGCATATACATTCACATTGCATATCTCCAATGAATACCAGGAGAGTAAAGCTTACATCCAATTCCAATTCTCATTGAATACCTTTACTACAGGGCCCAAGAATATGAATATGTACGTTTTTCTTATAAAGAAATGTCTTGATTTTATTCCCCTTTATGAATTAAAGGCTCTGTGAAAATATGAAAGTTTCAAGAAGTAAAAGTTGAGGAAGTTATCTAACAGAATGTGTGCTCTTAAAATTATCATATTATCTGAATAGGAGCCTACTGGTGTAGCAGAATACAAGGATTAATCACTATGTTCCAAAATTTGTACTGAAGAGGAATATAATTCTAAAGAGAATGACAGTTTAAGACAAAGTTACATTGATAGATAATGAACATTACAATGGGAACAAAAGCCTTTAAGATAAACAGAATTTTGAAGATTAATACAAAAAAGGATAACAGAAGGTTCCACTCTATAAAAACCTTGCTGTAAAATTTGTGGCATAGTTTTTTTTTTTAAACTGAAAGAGCCAGGTATATATGGCTCTTGTGTGTAGTCCTAGTTTAGAAGGAGAATGAGACCTTAGGGATTCAAGGTTAGAAACTAGCCTGGGCAGAAAAGTCCAAAATACTCCATTTCCAATTAACTAGTAAAATCCTGGGCTGGAAGTGTGGCTCAAGTAAGTGGTAGTATACCTGCCCAAGTAAGAAGGTGGAGAAAAAGACAGAGAATGAGGAAGGGAGGAAGGGGAAGGAAACAGGTGAGGAGAGGGGAGGGGAAGGAGGGAGAGAAAGGGTATGAGAGTAAGCAAGGCCCTGAGTTTAGCCCCATACCAGCACCAGAAAAAAAAGAAAAAATGACAAAAAAGACAAAAAAAAGCCCATGGAAAAATCAATTTTTAAAAAAGCAAATATTTATACATAGTATTTGTGTTTCTATTTTTAAAAAATGAGTGCTGGATTTAATCCAGAGCCTTGTGCATACTAACCAAGCACTGTAATACTGAGCTAGAGCCTCAGTCCTGCAGTGTTTCTTAACTGGGCAATGTCTGTAGCATTAGGATTAGCTTAATATTTTAGTTTTTGGCCTTTAAATGGAATTTTAGAAAACACCTAGCAAAAAATAGTTCTGAATGTGTTCCCATTTCAGTTCTTTGGTACAATCTGGTCACTCTGATATATAATTAATCCGTTAAGAAAGCACTTAAAACATTCATGTAACAACGGAACTGCAAAGAGGATATACATATTTAGAGACTATGACAAGAATACATTATATTTTTGACCTCATAAACTAAATTTGAAAATTTTACTTGAGGCTCTGGTGCAAAGATGTCTATACTAGATATAAGAACAGCTCTAGTTCGATTTATATGAAACAAACGTTACAACCCTTTTCTTGACTATTTGAATAATTGTTGTATATACTTTTAATGAAAGCAGACGAGGTAAATTTTAGCTTGAAGAAAAGAATAATTTTGAATCACATAGTTACACACTCTTGTGTTTTTTGATTCGGTGAATGTCAACATTTAGAATTTAATGTAAGTTCGCACAATGTTAAGACTATTCTTTCATTTCCAGAGATAGCTAATTTTCCTCTTGGAGCATCTTCTCGATTTCTTTATCCCAGTTTTCATCCCGCTTCTCAGACTCTGCCACAACTTCATATTCCTGAAGTTCTTGTTGTAGCTCCTTTTCCCAATCAGCAGAATCCTCTACAAGAAACAAAGGGGAATTGTGGTTCAATTCTCAACTCAGCCTCCAGAGAAGCTTGGATTACAAGCTTGATCCATTAGCTCACCAGTAAAAAGAAAGAGTTGTCTAAAACACATGGGCTCAAGAGCTCCTTTCTTTTGTGGTACCCAGCAGCTATATTTTATAAAAAGCCAGTTGGGGGCCAGGAGTTTGGCCTAGTAGTAGAGTGCTTGTCTAGAATGCACGAAGAGCCAGGTTCAATTCCTCGGTACCACATACATGGAAAAGCTGGAAGTGGTGCTGTGGTGGTTCAAGGGGTGGAGCGTGGCTGAGAGAGAAGGATCAAAAGCTCAAGGCCAGTCTGGGTTACACACGCTATCTCAAGACAGGCTATGTAGGCCTGAACAAAACAGGTTTTCACTTGCCTATTTATTTTCCTTACCTGGCCAGTCCATTACTCCTCCTCCTTTTTCTTCTCAAGTCTGTCCTTCAGATTTTTTTCCTGGCTGGGGCAGCATACATACAGGGTTCAGGTTCCCCTTTTCAGGCTCCTGTCCTAGCTGGCACTATACAGAACTATGAGGACAGTTGGCTTCCAGGATTCACTCTAAGTTTGAGATGGCATCAGGAAACTCTTCATTTGGTAGTGATAAACTCACTCCTTTTGTATATTATCCAGCAGGAAGCCAGTAACTCGGCCCACTGGGCCAAAGGAAAACTAGAAGTCCTTTCAAGAAATAGTGCAGATTTTTGCTAGGATGACTTTGATCTCAGCCTCTTGAGTAGCTAGGATTACAGGTGTGAGCCACCAGTGCCTATCTACAATTAGTTTTTAAAAGACTATTCCTTTCTAGAAGTGATGCTCTTTTTGAATGCAGTAGCTAGCAAAATAATCTTCTGGACATGTCTACAGTTACAAGCCTTTTAAAGGCTGAGCTAGGTGTTGGTGGCTCCTGCCTGTAAACTTGCTACTCAGGAGATTGAGACTTGAAGGACTGAGGTTCAAAGCAGAAAAGTCCTCAAGACGTAATCTCTAATTAGCCAACAAAAAGCTGGGCTGGAGGCATGGCTCAAGTAGTAAAGTGCCAGCAGTGAGCAAAAAAAAGAGAAAAAACCTTAGTGAGAGCACAAGGCCTTCTGTTTAAGACTCAGGAACTGACATACATACACACACAAAAGCAGAAGGCTGGGAGACAGCAGCTTCACATGCCTGGCACATGCTCTCTGGTCCCACTTCCATCCCATTCAGTGCCATATAACCTTGGGCCTGAAGTACTGTGTACAAATCACTTAATATCCTAAATCTCCTTTTCTGGTCTGATGTGGGGCTTAGATTCAGCCTGGGCTCTGTCTCAGAGCTCTTTTGGACAAGGCTAGTGCTTTACCACCTTGATCTACAGCTCCACTTTTGGTTCTTTTTCTACTGGTAAATTGGAGATAAGAGTATAACAAATTCTCCTACCTAGGCTGGCTTTGAACCATAATCCTCACGTCTCAGTCTCCTGAGTAGTTAGGATTACAGGCATGCGCAACCAGTGCCTTGCCTCACGTCCTCTCTTTCCTTTATACTGGGGGTTTCACTAGAATAGCTCTGAGGGCAAATCAGCTCCTACATACTCTCATCTCCATCTGTGAGTACTTAAGACAAAGATACATAATATTGATTGTATTTGTTAGAATCTACCTTCTAGAACAGAGGATGATCTCCGCCCCCACCCCGCCTTTTTTTTTGTTGTTGTTAATGCTAGGGGAGAGTCTTGCAACAGGTCAAATTCTCTACTAGGGAACTGCAACCTCTCCCCACATTTTGCATGTTTTCACTGGCTTTGTTATTCTGGAATATGACAAGGAATCTCTTGTAAAATGGTGTAGAATGCCCTTAAGAATCAACTTTTCTCATTTTGGTGATAATGGGGTTTGAATTCTGGGTTTCCACTCTACAATGTGAGCCATGCTTTCAGCCACATTTGCTTTCTTTTATTTTTCTTTCCTGTGCCAGTCCTGGGGCTTGAACTCAGGGCCTGAGTGCCATTCCTGAACTTTTTATTCAAGGTTAACACTCTACAACTCTACCACTTGAGGTACATCTCCACTTCTGGCTTTTTTGGTACTTTATTGGATATGAGTCTCAGACTTTCCGACCTGGGCTGGCTTTGAACTGTGATTCTCAGGTCTCAGCCACCTAAGTAGCTATGAATAAAGGTATGAGCCACCAGGACCTGGCTTTCAATTTATTTTTTTTCACATAGGGCCCAACATTTTTTAGTCTCGTCCAACTCTAGACCATGATCCTCCTACCTCTTTCTCTAGAGTAGCTGGAATCACAAGCTTATACTGCCACTCCCACCTTGTTTGTTGAGACAAGGTCTCCTTAACGTTTGCCCAGGCTGCCCTCAAACTACAATCTTCCTATCTTTACCTCCTAAGTAACCAAAAATGTGTGCAAGCTTATTTTTTAGTGGTACTGTGGATGTGAACTCAAGGTCTGGTGATTGCTAGGCTGGTAGAACACAGCTGAGACATGGCTCCAGCCCTGTTTTTCACTACTTTTTTTTGTCAGTCTTGGGGCTTGAGCTCAGGGCCTAAACACTGTCCTCGGGCTTTCCCCAAGACTAGCACTTTACCACTTGAGCCACCACAGCACCATTTCTGACTTTTCTATGTATGTGGTACTGAAGAATGGAATCCGGGTCTTCATGCATGCTAGGCAAGCACTCTGCCACTATGCCAAACTCCCAGCCCTTCAGTAGTTACTTTGAGGATTCTCCTAGGCATGTGCTTGGATTATAATCTGTCCACTTATAGGCTTCTCATCTTTGCTGGGACCACAAACATGTGCCACTGTGCCCAGCTTCCCTTCCATGGAGATGGAGTCTTGCAGACTTTCTTGTTCAGGCTGGCCTCAAACCCTGATCTTGTTCTCAGCCTGTCAATCAGCTAGGATTTCAGTATGAGTCACCAATCTCCCCAATTCAAATACATACATACATATATACAAACAAACAAACACACACACCCCACATATATTTTTAGGGGGCATTCCTAGGGCTTGAACTCAGGGCCTAGGTACTGTCCTTGGGCTTTTTCAAGGCAAGGCTAGCGCTCTCCCATTTGAGCCACAGCACCACTTTCGGCTTTGTATGTGGTACTGAGGAATCAAACCCAGGGCTTCATGCATGCTGGGCAAGCACTCTACCAGTAAATCACACTCCAGGCCCAAACTGGATTTAATTTTCTTGTGTGTGTGAGCTGTGGGGCTTGCATACTGGGCCCGAGCACTGTCTGAGTTCTTTTGTTTGCTCAAGGCTAGCACTCTATTACTTGAACCACAGTGCCACTTCTTACAACATATTTTTGACCAATTGCCTTTAACATTTTTATGCAATTAACTTTGAAATTTGGGAAAGGGATAATGTTTCTTCATTTTTTTGCCAGTCCTGGGGCTTGAACTCAGGGCCTGAGCACTGTCCTTGGGCGTTTTCCTCAAGGCTAGTGCTCTACTATTTGAGCCACAGCACCACTTCTGGCTTTTTCTATGTATGTGGCACCAAGGAATCAAACCTGGGTCTTCATGTATTCTAGGCAAGCACTCTACCACTAGGCCAAACGCCCAGCTCCATTTGTTCATTAAAAAAAAAATACCATCTAGTACAGCTGTCTCCTCTTCTTTTTTGTCAAGTACAAGTTGCTCCATTTCTTTTCTTAAATCTTCTCGGTTTAAGTTGCAAGTACCGAAGGCATCACTGACAAATTCCGAAACCCCAGGGCTAGTAGAGATTTCCTCTTCATCCTGAAATGGGACAAGAGAGCTCTTGCTGGTTTTCTCTATGTGACATGCATGTGCTAGAAATCTGGCTTATTGTTGTCTCTGCATGTACTACAACCTAAGTATTGCTAGCCTGTAATACTAGCTTGTAGTTGCTTGGTAACAAAATGAGTTACCACCTGAGGCGATCGCGCTCCTTCCCAGTTGAGATCACTCCAATCATTTGCTAAAATCCCTCATGAGCACACTGAGAATTATTTATGCCAGGAAATTACCTTGTGTGTCAGCTACAGGTCGTTGACTATTCTGGTACTGAACTCATCTTCCAAACAGATCAAAACCCATCCTCTCCAGTTTTAAATGGCTCAGAGATATAACCCAGTCAGTTCATTTTCAGACATTAACTACTAGGTACAATGTAAAACTGTATTACCTCTTGAGATTTAAGCTGAGATTTGATTACGACAGGTGGCGTTTTGGGCCGTACTGCCTCTAAGAAGTGAGAATAAAAGAGACAATAATTGCTTGATTCAGTTCTGAGTATATATTACAATAACAGCTAAATATCTATAAGTATGATGATACTAAATTATTTTTCAGAAATAAGTTTGGCTTTCAGTTTTGTTTTTTGCTAGTCCTGGGGCTTGAATTCAGGGCCTGGGCACTATCCCTGAGGCTTCTTTTGCTCAAGGCTAGCACTCTACCACATGAGCCATAGTGCCATTTCTGGCTTTCTGTGTATGTGGTACTGAGGAATTGAACCCAGGGCTTCATGCATGCTAGGCAAGCACTCTACCACTAAGCCACATTCCCAGCCCCTTCTTATATTTTAACCATCTTGACCTTTTACTTTGAGGGATATTTTTAATATGTTACCAAATTCAATGCCCCTTATATATAAAATTTCAACCAGGAAGTCCTTTTGGACTTCAATGTTAGCAAAATTTATTGTGCTCTTTCTTTTTTTCGTGCTCTTTCTTTTTGGAATACAAGTAATTCTAAGGAATAAGAAGGAATGATAAACCATTGTATGCATGTTAACATCTATGCAACATGACAAAATTTACTGAATGAACTTCATTTAAACATGCCTCTAAATGCAATTTCAGAACCTTTCCTGGTTGCACAACCTGTACTTTTGGATATTCTGTCTTGTTTAATTCTCTCAACTTCCACAAACTAAATTACCCTATTTCTTATGGGATTATAGTCCGGTGGTAATTCATATCTATCTATGTGCAGTAGCTACTCATGAAAAAATTAAATTATGCAAACACCATTTCTCATCTGTTGGCAAATGGCTGTTGATATTGTTTAATCTCATTATCAACAGTAAATGGATGTTGATATTATTAAACACTCCCTTCCAACCAAGATTAGTGTGTCACAAGAATAAAGTGTCAGATGTCTAAATTGACCATGCCATGCTCAGAGCTGGTAACTCCAAGTAGACTATAGAAAACATCCTGAAGAAGCCAGGATTTACGAGGAGGAGGAGAGTGAATCAGGGTGTCAGAGAGAAGGTAGAAAAAGTCACATGGTAAAGGCAAAAGAGATGTAGATATTGGAGAAAGAAATAAAAGGAAACAGAGGGCTTGAGTGACTTTCCTGAAATAAATCTGTGATAAGCCCCCCCCCAAAAAAGAAAAAGAAATAAAAGGAATGAGGGGGAGAGGGAAGGGGAGATAGATATGCTGGGTCACGGAGAAAGAAACAGATAATGGCATTTTCCTTTGGAAAGACAATGATTTTTCTACATGGCAATGTCAATATATTTGGTATACATACAAGATGATATGTCACCTAAGTTAAGAATATTTTTATAGTCATTATTTTTTGGCCACAGAAATCCCTTCCTCTGGAGTTTACCTGTCATAGGCAAATCCTCACTGCCATTGCCTTTCTCTTCCTTTCCAGACGCCTGCTGCTGGGCAGCCAGGGCTGTCAGCTGGGCTGACTGCTTAATCAGGGAGACTCGGTAAAAGTAGTTTCTCCAAAACACTTCTTCCTTCACCCTTTGAAAGACATACAATGGTACATGTGAGAATGCCCACCTTCCTTCCTTTCTTTCTTTCCTTTTTCCTTTTCTTCCTTCTGCCTCCTTTCCTTCCAGTCCTGGGGTTTAAACTCAGGGCCTAGCCATTTGTCTGAGTTCTATTTGCTCAAGGCTAGCGCTCTACCAGTTGAGCCACAACTTCACTTCTGGCTTGTTGTGGTTAGTCAGAGATAAAGTCTCTTGGACTTTCCCACCCTCAGATCTCAGCTTCCAGAGTAGCCTGAGTAGCTAGGATCTTTCTTTTCTTCTCTTTTTTTCCTTCCTTCCTTCCTTCCTTCCTTCCTTCCTTCCTTCCTTCCTTCCCTTTCTTTCTTTCTTTCTCTTTCTTTCTTTCTTTCTTTCTTTCTTTCTTTCTTTCTTTCTTTCTTTCTTTCTTTCTTTCTTTCTTTCTTTCTTTCTTTCTTTCTTTCTTTCTTTCTTCAGTGCTACGGATGGAATTCAGAGTTTCTCGCTTGCAACACAGGCACTTTACAAGAGCTACACCCCTGGCCCCTGGAATGCAAGACATTCAGGAGCACTATGCAATCCCACTGAGGTTCAAAGGACATTTGCATTTGCTTTACAAGTGAAAGTTGAACAACAGGACAAGCACAACAGGGATGTTCTTCCCAGCAATAAAAGAGCAAGTTACAGGAAGTCACTGAGACCTCAGCATTTCTAGGTATAAATGACATCAACATAGCCCATGGCAGAAAGAAAAGGCATGGTAGTAGTGAGGCGGTATTACTAAACTAAGTCATGGCAGAGCCAGGACTCCAATGATTATCTGCTGACCCCTGGGCCTGATTCCTGGGGCCATTACGTGCTTTTCAGCACTAAGAAAGCAACTGTGGTTGTTGGTCCTTATGAAACAAAATGGTTGGTGGGTTATAAAGAACTAGCAACTAGTAAGAGTTAGCAAAGAATTGGGAAATGATTAATAAGAAGGGTTTTGTCTGTGTGTGTTGCTGGGGATGGAATTTAGAATGTTACACGTGCTAGGTAAGCCCTCTGGTTGATTTAAAAAAACAAAAACAAAAACAAAAAAACAAACAAACCCTGGCCAGGCACAGGTGGCTCATATCTGTAACCCTAGCTAGTCAGGAGACTCTGATCTTGAGATCTGAGGATTACACTTTGAAGCCAGCCTGGGCAGGAAAGTTCATGAGACTCTTACCTCCAGTTAATTACCAAAAATGTTGGAAATGTTCCTGGCCTGATGCTGGTGGCTTATGCTTGTAATCCTAACTACTCAAGTGGCTGAGATCTGAGCATCATGGTTCTAAGCTAGTCTGAGCATGAAAGTTCATAAGACTCTCATTTCCAATTAACCACAAAAAAGCTGGAAGTAGAGGTGTGGCTGAAATTGGTAGAGCACTAGCCTTGAGCACAAAATCTCCAAGACAGTGATCAGGCCCTTAGTTTAAGCCCCAGGACAGGGGCTATTACTCAATCTAGAGTGCTAGCCTTGAGCACAAAAGCTCAGGGAATGTGCCCAGGCTCTGAATTGAAGCTTTAGGACCAGCACAAAAACAAAATAAAGCAGAAATACCTAAACCCCCCTGAATTGAAGTTCAACAAGAAAACTCTCAGTGGCCCTCAAACTTGGCTGCATATTAGGCTTGTTTGGCATGCAGTACTGCAACTCAAAGTGGAGTAAAGTACTCTAGAATGGAGTGTGTGAGCCAAGCAGGGAGAGAAGGGAGTCCAAACGGAGGGGAGGAGAGAATGGAGGCAAAAGAGCTTGATTACCTGCAGAGAGGCTAAAAAGGCAAAAAGATTAAGGGTAGAAAAGTGAGTTAGGAAGATGGCAGGAGGAAAAATGGCAGTGATCCTTGCTGTGAAGTATCACCACAGGCGTGGAAAGGCAGGTTTTCCATTGTATATACACACAAATGGACACACACAGACTCCCTAGCTGTGTCCTCTGACAGGGTGAGGAAGAGTGACAGCCTAATGCAAATAAGAACACTAGGTGCTCAGATGTTGCTTTCTAAATACTATTTTCTACAAAAAGGGGCAAGCACTCACGCCATGGAAAATGGCTGATGCCAGGGTTAGAGAAGGGAAAGAACAAGATTAGTCTGGAGAGAAAATAAGCATTTAAGAGTGATGGGTCGGGGCCGGGAGTTTGGCCTAGTGGTAGAGTGTTTGCCTAGCATGCACGAAGACCCGGGTTCAATTCCTTGGTACCACATACTTAGAAAAAGCCAGAAGTGGTGCTGAGGCTCAAGTGGTAGAGCTCTAGCCTTGAGAAAAATCCAAGGACAGTGCTCAGGCCCTGAGCTCAAGCCTAGGACTGGCAAAAAAAAAATAAAAGTGATGGGTATGAGATGAATAAACTGAAGTCAGGTGAACAGGTTGCTGCTTGTGGAAATGATTGAACATCAATAAATAATAACAGGCTATCCACTGCATAAAAGCCATGAGCCTGGGTTGGGAATGTGGCTCAATGGTAGTGTACTTGCCAATCATGCATAAGCCCTGGATTCGATTCCTCAGTACCACATAAACAAGAAAAAGCTAGAAGTTGTGCTGTGGTGCAAGTCGTACAGTGACAGCTTTGAGCACAAAGAGGCTCAGGGACAGCCCTTGGGCCCTGAGTTCAAGCCCTAGGAATGACAAAAGAAAAGCATGAGTCAGGGCCGGGAATTTGGCCTAGTGGTAGAGTCCTTGCCTGGCATGCACAAAGACCCGGGTTCAATTCCTAGGTACCACATATATAGAAAAAAAGCCAGAAGTGGTGCTGAGGCTCACATGGTAGAGCTCTAGCCTTGAGAAAGTCCAAGGACAGTGCTCAGACCCTGAGCTCAAAACCAGGACTGGCAAAAAAAAAAAAGCATGAGTCACTGTGCACTGGTAGCTCATACCTGTAATCCTAACTACTCAGGAGGCTGAGATCCAAGGATTGCGGTTCAAAGCCAACCCAGGCAGCAAAGTCTGTAAAATTCGTATCTCCAATTAACCACCAGAAAACCTGAAGTGGAGCTGTAGCTCAAAGTGAATAAAAGAGGCCAGGGACAGTACCCATGCCCTGAATTCTAGCCCCCAGACCAGCCAAAACAAACAAAACACGATTCTAAATGGGTAGAAATATAAGAATGCATAGAATGTTTGCTGAAGAATCTAGTATTAATAGTTTCAAAAGTCCCTGTTTAAAAAAATACTAATTGGAACAGAAGCATAGCCTAGTGGTAGAGTGCATGCCTAGCATACGCGAAGCCCTGGGTCCGATTCTTTGGTACCACGTACATGGAAAAAGCCAGCAGTGGTGCTGTGGCTCAAGTGGTAGAACACCAGCCTTGTGAAAGCCTAGGGATAGTGCCTAGATCAAGCCCAGGACTGGAAAAAAAATACTAATTACAGGTCAGGTGTGTCGCCTAGTGTAGAGTGCATGCCTAGTATACATGAAGCCGTATTTGATTCCTTGGTGCCACATACACAGAAAAGCTGGAAGTGTCACTGTGGCTCAAGTGGCAGAGTGCTAGCCTTGAGCAGAAAGTGTCCAAGCCCTGAGTTCAAGCCCCAGGACTGGCAAAACAACAACAACAACAACAACAACAACAACAACAACAACAGCAGCTAATTACAAAGGTTATATGGGTATATGTGTGTGTGTCTGTTTCTGTGTTCTAGTACTGGGGTTTGAACTCAGGGCTTTGCCCTAAACCACTGGAACCACAGCTCTACTTCTTTTTTTTTGGTGGTTAACTGAAGATAAAAATCTCTCATACTCTACCCCAGCTGGCTTCAAACCTTAATCCTCAGATCTCAGGCTCCTGAGTACTTGGCATTATAGGAGTGAGACACTGGCAATAAAATTACTTTTATCATCATTATCATCATCATCATCATCATCATCATCATCATCATCATGATTCAGACACTGGCAATAAAGTTACTTTTATCATCATCATCATCATCATCATCATCTTTCAGTTCTGGGGCCTGAACTAAGAACCTGAACTAAGAACTTTACTTACAATTATTTTAGGTGCTTAATTGGAGGGAGATAATCTCATGGACTTGCTTGCCCAGGCTGGCTTTGAACTGTGATCCTCAGATCTCAGCCTCCTGAGCATTCATAGAGCTGAGCTCCATGAAGTATTCAACATGGTACACTAAGTCTACAAGGTAACTCACAGGCACTGCCTGCTGTCTTGATAAATAAAACAACCATTCAGACAGCTTTCTTTTCTAGACTCTCCCTCTTGATATAAAAGAGGTACAATGCAGAAACCAGAAATTGTCTCTATCACTGTAGAGAAGATATATTAAAGATTCCAAGATGTTTTCTGATAAGGCAATAACCGAGCTGAGTACCTACCTGTTTACTGGGTTACTTCCACTTTCATTGTCTACTTTAGGGCATTAGTAATCTGTGAACATCCGTTGGGAAACATGGGGAAAATGTCATAAGTCCTTTTTAACCTTGGGCTTTCAAAGCCTGAGGACTTGTGACACACATGCACGATGGGGCCTCATCTGGGTCATGCATCAGGTTGTCATGGAGAAGTGCTAATATACTAATGTGCATTTGGAAAGGCAGAGCAAATGTTTCCTAATGTGTTCATAAATACTGATTCCTTCTATCTAGACAGAATATCTCAAATGATCACGTTGCACATCTATGTGTCGGGGAAATTCCAGAAGCCCTGTATTTGTATGTGATGGTTGGCTTGTTTTAAGATTGGGGGGGAAGGTGCGGGAGTTTTGCCTAGTGGTAGAGTGCTTGCCTAGCATGCACAAAGACTTGGGTTCGATTCCTTGGTACCACACACATAAAAAAAGCCAGAAATTGTTCTGTGGTTCAAGTGATAGAGCTCTAACCTTGAGAACACCCAAGGACAGTGCTCAGGCCCTGAGTTCAGTCCCCAGGACTGGCAAAAAAAAAGATTGTGTGTGGGGTTTCTTTGTTGTTAGTCAATGTCTTACCATAAAGCCCTGCCTAGCCTTAAAATAACAATTCTCCTGCCTTAGCCTTCTGAGTGCTGGGATTACAGGCGTATTACAGAGCGATACACGGCTCTGATTCATTTTACTATGGAAAATTTCAACAAAGTAAAAGCAGAAGACTAGAAAAATGAACTCCATATACAGAACTTAAGTTCCATGAGCTGGGAGCAGTGGCTCACGCCTGTAATCCTAGCTACTCAAGAGGCTGAGATCTGAGGATCAAGGTTCAAAGCCAGCCCCGGCACAAAAGGACCAGAGACTCTTATCTCCAATTAACAACTATTTAACAGGAAGTGGGGCTTGGCTCAAGGGTAGAGTGGTAGCCTTGAGCTGATGAGCTAAGGGTCAGTGCCCGAGCCAAGTTCAAGCCCCGTGATCTCTAAAAAAAAAAAAGAACTTAAGTTCCATGATTATCAGCATATTTTCGTTTCTCCTGTACACATGCTTCCTTTTAGGTAAGGTTTAGAGAGTTTTAAGGAAAGGCCAGATATCATATCCTTTCATCCATAATACTTCAATAAGAATTTCTAACAGATTAGGGCATACAAAATGTACTACATAGGCTGGGAATGTGGCTTAGTGGTAGAATGCTTCTACAGCATGCATGACACTGGGTTCAATTCCTCAGTACCACAGAAACAGTAAAAGCTGGAAGTGGCTCTGTGGCTCAAGTGGTAGAATGCTAGCCCTGAACAAAGAAAGCTCAGGGATAATGCCCAGGCTCTGAGTTCAAGCTCCAGGACTGTAAAAACAAAACAAAACAATAATAAATAAAGTCAAATGTTGAGATTCATGCCTTTAATTTCAAATTTTTGGGAAGCAGATTCCAAGACAGCATGAGCTACATAATGAGACCCTGTGTCAATCTGTCCCCTTTCCCAGTAGAACCCCCATAATTTCTAAATGATCCTCAAACTCAGTATTAGAAAACTGGAATTATAGCACTCAGTCTACCAGGTTCTGGTGGCTCACACATGTAACCCCAGCTACCCAGGAGGCTGAGATTTGAGAATCTTGATTCAAAACCAGCTGGAGCAGGAAAGTCCATGAGATTTGTATTGCCAATTAACCACCAGAAAACCAGAGTCCTGAGCTAAAGAGCTCAGGGACAAACCCCAGGTGCTGAGTTCAAGCACCACAACTACCATCACCATCACCAACAAACAACTGTAAAGTCCTTAGTTTGTGACAACTGAGAAATGGCAATTGCCAAACATTAATCCTCAAACACCTTAAAAAGTCTAAAATTAGTATTGGCAGTGTCTCCAGAATCATCAAGAACCAAAACTATGGATGTTGTATCCTACCATAAGCACCCTAAACTACAGGTCCCAGCAACTCAGGGACCTTTTGAGCCTTGGCATGAGAGTCACAGTAGGGAGCCCTGTGTAGTGGCCAGAGAGTCACTGGAATGGTTACATTGATGGAGCCTACAGGTATGGAGCACAAACTTGAGTCCAGAGCTTTGAGATTCTTCCCTGTAAGTCAGTTACACAGAAGAGGCCTGACCTTACCTTAAATTCTAAGATGAAGGATCTCTCTCTCCTTCCCTTTCTCTTGCACACACACACACACACACACACACACACACACACTCAATTCCTAGGACTTTTAGATTTTTTTAATGGGTCATGGGGCTTCAACTCAGCCTGGCACAGTCCTGAGCTCTTCAGCTCAAGGCTACTACCCTATCCTTCAGCCAAGCCCCAATTCCTGTTTTCTAGAGGTTAATTGGAGATGGGTCTCCAGTCCTTTTGTGCCCAGGCTGGCTTTGAACCTTGATCCTCAGATCTCAGCCTCTTGTGTAGCTAGGATTACGGGCATGAGCCACTGTGCTGCAATTCCTAGGGTTTTATGAGAAAATGAATTACAAATTAAGAGACTGAATGGCACATTTCTTTCCTTATATCCTTAAGTGAAGGTAATACTTTAGACATAATCTAAAGCTGAAATTTGTGCTGATATTGGCTACTCAAGACACTGAGATCTTAAAGATCACAGTTTGAGGCAAGCCTAAAAGAAAAAGTTGGCTGGACTTCATCATCAAATAACCAGTAAGAGAAGAGACAATGCAAGTAGTACAGTTTCAGCCTAGTAAGCTAAGAAGCATAAGGCCCTGAGATAAACCCAAGTATTATACAAAAAAAAATCTGTCATGAGAGTTTGGTCAGAAAACACACTTCTCTTTTGGGAGGCTAGGACAAAGCTATAAAGATTTACTATCAATGTGCTAATAATTATGGAGAATAGAGTTTTAGTATAAAGGAAAATAAAAGTGTTGGAGGCATGAAACAAATGGTAGAAAGCCTGCTTAGTGAGGCTGAATTCAAACCCTGGTACTGTTTAAAAAAAATAAAAAAGGGAAAGAAAAACATGTCCAAAATGGTGTTCTCATACAGACAAAAGACTCATGCTGTTATGTAGACCCAAGGGCCAGTGAGTATTTGAGACAATTCCTGTGTGGCTAGACAGCTAAACAGCGCAAAACAAACATGTGCTCATGGTACTCCCTCTGAAAATGCCACAGACATGCAGTAGAGATGAACAGAAAAGGAATTTCACTGATAAATCCCAGGAAAGGACAGTGGACACTGAAAAGTCAATAGGCAAATAATAATCTAATTGCTGAGTAGATAAAGCTGTCCTGGGCTGCTGGTAGAAGGGCAGGCAGGCCTGTTTACTAGGTAGACACTCAGAAAGGCTCTACAACAAGAGGTAGCAGCAGGCACATCTGAAGGTCAGCTAGGCTCCAGCCAAGAGGTTTGGAAAGACAAAGCATGCCGTGAAGCAGAGACAGATGGTGGGGCTCAGCCATGACTGGTGGAATTGAGACTGGGGAGTATCATCATACTGAAGCCACAGAGGTCAGGGAACAGCCTACATACTGATTGGTGGCAAGAAAGGCCTTCCTGCTACCTATTTAGCTATTGAGCCTCATGTCCAAATGGCCTCTTGCCTACCCTTTCAGTATATAGCCTCATTAGTGCAGAAGGACAGATAAGTGCATCTGCAAACATGAATATAGCCAAATCCAAAGATACCTTTTTTTGTGGGGGAGAATGGGGCTTGAATCTAGGGCCTTGTGCATGTTACCTAGTAGTGCTCTATCACTTGAGGCAGGCCTCCAGCCACTCAAAAGATTCTGAGAAAACTGCCCAAAAGAGTATTTGGAGAAAATGAAACATTTTCTCTTCATGGAACTGTAAGATCCTACATCCACAGAACAAGAATAAGAATGATAAAAGGAATACTCACAGACTAAGAAAGAAAGCTGACTTTAAAAACACCAGCACAGCTAGGTACTGGTGGGCTTAAGTCTGTAATCCTAGCGACTCATGGGGTTGAGATATGAGGATCATGGTTCAAAGCCAGCTGGGGCAAGAAAGTCTATGAGACTCTTTAAAACTGGAGGGGGAGCTGAGTCTCAAAGTAGTAGAGTGCTGTATTCCTTGAGCAAAAAGAGCTCAGGGACAGGGACCACGCTGAGTTCAAGCCCCAAAACTGACAAAAAAAACCCTAATAGTAAAACATCATCACCAACCACCAGCATGAGCCATGGGTCATTTCTGTAATCCTAGCTACTCAGGAGGCTGAGATCTGAGGACTGAAGTTCAAATCCAGCTGCAGTAAGGAAAGTCTGTGAGACTTACCTGCACTAAACTACTCAGAAAAAGCCGGAAATGGCGCTGTGGTTCAGGTATTAAGAGCATCTAGCTTTGATCAAAAGAAGTTCAGGGAGAGCTGGGAGTTCGGCCTAGTGGTAGAGTGCTTGCCTAGCATGCACAAAGACCCCGGTTCGATTCCTCAGTACCACATACATAGAAAAAAAGCCAGAAGTGGTGCTGAGGCTCAAGTAGTAGAGCTCTAGCCTGGAGAAAGTCCAAGGACAGTGCTCAGCCCTGAGTTCAAGCCCAAGCCCAGGAATGGACAAAAAAAAAAGAAGCTCAGGGACAGAGCCCAGGCCCTGCCTGAGTTCCAGGACCTATACGTAGACATGCAAGCACACATGCATAGGGATACTAAGACCAAGGGAAGCTGTAGAAGAGAAGGGTGCCCTCTGCTGATGGAACCATGGGAAAGCATCATATAACACATGCTTTGGAGCTTTAAGTGGCAGGGATTCTCAGAGTGGAGAAGGAAGGGCTTTTGGTGAGAGAAAAGCCACAGGAGAGATAAGAAGAGCATATCTACTAGAGCTACTGAATACAGAATGTGGTCAGCTTGAGAAAAGGCAAAGGTCCTGATAAGCTTTGTAGATGTGAATTTTATTTTTCAGACATGCAGGGCCTATTTACTGTTTCTGAAGGAAGATCTATTATTCTACCTTCTACCTGGGATAAATGAGCAATTTTCTTCCACCCCAAATTTTAACAGAGAGTCTTGAGGCCATTCTCTCTCTTTCAATGATTCTTGCCGATATTATGCATGGTATAACCATCAAGGCCATTCAGAACAGATATCATATCAGCATGCACACCAACACTCTACTCTGCGAACACTGTGCTTACAATTTAGGAACGAGGGCAAATCTCATCTTGCTTAGCAGCTCATCTTCTTGCAGCATGACCAAGGCAGTTGGATACATTTGATCAAACTCGAAATTAAACTGCACACCAGCTGGTGGATCACGAAGGAAATTCCGCTTATCCTTTGATGAAAATGGGGAGCAGGAATACAGAAGGGAAAAAAATCGCAAACTGCAATTAACAAGTAACAGTGTATCATCTGTTAAACAAGTATTGAATTTTATCAAAAACTTTCAGCAACCAAGTCCACTGATCTGCCACCAACCTGCTTGCCTTACAGACGAGAGAACAACAGAGCTCTTCTTGAATTTTCTTTGTGAGTGTGTGTGTGTGTTTATGTGTGTGCTGGTCCTGAGACTTGAACTCAGGGCCTGGTAGCTGTCTCTGAGCTTTTTTTTTTAACTGAAGGTTAATATTCTACTGACTTTGAACTGGAATCCTCAGATCTTAGCCTTCTGAGTAGATAGGATTATAAGTATAAGACACTGGTGCTTGGACATCCTGCTGTTTTTTTTTTTAGTTTGTCTTTTTCTTTAGCTTTTTGTTGGTTAACTGGAAACTCTTCTTTGATTACTTGCCTGGGTTGGCCTCAAATAAGTATCCTCAAATCTGATCCTCCCAAGTAGCTAGGATTGCAGGTGTGAGCTACCAGTAAGTACCTAAGTGAATTGTTCTGTTATTATTGTTGTTTGTCATTGGGTCTTGAATAGGTGAATTCTTTTTATGCTCTTTAATTCAGGTTCAGGATAGCTGATAGTAAGGGTTACAGATCCCTCAATTGGTTACATATTTAACACAATCATGAAATGTGTTATAAACCATTTGGCAGTAACAGTGTATTAAATATTGAGTCTGCGCACTGGTGGCTCACATCTGTAATCCTAGCTACTCAGGAGGCTGTGATCTGAGGATCATGGTTCAAAGTCAGATAAGATATGAAAGTCCGTGAGACTCTGTGGCTCAAGTGGTAGAGCATTAGCCTTGGGCTGAAGAGCTCAGGGACTATGCTGAGGCTGAATTCAAGCCTCATGACCAACCAAAAAAAAATCATCAGTCTCATGAGAAATTTCCAGGCTTAGTGGCTCAAGCTGTTTTGGACCTAATAAATAATTCGAATGCTTTGTTTCTAGTTTGGGTGGTACTAAAGATTGCAGCACCCAGAGCATCACCCATGCTAGGGACTTACATTATCATTGAGGTACATCCCAGCCTTACTCTTTATTTTCTTGTCCTGGGGCTTGAACTCTGAGTCAGGGCACTTTCCCTGAGCCTCTCTGTGCTCAAGGCTAGTATAGTACTCTACCATTTGAGCCACAGTATCACTTCAGGTTTTTTTCTGTCCCAGTCTTAGTTAAAAAAACAACACAAAACAACAAAAAAACTTTGTTGTAAATATAATAATACATTCTAACCACTCAAAAAAAGGATGGAGTGAAGGGCCGGGAGTTTGGCGTAGTGGTAGAGTGCCTGCCTAGCATGCACAGAGACTCAGTTTCGGTTCCTCGGTACCACATATATAAAAAAAGCCAGAAGTGGTGGGGTGGCTCAGTGTAGAACACTAGCCTTGAGGAAAGCCCAAAGATAGTGCTCAGGCCCTGAGCTCAAACCCAGGACTGGCAAAAAAAAAGAAAAAGAATAGTGTGAAGAATTACAGTGCAGGAGACATGGATATGTAGCATACTTCGTTCCGAGCAAATGCCAAGAATTTTTGGTGATGGTGGTTATAGGACTAGAACTCAGGGCCCAGGTATTGTCGCTGAGCTTTTGCACTCAAAGATGGCACTCTAGTAATTAAAAAAAAATGCCAGACGTGAGTTCAACTTAGGGCTTGGGCACTGTCCTAGAGCTTTCTCAAGGCTGGTGTTCTACCACTTGAGCCACAGCACCACTTCTGGCTTTTTCTGCATATGTAGTACTGAGGAATTGACCCCAGGTCTTCGTGAATGCTAGGCAAGCACTCTACCACTAGGCCACACTCCTGGCCCCAGTACTTTAAGTCATATGCCACTTCCATTTTTCTGGTGGTTAATTGGAGTTAAGATGGTTAATTGGAGATAAGAGTTTCTTCATAGACTTTTCTGCCTGGACTGGCTGTGAACTGTGATCTTCAGATCTTAACCTCCTGAGTAGCTAAGATTACAGATGTGAGCCACTGGTATTCAGCAAATGCAAGACCCTTTGAGTTCAAACCGAGTAACTGTCAAAAGAATGAATCCCAAAGCCAAGTATGATATAATCTCATTTGGCAGGCTAAGGAGGATCTTGTATTCAGGGAAAGCCTGGGCTACTTATCAAGATTAAGGCTAGCCTGTGCTAAATACTGAAGGCCTGTTTTAAAACAAAAACAAAAAAGCAGTCTAAGATCCAGAGCATCATGGTTCAAAGCCATTTGAGGCAGAAAAATCTGTGCAACTCCATCTCCAAAATAACCAGCAAAAAGCCCAGCTGGAGGCATGGCTTAAAAAGTAGTGTACCTATTGAGTAAGCAAACCAAGCAAGTATGAGACCCTAAATTTAAGATCTAAGATTAGCAAATTAAAAACCATAAAAAATCCCACCTCATCTCCAGTGCTGTGACATTTGCGTGAAAATTCTCCTAGCCTTTCTGCATAATCTTATGCCTCTATGGTTAACATATGACATGAACAGGAAGGTATTCCATATACTATGATTGGCTTTCTTTTATACTCAGGTCATGAACAACTTACTAGTTTCAATAGTTATATCAAATTAGCTATGTTATCATAACTTACTTAACTAGGTCCATTTTAGTAGTCATTTAAATAGGTATCACCATGAAATTTCTTTTATCTTTGTGCCAGTCTTGGGGCTTCAACTCAGAGCCTGAGCTCTTTTTGCTCAAGTAGAGCACTCTACCACTTGAGCCATAGCACCACTTCTGGCTTTTTCTGTGTTATGTGGTTCCGAGGAATCAAACCCAGGTCTTCATACATGTTAAGCAAGCACTCTACCACTAGGCTACACTCCTGACCCTATTGTATGTTAATAAAAAAATAAAGAAAGAACAGTGGAAGCAAGGGTTGGGTAGGAGTGTAACTCAGTGACAGGAAAAATGTTTAAAATGTACAGGGCACTAGTATTCAATTTGCACTCTCTCTCGCTCTCTCTCTCAGAAAAAGAGTGGAGGGGCTGGGAGTTTGGCCTAGTGGTAGAGTGCTTGCCTAGCATGCACGAAGACCTGGGTTCAATTCCTCAGTACCACATACATAGAAAAAGGCCAGAAATGGTTCTGAGGCTCAAGTGGTAGAGCTCTAGCCTTGAGAAAGTTCAAGGACAGGGTTCATGCCCTGAGCTCAAGCCCTGGACTGGCAAAAAAAACAACAATAAAACAAAAAATTCTGCTTAGGATAATGTCATGACGACAGAGATATACCATGCCAGGAAGAAAAGTGTGTTCCATATATACATCATATCATATATATCATAAATTACTTACAGCAGATAATGCTAAGATTTGTTGTTGAATTGTTTCTTCATCGTTACTGTCAACCCATGGGGGCACAGCTACTTCTGTACAGAGGTGAAAAAAAATGGGTTATAATGCTTATATTATAATCTATGATTTTAAAGAATGTATCCATTGATTATTTAAAATAGCTATTTATCAGTAAGTTTCAAATATAAAGCTATTATAATATCTTAATTTATGAGTTTTATGTATGTTTGTATTTATTTAAAATAAATTTACTTAATCTAAGCCAGTTATTTACTCCTATATTCCTAGCTATATGGGAGGCTGAGGTTTGAAGGATCCAAGTTTGAAGTCAGCTTGGGCATATATATATATACACACACACGTATGTAGTGGTGTAGTACATTTGTCATCACAGCTATGATGAGAGGTCTAAAATAGGAGGATCATGGTCTAGGAACTTATATGGACAGGAAATGAGGCCCTGTCTCAAAACCAACCAGTTCAAAGAAGGGCTATAGGTATTGCTGAATGATAGAATACATAGGAATTATGAGTCTGAGTTTAAGCCCCAAAATGGTGCCGTCCAAACAAAACAAAGGAGCTAGGAGTATACCCTAGTCATAGAGTGCTTGCCTAGCATGCATGAAGCCCCAGGTTCAATTCTTGGGTACCACATACTCAGAAAAAGCCAGAAGTAGTGCTGTGGCTCAAGTGGCAGAGTGCTAGCGTTGAGCAAAAAGTGTCCAAGGACAGTGCCCGGGCCATGAATTCAAGCACCACAACTGGCAAAAAAAAAAAAAAACAAAAAACAAAAAACAAAATACACCCTGTTTGAATGACACTATAGAGAAATCTGACAACATTGTAATCAGACTATAAACATAATCATCAGAGACTGGGAGTATAGCTTAATGGTTCAATTCCTTGGTACCACACACAGAGAAAAGCCAGAAATGGTGCTAAGGCTCAATTGATGGAGCTCTATACTTGGGAAAGCCCAAGGACAGTGCTCAGGGCTTGAGTTCAGTCCCCAGGACTGGCAAAAACAAACAAAAATACCCACAAAAAAACCCTTCAGTGCTGAGATCTGGTGTGTCATGCCTGTAATCCTAGCTACTTGGGAAGTTGAGATATGAGGATGGCAGTTCAAAACCAGCCTAGTAAGAAAGTCTGTGAGACTCTATCGCCAATTATCCACCGAAAAACAGGTCGTGGCATTGTGGCTCAAAGTGGTAGACAGCTAGCCTTGAGGGAAAGCACTCAGGGACAGTGCCAAGGCTCTGAGTTTAAACCCCACAGATGCTAAAAAAAAATTCAGCAAAGAAAGACATTGATAGGTCTTCAGGCACAGTATGCTAAGATGAACATAGTATCACTTATGTGCTGTTCTGTCCCAAAGTAAATAATCTGAATCTAATCATAAGAAAATATCAGAAAAGGCCCAAGTGTACACCATGCTATTAAATAAGAGGGAGCATTGTTTTTTCAAACCTTTAATGTTATAAAAGACAAAGAAAGGTTTTGGACAGTTAGAGGTTAAATGAGGCTAGGAAATACAGAAAAGAACTGAGTTATCTTTAATTGGATTGCAGCAAGTGAGGGTGTGTGTAAACTGTTATAAAGGACATTATTCGGGAGCCTCCATTACACAGTGAATTATTCTTTTTTTTGCCAGTCCTGGGCTTGAGCTCAGGGCCTGAGCACTGTCCTTGGACTTTCTCAAGGCTAGAGCTCTACCACTTGAGCCTCAGCACCATTTCTGGCTTTTTTCTATGTATGTGGTACCAAGGAATTGAACCCGGGTCTTCGTGCATGCTAGGCAAGCACTTTAACCACTAGGCAAAACTCCCAGCCCCCACAGTGAATTATTCTTAACTGGATTGTGGCAGACATTGTGTCATAAAGGACATTTGGAAGTCTCAACTACATACTGAGACTCCCTCTTGAAAACAAAAACAAGGCTACGAATGTGGCTTAGTGGTAGAGTGTCTACCTAGCATGCTTTAGGTCCTGGGTTTGACTCCTTAGTACCACATAAACAGAAAAATCTGGAAGTGGCACTGTGGCTCAAGAGGTAGAGTACTAGCCTTGAGAAAAAGAAGCTCAGGGACAATGCCCAGACCATGGGCAAAAACAAAAACAAAAACAAAAAAAACAAACAAGGGGAGGGGCAACAGTTTTCATAGTGGTATAGTGCTTGCATGCATGAAGACCCAGGTCCAATTTCTCATTACTACATACACAGAAAAAGAGAGACATGATGCTGTGGCTCAAGTGGTAGAGCTCTAAACTTGAGAAGCCCAAGGAGAGTGCTCAGGCCCTGAGTTCAAGCCCCAGAATTGGGGAAAAAAAACAAGATTAGGAATGAGCAAAAGAGTTTCAGAAGTGAAATATGCACCTGGGTGCACATGCCTGTAATCCTAGCTACCTGGGAAGCTACATTTGAACTCAGCCCAGACAGAAAATCTGTGAGACTTATCTCCAATTAACCACCAGAAAATGCCAGAAGTAGAGCTGTGGCTCAGGTGATAAGAGTATGCCAGTCTTGATGACAAAAGCTCAGGCAAAGTGCTCAAGACCTGATTTCAAGCCCCAGCCCTGGCACACACAGAACATACACACATATACAATATTACATGGATTCCAAATCTGAGCACATTGATTTTAAACAAAATTATTCAAATTAATTCAGTCTATTTTCACTTTTTTGGGTGGCTACTAGAGTATTTAAAATGACTGATCTGGCTCCTTTAGGGTGTGTGTGTGTGTGTGTGTGTGTGTGTGTGTGTGTGTGTGTGTGTGTGTGTGTGTGTGTGTGTGTGTGTGTGTGTGTGTGTGTGTGTGTGTGTGTGTGTGTGTGTGTGTGTGTGTGTGTGTGTGTGTGTGTGTGTGTGTGTGTGTGTGTGTGTGTGTGTGTGTGTGTGTGTGTGTGTGTACATGGACATCAAAATGTAATCAAAATGCTCTCCCTCATAGCCAACTTCCTAGAGGGGCTGTCCTCACCCACACTGTCCCAGGACTGGGAATAATTTAATCCCTTTCTTTAAACCTAGATGTTTATAGGTATGTCTCCTCATCACTATCCTTGCGCTGTCTGAGGGCTGGCTGGTTAATACACTTTATTGGTGCTATGGATCAAACCCTGGGTCCTGTATAAGCTAAACATATGGTCTATAACTCAGCCTCATATACAGTTTTGTATTTTCAGAGCTTAATATGGTTCTAGCACATACTAGGTGCTTAATCAAATCTAGCTGCAGGTAGGGGGAAGAGGTGGTGTCATAGGTTAGTGGTAGTGTTAGCCTACCATGGGAAGGGCCTGGCACTATAAAATGCATACCAAGACATACACATGGACATACATACACACACGTATATATGGCAGGTTAAGAAAGGCAAGTGTTATACCATACCAGACTTCTTTGTATGTTGTTCCTCAACAAACTTTTTTTGTTCTTTCTGAAAATCTCCTATAATTGTCTGTTTAAAAAAAGGACAGAGTTTTTCATTCTAACAAAGAGTACACATAACAAATATATCTCAATAATATCTAAAGTTTAACTGATGATCACTTTAATTCAAAGAATTACTAACAATAAATGAAATCTCCTAAGCCTGCATTTTAGCACAGGGGGAAAAAAACCCAACAAACTTGCCCTTTGCAGCTTTAACAGTTGCCACTGATGCACTAGGACTTAAGTTTTTAAAGTAAATCAGAGACCAGGAGTTTGGCCTAGTGGCAGAGTGTTTGTCTAGCATGTAGGAAGATCAGGATTCGATTCCTTGGTACTACATACAAAGAAAAGTTGGAAATGGTGCTGTGGCTCAAGTGGTAGAGCACTAGCCTTGAGGAAAGCCCCAGGACATTGTTCAGGCTCCAAGTCCAAGCCCCAGAACTGGCAAAATAAAACAACAACAACAAAAAAACTTAAGTAAATCATACAATGGCCAGGTGCCAGTGGCTCATGCCTGTAATCCTAGCTACTCAGGAGGCTGAGATTTAAGCATTGTGGTTCAAAGACAACCAAGGTAGGAGAGCCCATGAGAAATTTCTCTCCAATTAACCACCAAAAAGCTGGAAGTGGAGCTGTGGCTCAAGTGGTACAGTGTTAGCCTTGAGCAAGAAAAAAAGCCCTAGGACTCATACACACACCTACTTAAATTTAAAATTAAACTTAGCCAGAACTGGTGACTCACTCTTGTAATTCTAGCTACTCAGGAGTCTGACATCTGAGGATGGCAGTTCAAAGCCAGCCAGGACAGGAAAGTCTGTGAGACTTTTATCACCAGTTAACCATCAGAAAACCAGAAGGGCACCGTGGCTTCAAGTGGTAGAGCACTAGTCTTGAGCTGAAAGAGCTCAAGAAGGGACAGTGACCAGGCCCTAAGTTCAAGCCCCATAACCAACAAAAATGAAATAAACTAAATTTTTATTATAATTGAGCAGTAAACTATTATAAAATATAAATAAAGTTTTTATTTATTTATTTTTGGAAGAGCAGCATTTTGAACTCCAGACCTTGCACTTTCTAGGCAGGCATTCTACCACTTGAGGCATGTCTTCAGCTCTTCCTTGTTTTCACGCAAGGTCTCCCCATATAGCTCAGACTGGCTTCTAAGTTATGATCCTTTTGCCACAGCCTTCTATTTTAAAATCGAAGTTATTTATGCCAAATTAATTTATATTTCAGCCACTTGTTATACAATGAGAAAGAAAAATAATCTTATCAATTAAATATCACAATAACATAGTATCTTAGATTTTAAAAAGTTCAGAAGTGATGAAATTAGTTGCTAATGAATTTCAAGAATTTCTACTTCTAAAAGATGTTTAAATGTACCTTATCAATGATGTCATCTATTTTTCCTTCTTCTACAGATTTCTTTATTGTTTGTGCTGTTTCAGCAACTGATTCAGTTATCTTCTTTGTAGCAGCACTTGCAAAGTTAAACAGATAATCTGCAACGGATGAAAAGAGTGGATGTTGTCCAGGAGTTTGGCCTAGTACTAAGAGTGCTTGCCTAACATGCACAAAGAGCAGGGTTTGCTACTTTGGTACTACATACACAAAAAAAGCCAGAAATGGTACTGTGGCTCAAGTGGTAGAGTTCTAGCCTTGAGAAAGCCCAAGGACAGTGCTCAGGCCCTGAGTTCAAGAACCAGGACTGGCTGAACAAGGTGGCTCACCCATGTAATCCTAGCTACACAGGAGGCTGAGATCTGAGGATCATGGTTCAAAGCCAGCCAGGGCATGAAAGTCCGTGAGACTCTTATTTCCAATTAACCTCCAGAAATCTGAAATTGGTGTGTGCTGTGGCTCAGGGGGTAGAGTGGTACCCCTGAGCTGAAGAGCACATGGACAGCACCCAAGCCCAGAGGTCAAGTCCTATGACTGGGGAAAAAAAGTGGATGTTTCATTCAAAGTACAATGGTTATGACAGTTTTCCATCAGTATCTGTGGAAAACCTGTCTCAGAACATCCTCAGATACCCAATATGTGAACATTAAGTCCTTTACATAAAACAACATAATATTTATGTAGAACTTACCCACAACCTCCTGGAAGAAATCACTCTATATCTAATAGTTAACACAATGTAAATGTTATGTAAGTTGTGTTATTTAAGGATAATAAAGAGAGAGAAGTCTTTGCATGTTCAGTACAGACATAATTTCTTCTTTTTCTTTTTCCAGTGTCTGTATAAGCCAGTCCTGGGCTTGAACTCAGGGCCTGGGCACTGTCTTTGGACACTTTTTGCTCAAGGCTAGCGCTCTGCCACTTGAGCCACAGCACCATGTCTGGTTGAGCTGAAGAACTTAGGGACAACACCCAGGCCGAGAGTTCAAGCCCCACAACCGAAAAAACAAACAAACCTGGGGGGGTTGGGAGTTTGGCCTAGTGGTAGAGTGCTTGCCTAGCATGCATGAAGACCCAAGTTCAATTCCTCAGTATCACATACATAGAAAAAAAGCTGGAAATGGTGCTGTGGCTCAAGTGGTAGAGTTCTAGCCTTGAGAAAGCAAAAGAACAGTGCTCAGGCCCTGAGATCAAGCCCCAAGATTGGCAAAAACAAACAACAACAAAAAAAACTGGTATTTTAGCAGGGCACTGGTGGCTCATGCCTATAGGAAAGTGTGTAAGACTTTTACCTTCAATAAACTAATCAGAAAAAGCAAAAGTAGATCTGCAGTTCATGTGATAATGCATTACCCTTGAGCCTAAGAAGCTCAGGGATAGTGCCCAGGCCCCATAAAAATAAAAAAAAAACTGGTATTTTATGAGAGAATGATGAAAGGGGTGACATTGATCAAGATGCATTGTATTCATAAATTGCCTTTTTTTGGTCGGTCATGGGACTGGGCCTGGGTGCTGTCCCTGAGCTCTTTAGCTCAAGGCTACCACCGCAGCCCTTGGCCTGGGCATTGTCCCTGAGCTCTTCAGCTCAAGGCTACTGCCCTTCCCCTTGAGCCACAGCGCCACTTCTGGTTTTCTGGTGATTAATTGGCAATTACTGTCTCACAGACTTTTTAGTGCCCTGGCTGGCTTTGAACAACGATTCTCAGATCTCAGCCTCCTGAGTAGCTAGGAGCGTGAGTCACCACGCCCAGCTATAAATTGCTTTTATTTTTGCCAGTCCTGGGCTTTAGCTCAGGGCCTGAGTTCTGTCCTAGGGCTTTCCTCAAGGCTAGAGCTCTACCACTTGAGCCTCAGCAGCACTTCTGGCTTTTTTCAATGTATGTGGTACTAAGGAATCGAACCCAGGTCTTTGTGCATGCTAGGCAAACACTCCACCACTAGGCCAAATTCCTGGCCCTATAAATTGCTTTTTTGAATGGTAACGTCTTTGTACAACTATTTAAAAATACTAAAAACTGGAATGTAACATAATAATGTCATTTCTCAACTTTTAGTGACTTTGCAGAGTTTACTGAACTCACTGAAGTTTGAGAAGGCACAGTTCTCATCCTCAAGGAGTGTCTATTTTTTAAACCTTAAGAAGGAAATCAAAGAATCAAAAGACAACCAAAGGAGCATTAAACCAAGGCAGCTACACACAGAGCAGAACGAACTGTTTCCAGAGGACCACTGATGGTCTGGGAGTAAGCAGTAAGAGCACATGACCAGTCCAGCTGTGAGGACTCCAGGGTGGCCCCTAGGAGTTCAGCACAGACTTGTGGACAGGTAGTCTCAGGGAACAGAGCAGGAGCAACAATCCTGGTGTGCTAAGACTGCAGGGTGAGCAGACCAGCTGGTATCCTGGCCAAGGCAATGCTGATGTGTGTGAGGACTACCCTGGAGCCCTCAAAGCTGATACTTATCATGCACCCATGCTGCTCACTCCTAGACCATCAGTAGCTTTAGGGAAAGTTTCATTCTGCTCTGAGTGTAGCTGCCTTGGTTTAATGGTGTGTGTGTGTGTGTGTGTGTGTGTGTGCGCACGCATGTGTGTATGTCTCACAGTATTTCCTCAACCACAGCTTCCTAAAATACAAAAAGAAACCCTAGTGAGTAAAGAAGAGGATGCATTAGTTCCAAGGTAGATACACACATTGTTTAACTGCGTTCAGTGAGTTTCCTTACAACAATAAGAGGATGGTGATGAGACAGGGAAACCTAGAGCAACAATTATAATTATTCTAATTATAATATGTGCACAATGTGAAATACCCTGGGGAAACCTTTTGGTACAATTGATTTGCACTAAAACAGTGACTTGAGACAGACAGGAGAGCAAAACAGGCTCTCTTGGAGGATAGGATGGAAAGGGAATAGAGGGTAAAAAATACTGAAAATGGTCAAACATTAATATGTATATATATATATGAAAATAGTACAAAGAAACCTATTAAAATTGTTTCAAGTGGGGGAGATAAAGGAAAGTGACAGAGATGAGGCTAATGAGGTACATGGAATGCATGAATGCATGTATGCAAATGTCACAGAGAAACTTGCCCTGTACAATTAGCAGATGCTAACAAAAAATCAGGAAGAACACACACCTATTTTTTTTTTGCAGTACTAGGGATGGAATCTAGGACGTTGCACATATTAAGCAAGAGTCTGACACTGAGCAACATTCTCATCATGACCCTTTCCTACCCAAAATACTAAGCTGTGAGCTAATGAATCAAGCCTGTAATGCTAGTTACTCAGGAGGCTGAATTGAGAATTGTGGTTCAAAGCTAGCTTCAGCAGGAAAACATACGAGGCACTTATCTCTAATAACCCACCAAAAGCTGTAAGTAGAGCTGTGACTCAAGTGGTAGAGTGCTGATTTTGTACACAAAAGGGCAGGGTCAGTGTCCAGGCCTTGAGTTCAAACTGTAGGACTTGGCACAAGGACAAACAATAACAAAAACACTTGCTACAAATATTCACAGGGGGGAGTTTGGCCTAGTGGTATTGTGTTTTCCTAGCATGCATGAAGACCAAGGTTCAATTCCTTGGTACCACATACATAGAATAAACCAGAAGTGGTACGGTGGCTCAAGTGGTAGAGCTCTAGCCTTGAGAAAACCCAAGGACAGTGCTCAGGCCCTGATTTCAAGCCCTGAGACTGGCAAACAAAATATTCAGAGGGGGCCAGGAGCATAACCTAGTGGTAGAGTGCTTGCCTAGCATGCAGGAATCCCTGGTTCGATTCCTAGGTACCACATATTCAGAAAAAGCCAGAGGTGGTGCTGTGGTTCAAGTGGCAGAGTGCTAGCCTTGAGCAAAAAGTGTCCAAGGAGAGTGCCCAGGCCCTGAGTTCAAGCCCCAGGCTTAACAAAAAAAAAAAGAAAATATTCAGAGGATATTATTACTAAATAGGTTTCAGGTTAAAGCCCTAAACAAAAGAACTAAACTTTCACACTGCCCTTATGATAGATGGAAATGGCTCAATTATTCTCTATGGAATCCAGTAAACCAACACCCTATTTTTCCTAATTTCATCCCACTTTTTTCTACTTCAACGACCAGTCTGCTCTAGTCAAACTTATCTCCTCAAATCTTTGGAACATACATTCAGCCCTTCTCTCTCTTTTTTTTTTTTCTCATGCCAGTCATGGGGCCTAAAGTCAGGGACTGGGTGCTGTCCTTGAGTTCTGTGCTCAAGGCTAGTTCTCTACCATTTGAGCTACAGTACCATTTCTGGCCTTTTGGTAGTTAATTGGAGATATGTGCCCCACAGACTTTACTGCTCTGGCTAGCTTTGAACTGAACTCTTCAGATCTTAGCCTCCTGAGCAGCTAGGATTACAAGGCAACACCTGGCTCATTCAAAATTTTATTTTTTAACCACAGGGAATAGTCATTTACTTTCTGGTGATTTTATTCCACAGCATTCAGCTTTATTTTTTGTGTGTGCGCAGTATTTTAGAGGCTGGTGTTGGGAAATGTAGTGTCACAATTTGAGACTTGGGACTTTTTTACTGAAATGTTTCCATCCATCTTCCATCCCCAACTAGACAGTGGGTTTTGAAATGAGAGGGATCTAAGCTGAAATTCCACTTCAACATTACCCTGGGCTTACTCACCCAAGGTATTAGGGATGTTTAACAGATAAAATGAGTGATAGTCTTCATAAAGCACAACCCACTGAGACTAGTATACATTGGTGGATCCTTTCCCACCAGAAAAGTAAAAACAGAACCACTCTGTGACCCAGGCCAATTTAGTTGAGACCCCCCCCACTTTTTGGTCTACCTGAAGGAAACAAACAAACAAACAAACAAACAAACAGCAGTTCTTTCTTTCTTTTTTTTTTTTTGCGAGTCCTGGGCTTGAGCTCAGGGCCTGAGCACTGTCCTTGGACTTTCTCAAGGCTAGAGCTCTACCACTTGAGCCTCAGCACCACTTCTGGCTTTTTTTTTCTATGTATGTGGTACCGAGGAATTGAACTTGGGTCTTTGTGCATGCTAGGCAAGCACTCTACCACTAGGCCAAACTCCCAGCCCAACACTTCTGGCTTTTTTCTATGTATGTGGTACCGAGGAATTGAACCTGGGTCTTCGTGCATGCTACGCAAGCATTCTAGCACTCGGTCAAACTCTCGGCCCCCAGTTGTTGTTCTTTTTAAACCAACTCAAGCTCCTCAATGGTTCCTGGGAAGTTGGGGGCGGAGTTACAGGTGAAAGTTGATGAGTTGGAACAAGCACAACAAAAATTCCTTGTCAAACTTAAAAGATGTGCCAGCCTGCTTCGTTCTGCTTTTAAATTACAGGATCATTGTGAAGCAGAACGTAGGAAGCATCAAAAGGTTCAGGGATAGAACTCGCGTATCAGATCCTTGCCAAGATTCGCACCAAAGTCTCCCGCCTTCCGACAACAAATCAAAAGACACGCCTCCCTGTCCCCCCCAACCCTCTGAGCGATCGTTCTTCCCAAACAGAGGGCCTCGAACACAGAGGCAGAGCTCCCAGACTCACTGCCAAGGCCTTTGGCCTGCTGAAGGAGCTCCTGTTCCCCGGCTGGAGGCTGCTCCAGCTCGGCGGACTCCGCCTCCGCCTCCGATTCCGGGGTCTGCTTGGAAACGTCTCCCGTGAACTGCTCGCGTCTCTGGGCCTGCTCGTCCTTTGCCTCCGGCTGCGGCAGGCCAAACCAACTACTTAGCCCTCGGAACATCCCGCCCCTGGGGCTCCCACGGCGGCCCCCTTCTCGGCGACCCGAGCGGGAACTGCCAGGTAGGTATTTAAGGCTCTCGGGGAGCTGGCCGGAAATGGGA
This sequence comes from Megascapheus bottae, assembly GCF_031878675.1. Classification (NCBI taxonomy): domain Eukaryota; kingdom Metazoa; phylum Chordata; class Mammalia; order Rodentia; family Geomyidae; genus Megascapheus; species Megascapheus bottae. Next base: position 5,147,071 of record NC_143547.1, on the reverse strand, counting down.
AGGTTGCCGGAGCAGCGGCGCCACCTTGGGCACACCTCTATGACGTAGTCAGCGCGAACCACGCGTGCGCGCAGTGCCGCACAGAAGGCTCCGCCCCCTACTCATGTGGCTTCTGACGTCGACGTTGCGTGTTTGGACCCCGGACAAAGGGCTGTTCCCCGGTGGCCCGGCCCAGTCTCTTTTCCTACTCTCCTAGCTCGATAGGAGACAGGAGAATCGTTGCACTACGATGACCTGAGTAAGCTATTTTTTTTTTAAAATTGCTTCTAAGCATCTTGGATAGTGATTTACGGTTGCCCAGGTTGGTCTGGCTGGAAATGGATGTCTTTAGATCTTTCTGATCCCAAGTCAAAACTAACCCAGAGCCTGGCAGGCTGGCTCACGCCTGTAATCCTAACTACTCTGGAGGCTGAGTTCGGAAGACCGCAGTTCAACGCTAGCCCGGCACAAAAGATTGTGAGATTGTGTGTGTGTGTGTGTGTCCAATTAAACGCCAGAAAACCAAAAATGGCGCTGTGGCACAAAGTGGTTGAGCACTAGCCTTGCTAGCCTTGACCTGAAGAGCTCAGGAAGAGTGCCCAGACCCAGAGTTCAAGGCAACCGCAACCAAGAAACAACAACAACAAAAAACGAGAAACAACTAACCAAGAGCCTCTAATTCAACAAGTACAAAGTGAATGGTATCAGCATATAATGTAGTTAGCAGAATCTAGACTTGGGAGGAACTCCGGGAGGAAGGGAGGGAAGGACAGAGAGAGAGAGAGAGAGAGAGAGAGAGAGAGAGAGAGAGAGAGAGAGAGAGAGAGAGAGAGAGACAGAGACAGAGAGAGAGACAGACAGAGAGAGAGAGAGAGAGAGAGAGAGAGAGAGAGAGAGAGAGACAGACAGACACACACACACACACAGAGACAGAGAGAGAGAGAAAGACAGAGAGAGACAGACAGACACATGACTCTATTTTTTGTTGTTGTTGGTCATGGAACTTGAACTCTGGGCCTGGATATTGTCCCTGAGCTCTTCAACTCAGCTACTGCTCTACCTCTTGAGCCACAGCACCACTTCCAGACATGATTCTGTTTCTTCAAATACACTTCACAGAAGAGGGCATTAGGGTGGAGAAATTAAGAGACAAGATTTGAACTCTTGGCTACTTCTGGATATATATATATATATATATATATATATATATATATATATATATATACATATATTGGGGGGTGGGGAAGTCCTGTCCTTGAGCTCAGGGCCAGAGCAATGTCCTTCTGACTTCTCAAGGCTAGAGCTCTACCACTTGAGCCTCAGCACCACTTCTGGCTTTATCTTTGTATGTGGTACCGAGGAATTGAACCCAGGTCTTCGTGCATGCTACACAATCACTCTACCACTAGGCCAAACTCCCGGCCCCATACTTCTGGATTTAATTTAGATATAAATTGATCTAGTTAGAACAGATCCTAATTAGACAAATACATGGAAAATTCTGACGTTTATATGCGGAAATTTGGACACTAATTGATGAAATTAAGGAATTGTGAAATTAGAATTACAAATTCATGAGCTAGGATGCCTGTTGTGTGGCTCATGCTTGTAATCCTAGTTTCCCAGAGGTGGAGATTTGAACATCACCATTCAAAACCAGCCAGATCAGCAAATCTAGGAGACTCTTATGTTCAATTACCCAGCAAAAAATGCCAGAAATGGAGGAGGTATGGTTCAAGTGGCAGATCTCCAGCCTTGAGTAGAAAAAGCCAGCCAAGAATTAAAGGCCCTGAATTCAGGCTCTAGTACCAGTGGGCACAAAAAAACCAAGGTAGAAAAGTCTTTGAGAGTCCAATCCCATAATCATTTTTAAATCTAGAATTCCTTAATAGAAAGTGCATTCACATGGTTGTACACCAACCTCTACAGTGCTTGCCTTTTCTTTTTAGGTACTGGGGATCGAACCCAGGACGTTGCACTTGCTAGGCAAGGGCTTTGACAATGAGCTACATCCCAGCCCCTTACACCAACCTCTAGAACTCCTTCAATTTTTCAATTCCATTTCCATTTTGACCCCTGGCAACTACCAATTTACTTTCTAACTATTGTAGAAAACTCATATAAGTGGAATCATACAATATTTGATATGTTATGACTAGATTCTTTCACTTAGTATAATGTCCTCAAGGCTCAGTTATGTTGGAGTGTGTTAATTTTCCTCCTTTGTTCAAGCCCCTGGAGAAAAACAGCATTGTTAGTCTTTGTTTCTTTTTCTGGTATTGGGTTTGGAAACCAACATCCTGAGCATGCTAGGCAAGTAGTGTAGCACTGAGCTACAATCATCAGCCTCGAACTGTTATTTTTCAAGTTGTGGAAATGGCATTTTATGTGAGGATATATTTTTTAAAATAAATTCTTTAATTTTAGAGTAGCATACAGAGATGTTGACTAAAGACATGGAAACATGGCTGGAATTTGCTTCAAATTAGTACAGGAGGGCCAGGAGTTTGGCCTAGTGGTAGAGTGCTTGCCTAGCATGCACGAAGACCCAGGTTCGATTCCTTGGTAACACATACATAGAAAAAAGCCAGAAGTGGTGCTGAGGCTCAAGTGGTAGAGCTCTAGCCTTGAGAAAGTCCAAAGACAGTGCTCAGGCCCTGAGCTCAAGTCTAGGACTGGCAAAAAAATATAACAAATTAATACAGGATAAGCAGAAATGGGTCCATTTACATGTGTCAGATAATAAGTACATTTCCTTTTGTACAGTGTCATCTGTTCCCTCATTCTCTTCCATTCCCTTCCTCCCATCTCCACCCATGAGTTATTGTTAACTTTTTAAAATAATAGAATGTCAAACAAACAAACAAACAAAAAACCATCAAGAACTTCATGGACCTGTTTTCTAAGATTAAACTCTAGCCATCCATTGTGGAAAGATAGTCAGGATTCTTCCTTGCCTCACATCATTTTGAGAAGAGGAAGACCATTTTAATGACATATAAGAATAAGTGCTGAGGCCAAGAGCATGGCCTAGTAGTAGAGTGCTTGCCTAGCATGCATGAAGCCCTGGGTTCAATTCCTCAGTACCGCATACAAAAAGAAAAGCTGCAAATGCCTTCAGAAAGCCCAAGGACAGTGCTCATTCCCTGAGTTCAAGTTCCAGGGGCAGCAAAAAAAAGTGGTGAGCTGTTAATAATCCTGGTATGTATGTGTGTATGTATATATTATTGGTGCTGGTTCTGGGGCTTGAACTTAGGGTCTTGGCATTGTCCCAGAGCTTTACTAACTCACTACTGCTTGAGCCAGCTTCACTTACAGTGTTTTGGTAGTTAAGTAGAGATAATAGTCTCATTCCTATTTGGGCTGGTCTTGAACTGTGATCCTCAGCTCTAGCCTCTTGAGTGGCTAGGATTAAAGTGTGAGCCACCAATGCTCAGCTACATTTTTTTTGCCAGTCCTGGGTTTGAGCTCAGGGCCTGAGCACTGTCCTTGAGTTTCCTCAAGTCTACAGCTCTACTACTTGAGCCACAGCACCATTTATGGCTTTTTCTATGTATGTGGTACTGAGGAATTGAAACCGGGTCTTCGTGCATGTTAGGCAAGCACTCTACCACTAGGCAAAACTCCCGGGCTTTAGCTACATTTTATTCTGATTCAGGACATTAACCCTAGAAAGTCCAACTCAAGTTTTTGTCACCCCCTCCACAAAAAACCCACCAGCTGGGGCCAGGGGTTTGGCCTAGTGGTAGAGTGCTTGCCTAGCATGCACGAAGACCCAGGTTCGATTCCTTGGTACCACATACATAGAAAAAGCTGGAAGTGGTGCTGAAGCTCAAGTGGTAGAGCTCTAGCCTTGAGAAAGACCAAGGACAGTGCTCAGATCCTGAGCTCAAGCCCACGACTGGCAAAGCAAAACAAAACAAATGTTTACAATTCAGTGGTATACATTTTTGATGCATTAGAGTATTAAAATTGAAAATTGTTGTAAGTGTATAGAAAATAAAACTTATGGTGAGTACCTGTGGTTTATACCTGTAATCCTAGCTTTTCAAGAGCCTGAGACCTGAGAATTGAGGTTCAAAGCCAGCCCAGGCCGGAAAGTCTGTGAGAGACTCTTTTCTCCAATTTAACCACCAGAAAACCTGAAGTGGAGCCGTTGCTCAAGTGGCAAAGAGCCAGTCCTCCCCAACCCCCATCTCCTTTCCCCTCTTTTTTTTATGGGTTTTAGGGCCTGGGAGTTTTCTGTGACCTCTTTTGCTCAAAGTTAACCACTTTTGGAGGTTTTTTGGTGGTTAATTGGAGATAGGAGTCCCACAGACTTTCCTAACTGGGTTGGCTTTGAACCACAATCCTCAGATCTCAGCTTCCTGAATAGCTAGGATTACCAGTACCTGACCCTTTAAGCTTTTTCACTCAAAACTTGCACTCTACACCTTGAGCCACAACTCCACTTTTGACTTTTGGCTGTTTAATTGGAGATAAGAGTCTCATGGATTTTCCTGCCTGGGTTGGCTTCAAACTGCAATCATCAGATCTCAGCCTTTTTGAGTAACTAGGATTACAGCGGTGAGCAAAACTCCCCCCCCTACTCTTCTATTTCATCTGTCATCATTTAAACTTCTTAAATTGTTTCTCCTTTAAAGCCTGTAATTTCAACACACTCTGCTGCCAACTGGCTCTCTTTTCCTTCTCTTTCCTTTCTTCCTGAATGTTTCTGTCTTACAGGATTGGCTTGCCAGTCCATCTGTAATTGCATTCTCCCACATCTGTCTATTCATGCAGCTCTGAGGGTCCTTGACTCTACCAGTGCACTCTGGTTTGATCACTTGTTTGTATGGCTGAAACTGTCAAAGTAAAACTGGATATTACTGTACAATTATGGTTCAGTTGTGTGTGTGTTTGTGTGTGTGTGTGTGTGTGTGTGTGTGTGCATGCGCGCTAGACTTAGGGCATGAACTCAGTGCCTGGTTGTGTCGCTGTCCTTTTTTAGCTCAAGGCTAGTGGTCTATCACTTGAACCACAGGTCCACTTTCGGCTTTTCTTTTGGTGGTTAATTGGAGAGGTAAGAGTCTTAGGGATTTTCCTGCCTTGAGAGGCTAGGATTACAGATGTGAGTCATTGGTGCCCAGGGGATTCAAAACATTTTTATACATTAGACATATAGGAGAGTACTCCATGGTTACATTTCCACACATGTTTACAATATGTTCCAATCAATCTCACCCCCTGTATCATTCTTCTTTTCCCCATTCCCAAAACAATTTCAATAAGTTTCCTTATCATTTTTTAAAGAAACTCCATTAGATATTCAATGTCAACTGTCTATGTCTTTCTCTATGCTCTAGTATCTTTAGTGGGGTGTGTGTGTGTGTGTGTGTGTGTGTGTGTGTGTGTGTGTGTCCGTGTGTAGAGCTATTAGATAGATCTTGAGCTCTGGGCTTGGGTGATCTCCCAGAACTTTTTTCCCCTCAAGGTTATCACTCTACCATTTGAGCCACGGCTCCAGTTCCAGCTCTTTGGTAGTTAGTTGGAAATACGAATTTCATGGACTTTCCTGCCCAGGCTGGCTTTGAACTGCAATCCTCAGATCTCAGCCTCCTGAATAGGTAGGATTATAGGCATGAGCTACAGGTACCTGGCAGCTCTGGTGTCTTAAACTAGTTATTAAAAAATGTCACGACTTTCTTAAACCTTGAGCTCACTTCAAACAGTTCTACTGTGCAGGCAGACCCTTTCTTTACTCACTCATTTGCTTCTGTTCTTTGCCTGAACAGTTTCCTATGTCCTGTCCCAGCACCAGTTACCCTCTTATAGAACTTTCAGCCAGTCTGTGAAGCCTTAAATGATTTTTTTCCTAATCCTGCCTCAGGTTTTGCCTAGCTACCAAATTATTCTACGACATTCACTGCTTTGAATAGGCGCGTAGACTGTATATCAATTTAAGACCAGACTTTCGTTTTGTATCTGTGTTCTCTTGGTGGGGGGTGGTCAGCTCCTTTGGTCGTTCTAGGAGTCTCACTCACAAAGGTTTGTGACAGAGGAGAACTCAAAAGAGGGTCCCCAGCTCGCCTAGGACCGGAGAAGGTCACGCTACTCACCAGAAGTGCCTGCTCAGTGATCCACAGGAGGGAGGGAGGAGCAGGCCTGGGCTGAGCGAGGCCCGGGGCCAAGGGCGTTTCGAGCAAAGGGTGATGGGAACCGCCTGGGCCAGAGGAATCACTTTTAAGGCGCTTGTTTTCGATCCTTGCACTCCAGCTCTCCAGGGTGCGTCTGCGGAGGCAGAAGCAAGGCGGGTAGGGGGAGTTGAACCTTTGGGGCTCGGCATCGAGTCAGGCTGGGTGCTGTGCACAGGAAAGCCTGGTGACTCCCTGCTAACCCAGGGACAGGCGCTCTTCCCAGCCCCACAGGTGAGAGTCTGGTTGGCAGCTGGGCGGTGCGCGCAGGAAACACCCTCCTGAGCTTCAACGCCAAAAAGCAGGTAACTCCCCTCTTAGGTCCCCCGATAACCCCCAAAGGCCTCATTGCCCGCAGTCTGCACCCCTAATGGTCATTGCACATGTGGGATCGGACATCTTTGTCCCCTCCCCGAGGGTGCCCGCGTCCTCCCGGTACGTCCTGCACCTCAAGCTTGCACACGCTGGCAGCCAGGCAGGACTGGGAGACGCCCACTCATGCATGGTGCTTTGGGATTCCATCCTGTGTTAGCCAGTGCCCCAAGATCTGGACGGGCCCTTCCTTGGGGTCCGATTTCACTTTACACTAGCCGGAGCCCCCAGGCTAACTTCCCCCACCCCGCCTGCCTGGGAAAGCCCTGAGATGGCGTTGGCGGAAGTGAAGCCCCAAATGGGAGCTGGTTGAGACTGGGTCAGCGCTCGTGACTTGCACTTTCTATCCCCCCACCTGCACTCGTATAACCGGGTAAACAACGACCCTCGCATTCCCGAAGCATTTTAGCTAGTTGCAACAAAAAGGGGAGGGGGAGGGGGAGCGGTTAAAAGGTATTGGTGTGTAGCGTTTCCACACAACAACATGTTTCATTTTAAATGAGCAGATGGATGGGATTTGGTGAATTATCCACCCCTGTAATTACACCTCAGAAAGGTCCCTTACACTCCTTTTCCAATCAATTCACCTCCTCCCACCCCACTTCTTGGATCACTGGTCTGTTTGCCAACTTCATAAAATGGACTCATTCACTAAGTCCTCTTCTGTGTCTGATTTATATTACTTTTTAAATGTTCATCGCTGAATATGGATCCACTGGTCCCTTTGGTACTTTGAGTTTCTCTAGGCCCGCCCCATCAAATGTGGGGTTCACTGGCCACATGTGGCTACTAAATTGAGACTTACTGGAAATAAATGCACCATAGTTACCAAGACTTAATGCAAAGGTGGTAACAATCTCACACGTAAATTCTTCCATGGATTCCAATTTCAAATCAACTCTCCTTCCTCCTTTCCTTCTCCTCCCCCTCCTTCTCTCTTTTCTTTCCTTTCCCGTGGACTCTACAGTATTTAAAATGATTTCCCGGGCTCGTGTAATATTTTTATTGGGCATCACAGCTTTATACTGTACTATTTTATAAACCTGGCTCTGTTCACTTCATATAAGTGAATAAAAAATTTCAGTCTTCATACCAGAAAACATAGGGATTGAAGATAATTTAGAACAGAGCCTGCTTCCCCCCTTGCAGTCTTAAAAAAAACAAACAAAAACTTCCTCCCAAACATACTTGTTTATTTAAAAGAGGCAGAAAGGATTAAATGTTGCCTTGGTTTATGTTAATTTTTTCATAAAAGACTTTCTAAAGTATCAAATGTGCTTTAAAAAACAATCTTGGCTTTTAGAAAACTAATGACTGTCTACAAGGCAATCATTTAACATCTGTTTATTGTCTTTACTTTTCACTTTTTACCAAATTTATTAAAATTTGACCTGATTTATTCTTTAATTACCTGTTTTCTTTCTTTCTTTCTTTCTTTCTTTCTTTCTTTCTTTCTTTCTTTCTTTCTTTCTTTCTTTCTTTCTTTCTTTTTTCTTGCTGGTCCTGGGGCTTGAACTGAGGGCCTGAGCACTCTCCTTGGACGCTTTTTGCTCAAAGGGGGAGAAAAACCCTCTATGTTTGCGTAGAGAAATTGTGTGTGTGTGTGTGTGTGTGTGTGTGTATGTATGTCTGTGTGTCTGTGTGTCTGTGTGTGTGTGTGTTTGCACACACCTAGAATTTTTACTTGACCTTTTGCTCAAGGTTAGTGCTCTATCACTTGAAACACAGCTCCACTTCCCATCTTTTGGTGATTAGTTGGAGATAAGAGAATAGACTTTTCTGCTTAGGCTAGCTTTGAACAGAGATCTTCAGATCTCAGCCTCCTGAGTAGTTAGAATTCCAGATGAGAACCACTGGCCCCTGGGTGGCCTCCTTTTCCCCCTGCCCTGATGTATCCCCCCTTAATATTTTTAAAGATTTTATTAACATTGATTTTTACATTATATTTCAAATGTCATGTTTAACAAATGAGTATTCAAGAAGGGAATCTCTATATACAATCACTGGCACATAGACTTCAGAACATAATTAAAATTAAGCTGAGGGTTTGTATGTCACAGATTCATATCAATCATTATATTATAACTTTATGTCTGTAGAGTATATCCCATCATATATTTTTATGTCTCTCCCTTAATCTTTCAGTAGTTGTACGAACAGGTTTCAATTCAACATGGACTGTGCCTCCTGACTTTTATTTTCATTGTTTCTCAGATTTTACCTGGTAGCGGGCAGCCACCTCTCTTTCACCAATGAAGTATATCCTGGTCACTGGTGGGGTCATCTCAGGTATTGGTAAAGGGATCATCGCCAGCAGCATTGGGACAATTCTTAAGTCATGTGGACTTCGTGTTACTGCCATCAAAATTGACCCCTATATCAATATTGATGCTGGGACCTTTTCTCCTTATGAACATGGTATGAAAAGAAATCTTTCTTACAAAGCACTAAACAACCTTGTGGTTCTTTGTTACATTTGGGGTCACTTCATTTGCTTTTCCTTTTTTGTGTGTGCCAGTCCCGAGGTTTGAACTCAGGATCCTGGGCACTCACTGTCTGTTAGCTTTTTTGCCCACGGCTGGTGCTCTGCTACATGAGCTACATCTCTATTTCTCGTTTTTTGCTGGTTAATAGGCGATAAAAAAAAGTCTCAAGGACTTTCTTGCCTGTGCTGGATTTGAACTGCAATCCCCATCTCAGCCTCCTGAGTAGCTAGGATTACAGAAGTATGCCACCAGTACCAGGTGTTTTGGATAATTTCTTGAGAAGAATACAGTTTCAAAATTATACTTGTTGCCACAGACCTTCTGAATATGTAGAGGTTCTCATGGTCATGGATGCTTTTTTTCAGATCACTGATGACATTCCAAATTAGTCAACCCCTTTGAAAATATTGTCCCTTTTGCTATGGATTATATTTTGTCTTATAATCATAGGAATGTATTTCCTTTAACATTTCCTACTGCCTAAAATAATTGTTTTGATGTACATTAATTATTTTAACAAGCGTTAACTGTTAGTTTTTGTAAACTGAATAGCATGATTGGATTTGTTCACCCTTCTTCCATTTATTTCATTTTTAATGCCGGTACTGGGGATTGAACTCAGGGCCTTGTGCTCTTTCTTAACTTCTACCACTTGTACCTCCATTTCCAGCTTTTTGCTGGTTAATGAGAGATAAGGGTCTTATGGATTTTCCTGCCCGGGTTAGCTTTGAACTTGGATCTTCAGATCTCAGCTTCCTGAGTAGCTAGGACTACAGGTATGAGCCACCATTGCCCATAACATTGTATTTTAATACTGTTGAAAAAACTTTTTATATTCAAGCAGAATGTTGCATAAATCCTGAGTGAATAACTGATGAATTTTCACTAAATGAATGTATTGTACAACCAGCCTCTGATCAGGAACAAAAGTCTTTTGTATCCCATGGTCTTAGACCAGAACTCCTGGGGAATTTGCTGCCCTGTTTTCTAATACCCATATTATTAGTTTTGCTTTCATCCCCTTTGTTGCCCAGGGTAGTCTCCAGCTTCTGAGCTTAATGAACGTACCACTTTACCCACTCGAAGAGCTAGAACTACAGGTTGGCCATTTGCCACTAGGTTACTTTTGTCTGGTTTTGAATTTGAATTTAGTTGAATCTTAGAGTTATACTCCCTTTTCATTTAAGTTTTGAACATTTAATATGCTGTAGACACATTTACATATTCCATACTGCACAGAACCTGTATATAGCAGTAAGTGTTCAATTTACTGACATAAACAACACAAAATATCTTTAAGTCAATTTTAAACATCAATTTACAGGTGTATAATTTCTGATTTGAAAAATAAGGATGTTTTCAAGCTTTTGATACATAATGCATATTTTGTATGTGTGTTTTTTTCCAGTGCAGGGGAACGAACCCAGGGCCTCCTGCATGCTAGGCAAGTCTCTGCCCCTGAGCTATAGCCCTGTCCCCATAATGCATATTGCTAATAGTTTTTAGGCTCCTCTTTCTTGTCTACAACTCTGAAATCCTACATTCTGAAAAATCTAAACTATGTCAAATTTATGGGTGTTTTCCTCAAACTTTCTGAAAATTCTTTATATCCTTATGGCTACTTGTAATCTTTATTTCACTTTTTTTTTCTTTTGGAATGCATTTGATTATGGGTGCTTTTGATATGTGTTCTAACACATGGAACATGCTCTATACTGTTTCTATAATGCCAATAATTTGGAATTATGATGCCTATTCTATCCCTATTCCAATAAGTCTTGTGTTAATCCTCTCCTGTTTTTTTTTGTTGTTGTGGGGTTTTTTTTTTGGTCATGGGGCTTGAACTCAAAGCCCTGGGTGTGTCCCTGAGCTTTTTTGCTCATGTACAACTTTTTGCTGTACTGCTTGAGTCACAGCTCCACCTCTGTTTTTGAGGTGGGTGGTTGGAGGTAAGAAAGAGTCTTATGGACTTCTTTGCCTAGGCTGGCTTTTTTTTTGTTAGTCATTGGATTTGAACTCTGGGCCTGGGCATTGTTCCAGAGCTCTTCAGCTCAAGGTTATAGCCCTGCCCCTTAAGCCACAGAGCCACTTCTGGTTTTCTGGTGATTAATTAGAGATAAGAGTCTCATGGACTTTTTAGTGCTCAGGCTGGCTTTGAACCACAATCCTCAGATTTCAGCCTCCTGAGTAGTTAGGATTATAGGCATGAGCCACGTGCCTGGCTTAGGCTGGCTTTGAATTGTGATAGTCAGTTCTTAAGCTCTTAGCCTCCTGAGTAGCTAGGATTATAGGCATGAGCCACGATGCTTGACTAAGTACATTTTCTTACAAGATCTTTACTTAGAAAAGTGATCAGTTTTGATTGAAACTAAATTTTAAACTTGTCTTGCCTTTTTTTCTTTTTTTGTTAATGTTAGGTGAGGTGTTTGTCTTAAATGATGGTGGAGAAGTTGATTTAGACCTTGGAAATTATGAAAGGTTCTTGGATATTAATCTTTATAAAGACAACAACATCACCACTGGAAAAATATATCAGCATGTGATCAATAAAGAGAGGCGTGGTGATTACCTGGGAAAAACAGTTCAAGGTATTATATTCTTTTTTTTCTCCTTTAAAAACTGTTATTATGGAAGCCGGATGTGGTGGCTCATGCCTGTAAGCTTAGCTACTTAGGAGGCTGAATTCGGAGGATCTCAGTTCAAAGCCAGCCCAGGCACTAAAGACCAAGAGACTCTTATCTCCAGTTAACCACTGAAAGACCAGAGTGGCGCTGTGGCTCAAGGGGGTGGTAGACTTGAGCTGAAGAGCTCAGGAACAGTGCCCAGGCCCTTACTTAAAGCCCCACAACCAACAACAAAAATTGTTAATATGGGCTGGGAGTGTGGCCTAGTGGTAGAGTGCTTGCCTGGCATGCACAAAGCCCTGGGCATGCACAAAGCCCTGGGTTCGATTCCTAGGTACCATATACACAGAAAAAGCTGGAAATGGCACTGTGGCTCCAGTGCAGATTGCTAGCCTTGAGGAAAAAGTGTCCAAGGACAGTGCCCAGGCCCTGAGTTCAAGCCCCACAGCTGGCAAAAACATAAACAACAACAAATATTATAAAAGTAATGTACAAAGGAGTTACAGTTACAATGTCACTCCTTCCCTCATGCTCTCCCAAAGTTTTTTTTTTCAGTCCTGGGGCTTGAAGTCAGGGCCTGGGCACTGTCCCTAAGCTCTGTTCAAGGCTAGCGATCTATCCCTTGGGCCACAGCACTACTTCTGGCCAGCTTTTTCTGTGTATGTGGTACTGAGGAATCAAAACCAGGGCTTCATGCGTTCTAAGTAAGCACTCTACCACTCTGCCACATTCCAGCCCCAAGATTTTTCCCTCCCATCCCCTCACACAACAAGGTATTATTCTGTTGCCCCAAATTAAAGATGAACGTGTTATGAGCTCTGAGCGCTAACACTTCAAATCCTTTTAAAACTTGCTTTCTTTTCATTTTCCATGTTCATAATTACCTTTTCTTCTCTTTTTCCATCTTCCTCTCCCCTCCTCCTCCCTCCCTCATCCTATTTCTCTTCTTCTTTCCCTTCCTCCTTCTGCTCCTCCATATTGCTGCCATAGCAGCGGTAGGCGTAGAAGCCAGACAGCTGGTGACAAGGAGATCACTGTATCCTACGGTGGAACTGGGCAGTGTAGATCTTGGGAAATACCCATGTCCCAGTGATGGGGAGACAGCAAAACCCCTGAGCTGGGTCCTGCTTCCTGACCTGACGAGTGGAGACAAAGCCCACCTGAGCCCGGCATGTTGGACAAGCTGAGTGAGCACGGCCCGTAAATGGTGCCAAATTCACCAGGTGGAGATTGGCACCATGTTCCCCACTTAAATGAGCCGTAAGTTTGAGGTGCTGCTTGACCTGGAGCTTGTGTTCTTCATCTTAGCCTCCGGGGGCCATTAGTGCAATTTCACGCAACACGAAGTCAGGATGGGATGGAGATGGTCTCTGTGACCCTGCTTCAAGTTACTTTTTGTTTCTTTGGCACAGACCAGCAGTTTTGGGACTTTTTCACCAATGGTGGGTCTCTGAGTGTCCCATGGCTATGGAGATGTGTCCTGTTGGCTCTTGCACTGGCCTTCACTCATGGGTTTGTTTAGCCCTTGCTTGAGCCCCAAGGCCAGTGGGCCTTGCTTCACTAGCTAGTGTTACCACCACGCTCTGTGCACTTGGGCCAGGCCCCTGGGAGTCTGGCATCCACTCTCTCCTGGAATATTTCTCTTTTTTGCCAGGCCTGGGCTTGGGCTCAGGGCCTGAGCACTGTCCTTGGGTTTTTTCTCAAGGCGAGAGCTCTACTACTTGAGCCTCAGCACCACTTCTGGCTTTTTTTCTATGTATGTGGTACCAGGGTCTTTGTGCATGCTAGGCAAGCACTCTACCACCAGGCCAAACTCCCGGCCCCTCTCTGGCATATTTCTTACTTGGTATTTTGCCCTCTCTCTTTTCTCTTCTTCCTCCCCCTATCCTCTTTCTCCTCCCATGGTCCCTCTCTTCCCTCCCCAACTCTTCACTCCTTCCTACATTCTACTCTTTCTCTCCCCTCTTTTTACTCCTCCCCTCTCTCTCCCCATTCTCTTCTCCCCTCTTCTCTCCTCCCTTCTTCCCTTCCCCTCCTTCATTCTCTTCTTTCTTCCCCTCTTTCCTTTCCTCCCCTCCCTCCTTTTTTCTTCCCCCAATTTCCTGCCTTCTCTTCCCCTCCCTCTACTCTCCCTTCCCTGTCTCTCTTCTCTTTCTCCTCTCTAACATCCTCTCTCCTCTCCCCCCTCTCCTTTCTTTCATTTTTCTTTTTGCCAGTCCTGAGACTTGAACTCAGGGCCTGGGCACTGTCCCTGAGCTGCTTTTGCTCAAGGTTAGCACTGTACCATGTGAGCCACAGTTCCACTTCTGGCTTTTTCTGTGTGTGTAGTACTGAGAAATGGAAGAGAGGACTTGATGCATGCTAGGCAAGCACTCTGCCACTAAGCCACACTTCCCTCTCCTTTCCTCCCTTCTCCTCTTCCATTGCCCTCACTTTCTTGTCACCAGTGCCTGGCTAAAGTTTTTCACACACATGAAGTAAGCCTCAGTGTTGTCCTTTCTTTCCTGCAGTTGTTCCGCACATTACTGATGCTATCCAGGAGTGGGTTATGAATCAAGCCAAGGTGCCTGTAGACAGTAATATGAAAGAACCCCAAATATGCGTTATTGAGGCAAGTATGGAACTTCCCTTTACAATCTACAAACTTCTATCTTGTGGGACTTCTATGCCTCTCTTCTTCATTTACTCCATCCATATGTACAGATGGCCTCCTGTGTGCTGGAATGAGAATGAAGTGTTCTGTGTGGGGAGACAGATCATTAATTTCAAGGTCAATGTCATGGCCAGAATGTACCCTGGAATGGCACAATATCTGCCCTTGAGGCACTTGTAGGCTACCCTATCCATTCCCAATAATGTGCTCCCAAGCATGCTATTTGGAAACAGCTGCAACTGCTTTGTACCGTGATCCTCAGTTCTCAGCCTTCTAAATTGCTAGGATTATAGGTGTGAGTCACCATCGCTGAGGCTCCTTAGCTTTTTTGGCATAAGGCTACTGGTCTAACACTTGAGCCATAGTGCCACTTCTGGCTGTTGGTGATAAGAGTGTTTGCCTAGCATGCATAAAGCCCTGAGTTCAATTCCCCAATACTAAATAAACAAAAAGCTGAAAGTGATGATGTGGTTCAAGTGGTAGAGTGCTAGCCTTGAACAAAAGGAAGTTCAGAGATAGTGCCCAGGCCCTGAGTTCAAGCCCCAGGCCCAGTGAAAAAAAAAGAGTCAAGAGACACACAGACTTTAGTGTGAACCACTTGAACCACACTACCACTTCCAGCTTTTTGTTTATATAATACTGAGGAATCGAACTCAGGGCTTTATCTACACTAGGCAAACACTATCACCAAAAAGCCAGAAGTTAGCATTGTGGCTCAAGTGTTAGACCAGTAGCATTGTGCTAAAAAAGCTAAGGGGCATCAGCAACAGTGACTCATGCCTGTTATCCTAGCTATTCAGGAGGCTGAGATCTGAGGATCACTGTTCAAAGCCAGCCAGGGCACTAAAGTCCATTGATACTCTTATCTCCAATTAACCACTAGAAAACCAGAACTGGCGCTGTGGCTCAAGGGGTAGGGTGGTAGCCTTGAGCTGAAGAACTTAGGGACAGCGTGCAGGCCCAGAGTTCAAGCCATGTAACCGACCAAAAAAAAAACAAACCCCCCAAAACTAGAACAAAGACAACAATATGTTGTTATGCAGGTTATTTAAAATGTGTGAATTTGGCTGGGAATATGGCTTGGTAGTAGAGTGCTTGCTTAGCATGCATGAAGCCCTGGGTTTGTTTCCTCAGTACTACATACACAGAAAAAGATGGAAGTGGTGGCTGCGGCTCATGTGGTAGAGTGCTAGCCTTGAGCAGGAAAAGAAGCTCAGGGACACTGCCAAGGCCCAGAGTTCAAGCCACAGGATTTGAAAAAACTCTCAAAACTTGTGAATTATTTCTGTGAAGTTTTCCATTTAATATTTTTTGCATTTGGGCTGACGAGGTGAAACGGAAAGCTGCTGGTTAAAGGGAACTTCAAAATGGGCTGAGAGAGATTATGTAGTACCATGTTCAGCCACATGAGGGCAGAAAAGGCTAATGTTTAAAGACTGGCTGCCACCTTTTTTTTTTTTTTCCCCCCTCCTTTTTGATGTGATGGAGCTTGAACTCAGGCTTTACATTGCTGATGTTCTATCACGTGACCCATACCTTCACTTCCAAATATGTATTAGTTAATTGGAGATAAGGAGTCTTGTGAATTTTTCTGCTCTGGGTGGCTTCAAACTTGAGATGTTCGAGTAGCTAGGATGGATGATTTCTAGGCTTGTAGCTTCAGCCAGTTAAAGGGAAGAGATGCCATTTGCTGACATCAGGAAATACAAAGAGAAACAGACTGTGGAATGGGGGTACAGAGTTGAGCCACCACATCTGGCACATTTGTATAATTTTTTTTTTTGCCAGTCCTAGGCTTGAGCTCAGGGCATGGGCACTGTCCTTGGGCTTTCCTCATGGCTAGTGTTTTATCCCAAGCCACCGCACCACTTCTGGCTTTTTTTTGGCCAGTCCTGGGCTTGAACTCAGGGCCTGAGTACTGTCGTTCGATTTTTTCAAGGCTAGACCTTTACCACTTGAGCCACAGCAACACTTCTGGCTTTTTTTTAATGTATGTAGTACTGAGGAATCGAACCCGGGTCTTCGTGCATGCTAAGCAGGTACTCTACCAGTAGGCCAAACTCCTGGCCCATATATAATTTTTGTAACATCAAACATGGACTCCAATTGGGTGCTGGTGACTCATGGTTATAATCCTAGGTACTTAGCAGGCTGAAACCTGAGAATTGTGGTTCAAAGCCAACCTAGGCAGGGAAAGCCTGTGAGATGCTTATCTCCAGTTAACCACCAGAAAACCAGAAGTAGTGCTATGGCTCAAAATGGTAGATTGCTAGCTTTGAGCAAAGAAGAGTTCAATTCAAGCCTCATAACTAATAACAACAAAGGTGGACTCCAAATATCAAAAGTGTTTGAAAGAGCGGGGAGGGAAATGGGGACAAAAACTTAAGAAGGGTTATCAATGTTTGTGAAGTAATGCACCTTCTATCTGGTGAATATAATGTAACCCTTCTGTTAATTATAATAAAAAAGAATATTAGAAAAAGGGCTTGAAAGAGAGAGCAGGATTAGAAGTAGATTCCAGCCAGGCCCTGTGGCTGACGCCTGTAATCTTAGCCAATCAGGAGGCTGAGATCTGAGGATCACGATTCAAAGCCAGCCCTGACACTAAAGTCGATGAGACCCTTCTCTCCAATTAACCACTAGAAAACAGGAAGTGGGGCTGTGGCTCAAGGGTTGGGCAGTAGCCTTGATCTGAAGAGCTCAGGGACAGTACCCAGGCCCAGAGTTCAAGCCCCCTGGCTGACAAAAAAAAAATAGATTCCACATTCATCCATCCAGGTAGCTAAACTCGGAGACTGCTGAATTCTAGAGCTTGGCTCACTATGATCTCTCACTCCCCAACATCCAGATCATTCACTTAGTACTTCCTTTGGTGCCATTCCTGGGACTTGAAGTCAAGGCCTGGGAGCTGTCCTCGAGATTTTTCTGAGGACTTATCAGAGACTAAGAGTCTCATGGACTTTCCTGCCTGGTCTGGCTTTGAACTGTGATCCTCAGATCTCAGCCCCCTGAGTAGCTAGGATTACAGGTGGGAGCCACCAGTGCCAGCACAATAGTGCTTTTCTTGGTATTACTTTTATTCTTCTTTATCAAATTTCTCTGTCTCTCTCTCTCTTTTTTCCAGTTCTGGGGCTTGAACTCAAAGCCTGGGCTGTGTCCCTGAGCTTCTTTTGCTCAAGGCTAGTACTCTACCACTTGAGCCACAGTGCTATTTCTAGATTTTTCTGTGTATGTGATACTGAGGAAGAGAACCCAGGGCTTCATGCATGCTAGGCAAGCACTCTACCACTACGTTTCCCGTCCTATTTTTTTAAATTATTAATTTACTTTTTTGTTATTATGGGGTGATGCAGAGAGGGTTTCTAATTCCATGTGTCAGGTAATATTTCCTTTTGTGCAGTGTTATCTCTTCCCTCGCTCTCCTCTAGTCTCTCCATCTGTCTCTACCCTCAAGTCATATAGTTCACTTTCATAAATATCCAGGGCACTCCACTGCTGCAATTTTTCACACTTTTTCCCTTGAGTTCTGTATCCTCCTCTAACTCTTCTGTTTCTCTCTGTCTTTCTCTGTCTCTCTGGCTCTCTCTGGCTCTCTTTTGGTTGTGGGACTTGAACTCTGGGCCTGCTCTCTATCCCTGAGCTCTTCAGGAACTTTAGCAATATATATATATATATATGTTTCTTTAACCAGGGTTGGCCTCAAGCCATGATCTTCCATATCAGCCACAGGCACAGGTCTCAAGTTTTGTTCTTGCTTCTTGTTCTTTTTGTCTTATACCTCTTGTTCAATTCTGCGTTCCTGAGATAGCACTTTGCATGTCATAGATGCTCAAATGCTAGAGACCTGATTTTAAAATTTGTGTGATAGCATTGATTAGTTAATACAGGGATGCGGAATGGGCTAAGGTGAATTTTATCATGCTTGAAAGTAAAATGCTGTAACCTTATTGGAAACACATTGTAAGTTAGCGTGACATTTATTGAAGGATTATACTGCCAGTAATATTCATGGGGCTTTGGTTCTGTTTGTTTCAGAAAGCCAGCATGTTTTAATAATAGTAATTTAATTCTAGTAGTTCCAGCACTTCAAGGAGACTATTCAAATACACGTAGGTATGTGTATGTATTTGATGTGCGAGGGGGAGAGAGAGATTTACTTTTTCATTCTAGCAGGTGGCTCTTGCCTTTTTGATATTGTCCCTGGATTTCATATCTGCCTTCCAATTATTGGGCAAATGGTAGAACTCCTGCTTTTCTGTTATTTATATTCGGGATTTTTCTTCCTATACATTGTTTTTCTTTTTTTTGTCAGTCATGGGGCTAGAATTCAGGGCACTGTCCTTAAGCTTTCTCCAGCGTTCTACCACTTGAGCCACAGCACCACTTCCGCCCTTTTCTGTATATGTGGTCCAGAGGAATCAAACCCAAGGCTTTGTGCATTCTAGCCAAGCACTCTACCACTAGGTTATACTCCTGGTCTGTGAGACTCTTACCTACAATAAACTACTCAGAAAAAGCTGAAAGTGGCACTGTGGCAAAAGTGGTAGACCATTAGCCTTGAGCAAAAAGAGCCTCAGTGATAGTGTTCAGGCTCTGAGTTCAAGCTCCAGGAGTGGCAAAAACAACAACCACAAAAAAGGTCTTCTTGATTTCATTTTTCTCCTGCCTGTTTTTTCTTATCTTCGTGCTTGAATTCAGAGCCTTACAGTCTTACTCTGCTTTTTAGCTTATGGCTGGGGCTCTACTATTTAAACCATACCTCTAGTTCTTGCCTTTTTAAAGCTAATTGTAGATAAAAATCTCTCAGACACGCCTTGGGCTGGTTTTGAACTGTGATTCTGAAATCTCAGCTGATATTATAGGCAAGAACCACTGGCACTCAGCCCAAATATGAGGTCTTATGCTTGGTATACTAAGAATTTTTCTAGTAACCTGTGTAACTTGGAAGATGTTTGCTTATTTGTGTCTTCTGTTTTCATCCCCAGCTGGGAGGCACCATTGGTGATATTGAAGGAATGCCATTTGTAGAAGCATTTAGACAATTCCAGTTTAAGGCTAAAAGAGAGAATTTCTACAATATTCATGTCAGCCTTGTCCCACAGGTAGGCTTTCCATACAAGTATGTGAAAGGTAACTTGGATCAATTTTTTCTTTTCTTTTTTTGGTCAGTTGTAGGGCTTGAATTCTGGGCTTGGGCACTATTCCTGAGCTCTTCAGCTTAGAGCTAGTGCTCTACCACTTGAGCCACAGCACCACTTCTAGTTTTCTCATGGTTAATTGGAGATAAGAGTCTCATGAACTTTTTATTGCCTGTGCTGGCTTTGAACCTTGATCCTCAGATCTCAGCCTCCTGAGTAGCTAGGATTACAGATGTGAGCCACTGGTGTGTAGCAATTCTTTCTTTTTTTTGAAAAAGATGTTTCATTGTGATATATATTGTACATATATCTAATTTAGTTTTGATTACTATATCTATTCTTTTCTTTTTTTTGTCAGTCATGAACTTAGGGCCTGGATGTTGTCCCTGAGCTTTTTTGCTCAAGGCTAGAACTGTACCATTTGAGCCACAACTCCACTTCTGGTTTTCTGGTGGTTAATTGGAAATAAGAGTCTCATGAAGCCTGGTGCTGGAGTCTCCTGAGCTAGGTTTACAGGAGTGAGCCACCAGCACCTAGCTTTGTCTATTTTTTCTTTCTTTTCTTTTTTCTTTTTTTTTTGGTTAAAGGGCTTGAACTCTGGGCCTGGGCACTGTCCCTGAGCTCTTCAGCTCTCTACTACCGCCCTACCCCTTGAGCCACAGCACCACTTGGGGTTTTCTAGTGGTGAATTGGATATAAGAGTCTCAAGGACTTATCATGCCTGGGCTGGCTTTGAACTGCAATCCTCAGATCTTAGCCTCCTGAGTAGCTAGGATTACAGGCATAAGTCACTGGGCCCTGTCATCTATTCTCTAACTCTTCTCCCTCTTCTCCCTTTGACCAATTTTCCTGTGGTATTTTATGTGTCTCCCATTTGAAACTGGGGAACCAGGTGTCCAATGTACTGATAGAAACTCATTTTTATTTATTTATTTATTTTTAGCCAAGTGCTACTGGAGAACAAAAAACCAAGCCCACTCAAAACAGTGTCCGAGCCCTGAGGGGGTTGGGACTGTCTCCAGACCTGGTGAGTTAAAGCCAAGCACAGTGAGTATATTTGTCTTTGAAGTATCTTGGAATAGGACCTCTGTGGCACAATCTGTAACATCTACTTACTTTTCTTTTTTTTGGGCTGGGCCTAGGCCTTGTACTTGCTGAGCATGCTCTCTTCTCCTGTGCTACATCCTTAATACCTTAATCTTTAACCTCATCTTGCTCCTTTGATGCTCTCAAATGATTCTCATGACAATAAGCTTTTTGTATGTGAGAGCCAGAAAGGGCTCCTTTATCCTTATGCTTAAATTGACCTCTATTCTTCTTGGATTCTTATTCGATTGGAGAACTGGCTAGGTGTATTATCTGGCCATTTCCGTAGTTCTCGGATCCTTTAATAAAGGCAAGTCTTTGAGATTCTCCTATGACCCTGCTAGGCTGGGCTCCCACTGCTCTCATCTTTAGACTAAACAGTAATGTATCCTTATAGAAGGTGATCTGAATATTGACAATAGGCTTGGGCAGGGGTTCACAAATCAACTTTCTGCTAGCTTAAATCAGATTTTATTTATGGAATAAATACAGTCACCTATTTGATTACATTTGGAGGAGGGCTGGTACTGGGGTTTGAACTTAGGACCTCATGCTCTCACTTGGCTTTTTTACTCAAGGCTAGTGCTTTATCACTTGAGCCACAGCTCCACTTCTATTTGCTGGTTAGCTGGAGCTAAGAATCTCATAGATTTTCCTCCCCTGAATGGTTTTGAACCATGAGCCACAGATAAACCTCCTGAATAGCTAAGATTATAGGCATAAGCCACTGTCACCTGACTGATTACATATTGTTGATAGCTACTTTGGCACTGTTGAGTATCAGGACAGTGAGTCTGGCTGAAGACTTACACTACTTCCTCTGTGGCCCTTTAGATAAATATTTCAAATAGTGCTGTGGCATGGCTGGAGTGAACCAATATAGACACTTGGTCACGTCTCCTGTAAAAAGAAATGAATGGGGCTGAGAATGTGGCTTAGGGGCAGAGTGCTTGCCTAGCATGCATGAAACTCTGGGTTCAATTCTTCAGTATCACATAAACAGAAAAAGCCAGAAGTGGTGCTGTGGCTCAAGTGGTAAAGCTCTAGCCTTGAGCATAGAGTGGCTCTGGTACAGAGCCCTGGCTCTGAGTTCAAGGCCCAGGACTGGAACCAAAAAGGTTCCTGAAAATGAATGGCATCATGAACTACCTGCTGCCTGCTTCCTGACCCGTGCATCACTGTCTGACAGATTGTCTGCCGAAGTTCAACACCCATCGAGATGGCCGTGAAAGAGAAGATTTCTATGTTTTGTCACGTGAACCCTGAACAGGTAAAGTGCTTGCTGCAATTTAGATTTTATTGTCTTGCAGCCACACCTGCTGATGCCAATGCTTTATACTTGTTCAATATTATTATTGTTTTTTGGGGGGGAATTTATACAAACTTTGGGGGATTTGTTATCGTTGTTGTTGGTGGTGGTGATGATCCTAGGGCTTGAACTCTTTACCTAGTCCTTGTCTCTAAGCTCCTTTTGCTCAAGGCTAGCACTCTACTACTTGAGCCACGGTGCCACTTCCAGCTTTTTTTTTCTATGATTAATTGGAGATGACAGTCTCAGACTTTTCTGCCTAGGCTGGCTTTGAACTGTGATCCTTGGATCTCAGCTTCCTGAATAGCTAGGAATAAAGGCATGAGCCATTGATGCCTGGCTTTTCTTTCATTTATTATTTTTTTATGTGTTGAGACTGAGGTTTGAAATCAGGGTCTCATATTCTTGCCATTTGAGCTCTATTTCTGGGTTTTTGGTAGTTAATAGGCAGATAAGAATCTTATGAGTGGGGCACTGGTGGCATATCCCTGTAATCCTAGCTACTCAAGAGGCTGAGTCCTGAAGATCATGGTTCAAAACCAGCCCAGTCAAGAAAGTCTATGAGACTCTTACCTCAAATTGGAAATAGAGTGGCTCACAGTGGTAGAGTGCTAGCCTTGAGCCAAAAGAGCTCAGGGGAAATGCCCAGGCCCTGAGTTTAAACCCCATGACTGACCTTCCCAACAAAAGAAAACCTCTCATGGACTCTCCTGCGTGGTCTGACTTTGAATTATAATCCTCAGATCTCAGCCTCCTGTGTAGCTAGGATTACAGGCATGAGCCATTGGTGCTTGGCTCTGGCTTAGGTTGAATTCATAATTGAAGTACACCCCCCCCATATTAGTGGCACTTGGACTTGTACAGGTGGACATGCTGGAGAGAGGTACTATGGTCTGAGTAACAGGTTGGTGATATTTAAACATCTTAAGCCTTGATTATAGCTATGGCTTTGGGTAAACTGAACACAGAGTAGGCAGGCCATTTCTGGGCACTTACTGAGGATATGACAGATCGTTGAATGCTTGCAAGTAGACCCTTGAATGTTCTTGAGAAGGTGTTGAGTGCCCATTAGAATAAGTGTGGAAAACAACTCTATCCAGACAGCACCTACTCTGTGAAGGTCATCTTCTTTTTCTTCCTCCTCCTTCTTCTCCTCCTCCTTCTTCTCCTTCTCTTTTTCCTCCTCCTCTCTTTCTTCTCCTTCTCCTCTTCTCCTTCTCCTTCTCCTCCTCCTCCTTCTCCTCCTCCTCTTTCTTCTCCTTCTCTTTCTCCTCCTCCTTCTCCTTCCAGTTACGGGTTTGAACTCAGAGCCTGGGTGCTGTCCTCGAGCTCTTTTCACTAAAGGCTAGCGCTCTACCACTTTGAACCACAGCTCTACTTCTGGTTTTTGAGTAGTTAATTGGAGATAAGGATCTCAAGGGGATTTTTATGCCTGGACTGACTTTGAGCTATGGTCTTCAGATCTCAGCCATCTGAGTAGCCAGGATTATAGGTGTGAGCCACCAGTGATGGGCAAGAACATTGCAACTTAATACCAGTTAAAATGACATAAGGTTGGCATCCTACTATGCAGGCTTATTTTATTTTCTTTTTGTGCTGGTCCTAGGGCTTGAACTCAGGGCCTAGGCACTGTCCCTAAGCTTTTTTTTTTTATCTCAAGGCTAGCATTCTACCACTTGAGTCATAGATCTACTTGTGGATTTTGGTGGTTCATTGGAGATAAGAATCTTGTGGGCCTGCTGCTGGTGGATCATGCCTGTAATCCTAGCTACTCAGGAGGCTGAGATTTGAAGATCATGGTTGGAAGCAGCCCAGGCAGGGAAGCCCATGAGACTCTTATCTCCAATTAAGACACAGGAAAAGCCAGAAGTGGCACTGTGGCTCACGTGGTAGAGTGCTAGTCTTGAGCAAAAGAAGTTTAAGGACAGCCCCCGGCCCAGAGTTTAAACCCCATGACCAGCCAAAAAAAAGAGAAGGTTCTCATTGATATTCCTGTCTTGGGTGGCTGCAGACTATGATCCTCAGCTCTCAGCCTTCTGAGTAACTAGACTTACAGGTGTGAACATCTGGTGTCTGGCTCTCTACAGAATTTTTATTGAGATATTATTCATATGGGCATGATTTATTGAATGTTTGGTCATGTGTTTGGACTCAGTCTCTATTGTCTCGCTACAGTTCATGTTGGTGACTGTAAATTCCAGTCCTCTAATCACATGATTGTTTTTTCTGATGAGTAGCCTGATTGTCAAAACTAGTCTCATTGTCAAACTGTGTGGAAGGTATAGGGAGTAAGCCAAGTTGTGTGACAAAGATATTTTTGTCATTCAGGGAATTCTGAAGGTTGTTGAAGCTCTGCCAGGAATTGGGGACAAAGTCCAGATATAGTCATCCTTCATGATTTCCAAGTGACTGTTTCTACCCCCCTTCCCCCCAACATGATATCAAAACTCTTGGATACTCAAATCCCTAATATAAAATGGCTCAGTATTTGTATATAACCTATGTGAATCTTCCTGCATACTTTATCTCTAGTTTACATATTATTACCTAAGATAATATGCATGCTATGATAGCAGTTGTTCTATGAAATTGTTCAGAGGATAATAAGAGAAATAGTCTTTACATGTTCTATATATATTCTCCCCCACTCCCCGCATGTGTCTTATATATGTAAAATGTACAGGCACACTCACTGTTCCAGGAGTAGAATCTCACTATGCATCACAGGTTGTCTTTGAGTGTGCTATCTTCCAGTGTTAGCTTTGCAAGTGCTAGGATTACAGGCATGCAGGTTCATGCTCATTTTTTTTGCTTCTTTTTCTCCTGTTTTGTTTCATATATTTTTATTGTAATTAATATAAGGGTTACATTATATTCACCAGATAGAAGGTACATTACTTCACAAATATTGATACGCTTTCTCATGTCGTGGCCACCATTTTCCACCCCCTTCCCCCCCCATCTTGATTTCTTCCCTTCCCTATCCTATTTCACATAATCAATTAAGCATATATCAGATAACAAGGTGAAATATTGTAACAATATGAGATAACCAAGGGACAGCAAAAGAGATGAAAGATAATATAGTACATTAAGGACAATAATCACTCATTATATGGCTTTTGTATCTATATCCTGGAGGTCCTTACATTTAGCGTCATACTATATGGCCTTATGTCTATAGATTTTGTTCTATTGTAAATTTCTGCTAGGAGAGCCCAAGGTTTCTACTGATTGTGACAAATGAGGGAAACCATTGAGCCTAGGTTCCTTTGAGTCTGGCTGGCTTTACTTAATATGATTTTTTTCTAAGTCTTGCCATTTCCTTAAAATGGGGCAATATCATTCTTTCTGACAGCAGCATAGAATTCCATTGTGTATAAACACCCCATCTTGTTGATCCACTCATAAACTGAGAGGCATCTGGGTTGGTTCCATATCTTTGCTATGGTAAATAGTGCTGCAATGAACATCGTTGTGCTAGTGAATTTAGTCTGTCCTTGTTTCTGGACGATTGGGTAAATGCCAAGTAGTGGAATTGCTGGGTCATAGGGGAGTTCTATTTTTTATTGTGCCAGTCCTGGGCCTTAAACTTAGGGTCTGGGCACTGTCCCTGAGCTTCTCTGTGCTCAAGGGTAGAGCTCTACCACTTGAGTCACAGCACCAGTTCTGTTTTTTTCTGTTTATGTGGTATTGAGGAATCAAACCCAGGGCTTCAAGCATGCTAGGCAAGCACTCTACCACTAAGCCACATTCCCAGCCTCTTTTCTTCCCTCCCTCCCTCCCTCTTTTTCTTCCCTCTTCTCCCTCCCTCTTCTCCCTCCCTCCCTCTTCTCTCTCCCTCTTTTCTTCCTTCCTTCCTTCCTCCCTCCCTTCCTTCTTCCCTCCCTGCCTCCCTCTCTCTCTCTCTCTCTCTCTCTCTCTCTCTCTCTCTCTCTCTCTCTCTCTCTCTTTCTTTGTTTCTTTCTTTCTTTTTCTTTATCTTGAGCTGGTCCTGGAACTTGCTTGAGCCATACCAGCAATTCTAGTTTATTGGAAGTATGAGTCTCATGGGGACTTTTCTGCCCTGGCTGGCTTTGAACCATATTCCTCAGTTCTCAGCCTCCTGAGTAGCTGCGATAATAGCTATGAGCCACCGGCACCCAACTCTTGGTTTTTTTAAATTTTTTTATTTATATTGCTATAAAGAAATTACTGGTTTCTCATGAGAGTTGTTTTATTCTGACAGCACACTTGAAGTTGCTTCACCTAAGAGTGATGTTTTATTTTTGATCAGGTCATCTGTATCCATGATGTCTCATCTACGTATCGAGTGCCCTTGCTTTTGGAAGAACAAGGCATTGTGAAATATTTCAAAGAGAGATTGGACCTTCCCATTTGTGATTCTTCAAGTAATTTGCTTTTCAAGTGGAGAAATATGGCTGACAGGTTTGTGAAAGGAATTATTTAGACACTATCCTGGGACCTACCCACAGGGAAAGAATCTACAAGCCTCCAAAACCCTCCCACAGGAGCTACCCGTCCTGGGGCTTGAACACAGGGCTCGGGTACTGTCCCTGAGTTTTTGAGCTCAAGGCTAGTCTATACCTCTTCAGAGGTAGTTTTACTAGTTTTACTTCCCCCCCTTTTTTTGCCAGTCCTGGGCTTGAGCTCAGGGCTTGAGCACTGTCCTTGGACTTTCTCAAGGCTAGAGCTCTACCACTTGAGCCTCAGCACCACTTCTGGCTTTTTTCTATGTATGTGGTACCAAGGAGTCGAACCCGGGTCTTCTTGCATGCTAGGCAAGCACTCCACCACTAGGCCAAACTCCCAGCCCCAATACTTCCCACTTTTTAATGGTTAATTGGAGGTAAGAGTCTCATGGACTTTCGTGCCTAGGCTGTCTTTGAGCCATAAACCTTAGATCTCAGCCTCCTGAGTAGCTAGGCCATCAGTGCCTGGTTGGTAATATTTTTCTAAGGAGTTTCGAAAGTGTCTCTTCAGAGGCCTAAAGCATCTTCAGCCTCAAGATGACATTCTTACAGACTTAATATCAGTTCACATATTTTTCATGTTCTCTGAACAGATTTCCTGACAAAAGCAACACAAAAGATTGGGTCTCTAATGGTGAAATGTGATTGAGTACCTTTTGTAGAATGGAATTTTCTCATAAAACTGATCTAAATGGCTTGTAATATTTTAAATAGTCCTCTTAGCACCATTTTTCAGGCACACCATGAATAATCAGACTTTTGTGAGCCAGTTGGGAATGTAACGACTTTAAATGCAGACAATCAGAATGCATTTCCTTATACAAGGTCACCTTAGGAAGTTAATATTGGAAGGTTTCTTATTGACAAACAGAATATATATTTCTTAGACAATGTCACCTTAATAAACTAGTTTATGAATAGCTCTTGTTTAGGAGATAGCTTTTGAAATATGCATTTTTTTTGTTTTAAATGTTTTCCCTCGTCCCATGTCTGTCTGTACATGCTTATGTAAACCAATCTTAGAATTTCTATTTTTTTTCTTCCATTTTTTTAGTGCTGGTCCTGAGGCTTGAACTCAGAACCTGGGTGCTATCACTGAGCTTTCGTGCTCAAGGCTAGTGTTATACCACTTGAGCCACAGCTCTACTTCTGACTTGTTTGGTAGTTAATTGGAGATAACAGATTCATGGGCTTATCTGCCTGGGCTAGGTTTGAACTGTGATCTTCATATCCCCATTTCTGAGTAGTTAGAATTACAGGCATGAGCCACTAGTGCCTGGATTGAGATTTCTTAGGATTTTTGAAATCTGTTGGATGGATGAATGGGTTTTTGATCTTTGGAGGAAAGACTGGAGTCAAGTACATAAAGTTTGTGAGTCTTTTCTACTAAAGTTGTAATCAGTACCTGAGAATTAGAGTAAGGACCATGTGGGAACTTTTTTGTTGTTGTTTTTTTTTTTGTTGGTCGTGGGGCTTGAACTCTTGGCCTGGGAGCTATCCCTGAGCTCTTCAGCTCAAGGCTTGCACTCTACCAGTTTGAGCCACAGCACCACTTCTGGTTTCCTGGTGGTTAATTGGAGATAAGAGTCTCACAGACTTTCATGCCTGGGCTGGCTTTGAACCATGATCCTCAGATCTCAGCCTCCTGAGTAGCTAGGATTACAGGTGTAACCCACTGGTGCCTAGTGCTTTTATCACACACACACACACACACACACACACACACACACACACACACATAAACTTTGAGCTGGTCTTCTTTCTTAGGTATGAAAGGTTACAGAAAATATGCTCCATTGCTCTAGTGGGCAAATATACCAAACTCAGGGACTGCTATGCCTCCGTGTTCAAAGCCCTAGAGCACTCCGCCTTGGCCATCAACCACAAACTGAATCTGATGGTAAGTCCCTGCCTGCTTTTCTGGATATTTCACTCACTCACTCAAGTAGGTTATATTTCAAGGAGATTGTATTAAAGGGTTCCTAAGACTACCTCAACAGGATTGATAATTCACCAGGAGGATTTACAGAACTCAACTGTACAGGCATAGTTACGTCATGGCTAAGATGGTTGGTTTGTAGTCCAAGAAAACAAGGGAAAACCAAAAAGGGAAAAGTTATCTGAGTTAACGTCTGGGAGCGTGGTGGTGGGGAGGACCAGGTACAAGCAAAGATTGGGACATGTACAGGAAACTTGTTATAGAGTCAGCTCTTCTTTCTCTCTTTTCCTTTCTTCTTTTTCACAGTGCTGGGGATGGAAACAAGGGTGTCTCTGTCTCTGTCTCTGTCTCTCTCTCTCTCGCCAGTCCCGGGCTTGAGCTCAGGTCCTTGGACTTTCTCAAGGCCAGAGCTGTACCACTTGAGCCTCAGCACCACTTCTGGCTTTTTTTTCTATGTATGTGGTACTGAGGAATCGAACCTGGGTCTTTGTGCATGCTAGGCAAGCACTCTACCACCAGGCCAAACTCCCAGCCCTCAAGGCTAATTTTCTACCGCTTTGAGCCACAGCTCCACTCCTAGTTTTCTGGTGGTTCATTGGAGATAAGAGTTTCTTGCCTGAGCTGGCTTTGAACTTCGACCCTTAGATCTCAGCCTCATGAGTAGCTAGGATTACAGGTGTGAACCACCAGTTCCTGGCAAGTACAGTATTTTTAATATTGGGGCCTGGTCACATGGGCATCCTCTGCCTGCTGTGATGTGCCAAAATTTCAGACTCCCCAAGGGAAAGCAGGGGCCTAGCATAACTAACATTTATACAAACAAGGTTAGGTGCAATTGGTCTCTCTTAGCCTTTCTTCTTCTTTTTCTTCTTCTTTCTACCACTTGAGCGATAGCACCACTTCAAGCTTTTCTATGTATGTGGTACCAAAGAATCGAACCCAGGGCTTTGTTAATGCTAGACAAAGACACTACCACTAGGCCACACTCCTGGCCCCTTAACTTTGTTCTGTACAGATTCATGGCATGGTTCTGAAATTAGACTTTTCATATCAAGGTAAATATATGCTTCATGCTCCTTGTATTTGTCTATCGAGAAAATAAGCAAACTTTTTTTTGGCATTGGAATAGAATCCATATTTTTGAGATGCTATATTTTCTTTTGTAACATGGTAGCAAACAAAGATTTTCTGTTTTCAAATATTCGATATGTACATTTGTACTGGTACTGGGGCTTGAAATCAGGACCAGAGAGCTTATCCCTAAGCCTTGTTGCTCAAGGCTACATTTTACATTGACCCACAGCTAAACTTTAGCTTTTTAGTGGTTAATTAATTAGACGTAAGAACCTCTCAAACTTTCCAGCCCACGCTGGCTTTGAACCGGGATCCTTAGATCTCAGCCTCCGAGTAGCTAGGATTATAGGTGTGAGCCACTAATCCCTGGGTTGAATGTTTTTCTTTTTTTTTTTTGCCAGTCCTGGGGCTTGAACTCAGAGTCTGGGCACTGTCCTTGGATTTTCTCAAGCCTTGTGCTCTACCATTTGCGTCACAGCAGCACTTCTGGCTTTTTCTGTGTATGTGAGACCAAGGAATTGAACCCAGGGCTTCACGTATGCTAGATGAGCACTATTGCTAGGCCACATTCTCGACCCATGTGTTTGTTTATCTTAAATGCTCCTTAACTCTGCTGGATATTTTTCAGTACATAGATTCCATCGATTTGGAGCAGATCACCAAAGCGGAGGATCCGGTGAAATTCCATGAGGCTTGGCAGAAGCTATGCACAGCTGAGTGAGTATCAGGGACAGTCCCCATTAGTTAGGACAATGCCATTGTGCACGCTCCATAATTATTCCACTTACCTCAGTTGCTCATTTTTGTGCACTTTGGAGCCATGGTTAGAAATTCTTGTACTCATTGCAGGTGGTTGTACTGCATTCACAGTGCATTGTTTTGAAATGTGCCATGGAAATGCACGACATGCATACATGAAAGTGATTTTATTTGGGAGCACAGGGAGATTGCATTATAGGTTAAATGTATGAATCCCACTGACTCAAAGATACAGAGATGGCTGTTAGGTGTACAAAGTTAAAGCATAAGCATGACAGCCTTTCATATGGTTTTCTTTTCTTCACCGTGTTTGTTTGTTTGTTTTTTGGTCATGGGACTTGAACTCTGGGCCTGGGCGCTGACCATGAGCTCTTCAGCTCCAGGCTACCACCCTAACCCTTGAGCCACAGCCCCACTTTCCATTTTCTATTGATTGATTGGAGATGAGAGTCTCACGGTCTTTGGTGCCCGGGCTGGCTTTGAACCTCCATCCTCAGATCTCAGTCTCCTGAGTAGCTACGATTACAGGCAGGAGCCACTGTGCCCGGCTTCTCCATGTTTGAATTCTAGTGTTTTTTTTTCATTATGGCACTTGAACTTGGGGCCTGGGTGCTGTCTCTGAGCATTTTTGCCCAAGGCCAATGCTCTATCACTTGGAACCACAGTGCAACTTGTAGTTTTCATTGGTTAACTGGAGATAAGAGTCTCGGGAACATTCTTGCCCAGGCTGGCTTTGAACTACAATCTCCAGATCTCAGCCATTTGAGTATTTAGGATTACAGGCATGAGCCATCAGCATCAGCTGAAAAGATTTTTTTTTTTGCCAGTCCTGGGCTTGGGCTCAGGGCCTGAGCACTGTCCCTGGATTTTCTCAAGGCTAGGGCTCTACCACTTGAGCCTCAGCACCACTTCTGGCGTTTTGCTATGTATGCGGTACCGAGGAATCGAACCCGGGTCTTCGTGCATGTTAGGCAAGCACTCTACCACTAGGCCAAACTCCCGACCCACAGCTGAAAAGATTTTAAGAAGAAAGTCCAGGATGTGTAATCATGCAATTTATCCTGAAAACGTACCTCATTAGTAATTGTGCCAACCACTGGTTGTAGGATCAGTAAACATACACAGTTGAAAACAAACATTTAAAGAAACTTTACCTTTGTCTTGTGTTGATTTCAGTGGTATTCTTGTGCCTGGAGGATTTGGAATCCGAGGAACACTGGGAAAACTTCAGGCAATTTCTTGGGCGAGGACAAAGAAGATCCCATTTCTAGGTAAAACTCATGTTCATTTCCCCTAGCTATGTGTGTACTCATGTATAGTGAATTCAATTTTTTAAAATCTAGTAGGTTTCAGTCCTTAGAATAGGTAAAACTTACTTTGTTTTTAAAAGGTCTTACACTGTTTTGGCTAGCTTGAACTCTTGATCCTCATGCCTTACTTTCTTAGGTGCTAGAAGTATAGACCTAGCGCCCAGGCATAGGGTTTGTTATTGTAATGGTGTGACATTGAATGTGAGAGGTTAGTCAATAAGTAGTCTGCTACAGACTTGAGCAAACTATATCTTGCAGGCTAATTTTGGCTCATGGCTTGTTTTTGTAAATCAAGTGGTGCAGTAATACATATATCTTTACTGTCTGACACTTTACAGAAGAAATTTGTCCACTGTTCTGGCAAGTTCTGCATAGCAAGAGGCTGGATGTGAAGTTGGATCTTGTTCTTACCCTTTCTAATTCCTACCCTAACCCAACTTTTCAATGCTTAAAGAGCCTCCAATAGAACTCCATAATAGTCTTTCTGCTCAGAAAAGAAATATTTTAATTGAAATCAATCTGCTTGTTCTAGAAAAGATAATATAGAAAGACCAACCAATATCATAGGACTAGTTCAGCTAAAATCTGGTTGAGTCTTTTCTTGGGGTATGAACTTGGGCCTGAATGCTGTCCCTGAGCTTTTCAGCTCAAGGCTAGTTGAGCCACAGCGCCACTTCTGGCTTTTTTCTGTGATTAATTGGAGAAAAGAGTCTCAATGGCTTCCTGCTTGGGCTGACTTTGAACTGTGATCTTCAGATTTCCTCTTGGGTAGCTAGTTGACAGGCATGAGCCAGCAGTGCTTGGCTACACATAGACTTTTCTACCTGGGCTGGCTTTAAACTAAAATCTTTAGGTCTCAGCTTCCTGAGTTGGATTACAGGGATGAACCATCATCACTGGGCAAGACTCTTTCTTGAATTAGAGTGTTAGTTACACATGCTCTATCACAACCCTGTAGCCCACACAGATGCCTTAATTTAGAACTGGGTATTGGTGGCTCATGCCTGGATTCTTAGCTACTTAAGAAATCTGAGATCTGAGGATTATGTTTCCAAGCCAGCCCAGCAGACAAATCTAAGAAACTCTTTACTTCCAATTAAGTAGCAAAAACCAGATGTAGATGCATGGCTCAAGTGGTAGAGCACCAGCTTTGAGCCAAATGAAACAAGAGGTCTTAGAGTTCAAGTCCCAGCACTGACACACCAAAAACTGCAATTTAGAAGCCTTGATTTACCCGAGCACTGGTGGCTTATGCCTATAATCGTAGCTATTCAGGAAGCTGAGACCTGAGGATCACAGTTCAAAGCCAGCCTGGGCAGGAAAGTCCATGAGACTCTTACCTCCAATTAGCCACCAGAAAACCAGAAGTGGCACTATGGCTCAAAGTGGTAGTATGCTACACTTGAGCTAAAGAGTACAGAGACAGCACCCAGGCCCAGAGTTCAAGCCATAGCACTGACAAAATTAAATATATAAATAGAAGCCTGACTTAAGGATAGATATGGCTGGTGGTGGATTTGGATGCTTTTCCTACCTCATATGTTTTGGAGTTCTTTTCTTTTCAACCACAGGCCTTATGTTGTTTTGGAGATTTTAATAAACTCTCTTCTTGGTTCTGCCAAGGACTTTGCTGAGTGTTCATAGGGTTGGGGTGGAGGACAGCAGGGAACAAAATAGCAGTTTTGCTCTCTTGGAGTCATTCTAGATGGAGAAGATGTAAAAACATGAATAAATATATACTGTATTTATTTGCTTTATACATGTGCTTTTTTTGTTGTTTGTTTTTAAACACAGGCATTTGCCTGGGCATGCAGTTAGCAGTGATCGAATTTGCAAGAAACTGCCTTAACTTGAAAGGTAAGGCTGTGGTTTACAAATAAACCATTAAAACAAATATTCTTTTTCTTTGGCCAGTTCAGAGCTGGAGTTCAGGGCCTGAGCACTAACCTTGGGCTTTCTCAGTGCTAGCAACTTGAGTCACAGCACCACTGGCTTTTTTTCTATGTATATGATACTGAGGATTGAATCCAGGTCTTCATGCATGGTAGGCAAGAACTCTACTATTAGGCCAAACTCCTGGCCAAAACAAACATTCTTCAGATGTTAAATATGCTTACTATGTTTTCAGCAATATTGGTAACTTACTGGGCTCATTCCTTCAATCTGCAGATGCTAATTCTACAGAATTTGAGCCAGATGCCTCCACACCTTTGGTAAGTAATCCTTTAGCCCCATACTATACCCTGCATTGGTCATGGGGCTTTAATTCAGGGCCTGTGAGCTGTCCATGAGCTTTTTTGCTCAAGGCTAGTGCTCTGCCACTTTGAGCCACAGTCTGCTTCTGGTTTTCTGGTGATTAATTGGAGATAAAGAGTCTCACAGAGTTTCGTACCTGGGCTGACTTTGAACCCAAATCCTCAGATCTCAGCCTCCTGAGTAGTGAGGATTATAGACCTAGCCTCTAGCTCCCGGCTGGGTTTGATCATTGTATTGTCTTCCTGCTTCTTGTTTAAATTCATAAAGGGCAATTATTTATTTTTTCCCTTAAAGTGTCAGAGCATTTAAAATTGTACCTGAATTTCTTATTACCTATTTTTTTTTATATCAGACTGCTTTGTTCTTGCTAGTTTATATTGTCAACTGTGCTGGAAGAAACACATAGTCTTGGCCTGTTTTATCTTTGCAGCATCTTTTTAAGCTTAATGTTTAGGAAAGGACTAAATTGGCTGTGACAACAATTTGTAACAGCTAATATAAATAAATGAGCTGTCCTGTCTCTCGCCTGATCCTCAGTCTGTCTATTTTCCACATTGGTGGTCATCTATCTTTCCAAAACAAAAATGACAAGCATTCTTGTTGTGCTCCTCATCTTCGGCCAGTTCTTCTTCCCTCTAAATATTCAATCTAGGATTCTTGGCTGGGCCCTAAAATCTGTTGTGCCCTGTCCTAAACCATCCCAGTTTCTCTCATGCTTTGAGTTTTATGTTTGAATGATTTGAATTACAATTTTGTCATGTAGCCTGAGATCTCCCCCTAATGATTTCCTCTCCTTCCTCCTGGAATTTCAATGAAAGCAGTGGAAAATTTCAAACTATAATTTGGTTATTAGCAACTTTCTATTGGTTGAACTTTTGCTGCCAGATGGGGCAGAAAATTGCATGAGACTCTATCTCCAATGAAGGATCAAAAAAGCTGAAAGTGGAGCTGTAGCTCAAGAGGTAGAGTGATAGTCTTGAGTGGAAAAAGCTCAGGGACAGTGCCCAGGTCTTGAGTTCAAGCCTCAGGACTGGCACACACACAAAGAATGTAAACTTGTATGTCTGTCTGTAACCCTTACCCTTAGGTAAATGTTAGTAGTATGCTTCATATGTTTTTTTTCTGCTTTGCTTTTTCACTGAATATCATATGTTAGAGATCACCCCCATGGAAGGATGTAGAAATATTCTTTGTGACATTTTATATAGATTTCAATTCAAACTGTAATGAACCATAACTTCCCAGGCAGATGGTACTTTTAAGTCTTATGCTCAGAAAGCCTAATATTTGCGACGAGTTCCTTATGAGGCTTTAATATAAATGGATTTCCTGACTAATAACTGAAATAGCTCTGCCAGCAAAATGAAGGGTTTTTTCCTCTTTAGAAATACTCTCTATTAGGAAGTGATGTTACCAGTAGGTGGCACTGTTGCATAGCTTTGGCAAGGTTAAGCCTTTGTTGTCCACCTCCTTCCTCTACCCATATACAGGCATGGATACATAGTCCCCTACTTTTGGACAGTGATAGAGATGAAACCTAAGGGATCATGTATAGCAGGCAAGTTCTCTATATCCCGTAATGCCCATAGACCCTTAAAAAATCCCTTACATTAGCATGCTTGAGAGATGTTGTTCCCATCTTGCTTGCATTCATCACTCCACATCAATGCATAGAGATTTTCACAGCTTGCCCTTCTGTCTGCTTTGTAGACACATCAGTATTTATTTCACTGATCTTGTATTTAGGTTGTGCTGCTTGTTACCCTTAAATCATACTGCAAACTAGTCTCCCTGTCCCTGTGTCCTGCACCAACGTGTGGACAGGTCTATGGGATGAAGTCCTACCAGGGGAATTGCTAAGTCAGAGGATATGTACATTTTACATTTTGATGGCTCCTCTACACATAAGTGAGATGAAAACGATAAAACCTAATTGCTATTGAACAGTTTTATGGGCTACAATCAGTTTGCCGGAGAAAAATAGCCTTAAGAACCAGAATTTGTGCTGATGGTGAGAAGTCTTATTAAAGAGAAAAAGACTTAAGGTGATAGAAACATAAAGCATCCAACACCATGAAGTCTGAGGAGTCACTTTACTTGAGCAAATAACAATTACTTAGCTGGGTGCTGGTGGCTCATACCTACAATCCTAGCTACTCAAGAGGCTGAGATCTGAGGATCAAAGTTCAGGCAGGAAAGTGCATGAGACTCTTATCTCTATTTTACCACTGTAGCAGAAAAGCTCAGGGAAAGTGTCCAGGCCCGGAGTTCAAGTCACCCAACCGGCACCGAGGGAGAGGGAGAGGAAGAGGGAGAGAGATTTATCTCTAAAATGCTGTTTGAGAAGAGTACCCAGGAGTGAATGAGGACAATACATTCTCTTGTGTCATTTCTCTGCTTGATTCATGAGATATAATAGTAGACTCTGGGGTGTTGCAGGATACTTAGGGATCTGTAACAATTCTGTTCTCTGGGCCTGCTTCACAGAGGTTTCCATTGCTTCTGGATTGTATTTATCAAGAACACAGGTGGACTTATATTTAACTCTTCATCATTGTTGACATATTCTAACTTTTCATCAGCATTGACATCTTTGACCTTGACTTTGGCTATAGATCTCTCTCCCGTTCATCTAGAGGATCGTAGATGGCATCACAAACAGTTTTGATTTGTGAGACATTTATAGGAGGAATGATTTTGATCTACTGTTTAAGCATGTGCATTTGTTAACCTGTGAGCATTTCTTTTACGTTTGTTGGAAGGTCTAACTTTAGAAAGTCTGAATACTTCTAAGATAGGCCACTCTGGAATCAGAATCCATGTTATCCCTTCAAAACACAGCAACAGTCAGGGCGTGTGTGTGTGTGTGTGTGTGTGTGTGTGTGTGTTTGTGTTGGGTGAGGGTTTTGCTGGAGGCTCACTCATGCAATTCTAGCTATTCAGGAGGCCAAGAGAGACCTAGAATACCTTCTCAGTTAGAAATTGGCCCAAACAGAAAAGTCTCATAGACTTTATGTCCAAATGAACCAGCAAAAAGCCTGGCTGGACATGTGGCTTAAGTGGTAGAGCACCAGATGAGGCCCTGTGAAACCCCTGTGATCACCTATGAGGCCATAAGTTCATAGCCTGGTACCACCACCAGCAGGAAAATCACGCAACTGCATACAACACATGCAATGGATGGTGCTATTGGTAAAGAGAAATTCAAAGTGTTAGTAAATAAGCTACAGATGGACAGTAGGGATGGCTATATTTCATAGTATTTGTTTATCATAGATAAGGCTTTATCCATTCTCCTCACATTTTACATCAGCACCCTCAGTGGTAACAAGGAGGTTTTGTTTGACACGTCCAGACAGACATATAACGTACTTTGATCAAATCACCCTCTCTGTTACTCACTTTCCACTTTAGCCTCTTTGTTTTCTCTTCCCTCTTACACAAGACCACTCCCCAGGCAGGACCTGTTTTTGCATTCCTCTCATTCATTATTTTTAGTGCATTCTTCCAAAAGGTTGTACTTGCATATATTATACTTAAAACAGCTTGAACCTAAGCTGGTACCAGTGGTTCACGCCTGTAAACCTAGCTACAGAGGAGGTTGAGATCTGAGGATTGAGGTTCAGAGCCAGTCCAGCATGAAATCCATTGAGCCTCTTATCTCCAATTAACTACTAGAAAACTGGAAGTAATGCTATGGCTCAAGTGATAGAGTGCTAACCTTGAGCTGAAGAGCTCAGGACAGTGTCCAGGCCCTGAGTTCAAGCCCCACGAGTGACAAAACAAAAACCCAGCTTGAACCCTAGTTTACTTTCCCTTTCCTCATCCCCATTCTTTTTCTTTTTCTTTTTTTTTGCCAGTCATGGGCTTGAGCTCAAGGACTGAGCACTGTCCTTGGATTTTCTCAAGGCTACAGCTCTACCACTTGAGCCTCAGCACCATTTCTGGCTTTTTTCTATGTATGTGGTACCAAGGAATCGAACCCAGGTCTTCGTGAATGCTAGGCAAGTACTCTACCACTAGTCCAAACTCCCAGCCCCCCATTATTTTTCTTATTCAGCAGATTGTAGCAAGGTTTATTTTGCCATCTTCATTCACCAATGCAATGGATTTTGGTATTGTTTACATTCTCACATCTTTTTCTCCCTTCCCTTGATCCATTTAAACAGTCTCATAATTACAAATTTTAGATATAACAATTTTTTGTGGGTCATGGAGCTTGACCTCAGCATGGGCGCTGTCCTTGAGCTTTTCGGCTCAAGGTTACCATCTTACCCCTGGGCCTCGGCATTGTCCCTGAGCTCTTCAGCTCAAGGCTACTGCCCTACCCTTGAGCCAAGCCCCACTTCTCATTTTCTAGAGGTTAACTGGAAATGAGTCTCAGGTCCTTTTGTGGCTGGCTTTGAACCTTAATCCTCAGATCTCAGTCTCCTGAGTAGCTAGAATTACGGTGTGAGCCACCGCACCTGGCATGATCTAACAATTTTTAAACGTTAAAAATAATTTTACATCTGGGGGCCGGGAGTTTGGCCTAGTGGTAGAGTGCTTGCCTAGCGTGCACAAAGATCTGGGGTGGATTCTTCAGTACCACATATATAGAAAAAAGTCAAAAGTGGTGCTGAGGCTCAAGTGGTAGAGTTCTAGTCTTGAGAAAGTCCAAAGACAGTGTTCAGGACCTGAGCTCAAGCAAAAAAAAATTACATCTAGGGCCTGGAGTTTGGCTTAGTGGTTAAAGTGCTTGCCTAGCATGCACAAAGACCCGGGTTCGATTCCACGGTACCACATACATAGAAAAAAGCCAGAAGTGGTGCTGAGGCTCAAGTGGTAGAGCTCTAGCCTTGAGAGAGTCCAAGGACAGAGCTCAGGCTCTGAGCTCAAGCCCAGGACTGGCAAAAAAAAATTACATCTGGTAGTAGATTTGTGAAATAGTCACTTAGATGTAAAGCTTGATTCTTAAAAGTTGATTCATGTGAAGAATAATTTTTGTTATATATTAAGCATAATGAATATATTGCATTTTCCTGCCTTTAGTCAAAATCCAGTTTGAAATAGTTCCTCTTCCTTGTTGTACAATAACTTTTTAGTATGCAAATGAAACGATTATAAAAACAGCCCATTAAAATAACCTTTTAGACAACTCTTATTATTTTTAATACTGTCTGATTTGCTTTTAGAACATTGAAGAAAGCATTTCCTAACACAAAAAGATCTAATAGACATCACTCAGGAGTTAGTTTGAGCTTGAAATCTTTTCCCCTATAAGAGTGATTATCAAGAATACAGCTATTAGATGGGTAAAATAGCCTTTTATGGACAAGTCTTGGATCCTGAGTCATTTACTATGGTCTCTGTGTTAATACTAGTTTCTGAGTTGAAATCAGGCTGTTGGCCTTATAACTGGAAAAAGAAAAATTCTCTTGAAAGGGAACCCTTATACACTGTTGGTTAGAATGTGAATTGGTACCAGCTATTATGA
Source organism: Megascapheus bottae (assembly GCF_031878675.1). NCBI lineage: Eukaryota > Metazoa > Chordata > Mammalia > Rodentia > Geomyidae > Megascapheus > Megascapheus bottae. The sequence continues at coordinate 5,107,965 of NC_143547.1, read as the reverse complement.
AAAAAAAAACAGCAGAGAGGAAACTGAAGAATTCAAAAGTAGATCTGTATAATCTAGCAATTATACTTGTGGCTATATATTTGAGAGATAAGAATGAAATTAGTACATTCAATGAATAGATTTGCACTTCTATGTTCATTGCAGCAATATTCACAGTAGCCAAAGGTGGAAGCAACCTAAGTGTGTGTCAACCAGTGAATGGCTAACATTTCATCCATATACACCCATGGAATCTATTCAGCTTCCACAAAGGAGATCTTGCCATTTGGAACAGTACATAGGAACCTAGAGGAGAGTGAATGAAGTGAAATAACAAAACATAGGAAGATAGATGCTGTCCCTTGGCACATGTGGAATCTAAAGAAATTGAATTCAGCTGAACACTGGTCACTCATGCCTATATTTTTAACTACTCAGGAGGCTGAGATCTGAGGATCACAGTTCAAAGCCAGCCTGGACAGAAAAGTCCATGTGACTCTTTTCTCCAATTAACCACCAAAAAGCTGGAAGTGTCGGGTGCGGTGGCTCACACCTGTAATCCTAGCTACTCAGGAGGCTGAGATCTGAGGATCAAGGTTCAAAACCAGCCCGGGAACAAAAGGACCTAAGACTCTTATCTCCAATTAACCTCTAGAAAATGAGAAGTTTGGCTTGGCTCAAAGGTAGGGAGTAGGGCGATAGCCTTGAACTGAAGAGCTCAGGGACAGAGCTGAGTTTAAGCCTCATGACCCACAATAAAAATAAATAAACAAACACATAAATAAATAAATAAAACCTGGAAATGGAGCTGGGGTAGAAGAGCATCAGCCTTGAGCAAAAAAATTGAATGAGAGCATGAAGCCCATAGTTCAGTACTGGTGAGTCCCCACACACACCCACACCCACATCTACGTTGAATAAACAGAAAGTCATGGGATACAAGAAATAAGATGATGTTGGCTAAATGAAAAAAGCTTGGTGTTATAAGATAAATGAAAAAAGCTTGCAGTTATAACTCTAAAGATCAAATGTACAGCATAGTTACTATTGTTTTTTTTGAGATTTTATTGACTACTAGACACTCCAAATTACCTTTAATTATTGGTAGATAGTTGCACTAATGTAATTTTTCTAACCAACTGAAAAACAAAACTCAGTCCATGCTTTCCAAAAATCTTATGCCTCAGTTCTTTTTTATTTTTTTGGTCGTGGGGATTATACTCTGGATCTGGGCGTTGTCCCTGAGCTCTTCAGCTCAAGGCTAGTGTTCTACCACTTGAGCCACAGCACCACTTCTGGTTTTCTGGTGGTTGATTGGAGAGAAGAGTCTCACAGACTTTCCTGCCTGGTCTGGCTTTGAACCATGATCCACATATCTCAGTCTCCTGGGTACCTAGGTTTATAGGTATGAGCCACTGGTACCCAGCTTGTCTCAGTTCTTTTTTTTTTTTTTTTTCTGTTGGTCGGGAGACTTGAACTCTAGGCCTGGGCACTGTCCCTGAGCTCATCAGTTCAGGGATACCCCTGGGCCTGGATGTTGTCCCTGAGCTCTTCAGCTCAAGACTAATGCTCTACCCCTTGAGCCACAGCACTACTTTTGGTTTTCCGGTGATTAATTGGAGATAAGAGTCTCATGGACTTTAGTCTTCTGGCTGGGACTAGCTTTGAACTGTGATCCTCAGATTTCAGCCTCCTGAGTAGCTAGGATTACAGGCATAAGCCACTATGCCTGGCTTGTCTCAGTTCTTTTCTAAATATATGCTTAGTCACATATTAGAAATTAATTTCTTTTTTTTTTCCTGTTGGTCTTGGGGTTTGGACTCTGGGCCTGGGTGCTGTCCCTGAGCTCTTCAGCTCAAGGCTAGTGCCCTACCCATTAATTCATAGTGCTGATTTCAGTTTTCTGGTGGCTAATTGGAAATAAGAGTCTCACAGACTTTAGTGCCTGGGCTGGCTTTGAACCTCGATCCTCAGATCTCAGCCTCCTAAGTAGCTAGGATTACAGGCGTGAACTACTGTGCCTGGCTTAGAAATTAATCTCTAAAAACATTTTGTAAACATTCCAACAAAGATTGATGTGATTTGTACTGCATGACTATAGTTCTTAATATTGGAAAATTTCAAGTCTTCCCTACAAGAGAGTAGGTCACAAGTTTGTGTTTGTTTATTTATTTATTGCCAGTCTTGGGGTGGGCTTTAATTCAAGGGCTGAACATTGTCTCTGAGCTCCTTTTGCTTAGCACTCTACCACTTTGAGCCACAGTTCCCCTTCTGGTTTTCTGGTAGTTAATTGGAGATAAGAATCTCACAGATTTTCCTGCCCTTGATGGCTTTGACCTTGATCTTCTGATCTCAGCCTCCTGAGTAGCTAGGATTACAGTAGTGAGCCACCAGCACTTGGCTCCCATGTAATCTTTTCTCTGGCATGAGTCCAGAGTTATTTTGAATTTTAGAGGAAATATGTGTTTCAGTGTCAACTTCCATAATGTTTTGCCAAAGTAGATGTTTGAAATAATGTGTGTTTACTCTGTGAGGGATTAATTGGTACCTAGAACAGAGGCTAAAATGAGAAGCTAGCGGGATTAATTGATACCTAGAACAGAGACTAAAATGAGAAGCTAGCGTGGGCTACATACCAGACCTTAATAAAACTCAAGAGAAACAAACTAGATTAGTGGTTAGGAATGGAAGCCGTGACAAGCAAAATAGCACAACTTCTAATTTAACAGCATTCTAGAATAATCAATTGGGACTGCACAGTGTGCTTCTCACAGGAATTAAATCAATTAACATGCTATATTGATTGAACAAAAAGATGCTCAGCAGAGATGCTCAGTAGCTGCTTACGTTATCATAACAGAAAAGGAAAGATTAGTTCTTGGGTTTAAACAAAAAGATAAAGAACGTCTTTTACAAACTAATACATAGTAAACTTAATGGTGACATTACATTGTGTTCTCATTAAAAATAGCCACAAGACTGGGGATATAACTCAGTGGTAGGACTTTCGACTTACCATGCTCAAAGCCCTGGGTTCAATATTCAGTACCACAAAAAGGAAATAAAAAGCCAGCAAATAGAGCATGTACACTAACCAGGCTATTAAAGTTGTTAAGGTGAGACCAGCTCATGTTCCCTGGGGAGCAGGAATTCCTACTACCTGTTGGGGACGTCAATAAGGTTTCATGGTCCATACCTTCACCCTCTGACTCACACTGGCTTCTTATTCTCCAGCATTTTTCTGGTTCATTGGAGACTGATCTCTAAGATTTATCTGCCCAGGATGATTCTGAATTGTGACTCTCAGATCTCAGCCTCTGAAGTAGGCAGGATTATAAGCTTGAGCCACTAGTGCCCAGCTTATTATTCTTTTTCATAGGGTACATATTTCATATGGTTCCATAATCTAAATGTTCAGTATGATTGTAGGTGAATAGTGGCTCCCTTATCCCTGCACAAATCTATCCAGTCTCTTCGAATATATTAGTTTGTAGTGTGTACTTGTAGAAATTTTGTTCGGTGCCAGTCCTGGGACTTGAACTCAGGTCCTGAGCCCTGCCTGAGCTTTTCCTGCTCAAGGCTAGCTCTCTACCATTTGAGCCACAGCTCTATTTCCTGCTTTTCGGTGGTTAATTAGAGATGAGTCTCACAGACTTCCTGTCTTCAAACTGTGATCCTCAGATCTCAGCTCCCCTAGTTGCTAGGATTACAGATGCCTAGGTTTCATCCTTTTTTGTTTTTAGGCAAGCATTCTACAATTAAGCCATGCCCCCAGACCCTTTTTTCTTTTTTTAGATAATATCTTACTTTGTAGCTCAAACTGGCTTCAACCTTGATTCTCTTGCCTTAGTTTATTACTGGGATTATAAGCCTATGCTACCATGCCTGGCCAAGAATTTAATTTTTAAGCACATAGTCATGCAAATTGAAGTATCGTTCTCTATACTTCCAATCACTGTCACCTATGCATCTTATGCCTGGTGAAATTTGGCCACTTTAGTCTACTTTGGTATAAGATCCTTACACTAACCTGACTTTTACTGTCTTGTGAGATTGACCTCTCCAGAGGTGTGCTTGGGCCAGTCCAGCCTGTATACTATGAGATAGCCAGGTACTTGAACTTGGGTATATTGGGTAAGTATATGGTCAAGTGCTCTGGTGCCCATATCAGAGGGCCTTCAAGCTACTGGGGAAATGACAGCACCCAACTTCACCGATATATTCAGTATACCTTTTTTGTGTGTATGCCAGTCCTAGGGCTTGAATTCAGGGTCTGGGCCTTGTGCCTGAGCTTTTTTTCCCCTGTCAGTCATGGGGCTTGAACTCTGGGCCTGAGCACTGTCCCTAGTAGTTCAGCTCAAAGCTACTGTCCACAGCGCCACTTCTAGTTTTCTAGTGGTTAATTGGAGATAAGAGTCTCATGGACTTTAGTGCCTGGGCTGACTTTGGACCGTGATCCTTAGATTTCAGCCTCCTGAGTAGTTAGAATTACAGGCGTGAGCCTGTGCACCTGGCTGTCCTTGAGCTTTATATGCTCTGTATTTGACACTCTACCACTTGAGCCACAGCTCTATTTCCAGCTTTTTTTGGGTGCTTAATTGGACATAAGAATATCATTGACTTTCCTCCTCCAGGCTGGCACTGACCACGATCTTCAGATTTCAGCCTAATGGGTAGCTAGGATTACCGACATGAGCCACCAGCACCCGGCTCAGTTTACACTATTGAATTCACTTCATTAATGAAACTTCTAGAGTCAAAGACCTCACTTTGGAGGCAACAATTCTCATAAGATTAGTGTAATCTTTGGGTGGGTTTGCATAGTTGAAAACCATTCACTTTTACCATTTTTCTCTACTTGGAAGGAAGTGGTAATGGTCCCATAGTTTTCTAATGTCAACTACAGAGAGTAAAGCATGGAAATTTGGGCTTTAGAGCATGAATTAGAAATAAATAATTGAAGAATATTATTCAGAATGTTGTTTTCCAGAACCAAGGTGTAACACTGATAGTGATGAGCAGGGCACCTCTTGACCTTGTGTTCCTTCTATTCCTTCAAGGGCCATTCATTTAAAAAAGCATAGGGAATGCTGGGAGATGACCTAAAGTATATGCTTTGGAAGTGTGTTCCTTGCTAGGCATTGAACATTGCAAAATAAAGAGTTGATAGCCTAGTGCTGGTGGCTCAAGCCTGTAATGGCTAGCTACTTAGGAAGCTGTGGTCTGAGGTGTGTGGTTTAAAGCCAGCCTGGACAGAAAAGTCTGTGAGACTTTTACTTCCAAGTAAGCAGCACAAAAAAGCCAGAAATGGAGCTGTGGCTCAAGTGGTAGAGCGTTAGCCTTGAGCACAAAAACTCAAGAGACAGTGTCCAGGCCATGAGTTCAAGCCCTAGGACCTGTGTACACACAAGAGTTAGAATTGGAAGTGATGCTAGCAACTAGTAGTTGAGGAGCAAAAGCAAGAAACATCGTTATTCTCCTGGAAAAGTGGATAGTGGAAACTTGCTTCAGTATTCCAAGTGCCTTATTCTGTCTTTGTGATTTGGGGGAATTTTTGGCCTCTTATTTTTTAAAACCTGTGTGTATGTACTGATGCTTGAACTCGGGGCCAGGGCACTCTCTTTTATCATTTTGACTCAAGCCACACCGTCACTTTCACTTTGTGTATGTGTGTGTGTGTATGAGTGTGTGTGTGTGTGTGTGTGTGTGTGTGTGTGTGTGTGTGTAGGGGGTTGAAGGACATGGATTCTGTGCCTGGGCGCTTTCCCTTAGCTCTTCAACTCAAGGCTACCCTTGAGCCAAGCCCCACTTCCAATTTTCTAGAGGTTAATTAAAGATAAGAGTCTCAGGTCCTTTTGTGCCGGGGCTGGCTTTGAGCCTTGAGCCTTAGATATCAGCCTCCAGAGTAGCTAGGATTACAGGTGTGAGCCATCTCGCCCGCCCGGCTCCTTACTCCTTGCTATAAATTTCTCAGATCTCAGCCTTCTGAGGAGCCATCAGCACCTGGGTTATTTTTAAATCTGTTAAGGTATGAAGAGTCAGTACTCAGCAAGAGACTTATCCAAGAATTTATTTATTAACTAGACCTTATAGTCAGATCATTGTAATCACAAAGAATTCAACAAGAGATATGAGCGATTCCATATCTGAAGGATTTCCAGGACTCAGGATGTTGATTTGTTTTCCTCACTGGGCTATCTTTTTGACTAGCACTTGGAATTCTTCAAAACTAACTTCTCCATCGCCATTCTTGTCCAGTTCTTTAAAGAGGTCATCTAGGCTCCTTGCACCCTGGTTTTAGACAAAAGGATAGAGGATGGGAGAGAAATGAAATAAAATTCGATAGCCCTACACATTTCTGGAATATGGGTCTTAGCAGGGTTTAGTCCAAGAAAGCCTTATGAGTTTCCAGGCACAGACTACTGATATTAGAGGTGGAAAAAGTGGCATTAATTGTGGGATCATTTCATGTCACACAAATGGGTACTTACTTTTTTTCTACTCTTACACATGTAGGGCGATTTCATTGACTTTCCTGTGCCTGGGCTGTGATCCTCAGATCTCAGTTTCCTGAGTACCCAGGATTATAGTCATAAGCTACCAGAACCCAACAAAATCTATTTTATAGGTGAGAAAACCTAGGCTCAGAGAAAGCCACTAGCTTTCTAGCTAGTTAGTAAAGGGCTTGAGGGATCACCCTAGCTTTTCTCAAAGCCTGGCCTATGATTCACGTCTAGATTATCCAAGATGACTTTGGTCGCTGGCTGTCATGCCTCAGCATGTCAGGATCATCTTCACACATGTACTGACCTTAGTAACACAGATGGGCAGCCCCACCCCAGAACTGATGACTCACTAGGTCGGGAAGACCTGGGAATCTGTATTTCCAACAGTTTCTGTCATAGTACTGATGCTGCATGACAGGGAACAAGCTTGAGAGCCACTGCTTGAAATGTCACCTGAAATCATAGTCAGGCTTTTCAACTATTGCTATTCCTGTAGTGTCTGAGGCATATTTTATTTTTTTTGTTCCTGTCATGAGACTCAAATTTTAAAGCTGCTACTTGGCCTTTTAAGTGGCAGTCTGTCTGTGGCAAAATAGCACTTAGAAAACCTATAGAAATAACACATTCATTTAGATCTGCTTCAAATTATCTATACCTGTCTGTACATGCATAAAATTTTATTTAGGAACCATATAAACCTGGTGCTAGTGGCTGTCACATGTAACTTAGCTACTCAGATAGCTGGGATCTGTGAGACTCCAATAAGCTACCAAAAAGTCTAGAAATGAAGCTGAGGCTCAATGTTAGAGCATTAGCCTTGAACAAGAAAGTACAGTGACAGTGCTCAGTTCTTGAGTTCAAGCCCTGGGACCAGCACACAAAATCAAACAGACAGATAGACAAAAAAAATCCACCAAAACAAAACATAAAGCCCATAGGACATTTGCCAGGTGTGATGGTATATACTATAATCCTAGCATTTGGGAGATAGAGACAGATCATGAGTTCAAGACCAGTAGGGCTATATACTGAGTTCCAGACAAGCCTATCTCCCCCCCCCTCTCTCTCTCTCTCTGTCTACATATTGATAGATATACTTGTTTCAAAATAGTAATGAAATACCAGCAACAACTCCCCCCCCAGAGTTATATTTGCCATCTGTTTTTTGTTTTTGTTTTGGGTGCCAGTCTTGGGGCTTGGACTGAAGATCTGGGCACTGTTCCTGAATATCTTTTGCTCAAGGCTAGTGCTCTACCACTTAAGCAACAGTACCACTTCTGGCCTTTTCTGAGTAGTTTATTAGAGATTAGAGTCTCACAGACTTTCCTCCCTGGGCTGTCTTTCAACTGTGATCCTCAGATCTCAGACTCCTGAGTAGCTAAGATTACAGGCATGAGCCACTGTGCCTGGTACCGTGTTCCTTTTTAAGTAGACAGTTTGGTAGTGTCAAATGAATTCATTTCTTAGGCAGTAGATCTCTATAGACAACATATATCTCAGCCGTTATGATTCCTACAAAGATACTTGGATATATTGGGGCAATCACAAGACTAAACTCTAGGATAGTTATTCAGCTCCTGTTTTATAAATATGAAGCCCCCATCTTTCATAGAAGGAGATGGTTGGTATAAAGTAGCTCTAAAACCTTAATAATTCTTATGCAAATTGATTGGGCTCCTATAAGCTGACTTTCAAAGCTTACCATTAGTCTTTGTACTTTTTCCCCCAAATTATAATAGTTTGTGCTTTTTAGAGGAAATGCACAAAATATTAGAAAAATTTACTTGTCTTACCTCTGATTATGTACACGCTCACATTAGATTACTTGTCTTCCTTTTGGAAAAAAATTTAAAGGCTTTAAAATTTTTTTAATACTTCCACAACTTTTCTCTGTTTTTAATTAAAAAAGTGCCTTTTTATTGCTTTTTAGCCTTGGGCTAAAATTAGTTGTATAGTATCTGTGGTTATTAGTATAATATCTAACACTTTCTTTAGCCAAGAATTATCTAGAGGAATCCTTTTACTATATTAAATGGATTTGGGGGCAAGAAGAGAAAATAGGAGGTTGCTGTACCCACTGTATGTATTGTCCTGGCATCACAGCACCTCATCCCTCATCTGTTTGAGGCAGCCCTGAGATCCCACAAGAGCTCTTCTCTCCTCCCACCATCAGAGGCTGCTCTTCATGTGGTACAGATGGCTACTTACTTGGAAGAGACTGGGGAATTCAGCCTGAATCAATAGCTTCAGCTCATCCTTTGACAGCTGGTCCGGATCACCTTCTTTGGCTGCATATTTTTGGAAAATGTTCCTTAGTTCTTCAGGAGACTTTTTAGCACTCATTCTTGAGTCCTGTGTATTTTGGAAGAAAGGGAACTTAGCAAAATACTGAGCTGTATGCTGAGTGTTGTCAATAAGATTTTAGTGCTATTGGGCATTGTTTGAGCAAAGGTAGAGAAGAATAAGAGTAAGGGAGGGAAAGAGATGAGAGGATTATAATGGGAATATCACTAGAACTTATCAATATGTTTTGATCACAATTATAGTAGGGCTGGAAGTATAGCACAGTACCCAGACAGAATGCACAAGCCCCCGGATTCTATCCCCAGTGCTACACACACAACACACACACAAACCATTATTATCATCATCTTATTCAGTGTCAGCTCCAAGTACATCTATGAGAAATTATTCCCCAGAGACAAATACTTTGATTAATAATTAACAGCATGCCCCTTTTCATGTACATGCTCCGTACTCCGTAGGCTGTAATCTTGAGGAATACCCGGCCCCAGCTTCTGGCCTCTAAGTTTTCCTGATGGTACCTTTAGATAGCATCAACTCACTTTCTCTCCAGGTCATTACCTGTCGCACCATTCTAAAAGGAAGCAAAATATCATTGCAAGCATTGTAGGTGGTAGGAAGATCATACTAACCTGGTCAACTCAACAGTGTAGCCACTTAGAATCCAGTAAGTGCATGAAGAGCTGAGAAGAATCATGCGACTTTTATAGTCTCTACAGACACACCGCCCAGATTATGAAATTTTCCTTCTGTTTGCCATTTAAGGCTAATTATTAATGGTTTTTGAAACCTAAGCAGAAGACTTCATGAACCTCTTAATTAAGGGCAAGATGCAATAAAGGGCCATCTCAACAGTTGCTTAATGGTTCAGAGTCCCAAGAGTAAGTCTGCATTTTTTTTCTCCCTTAGATTATATTTTCCCTTCAATGTAGCATTATGATTATTTACCCACAGTTCATATTTCAGAAAGCTTTTATATGGAATATTTTCAGTATAGCTTCATATTGGTTTGAAAAAAAACCTTCATATCTAGAAAAAAATTGCTGTCACAGAAGGGCAATATTACATGACTTAAAAAGCACAGTATATTCTGGGTACTGGTAACTTATGCCTGTAATACTTGCTACTTATGGGGCTGAAACCTGAGGATCATGGTTCAAAGCCAGCTCAGGAAGGAAAGTCCGTGAGACTCTTATTTCTAATTAACCTGACAAAAAAAAAGCTTAGAGTGAAGCTGTGTTAAGTGGCAGAGCACTAGCCGTGAGCACAAAAGCTCAGGGACAACTTTCAAGCCCCATGTTGGGTGCAAAAAAAATAAAAAGCAAGCATAGAATGGTCCTTGGAGTCCTACCAATATTTTGTATGTGTCAAGTGTTCCAATATTTGAATACATGAATGAATAAAAGAAAGTATTGCTTTCAGAAGTAGGTTTAAAAAATGGGAAGAAGGGCCTAGTGGTAGAGTGCTTACCTAGCATACACAAAGCCCTCGATTTGATTCCTGGATACCACATACACAGAAAGTTAGAAATGGTGCTGTGGGTCACGTGGTAGAGCAGTAGCCTTGAAAAAGATCAAGGACAGTGCCCAGGCCCTGAGTTCAAGCCTCAGGACTGGCAAAAAATGGGAAGAAGATGCATACTAATTTGTGGTTTTATTTGGCAAAACAAAATTACTGAATAACATGGTCTTAAAAAAACTTTTTTTTAAATATATTTTTATTGGGGCCGGGAGTTTGGCCTAGTGGTTAAAGTGCTTGCCTAGCATGCTTGAAGACCCGGGTTCGATTCCTCGGTACCACATACATAGAAAAAAAGCCGGAAGTGGTGCTGAGGCTCAAGTGGTAGAGCTCTAGCCTTGAGAAAGTCCAAGGACAGTGCTCAGACCCTGAGCTCAAGCCCAGGACTGGCAAAAAAATGTACATATATATATATTTTATTGTAATTAATAGAAGGGTTACATTATATTCACCAGATAGAAGGTGCATTACTTCACAAACATTGCTACCCTTTCTCATGTTTTTGTCATTTCCCTCCCCCCACCCCTATAGAAACAAGAACCTTATTAATGTGTGATTGTTGTTCTTATGTACTGTTATTTTCTCATCTCTTTTCTTGTCCCTTGGTTATCTCATTTTGTCACAGTATCTTACCTTGTTTTCTGATATATTGTATATATGTTTATTTGTTTATTTGAAATAGGATAGGGAAGGGGAGAAAACAAAAAACTTTTTCTTTAATTTTCTTTTTTTTCCAGTCCTGGGGCTTGAACTCTGGGGCCTGAGCACTGTCCTTGGGCCTTTGGACCTAAGAAATATTTCATTATTTATTGTTCCCATGTTTTTTTTGTTTTTTTATTCATATGTGTATGTATATGTATATTCAGTCTGCACCAGGATTATATATGCACACATAAAATGTACATACATATACATGTATGTATATATATTTATTTGTAGAAATATAGATTTCTACCAAGTTGTAAAAACACTCATTTGTTGTCTTCTTAGACAACTACAGATACTTGAAATTTTTGTAACTTCCAGGATTTAAAATGAAAGACAAAATTGATTTCTCCTGGAAAACATTTCATGGAATAACTAGGACATTTGCAGGGGACATTGATGTAATGCTGATTGTAACTCACAGAGAGAGGTTCTGGATAGATTTCAATAGCACTTAACAGCTTTTAAACACATGTACATTTCCACACTTGTGTCATTTTCTTTGACCAGCATTATTTCACCTACATTCAGACTTGAATTATCAGACAACATTTCTCCTGGATGGTTTTTAGCTCTAAAATTTTGTTCTTGTGCCAGTACCAAGCTGTTTTGGTCACTATAGATCTGTAATAGAGTCTAAAGTTTGGTATTGAAATTCCTCCTGTGCTGTTCTTTCTGCTAAGAAGTGTTTTTGCTATATGAAATTTTGGATTGCCTCTTCTATTTCTTTAAAGAATGACATTGGGATATTGATGGGTATTCTACTTGTCAGACCTTAGGCTTCTAACAAATGCTGACTGCCCTTGAAAAACAACGTGTGGGTCTTCTCTGAGTTTTGCTTGCTTATCTCCAGTGACATCTCTCATGGCTTATTTTTCTCTTTACCCACAGACCCAAAAGCATGAGGGTAAAACTGCAGTCAGAAACACAAAATCCACTAATAGATATTCTCATGAAACATTAACTAAAGCTATATGGAGACAAGCGATAAATGTAGGGTGTGTTCCCAGGAGTGCATTTTGAAACGAGAGAAAGGAGATTGATGACAGGAACAAGGTTAGTAATGGAAAAAATGAAGAGGCAAAGGTTATTTATCACTTTGCTGTTCAATTGCTTGATCTTTGGACAGACTTAATTTTTCCCTCAGGAAAACCAAAGAGTAACTTACTTTAAAAGTTCTGGACACTATAGGCTTCTATGGCTGTGCTACTTAACTCAAAGTCAGAAGCATGGATTACTTGGAAAAAAGATCCCATTGCGAAGAATGTAGTACAGTGTTAACTAATGTCCCCAGACTTTGCAAAACAAGATGAGTGTGAAATGTTGTCATATGTTCTTGTTATCTATGATCATACCCTGAATACCAAATTGTTGTTATCTCTAAAAGGGACAGCTTATCTGGCCCTTTATCTGGCCCTTATTTGGAATCTGCCCTTCCTGGACCCTCAGAAAGGGTTCATATTCTTGACTATTTCTAGATTTTGCCTGAGCCTGTCTTTAGGCCAGCCTATGTTTTTCTTCAGGGCTTCTGTTCCCCCGAGGCCTCTAGATCATAGTCTGTGCTTATTGAGTTTTGTTTTGTTTTGTTCTTTACCAAGGGTAGTGTATTACCCTAGGCACATGACTCCCATGACCTCTTGACTTTCTTGCAGCTCTATTGCTTTGAAATGATTGTTGTTTATCCTTGTGGTATAGGCATAGCTAAGGACTGTATTAGGTTCTTATTGCTGCTATAACAAATGACCACAAACACAGTGACTTAAAACAACAGAAATCTATTGCCCTTCAGTCTTGAAGTCTGAAGCATAAAATGGGTGGGCCAGGCTGTATCTGTTGTGGAAATTCTAGGAGAATATTTTTTCTTTTATCATTTTTTCCCCAGTCCTGGGGCTGCCCAGAACCTGGGCATGATCCTTGAGCTGCTTTTGCTCAAGGCAAGCACTTACTACTTGAGCCACAGCACCACTTCTGGCTTTTTTTCTATTTATGTGGTACTGGGGAATGGAACCCAGGGCTTCCTGCATGCTAGGCAAGCCCTCTACCACTAAGTCACCTTCCCAGCCCTCTTTTATCTTCTATGGGGCACTTAGGTGCAGCTCTATCTTCCATCTTCCAAGTGAACAGTGTAGTATCTTCCAGTCTCTCTCTGATCTCTGCCTCACCATCATGGCTTCTTCTCTGATTCCAGCCCCTCTGCCTCCTTCTGTGTCTGTGTCTGGGGATGCCAGTCTTAGGACATGAACTCAGGGCTTGGGTACTGTCCCTTAGCTTTTTCCCTCAAGGCTGGCACTCTGTCAATGGAGGCACAGCTCCATTTTCAACATTTTGGTGGTTCATTGGAGAGAAGTGTCTCATAGACTTGCGTCCCTAGGTTGGCTAGGAGCTATGATGCTCAAAGCTCAGCTTCCTGAGTAACTAGGACTCCAGGCATGAGCCGCCAGTTCCTGGCTCCCTCCGGCTTTTAATGGTCCATGTAGTTCTACAGGAGTTACCCTTATAATCTAGGATAATTTTCTGTTGAGAGGGTGGCTCCTTATATAGAATTACTTAAACATCTCCCTTGTCTCTCTTTGCCCATATGATAGCATCTGCCATGCCTTGCCATAGCGGGAAGGCTCTCAGGAGTCCTAAATCTGTGACATCTTTGATCAAGTGATGTTGCCGGTTTTTATTTTCCCAGGACTAGAATGTCAACCTCTTTGAAAGGGCTTTATTCAAACACCTCCAAGGACAGACTGAAAAGAAATAATGTGTAAATTATTTATTAGGATCAGTCCCTAGTGCAGGAAAATAAAGTCTTTAGAAATTATTTTTAAAATGATAGGGCCAGGAATGTAGCCTAGTGGTAGAGTGTTCACCTAGCATGCATGAAGCTCTGAGTTCAGTTCCTTGGTACCACATATACAGAAAAAGCTGGAAGTGATGCAGTGACTCAAATGGCAAAACACTAGCATTGTGCAAAAAGTGTCCAAAGACAGTGCCCAGGCCCTGAGTTCAAGCCTCAGGACTGGGAAGAAAAAAATGATATATCTCTGACCTTCTACCTAAATTTTTGTTTATCCATGTCTTTTAACTTTTTATGCTTAGATTTTTATTGTTGTTTTGTTTTTAATGCTGTTCTGGGGACTGAACTTGCATCCTGGGTGCTGTCCCTGAGGTTTTTTTTGCTCAATGCTGGCACTCTACGGCTTGATCCAGATTTTTACTTTTGGCTTTCTGGTGATTATATTAGTGATAAGAGTATCACAGACTTTGTTGTCTAGACTGGCTTCTATCCGTGGTCCTCAGATCTCGGCCTTCTGAGTAGTTAGGGTTACGGGTGTGAGTCACCACCACTTGGCTATGCTTTGCCTTTATATAGTGAGCATAGCACTGGTATTAATTATGAGGATGATAAGGAGAACCACTGGATGGTACCCCACAAAGCATGAACTCTTGTGGAATGGTTTGGAGATGGCATCTTTAGGAAAGTAGTCAAGAATTGAACTGTATGTTGGAAGGTGAAGAGAAGAACCCTGAAAAATTGTAACTTTGTGGTTAGATCCCATGAGGATAGCCCAGTCTAGCTGGGCTCATGCTGGAGATGAGACCTGAGTGCCCCTTTGGAGACTTTAGATTTGCAGTAACAGAGGCCATTAGGACAGATAGCATGTCAGAACATTAGTAGTGTACCACTGAAAGAAAGCTGTACTGTATGTATAATTGAACACGATTCATACAGAATTCAAATTAGAGTAGAGTTTAAAAACAAAATCAGAAGCCAGGCACCAGTGACTCACGCCTGTAATCCTAGCTACTCAGGAGGCTGAGATCTGAGAATCACTGTTCAAAGCCAGCCAGGGCAGGAAAGTCCATGAGAATCTTGTCTCTAAATAACCACCAGAAAACCAGAAGTGGTGCTGTGGCTTCAAGAGATAGAGTGCTAGTGCTCAGGTCCAGAGTTCAAGCCCCACAACCGACCAAAAAAGAAAAAAAATTAGAGAAGTCTAATGGACCAAAAGAAAAGAACAGGGGAGAGAATCAGTTTTGTTAAGTCTGAACGAATCACTGTTAGGTATTGTCTAAGACACCTCAACTGGTCCACTAGTAGGTATACTTTCCTGCTATCACCAGGTGAAATAGTCAAAGGCAAGGTGGGGTCAGGTAGGCCCCATATACTCCACCATTAGGAAGTTCATTGTTGATAAGAGAATCTAATTTCCTGGGTCAGTTAGGGACTTGAACCCCTTCCACTTTTATTGAGGGTTGCAGAAGACATCAGTAAAGGTTAATTAGTGCCATAGTTATTCTTATATGCTACTTTTTCATCTCCTAAAGCTTTATTACTTATTGATCATTTTTATTTTTCTTATGCTATGTGACTCAGTTACAAGGAAAGGACAGATCAAGCGATTGATGGATGACAGCTATTATTTCAGTCAGATTCGAGAGGCCAAGGCTATTGTTTTCCAATAGAAAAAGCATTTTACTTCAGATGCAAAATCTAGGGTATACTAGAATAAAAACTTAAGTGTGTATGCTCGAGGTACTTTGACCACGTGACAGTGATAAAATACGCATGTTTTAAAATGGTGTTATTCTCTCTGGCTTAAAAAAAAATGTATGTTTGGGGCACAAGTGTGACCTAGTGGTAGAGTGTTTGCCTAGCAAGCACGAAGACCTGGGTTTGATTCACCAGTACCACATAAGCAGAAAAAAGCTGAAAGTGGTGCTGTGGCCTAAGTGGTAGAGTGCTAGCCTTGAGAAAAACCTGAGGACAGTGCCTAGGCCCTGAGTTCAAGCCCAGGACTGGCAAAAAAAATGTATGTGGAAGAAATGAATGCAAAGAACAAAGATGTTTTGGTTCTTTCTTGTTGAATCAGCCTGTTTATAACTGGAGGGCCCATTTACTGCTCTTCTTTGGAGCTTCATTATCTGTTAACTCTGTGAGGTGGCTTTGTGCCAAGCATGGGCAGAAAGGCAATTTATTCTCTGCCCACCTGGCCCTGAGTCTTCCATTCCCAAAGTAGATTCCCCGGGCGGTGCCTAGCCTAAGCTGTCCTTTGCGTCGGATGGGTATGCTCAGATGAGACCTCTTTCCCTGAGACCTTCCCTGCCAGCTCTCATTCCACTTTTCTCTGTTCAGTGTTTCTCTGGGCGTCATTTGGAGTTGGTGATCTATTTTCCTGCTCTTCTACCTGTTCTTCAACATCTGCCCTTGTCCACTGCTTCCTGTGTCAGCACATTTTAATCAGGGCAATCACGGTGGCTCTCATACCTTAGGATTTCTTTCTGTGCTATCATTTTAAGAGGTCATATTTATTCTTTCTGAACATGACATGGACAGTATGACCTAATACCCTTTTGTCAGGCCTCATAACAGTTCATGCTTGATGTCTTAAATTTGTGTTTTCGTTATAATAACAATATGGACAAAGCCAACAGTTCCAGAAGGTCTATGATGAAAATGCCAGAGCTCTCCACCCCTTTCTCTACTACTTTCCACTCTTCAAGCTGTTTCTATTGGTATTTGCCTTCACGTTTCTAAATAGTGTTAGCACTATTCCTGAATTTTCAGGTTTCCCCCTATATTGAAGGAATCCTTAATGGCCTTAAGGATTTAAAACCCACTGCCATGTCTTTCTTGCCATCCCTGCCATCATATGATGAACCATAGTATACTTCTAACAAGAAACCCAGGGAGTTTACTGTTATAGACTGCCTAGACAGTTCACATTACTTGAACATAATAGAAATCAAATGGAAGTTAATGCTCTAAATACATGAAGGACTTCTTATGAATCTGTGGCAGGTGGTATGGCCTTATCTGTCTTTTTCCTGGAAAGTTCATACATAAACAGCTCAGCTTCGTCAACTGGAAACAAATGCCCTCTCTCACCTCAGTCCAGTAATACTTAAACTTATTATAATTAGCCAACCCCAGAAGATAGGAAAGAGATGACAAGGTCAAGGGAAATTTTGAATTGAGCAGACTATCCAATGAGGAATGTTATGAAGCTTTTCTTCTACCACTCCCCACAGTGACTCTGAGAGCTTTCTTGGGACACAGGGTTCACATTGCTTTCAAAGTTTTAGGGCACTGATAAGATTAGGCCTTTTTCTTTGAAATCCTTCAGCTAATTCCCCTTGTCAAGGATTTCTGTACGGCAATATGTGGCATTTAACGTGTGGGGTGGGGAGGAAGAAAGAAAGTTCTCTGAGAGAGAAGCCTCAGCAATTCCATTAGCACAGGTTGACTCACCCAACTGTAATCTGTTGTAATAACTTTTAAGAAAAATAAATGAAAAACAACTATGAGGACACAGTGAACACAACTGAGGGAAAAAAAAGAGATGAATTTCCAGACTGGTGAGATCCAATTTTTAGAAAAGTAACTTGTTAGTGGATATATGGCTCAAGTGGTAGAATTCCAGCTTTGAACAGGAAAAAAACTAAGGAAGAGTGTGAGGCTTTGAGTTAAAGCCCCACTATAGGTGCACATGTGCGGGCACGCGGTGCACACATGTACGCACATGCATGCGTGCGCACGCTCACACAGCCATCTAAAAGTCTTGTATTTCTGAATTTCTGTGGTGTAACCTCAGAAATAAAGCTGAAATTGTTTAGTCTGAATTCATTCATTCATTTATGTAGTCATATAGTGCATGCCATATGTCAGATTCCTATATGCCTGGGGCTGGAAATGCAATGGCAAGAAGTAGCTATACTATTCCAGTCTTGCACAAAAACACACACCAAACACAAATTGAGGGAAGACATGGAGATGAGAGGGAAAGTCTTGTTCGGTGGGGTCACAGAGAGAAGACCCTGCCTAGGTTATGGACTTTTTGATATTGGGTACTGGAAGTATAATCTCAGGATTAAGAATGGTTTCATTTAGGACAAGAGGGTCTGGTTTGTGGTTTGTATATGTGTGTGCATAAATTAACAAATCTTGACAAAATAGATACTAGAGGGGAGAGAAACACACAGAACAAGAGAGAGGGCGGAGGGAGATATCAAGGATGATACTTAGGCTGGTCACTGGTAGTTAATACCTGTAATCCTTAGCTACTCAGGTGGCTGGGATCTGAGGATTGTGGTTCAAAGCCAGCCTGGGCAGGAAAGTCCAGGAGACTTAGCACCAAATTAACCACCAAAGCCAGAAGCAGAGCTGTGGCTGAAGTAGTAGAATTCTAGGTCTTGAATGCAAAAGCTCAGGGACAGTGGCGCTGCCCTAAGTTCAAACCCTGTGATTGGCACCCCCGCACAAAAAGAATTCTGAGATCTATTTTAGCAATTCTGGGGGTCAGAAGCTTAAGTGGCATTTGTGTGTGTGTGTGTGTGTGTGTGTGTGTGTGTGTGTGTGTGTGTGTCTGTCTGTCTGTCTGTCTGTCTGTGTCTGTCGTGGGGCTTGAACTCTGGGCCTGGGCATTGTCCCTGAGCCCTTTAGCTCAAGGCTACCACTCTATCTCTTGAGCCAAAGCATCACTTCCAATTTTCTGGTGGTTAATTAGAGATAAGAGTCTCACATATTTTAGTGCCTGGGCTGGCTTTGAACCAAAATCATCAGAACTCAGCCTCCTGAGTAGCTAGGATTACAGGTGTGAGCCACTGTGCCTGATGGCATCATCTTTTAAAAATGAAATGGTTTTGTATAAAGAGAAAGTTTCAGTATACCTTTCTAGAAGCACAGACAGATTTACTTAAGGGAAGTATCATTGGGTATCAGGAAGAGGGTCATCTCAGGGGAGATAGGAATATGAAATAGGGGTCTCAGAAGTCCAAAACTTGAAAGTGTGACCATTGTCTGGAACTGACAATAGTCAGACAGAAGGAGGGTCATAAAGATGCTTCTGGTAGATTCTTTGTTGTTGTTCATAGGATTTGAACTCTGGGCCCGGGTGCTGTCCCTGAGCTCTTCAGTTCAAAGCTAGTGCTCTACTCCTTGAGCCACAGCACCACTTCTGGTTTTCTGGTGGTTAATTAGAGATAAGAGTCTCCCGGACTTTAGTGCTTAGGCTGGCTTTGAACTGTGATCCTCAGATCTCAGCCTCCTGAGTAGTTAGGATTACAGGCGTGAGCTACTGGTAGATTCTCATTTTAATTTAGTTTACAAGTGATTTGAATGACAGGGGAGAAATAAGGAGGAAAGGGAAAGCAATGTGAGGCACGTAGGAGGAATGAACAGATGACTGGAAGAACTGATTAAACATTCTCCTTTAGGAAATCTGCTTCTTATTTCTCTGAGCTTGAACTTTGGGAAGTTATATTTTTTGCACCACATGAAAACCAAATCTGTTTTGTTTTTAAGGTGATCGATATGCCTGAACACAATCCTGGCGATTTGGGAGGAACAATGAGGCTAGGACTAAGAAGAACTGTTTTCAAAACTGAAAATTCAATATTGAGTAAGTTTCCTTAAGTCATTTGTTTTAGAAGACATCGAATGAAGTTGGCTGTCAGTGGCTTACACCTGGAATCATAAATACTCAGGAAGCTGAGATTTGACACCAATCTGGGCAGCAAAGTCTGTGAGATGTGAGACTCTTCCCTTCAGTTACCCAGCAAAAGCCAGAAATGGAGCTGTGAAAAGCCAAGTGAGAGAATAAGGCCTTGAGTTTAAGTCCTAGAACCTATGCAAAAACAAAACCAAAAAATTAACAGTTGTAATAGAAAGTGTTTAGATAGTACTTTTTACAATTTACATTTGATTTTATAGGTAGTTTTTGCAATGCTCTATGGAAAAAAAAAAGGAAAGAAAAGAAAGAAATAAAAGGAAGGAAACTGAATCCCTTGCACTGGAGACAATTGCTGGCTACCAGAGTGATTCTAATTTTTATATTCAAGGACAGATCCTGTTTTTTTTTACTTAGTCACCTGTTAGCCCCTCCAGGGTTATGGAAACGAAATTCACTTTTCTGACATGGTTTCTATAGGTATAAATTAATTTGGACAAAACACTGGTAGTCTTCATTTGTTTTGTTTAGAAGACATGTCTCCCCCAGTGGCTCTCTCCTGTGTTTAGTTTGTATGTGGATCATCTTCATCTGAAAAAGTTGTTTTAAAAAAGGAGACTTAAGGGCCGAGAGTGGCCTAGTGGAGTGCTTGCCTAGCATGCAATGGCTAGGTACTTATTCCTCGGTACCACATATATAGAAAATGCTGGAAATGGTGCTGTGGCTCAAGTGGTACAGTGCTAGCCTTGAGAAAGCCCAAGGACAGTGTTTAGGCCCTGAGTTCAAGCCCCACAACCAACCCCCCAAAAAAGGTGATGTACATAGAGTTTTAGTTACATAAATCAGGTAAGTGGCACATTTCTCTCCCAGTTTTTTCCTCGACATATGTAGTGCTTAGTTTACTTCCTGTTGATTAACATTATAGTTTCCAATATTTTATTAGGAAAATGCTGGTTCAAATATCTGGCCATGTGCTTTTGATCTTTCAAAAGTTTCCATAGGATAGATTTCCAGGTCAAAGATTATGATTTCTTTTATGACTGCTAATTTTGCAGGTTGTTTGAAAGAAGGGAGGAGTTAGTTTGTAATGACGTTAAGTAGTTTTCTGTTAGTGTGATTATTTTTCTTTGTATTCTGTTAGCAAGGACAAAATGAGACATTTATTATTCTGCTTCTTTGTGTGTGTGTGTGTGTGTGTGTGTGTGTGTGTGTGTGTGTGTGTGTGTGTGTGTAGGGGGATAGTCCTGGGTTTAAACTCAGGCTCTGGGTGAGGTCTCTGAGCTTTTGAACTCACTTTTGGCTAGAGCTTTACCACTGGAGCCACAGCTCCACTTCTGGCTTTTGGTGGTAAATTGGAGATATAAGTCTCATGAACTTTTCTGTGTGGGCTGGCTTCAAACCAGGATCCTCAGATCTCAGCTTCCTGAGAAGCTATGAACACAGGCACAAACCACCAGTACCTGGCTTTTATGGTATTTGTTTTCATTGCTATTAAGTATATTAACTACCAGTTCCAGCTTTTTGGTGGTTATTTGGAGAGATAATCTCTCTGATTTGTCTGTTGGGCTGGCTTGGGAATGGTATTCTCAGATCTCAGCCTCTTGTATAGCTAGGATTATAGGAGTGAGCCATTGATATCTAGTCCAGTCAAACCTTATGATGGGCAATTATGAAGTTTAATTTTGTGAAACTACCTGTTATTTGGATTTTACATACATTTGAAAAATTTAAAAAAAATTCCTAGTTTGGGGCCAAACAAAAATTGGGCCTCAAAACTTAAAATGTATGAATTTCTATTTTTTTTTGAGTGGATCGTGGTATGACATTTGTGTTCAGGCTTTCAAACTTTGTAGGTCTTAAGGTGTTGTACTGCTGAGCTAGCCCTTTTTACACGTCATTTTTGAAATCCGGTCTTGTGTCCTGTCCAGGCATGAACCTGGACCACAGTCTACCTATTTTAGTCTTCCGCTTATAGCTGAGATAACTAACAGACAGATGCAGTGAAGAGTCAAATTTTCTAGGAGGCTACCCCATGAGCATAGTGCTTGGCTGTGGTGCTGTGGCGTTGCTAAAATGACGTCTACTGGTATGCAACCTAGGTAAGGATAGAATGCATCAGAAGCACACTGGTCGCTCACACTTGTAATCCTAGCTCCTCAGGAGGCTCAGATCTGAAGATCGCAGCTGGAAGCCAGCTCAGGCAGTATAGTCTATAAGACTCTTTATTTCCACTCAACTACCAAAAAAGCCAGATGTGGCACTGTGGCCCAAGTAGTAGAGGGCTAGCCTTGAGCAAATAAACTCAGAGACAGCACCCAGGGGTAGAGTTTAAACTCCAGGATTAGTCAAAAAAGAAAGAAATTAGGAGCCAGGGATAATATAGGGTTATATGGCTGTAGATAGCAATTTCCTGTTAGCATCCTGGGGAGGTGGTCCTCTTCCTCAGGGCATAAACCATGGCAATGTTGCCACAGGCTGATGACAGCCACACAGGAGACGAAGGAAAGCCCTTGGGGTGATGGGGTCAGGAGTGTAACATCAGTTTAGGTAAAGCTGCCTGTACAAGGTAGGTGGAACTTAAATGCTTTAAGAAAAGACTTCACTCTTTTCAGAACCTTCCCGACATTTTCTCCTTAAGGAGAAGAACTTCACTAAAATGATTGTGTCTGTTTTATTGTAAGAGAAAAAGGGCTGCATTCTGAGGGAATGGAGGCAAGAGGCCAATTACCAAGATATTGAATGAGTCCCAGTGTTAAGAGTTTGGGTAAAAGTCCTAGCATTGAAAATACAAAGTGGTTAAAGCTAAGATTTGAGAGAACCAAAAGAAATGGAGATATAACAATACCTTTTTAAGGGGTTAAAAACACTTTTGCTTTCCTTCCTCTTATCTAAGCACTGATACTGAGAAACAGCGTGTAGTTTCGAATGTGATTAGATTATTAGGACATTTTAGAAAGCACACCAAAAGGAAACCTTGGCTGGGTTAATGAGGTGATTTATGGAAAAGTTTTAAAGTCCATGCTATTAAACACTTTGACTAGGAATGTGGTAGGGCCTGGAATGGCGACCAGCCGCCACACCTTCCCCACACAGACCCCCAGTCCATGCAGTGCGTGTGTGGGGAAGTCCCTTCCTTTGCTTCTTTTTGTCCTTTTCTCTGAAGCCATTCCCTGAAGTATATCTGTTAATATGGAAGCTCCTAGGTATTGAACAGAGCTCTTTTCAGACCCAAAGTTTGGATGATATTTATGTCTTTCTTTACCACACCAGCACGTCACCATTGACTTCTAGAATGGTGGCTCTGAGACCACTCCAGGCCCACACTGCGTATCAGAAGCCCTTGGGCTTCACCTCTCAGGCATGGCTGGTGGGCCTCTGCTTACTCTAATTACTCCTTAGTTTCTATAGCTGAAGCATGAGGTTAAGAAGAGTTCCTGTCTTCTGGGGGGTCTTAAGAAAGAAGAATCCTCACACTGTGTCTGGCACAGAGAAAGCACTTGTTCTGCTGTGGCTTTTGAGAGGGTCAGTGTCAAGGGCTTATTGATTTACCTGCAATCCTTTCATAGCTCAAGGCAAACTCCAGTTTGTGACCTGCCATTAAGAATGAAGGTTACTGCTGGGTACTAGTGGCTTGTACCTGTAATCCTATTTATGCCAGAGGCTGACATCGTGAGGACTGAGATTCAAGGCAAGACTGGAGAGAAAAGTTAATTAAATTCCGTCTCTAACATAGCCAGTAAAAAAAGGGCTGGAGGTGTTGGTAGAGCACCAACCTAGCAAGTGAGAGGCTTGAAGTGGTGCTGTGGCTCAAGTGGTAGAGCTCTAGCCTTGAGAAAGCCCAAGGATAGTACTCAGGCCCTTAGTTCAAGCCCCAGGACTGGCCAAAACAAAACCAAAACCAAAAGAATGTGGTTAATGGTAGAATACTTGCCTCTCAGGCACAAGCCCCTGAAACCAAAATGGTTGTGATGCAAGGGTAGCAGGGGAATGATGGCAGCTTGCGGAGAGAGGAGAGTTGGTGTTGGGGTAGTCCCTAGCTTCCTCAGACAGCTCCAGTTCTGTAAACCAATTGGTCCATCCTGTTGGATCACGGGCCCCAATGGGGCCATTTTTTTGCCAGTCCTGGGGGCTTTGAACTCGGGGCTTGAGCACTGCCCTTGGGTTTTCTCAAGGCTAGAGCTCTACCACTGGTGCCATAGCACCAATTCCGGCTTTTTTCTATATATGTGGCACTGAGGAATCGAACCTGGGTCTTTGTGCATGCTAGGCAAGCACTCTTACCACTAAATTTTTTTTGTCAGTCGTGGAGATTGAACTCAGGGCCTGGGCACTGTCCTTGGACACTTTTTACTCAAGGCTAGTGCTCTGCCACTTAAGCCACAACATTACTTCCAGCTTTTTCTATGTATGTGCTACTGAGGAATTGAATCCAGGGATTTGTGCATGTGAGGCGAGCACTAGTCTACGCTCCCAGCCCTTAGATATATTTTTGTTATTTTACAGAGGTGTTACCATTTCTTTTTCTTTTCTTTCTCTTTTTCTTTTTTTTTGTGGGTTGTGGGGCTTGAACTCATCCTGGGCATTGTCCTTGAACTCTTCAGCTCAAGGCTGCCACCCTACCCTTGAACCAAGCCCTACTTCCCATTTTCTAGAGGTTAATTGGACATAAGAGTCTCTGGTCCTTTTGTGCCTGGGCTGGCTTTGAACCTTGATCCTCAGATCTCAGCCTCCTGAGTAACTAGGATTATAGGCATGAGCCACCGGGCCTAGCAGAGGTGTTACCATTTCAAAAACCAAGTAATGAGTACATTTCTTTTTCCTCCTTTGGACAATATTACCCCTTCCTTACCTTAGCCCCAGTTTCCCCCTCCCATCCTTGCCTACAAGTTGCACAGTTCACTTTCCACATAGCGTATACTGAACACCATGCCTTCATTTGTTCATCCAGAATGAGTCTATTTTTAAAGAATGTATTAACATTGACTTTTACATCATATTTCAAATGACATATTTAACAAACAAGTATTCAAGAAGGGAATCTTTATATACATTCACTGGCACTTAGATTTTAGAAAATAATTAAAACTAGGCTCTGGGTTTGTATGCCATAGATACATATTAATCCAGAATGAGTCTATTTTTAAGGTGGCACGTAAAGTAATATGGCGAGTGCTGTGTGAAAGCTGTTATGGGAATAAATCATTGGGGTCCATATGAGGAAGCCTGGGCCCCAGAATGACCTATGTGTCATTCTGAACAAGTTGCACTTTGGTGTGAGTCTACATAGAAGCCATAGAATCAAGGGGCTGGGCATTATTACCTGGTTTTTAGCTCCTGTCTATAGACAGTTTGGATGACAGATCGTCTGGATCCTATAATGAATGTTTTCTTATGCAATGATTATGTCATTCTCAACTAAGACATCACGATTTTGAAGATATCATCATATTCTCCTAGAAGAAAAGAGAAATTAGATTGCTACTCAATGTATGGTTATTTGTAGGTTTGTGATAGGTAGAGATCCCAGAGGCTTCGTCTCCATAGGTGCCAATGGAAGTGGGCTTAAAGCCAATTGTTGCAGAATTAATCTCACTCTGTGTCTTTCCAGGGAAACTTTATGGTGATGTTCCTTTTATAGAAGAGAGACACAGACATCGATATGAGGTATGCTTTTATTTCTTCTTTTTAAACTGTGATATTTTTATATTATTATTATTATTATTATTATTATTATTATTATTATTATTTGTTAGTCATGAGCTTAGGAACTGTCCTTAAGCTCTTCAGCTTGAGGCTAGCACTCTTATCAATTTGAGCTACAGTGCCACTTCCAGTTTTCTGATGGTTAATTGGAGATAAGAGTCTCATGGACTTCTGTGCTCAGGCTGGCTTTGAACTGTGATCCTCAGATTTCAGCCTCTTGAGTTGCTAGGATTACAGGCATGAGCCACCAGCAACTGGCGATGTATGCTTTTCATGATGAATTACTATCTACATTATGGATGCTTAGTGTAGGGAGCCCCAGTGATTAAAAGCAAACCTGTGGGGAAAGTGTACAGGCCAATAGTATCGTTAGGGTGCAGATGGAAGACTTGCTAAATTCCCCACAGCCTCTGTGCCACTTTCTGTGTGTCTACTTTGGCCTCTGACCAGTCTCCTTGATGGCTGTGAAAAGGATATAAGCAGCAACAGAGGCAACACGTATGTAATTTTTCTTCAGTCTGATTAGGTCAACTTATGTTACCTGTCAACCTATGAATTGGTAACTGATGGTGAACCCTGGTAGTCTTAAATCTGGATTCTTCCAGCATTCATCTGTCTGTGGGGATGAGCTTATCATATTTGGCGCAGCCAGTTGAGCCAAAACCACTTCAAAAATGGCACAAATGAGAGTCCCTAGACTAAGAGCTGAGGGCTGGTGGCTCATATCTGTACTCCTAGCTAGGAGCTAGGATAGCTCCTGAATAGCTATTCAGGAGGCTGAGATGTGAGGATCGATGTTAGAAGCCAGTGCAGATAGGACAGTCTGTGAGACTTTTATCTCCAGTTAATCACCAGAAAACTGGAAGTTGAGATGTGGCTCAAAATGGTAGAGCGCTATCCTTGAGCTGAAGAGCTCAGGGACAGCACTTAGGCCCTGACCAAGTTCAAGCTCCAAAAAAGTCCCTAGTCCTAGGGAAAGAAGAAGAGTTCTAGTTCTCTGAAATTTCTGATTTGGAGAAGGGAGAGATAGCTAAGTACACACAGCTCCAGAAAGAGACAAATATAGGATTGGATATAATTACTCAATCTTAAGGTTCTGAGACAAAATATCTAGGTTTTATGTTTTGATTCTTTTTAAAAAATTATTTTTTATTGTGGGGGTAATGTATAGAGGAGTTACAGTTACATTCGTCAAGAGAGTAGTGCATTATTTCTCACACAGTGATACTATGTTTTGATTCTTTGGGAAATAGAACGTTGTACACCTAGATTAAGGTGATTCAATTAAATAGTATGTCCCACGTTTGTCCTGAGTTTAAAATTAGTCATTGGGGGGCCGGGAGTTTGGCCCAGTGGTAAAGTGTTTGCCTAGCATGCATAAAGACCTGGATTCGATTCCTCGGTACCACATACATAGAAAAAGCTGGAAGTGGTGCTAAGGCTCAAGTGGTAGAGCTCTAGCCTTGAGAAAGTCCAAGGGCAGGGCTCAGGCCCTGAGCTCAAGCCCAGGACTGGCACAAAAAAATTAGTCATTGTGTGTTGAATACAGAAATTAAATATTCATTAGAAAATGAATGAGGTAGAAAGTCTACTCGACTGATGAAGGACCTTTTCATTAACTGTCTGCATTGCATCGTGGTTCAAAGACATTTAATTTCTTCTATTTCCAGGTGAACCCTAATCTTATCCACCATTTTGAGCAGAAAGACCTATGTTTTGTTGGTCAGGATGTTGAGGGGAAGAGGATGGAAATCATTGAACTGGCAAGTAAGTGCTTTTGTAAAGCTTCATAGTGTCAACTGTAGACTACTTTGAAATCTAGTTTGTTATTTTTTTAAGATCCCTTCTCCTCTGTAATGAACATGCAAGTACAAAGTCCATGAAAAACAAATTGCTTGCCTTGGGTTGATAGCTCGTGCCTATCATCCTAGATCTTCAGGAGGCTGATATTTGAGGATCACAGTTCAAAGCTATTCTAGGCAGGAAAGTCTGTGAGACTCTAAGTAACCACCAAAAAGCCAGAAGTATATCTGTGGCTCAAGTGGTAGAGCACTAGCCTTGACTGGCAAAGCTTATAGACAGCACTCAAGCCCTGAGTTCAAGCCTCAGGACTGGTACAAAAGAATACATTGCTGCTGGGTACTGATGGCGCATGCCTGTAACCCAGCTTGCTCAGGAGGCTCAGGTCTGAGGATCATGATTTGAGGCCAACCTGGAAAGAAAAGTCAGTAAGAATTTAAATTCCAATGAACCCCTGGAAAGACAGAAGTAGAGAGGTAGCTCAAGCAGTAGAGCACTAGCCTTGAGGGAAAAAGCTAAGGGATAGGACCCAGTTGCTGAGTTCAAGCTACTACTACTACTGATATATGTGTATACACAGGCACACAAATGTATTGATTGTAATCCTTAACATTTAGGGGCTTATTCGTTTAATTGTACCATCAAAGATGTATCTTTTCAAGTCCAACAGTTCTATGACTTCTTGACTGTTTCTCTTCCTCCTATTGTAGGGTTTCTCCTGTGTTTTACACTCGGCAAAAAGCAGGCAGCTCACCACTTGTACCCCTCTTTCTTTGCTCTCTCTCCTCCTCTGAGGAAGAATGACCAAATACCCACCTCACTCCTGGTGACAACTGTTGCTGTTTGTCACATGAGAAACCTGGCTCGTCTCCAGCCTTTCTCTATTGCTTGTGCTCGAAGGTCAAGCTCTGGCCTGTCATTGAACTTCTCAACACTCATTGCTGCACTCAGAGTTCTTTCTTAAAAGGGAATCGGACTTTTATAGAGGAAGAGCACAGAAGTTGTTTATGACTGCACTGCACAGGCCCAAAGCACACAATTAGTCATTGAGCCAGAAGGCAATGTTCCTTTAATTCAGATCTGCTTGAACATGATAAGCCTGCAGTCATACCTGATCCCAGCTCTTTGTCTTCATATTCTTTGCCTGGGGGTTAGCTCTTCCGCTAAAAGCTACCATCCTGCCCCTTCTGCCACAGAACCACTTCGGGTTTGCTGGTGGTTAATTGGAGATAAGAGTCTCACGGACTTTAGTATCTGCGCTGGCTTTGAACTGCTATCCTTAGATCTCAGCCTCCTGAGTAGCTAGGGTTACAGGCATGAGCCACCAAGCCTGGCCATGGAAATTTCTTAAGAAAACTTTTTGTTTACCTTGTTGTAGTATGCATTCTCTTGGAATTGTTCTGTTTTCCTCAGTTGTCAGCAAATCCCGAGAAGCTTCTTTTTCATTTTATCACAAAGATTTAGCTTCTCACTTATGCGTTCAAACTTCATGTGGGTTGGAAAGGAAATGAGGGTCTCTGTAAAACCTTGCATTTAAAAAAAACTATTGCATTTTATTGTCGGGTGATGTATAGAGAGGTTACAGTTACATTCGTCAGGTAGTGGCTACATTACTTCCTGAATACTGATTCCCCTTTCCCATGTTTTTCTCCCACTTTCCCTTCCAAACCTTACAGTTTTTAAAAGCTGACTGCAACAGAATTCATTTTATGAAGGGAAATTCCCCAGAAAATTTTGCTCTCGAATGCCACTTAGAAGCATAGCATGAATCTCCAATAGTTTTTCAAGGACCTTAAGAAAAACACAAATCTTGATATTTATATAATTTCAGAATTTGGTTCAGAGTAACTAGGCCCATTATTTTAAAGGTACTTTATCTGACTGATAGAACAACCTCAAGATAAAACCTTTTTAATCATTTATATTTATGCAGAGAAGTTTCTTTTAGATAAAATGATTCAGAGCAGTGACCCATTTGTTCAAATATTCTGTTGCTGGCTACAACTGGATCAGTTTACAAAAACAGGATTACTGTCTGTTTTTTTCCCAAGGCATCCCTAGATAGTAGGCTATAACATTCATTGTGTCTTACATTTAAAGCTACATTGCCTAGATTTCTCTTGAAAGATGGGTGGTTTCTCTTCTTTCCTTGGGGGGATACATTTCTGGGCAAAGGTACAATCTCCATAACCAAGTTTCATTATTGAATTTTTCTCTAGTTCAAGAAGGCTTCTGGGGGCTGGGAGTTTAACCTACTGGTAGAGTGCTTGCCTAGCATGCACGAAGACCTGGGTTCAATTCCTCGGTACCGCATACATAGAAAAAAGTTGAAAGTGACTCAACAATAAAATACAAAAAAAAAAAGGAAAAAAAAAGTTGAAAGTGGTGCTGTGGCTCAAGTGGTAGAGTTCTAGCCTTGAGAAAAAAAAGTCCAAGGACAGTGTCCAGGTCCCGAGTTTAAGCCCCACAACTGGCAAAAAGAAGAAGAAGAAGGAGGAGGAGGAGGAGGAGGAGGCGGCGGCGGAGGTGGCTTCTGCTTAAATACAGAATATAAGGGAACGGAGCTGTCCAGTAGAACTTGCTATAAGAACAGAATTGTTCTGTCCTATTCAGGATGGTAGCTGCTAGACATGTGAGACTATGGAGCATTTGAATCGTGCTAAGTTTATTTTAATAAATATGAGTAACCATGTGTTACTAAAGGCTACCATTTTGTATAGCAGAATTTGAAATTCGGAACTTATAGTAGACATTGCTGTTCAGTAGTTATTTCCTTATTATTGGGGTGGTTAGCAGCTTGTAGTTAACAGCAGTTGTGGAAAGAATTATGTGATTGTGGAATTCCATACTAAATTTTTAGATCATTTGAACAAAGATCTCATTCAATGATTTTAAATTTATCTTTACTTCTTCCTATAAAATGTCTGTAGTTCATAGTTTAATACACATCGCAATTAAATTATTTTTGGTATTTGAGAATACTGACCATACCTTGTACCATAGTAATCATAAGATTAGAGATGCTCAAATGATAGTGTGTGTGTGTGTGTGTGTGTGTGTGTGTGTGTGTGTGTACATATGCATGTGCACACGTGCAAGCCAGTCCTAGAGCTTTTACTCAGGGCCTGTGCACTCACTGTCCCTGAGTTTCATTTGCTTAAGTCTAGCACTCTGTCACTTGAGTCACAGCACCACTCTGGCTTCTTCCATTTATGTGCTACAGAGGAATTGAACCCAGGGCTTCATGCATGCTAGGCAAGCACTCTATCATTAAGCCACATTCCCAGCCCCTCTGAGAGACTTCTATCTCTAATTACCTATCAAGAATTTGGAAGTGGAGCTGTGGCATAAGTGCTACTGCACTTGCTTTGAGCATAAAGGTTCTAGGACAGCACCTACCTGAGTTCAAGCCACAGAAAAAGCACAAATAACCACCACAACAAAAACAACAGAAAAGCACTATTGCTTAACTTTGCTTAAAAGAACTCCTTTCCTAAATAATATTCCAGATGTCATTGTCATCCTCCTTCTCCTTCTACTCCTCTTCTTCTTCCTCCTCCTTCATCTTCTCCAGTCCTGGGCTTGAACTCAGGGGCTGAGCAGTGTCCTTGGACTTTCTCAAGGCTAGAGCTCTACCACTTGAACCTGAGCACCACTTCTGGCTTTTTTTCTATGTATGTGGCACCAAGGAATCAAACCTGCTAGGCAAGCACTCTACCACTAGGCCAAACTCCCGGCCCCCAGATGTCTTCTTAAGTGAGGTGTTTTACAGTTTGGAGTTCTCCAAAAATGGATCATGACAATTACAATGATGATAAAATAAATAATCCTTTTAGAACTTAAGTTTTCTTATTCAGTAATGAGATAATCTTTCAAGAACTTCTCATGTTTGTTTCAATCACATTATGATTGCTCTCATTTCAGATCATCCATATTTTGTTGGTGTACAATTCCATCCTGAATTTTCTTCCAGGCCTATGAAGCCTTCGCCACCATATTTAGGACTCTTACTTGCAGCAACTGGGAACCTAAATGCCTACCTACAGCAGATGAGTAAACTGTCTCCCAGGTAACCAACTGTCTTACTGCTCCAAGCAATGACCCAAGACGTGTCGTTACTAACATCTTATGTTGCTTATAAAATTTTTATTATAAAAGTTTTAAAGTGAAAGATCACTTATTTTACCTTAAACAAAATTTTATTGCTCTTTTTGAAAACAATTTAATTACACTTGCAGTGGTAATGTGCCAGCTGACACTTGAGTATTATTTTTAGAAGTTTTTTAAATCAGTTTTCTAAGTTAAAAAATAAGTTTCATATTCTGATTCTCCAATAAAGAAATGTATATTCATACTTAATATGTTTATTAGCCTGTTTTTCTTGTTGCTACTGGCAAATTTTTTTTCTTTGCCAGTCCTAAGGCTTAAACTCAGGGCCTAGGCACTGTCTCTGAGCTTCTTTTGCTCAAGGTTAGCACTCTACCGCTTGAGCCACAGGGCTACTTCTGGAGTTTCTCTGTTTATGCGGTACAGAGGAATTGAACCCAGGGCTTCATACTTGCTGGGTAAATGCTCTACAACTAAGCCACCTTTCCAGCCCATACTAGCAAACTTTTAATCTCCCTGAGGTTTTAGCTGAGGGAACTGAACGCACCACTCTAGTGGTAGAGAGCACATCTAGCAAGTATAGGCACTGAAGTCAAATCCTAGTACTGGAAACAAAGGTTTTACATAAGGACTTTATATTGCTTTATTTATGTTTTAAAAAGGTTTATTAGTGTATCTGTAACCTCTCTATACATTACCCTGACAATTAAAAAAAGTTTTATTAGTGTATATTAGTTGTACAAGTTTCATGTTGACATTTTGATCAGATCTGTCCCATCTATCATTCTGTCTCATCCTTTTTTCATTAAAAAAAAATTATGTAGTGAAATCTTTTACTTTCCTGATTTGCCTCTAGTATCTTTCCTGAAGTCTTTTCCTATGGAATTTCATATGAATAATAACCCTAATGTAATAATTTTGATATTATAATTTATAATCTATATGAGCTCTCTCTTTTTATTAGTGTATATTAATTGTTCAAAGGAGTTTCATTCTGTTGTTCTTAGACATGACAACAATGTGCTTTGGTGAAATTCATTTCCTTTATTATTCTTTCTTGTCACATGTATATGGACTTGATTTTTAGCAAAGTAGGGAACTTTCTTCTTTTCCTCAAAAATTGTAAATTAATTTAATTTTATTAGATGGATTTCTACCTTGTTCAGTTGATTTTGTTTCCTTACACCTGGACCTTTATTCGTTTTTTCATTATCATAGCATATTGTAAACCAACATCATATCTACCTGACTGATCACTGTTTCTACTTGTGGACCAGTGGTATGGCTCAATGATAGATCACTTCCCTAGCCTGTGCGAGGCTCTGGATTTCATCTCTTGTACTAAAAAAAAAACAGTATTTTGCTAGCTGTGTGTGGTGGTTCATGCCTGTAATCCCAGTACTTAGAAGGCTGAGGCAGGAGAATCCCAGGCTAGCTTGGGCTACACAGAGTTGTAGGCCAGGCTGGGCTACTTAGCAAGACTGTCTCAAAAAAGTGTATTTTACTGTAATGATTGTTAAGATCAGGTTTGAGTAAAAAAGTTCTTTAGTAAATATCTTTACTTCTTTTCATTGAAGAATACTTACGTTAAAAGTTGCAAATAGAGGGAACTAGTAAGCAGTATAGCATATAGTATTAGGAAGCTGATTACCACGGTATGTTGTTTAGAAGTTTTCTATTGCTGACCCTCATCCTAGCCAGTATATTATTGTCACTAAGGGCTACCAGGATCTGTACATGTCTGTGTGTCATGTGTCTATGTCAAAATGTGTTATACAAGCCTATAGATTAGTGCCATTACCTGCTTGTAGAGACTCACAGCTCTAGTGTTTGTTTTGCCTACATATGCATATGGAAATGACTTTATGTAGCTTGCATGCCAGGTACCATGCTGAATTAATGATCACTGTCTGTAGTCTTGAATCAGCACACTGAGTTTCAAACTGTGCGGGCAGAGCTGGAGTGTGGCCTTACCACTAGGAATGGGTGAGCGAGCTCCAGGCTCTTTCCTGCTTCAGTTAAGGTTTCCACACTAACTGACTCAAGGGTTGCATAAGATATGTCATCTAAAGAAGATGCTCAGAGGTGTTCTCAGACTTCATAGATAAGAAGCAGATTAAAAATTCCAGTGTGGGGCTGGGAATATGGCTTAGTGCAGAGTGCTTGCTTAGCATGCATGAAGCCCTTGGTTAGATTCCTCAGTACCACATACACAGAAAAGGCCAAGAATGGCACTGTGGCTCAAGTGGTAGAGTGTGAGCCTTGAGCAAATAAAACTCAGGGACAGTGCCCAGGCTCTGAGTTCAAGCCCCAGGACTGACAAAAAAAATTCCAGAGTGGCTAGGCACTGGTAGCTCATGCCTGTACATTTAGCTTTTCAGGAGGGTGAGATCGGAAAATTGTGGTTCAAAGCCAGCCTGAACCGGAAAGTCTGTGAGACTCTTAGATCCAAGAAATTACCAAAAAACGAGAAGTGGAGCTATGATTCAAGTGCTAGAGTGCTAGTTTTGAGCACATAAGCTTAGGGACAGCGCTCAGTCTCTGCATTCAAGCCCCAAGACTGGCATAAAAACAAGTTCCAGTGTGGTTCCATGTCACACGAGCACTGTGACCCTTCATAACTCTTTTTAGTCTCTATTATGCCTTAGGATCACTCAGTATGAGAGAGGGATGACGTGGAATAAGTTAGATGGACAGGAGTGATTATTCACTCACAACTATCTGACTATTGGCAAGCATTCCTAGCTTATGAGTCCTGTGTAGTTTGCGTGCACTGGATACCTGTGCCCTCTGACCTGCCAATTCCTGCTGGGAGACCATACTCTCTGAATGAATCTACCTGGCAGTTTCTGAGAAAACTGCTTGCTAGCAATTCCTGCAGTAGGCCCAGTATATTCTGGATGAAAGGAAAGCCCTCTTAATAAAATTCTGTTGTTTATATTGGAATCCCAGTTGACTAATCCCAGTAGCCTTCTGAGGTTGTGGGAGAATTCCTATGTGCTCATTACAAACACATGCCTTCCTTACGGGCAGCCAACATTTTTATCTTTGTTTCTCTGGCTCCCTAGCACACAGGTATTATTTATTATGCATTAAAGCAATACATTCAGGTAGCAGAAGAAGATGGATATAGTCTAGTCCAATCTCGACACATTTTCAGGGGGGATCCTTGACCAAGAACGCTGACTAGGTGTTAATCCAGTGACAGACACCAAGACTACAATGGAGTCTTGTACTTTAACTCCCCTCTGTCTCGCTTCATGGGATTAGTGAACTTTGAAAAGCAAACAAGTGCTTTGATGGCCAGGCTTTCATATGAGCAGAGATGGAACTGCATTTCTTTCCAACAAGATTGCCTCCTGTAATCAGCTGAAGAATGAACACTAGAATAATGACTTCCTTGCCTGGAAATGGATTCTGATGCTATTCAAATGTATGGCATACAGACAGCGGATGTCTTCAAGGCACAGAGTGTAAAAAGACATGGGTTTGAGTAAGAATACTTGAGTGCTAATGTCTGTACTCTGCCTGGTAGAGAGTATTTATCTTTAAGCAATCGAGAAGTTGTAGTAAGAATGCTATTTGGAGATTGAGAGCTGGTAAAGTAAGTATCTCGAGAAAGGCAGAGCAGTTATAAAGACCAACTCCACCTAGTTTTTAAACTGTAGAGTCTATTCAAGGGCATAATAGTTTTCAGGTTGTTTTGAGCTACTAAAATGTATACATACATACATATATATATATATATGCATGCACAATCAAGCTCTTGTCTTGGTTTGAAGGCCTCCCAAGACCTCCTACATGTTCGGTAAATTTCAAGAAGAAAGCCGAATCTATTGTAATTATAGCTAGTGTTTATCTTTGTGACTCAGTGAGCATGCTCAGAAGGACCAGTAAGGGAAAAGATGTTAAGTGGACTCTACAGGTAGCCATTTGCAGGTTTCCTGTGTCCTTTCCTCCTATGAAAAATCACCTAGAGTGTACCCTCCTTCCAGGAGTGGAAACACAACATGTGGATGATATTTCTGCCCAGAGATGCCTATTTGAGACTTGAAAGTTTAGGGATTTACTGAGAGCTGGTCGGTAACAGTGGAAGTGGAGCTGTGCCTCAAGTTCTCTGCCTAGGATTAGGGAAATAATCTTATCAGTTAGGGAACACACATTCTGAAGGCTACATACCCAGACGCCATCCAAAGACTGAATCGGCAAGCTTTTCTAAAGATATCAGCCTCAGGCCTGTTGTGTTAGCTCCATTTTATACAAGTCTAATTACTAAGTCATTTTTAGAATAAATAAATCCAATGGAAAATTATAGGTCTGTTAAACAAATCATTACTATTCTTTCATGATGTCTGTATTCTAATTTCTAAATATAATTTGTCCCATGTTCTGGCTGGCATATATAGTATAGTGAATAAAATGAGATAGTTTCAGGAACTTGAAAGCAAAATATTAGACTTGTACTAAATACAACATGCTAAGCGTCTTGTGATTATGAGTTTTTTAGTATCTAAAAACACAGTCTCTGGCAGGAGCACCTTTTTTGGTGCTTGAACTGGGACTGTCTCTGAGCTTTTTGTTTTCTGGCAGTTTTGGGGCTTGAACTCAGGGCCTAGATGCTGTCCCTGTGCTTTTTTTTGTGCACAGGCTAGCGTTCCACCACTTTGAGCCACGGCACCACTTCAAGTTTTCTGGTGGCCAATTGGAGATAAGAGTCCCATAGACATTCCTGCCTGGGCTGGCTTTGAACAGTGGTCTTCAGACCTCAGTCTCCTGAGTAGCTAGGATTACAGACGTGAGACCCCAGTGCCTGACATGTCCCTGAGTTTTGCTTAAAGCTAGTAGTCTACCACTTGAGCCAGACCTCCACTTCTGGCTTTCTACTGATTAATGGGAGGTACAAATCTTACCAACTAGCTGGGTGCTGTGACTTAAAACAAAATCTCACCAACTGTCTTGCCCTGGGCTGGCTTCAAACTACAATCCTTAGCTCTCAGCCTTCTGAGTAACTGGATTACAGGTATGAGCCACTGATACTGTCTTTTTTTGATGCTGAGGTTGAAACTAAAGCCTTGCTTATGCTAAGCATGCATTCTACCACGGAGTCACACCTCCTGCACCAGCCCCACAAATTCCATTTTCAATAACACATGAAACACTGGAGTCTAAAGTTTGTCAATTGCTTTTTAGCATATGTGTGTCTGTGGCTGTCCTGTAAAGTGCTTATGCAGAATCACTACACAGCAAGTTTAAGAGTACCATCAGGGCTGTGTGCTAGTAGCTCATGACTGTAATCCTGGCTACTCAGAAAGCTGAGATCTGAGGTACATAGTTCTAAGTTAGCCCAGGCAGAAAAATCCTGTGAGACTCTTGTCTCCAATTATCCAGCAAAAAGCCAGAAGTAGAGGTATAGCTGAAGTGGTACAGCATTAGATGTGAGTGAAAAATTCAAGTCAGAGTGTGAGGCTCTGAGTTCAAACACCAGGATTGGCACAAAAAACAAAAGGAAAAAGAAGAAAGAGGAAAGGAGGGAGGGAGGGAGGAAGGAAGAAAGGAAGGAAGGAAAGCAAGTATCAGGTGCCAGTGG
Organism: Megascapheus bottae; assembly: GCF_031878675.1. Lineage (NCBI taxonomy): Eukaryota > Metazoa > Chordata > Mammalia > Rodentia > Geomyidae > Megascapheus > Megascapheus bottae. The sequence goes on along the minus strand of NC_143547.1, from coordinate 5,071,318 downwards.
CTCATGCCTATATTCCTAGCTACTCAGGAAACTGAAATCTGAGGATCAAGGTCTGAAGCCAGCCCAGGCACGAAGATTCATGACATTCTTATCTCCATTTAACCAACAAAAAGCATGAAGTGGAGCTATGGTTCAAGAGATAGAGTGCCAAGCAAGAATTGGAGTTTGGGGATTTAAGTCCCAGTTATAGCACACACACACACACATACACACACACACACACACACACACACACACACACAACTCACACACACACACACTCATATATAAACATACAGACACCAAAAGGTGATACAAGCTGACTGTGCAGCTCAGTGGTAGAGCAGGTAGTTAGTATGCACAAGGCCTCGTTGTCTGTCTCCAGCAGTGCACACACACAGAGGGGTCATAATAGTCCCTACTTCCCACGATAGTAATGAAGATTAAATTTCCCATTACAAATAAAGCACTTAGCACTGTGCCTGGTCTCTGATAATAATGATCATTATTATTATGCTATTATTAAGTTTACTTTAGTTCTAAGCTCCTGGATCTCTTGCTTTCTGCATAGCCTCCTACTTGGTCTCTAGGCCTCCAGCTTTCTTATTTCTAATCCATTTTCTCCTGACAGAATGATCCTCCCACATTATTCCGGAGTTTAAAACCCTCAATGGCTTCCCTTGGCTTACAGGATAAAATGTACATAAATCCATATGGAACAACTCGAATTCCCTTGAGGGTTTTAATGCCATTTCCTCTTGGCTGTTGATTCATATTCCTGTACTGCTCTGTGGGAGAAAAATACTGATTTATTTGCTATTAGGATGGCAGCTTTCGGTAATCGTTAAGTTGGGGGTGACGGGAGAGGATCTCCTCCATTGTTTTCAGAGTTCATTACCTTCCTGTAAGGCGCCCTTCTCCTCCTTGGGCTGATTGTATGTGCTCTGATTCTGAAAGCTCATGCTTTGACTCAGTGTAAGAAGCTAGTTGTCTCTGTATGAATCTGGTATTTGCTTACTAGAACTAGTTCAAACCTGCAATCACCTTGCTTTTTGATTTTTTGGCCTGCGTGGTTGATGTTGCTAGGGGCCAATATGGTGACAGTTTCAATGAGTGGATCAGGTGCCATGGATGTGGTTTGTGTACCAGCCACTTCCTGGGGAATTTGGTGCAAGTCACCACTCCTGTGTGAAAACTGGTCAACGTGGGGCTTTGTAAACTTTAACCTACTGTCACAATGATAGTGTTGCCTCTTTGTTATATTTCAAACAAAAGGGAAGGGGGGGACAGGATTGTTATTTTTGCTTCCTTTTTTGAGTCCTGCTTTTAAAACATCTTTTAAAATAGCTCTCTCCAGTGATTGACTTCACGTTTCTGCCCCACCCCCACCTCGGTAAATTACTGTTCATAAATCATGCTTGAGTCTTTCCTTTGGGGATTAGATATAGGTTCAAAGGTGCTCTTTATTGATTGTAACCCCCCATGAGGCTGAAGCTTTGACTGTCAGCCAGGAATGGATTTCAGAGTATTACAGACTACTGTGCTTTGAATGCTCCAGCTGGGTTCTATGCTACTGTTTACTCTGAAATGTAAAACTCATTGAGAGCATACTAAGTTATTTTTCTATTGCTTTCCTATTTAATGGCTTCCAGGGGCCCTTTGAGAAGGAAGTAAGTATGGTGGTAACTGCTTGCTTGAGTGCATGGCAATGTGTTTTGTTTTTGTTTTTGTTTTTTGCCAGTCCTGGGCCTAGAGCACAGGACCTGAGCACTGTCCTTGGACTTTCTCAAAGCTAGCACTCTACCACTTGAGCCACAGCACCGCTTCTGGCTTTTTACTATGCATGTGGTACCCAGGAATTGAACCCGGGTCTTCGTGCATGCTAGACAAGTACTCTACCACTAGGCCAAACTCCCGGCCCCGGCAATGTGTTTTTTAAAACATGTTTTTTCCCACATGAAATGGGTTTTGATGAAGATATGTAGGAACATGTGCATGCTGGGAATCCTTAACTATATCATTAATTTGTCTGTGTGTGTGTGTGTGTGCATGCGTGTGAGTGTGCGCGTGTGCAAATGTGCATGCACTGGTCCTGAGACTTGAACTGAAGGCCTGAGTGCTTTTCCTGAGCTTCTTTTTGCTCAGGCACCTTACCATTTGAAGCACAGCTCCACTCCCAACTTCTTTTGTTCTGTTTGAGTAGTTTGTTGGAGATAGGAGTCTCATGAACTTTCCTCTCAGGGCTGGCTTCCAACCAGGATCCTCAGATCTCAGCCTCCTGAGTAGCTGAGATTACAGGAGTGAACTCCTGGCTTCTTGCTTTGTGTCATTAAACCAAAAAAGAAAATTCCAGTTACCTCTTTCCTGTTGATGGAGAAGTGATTTACCAGCTACTTGGGTCTGCCTAAAATGGACTCAGCTAGGCATTATGATGCCTTCGAATATGTTTTCTTACTTCGGGAATTTATTAGGAATCGAATGTTTTTGGTAACTATGTCTCACTGTGACACATCTTACATCTTTTATTTGTCAATGTCGAGTTGCATGGAAGCCATTGTGATCTTCTCAAGAGAGTGTCTTAATTATAGTGATTCCCATGTGTGTGTATGGCTGCTTGTAATTTTGCTTTTTGTCTTGTAAGAAATGGTCTTGTTACTCATAAATTGAAGGTTCTGCAAACAGAACTATTGGGGAACTATGGTATGTGGTGGTGGAAAAGAAAAGCTCCCTCAGTTTTAGAGGGAATAACTTTAAAAATACTTTTTTTTTTTGTCAGTTGTAGGTCTTGGACTCTTGGTCTGGGCATTGTCCGTGAGCTCTTCAGCTCAAGGCTACCTCCCTATCCCTTGAACCACAGCGCCACTTCTGGTTTCCTAGTGATTAATTGGAGATAAGGGTCTCATTGTTTAGTACCCCGGGCTGGCTTTGAACCTCAATCCTCAGATCTCAGCCTCTGGAGTAGCTAGGATTATAGGAGTGAACCACCATGCATGTCTTAAAAATACTCTTAAATAGCTAAGTTTACTTGGTGCAATTAAGATTAAACTTGCCAATTTTAATACTGCTGTTACATCTGAAATAAATTTATGTTATGTTCTGGTTAAATAAAAAAAAGAGCCTGGTGGGTGGTTCACACCTGTAATCCTAGCTACTCAGGAGGCTGAGATCTGAGCATCGTGGATCAAAGCCAGCCCAGGCACTGAAGTCTGTGAGAATGATACCATGGCTTGTGGCTACTGTTTTGGATTGGTGCAGGTTTAAGCATACCCTCATTAAATGTAACAAGACATATATTAATGTAGATACATTTTGTGGCATATTGTAGAATTTAACATGTAAAATCCTAATACCTAGTGGTGGTTACCTCCCTGGAATCTCAGTACTTGGAAGATTGAGGTACAAGGATCAAATTTTAGGGCCAAGAGCTAATTAGGAGTTTGAGATCTGAGGATCAATGTTTGAAGTCAGCCAGGGCAGGAAAATTCATGAGACTTACTTTCTCTCTCTCTCTCTCTCTCTCTCTCTCTCTCTCTCTCTCTCTCTCTCTCTCTCTCTCTCTCTCTCTCTCTCTCTCTCTCTCTCTCTTTCTCTCTCCCCCTCCCTCCCTCCCTCCATCTCCCTCTCTTTTGAGAGAGAGCTGAAATCTTCAGCTCAAGGCTACCACCCTACCATTGAGCCACAGCCCCACTTCTGGTTTTCTAGTGATTAATTGGAAATAAGAATCTCACGGTCTTTAGGTCTTTAGTACTCTAGGATGGCTTTGAACCAAGATCCTCAGGTCTCAGCCTCCTGAGCAGTTAGAATTACAGGCATGAGCCTGTGCCTGGCTATCCATGAGATTCTTTTTTTTTTGCCAGTCCTGGGCTTGAGCTCAGGGCCTGAGCACTGTCCTTGGACTTTCTCAAGGCTAGAGCTCTACCACTTGAGCCTCAGCACCATATCTGTTTTTTTTTATGTATGTGGTACTGAGGAATCGAACCTGGGTCTTCATACATGCTAGGCAAGCACTCTACCACTAGGCCAAACTCCTGGCCCTATCAATGAGATTCTTCTCACCTATTAATCTAGAGGTGGAGGAGTGGTTCAAGTGGTAAGGTGCTAGATTTCAGTGAAAAAACTAGGGGACAGCATCCAGGTGCTCAATTCAAGCCCCCTACTACTGGTACAAAAAAAATGTTGAGAGCTACATAGTAAGACTGTTTCAACAACAACAACAATTTCTTCCCATGGAGAGCCTAGTGTGTATGGCAGATTAATTCAGAAAGATTAGTCTTAAGACAGAGCTGAAATGTTTTTAGTTAGGTGGAAAGATAATGAGATAAATTTAGCTTATTACTTCTTTTACATTTGTTTTGAGTGAAATAGCACCCTAAGTCATATACATAGCATAGAGCGACACCCACATTTTGTAGCATGTGCAGGAGCTACTGTTGTTCTGTGTTGTTTCATGACCCACATTTTATTTCTACCACTTGTTTCTTTTGCCAGCAGATGAATGCCCTCAAGTCCACAAGTTTGGCAGTAACCCCTCTTTTGATAATTTTGTTTCAGAGCATCATGGTTTGCTTTATTGTTCTACCCTGGGTCTCTGAACACATATGAAAGAAAATTAGTGGCGATGAATGAACTCAAGCTGAGCCTCATTTTGTGAGATTCATCCTGTGCCATTTTGGTGTGTTGGCAGAGCTTGGGGCAAATGGCTTTCAGATAGGAAATAAGAAGGGTTACAAATAGATCCCCCCCCAAGCCCACTGGCTAATAAGGGCTGAGAATTATGCTGTTTCTCATTAGTATGGGAAACAGTTCTGAAAATCATGCCCTTTGCAATTTCTCCTGATTCTTTGTATCTCCATGAGTTTGAAAGAAATTAGGAATATATGTAGTCCTCATAAATAGCTATAGCTTAAATATTTTATGTAGTTTTCACAGGAACTTTACATAGTCTTTTGGCCCTTATAATGTTTTGATATCAGTAAATCTTGGGCTGGAGATGTGGCTAGTGATAGAACACTTTATTAGCAAGTGAAAGGCCCTTAGTTCAAACGCTAGCACTGCCAAAATGTCATTTATAGGATGGCAGACATATGAGAGAGAAGATGTGAACCCATCCTACTCTTCACTAGCTTAGAGATGGTAACAGAAGCATGTGTAAAATTTGATGCCTGAGGAAATGGAGTTTTTTCCTGAATCTCCAATTATAGGAAAGAAAATACAGGGGGAATGCATAGATAAAGTTGTGTCAATGTTTCTAGCCAGGTTACGAAAACATTCTGCCCTTCTTTTTTTATATTTGCTTTTTTTGTTTCTTAAAATTAATTTTATTGTTGGGGTGATGTACAGAGGGGTTACAGTTATATTCATCACATAGTAGGTACATTACTTCTTGAACATTGCTACCCCTTCCCATGTATTCCTTCTACTTTCCTTCTCCCCACCACATTCTGCAATTCTTATGCAGCAGTAGAAGTGATTTTCCTGAACTAACATCCAACTAGAACATAAATTTTATTCTACTAATCTTTGGGATACATTTGTCTTTTATGCCTAATTTATTGTTTTGAAGGTAATGGGGATCAAACTCAGGGTTTATACTTGCTAGAGAGTTGCTGTGCTACTTAAGCCACTCCTCCAATTTAGAGCCAAATTCTTAAATTTTCTATATCTTCTTCCTGCCCTAATGTCCCTATATCTCTGCTGTGTTGTCCAAAAGTCAGGGACAGAGTAAATCTTTGTTTTTTCAACCTGTCAGCATTGAGTTTCTGAAGCCAATACCTTCTTCCCTCTTTTAAAAAAAGTGAAATTTGGGCCGGGAGTTTGGCCTAGTGGTTAAAGTGCTTGCCTAGCATGCATGAAGACCTGGGTTCAATTCCTCAGTACCACATACATAGAAAAAAGCCGGAAGTGGTGCTGAAGCTCAAGTGGTAGAGCTCTAGCCTTGAGAAAGTCCAAGGACAGTGCTCCGGCCCTGAGCTCAAGCCCAGGACTGGCAAAAAAAAAAAGTGAAATTTGCTGGGTGCGGTGGCTCACGCCTGTCATCCTAGCTACTCAGGAGGCTGAGATCTGAGGATCATGGTTCAAAGCCAGCCTGAGCACTAAAGAATGTGAGACTTCTCTCTCCAATTAATCACTAGAAAATGGGAAGTGGTGCTGTTGTTTAAGGGGTAGGATGGCAGCCTTGAGCTGAAGAGCTTGGGGACAATGCCCAGGACCAGGGATAGGGTGGTAGCATTGAGCTGAAGAGCTCAGGGACAGTGCCCAGGCCTAGAGTTCAAGCCCCATGACCCCCAACAACAACAACAAAAAGTGAATTATTTTTCCTGCTATGGAATTCTGAATTCCAGTGAGCAAGTATTTGGGATGGGTCAGGCACAGAATAAATACTTCCTGGCAATATTAATAGCACTATAGTGGAGTTCATTAATGTGCTGGTTTACTTAAAACCAAGCAAAAAGACCAAAAGTGAGTTTATGTCTCAGAGCTGAAGTTCAATTGTAGAGTGAACTCATTGAGATGTCTACAGGAACCCATCATGGTGACAGGCGTTTCAACAACAAGTTCTATACTGAATATTATGAATGACTGAAGGAAATAAGATCATTCATAGATTTCTAATTTAAGAATGGCTTATTTCTCAAACCTTCGGACTAATGAGAAGTTTCTCTTTTCTTCTTGTGCTAGTCCTGGGGCTTGAACTCAGGGTCTAGATACTGTCCCCAAGCTTTTGTGCTCAAGTTAGTGATCTGCCTTTTGAGCCACAGCTCAACTTCTGTGTGTGTGTGTGTGTGTGTGTGTGTGTGTGTGTGTGTGTGTGTGCAGATAAGAGTCTCATGGACTTTCATGCCTGGGCTGGCTTTGAACTGTGATCCTCAGATCTTAGCCTCCGGAGTAGCTAAGATTACAGGTGTGAGCCACTAGCGTCTGGTTTTGATGTGCATATTTGTTGGAACCGAAAGCTTTCTATGCTGCTGGCATATAAATCACAGTGAGAATATGATCTGAAGTGGCTAGCATTTCAAGGCAACTTTAGAGAGTACATTAACTTTTTAGATGTGCATGTTTCCTGTTTCCTGGGGCTTGAGCCAACATGCAGGCCCTTGTCATAATGAACACCAAATCTAAGCTTCCCTCGGGATTTGCTCACCGCCATGAATGACTAATCCATAAATAACTAATATCCAGGGAGGGACAGAGAGACAAAAACCAATGTGCAGCTGAAACAGAAAGGATAGTATTTGACTAGTGAATCAGGCATCCACAGCTGTGTTTACTGTTTTCTAGTCTTTTCATGTTGCTGGAGGGGAGGAAAAACATCTTTTTCTCTCCCCAATGTAGGTTCATGTCTGAGGCCCTGATAGCAAAAGACAGATTACTAACAAAAATATACACATTTATTTAATGTTTTTCTTTTTATGATTGTCTTTAAGTAGTTGTACAAAGGATTTGCCATTTAACAAAGTCTGTGAATACCATCTATCTTGACCAATTTCAACTCTTTCAACATTCTCACCCATCCCTCCCCGCCCCACCAATCCCTCCTAGTTCTTCATTTTGTAGGATAGATATAGGATTTTTTTTGGCTAGTTCCAGGGCTTGAACTCAGGGACTGTATACTGTCCCTGAGCTTCCTTTGCTCAAGGCTAGCACTCCGACACTTGAGCCACAGTGCCACTTCCAGCTTTTTCTGTTTATGTGGTACTGAGGAATCGAACTCAGGACTTCATGCATGCTAGGCAATCAATCTACCACTAAGCCACATTCGCAGCCCTAGATATTGGACTCTTGACTACATTTTTCCTCCTCCTTCCTCTTCATTCAACTACCCCTTCCCCCTGGACTCCATCCTTTGGAGTTTAATTATAAATTTTATGTGACATAAAAGTCTTTGTTAAGGAAATGAAACACATAAACCCTAGTGCTTTCTATAGCACGTTTGAGGAAGAGTGGAGAGCTCTGGAGAAATAGAATAGGGCAAGGAATACGACATCGAATTAATGGCAAACTAAGCATGGACATTTATTCAGGTTATTCTCTCCATCTCTGTGTCTCAGAGGAGGGAGTCTCCGTTTCTCTGGATATGGGGAGGACGCCTCTTACCTGAGGGTCTTATGGATCTGCTTCCAGGAAAGATCAAGAGTGTCATTCCCGGGTTTTGTGACATGCTTCAGTGCCAAAGTGATGGGGAAAAATCCAAAAGACCTTCTTACACATGCTAGCTACCCCTCAGATTATTCCTGTTTAAAACATTCACTAGGGGCTGGGAATGTGGCTTAGTGGTAGAGTGCTTGCCTAGCATGCATGAAGCCCTGGATTTGATTCCTCAGTACCACATAAATAGAAAAAGCTGGAAGTGGTGCTGAGGCTCAAGTGATAGAGTGTTAGCCTTGAGCAAAAGCTCAGGGACAGTGCACAGGCTCTGAGTTCAAACTCCAGGACACGCACCAAAAAATGCACCCCCCCCAAAAAAAACTCCTGAAATACCCAACATTCACTATGCCAGCATATGTATTTTTTTTGTGCTGGTCCTGGGGCTTGAACTCACGGCCTGAGCACTGTGCTAAGCTTCTTTTGCTCAAGGCTAGCATTCTACCACTTGATTCATACTTCTATTTCTGACTCTTTTGGTGCTCAATTGGAGATAAAGAGTCTAATAGTTTTTCCTGCTTGGGATGGCTTCAAACCATGATCCTTAGATCTAGCCTCCTGACATTATAGACGTGAGTTAATAGCACCCAGCATTATACCATATTTTTGTAAAACCTTTTTGTCAAAAGAAATAGTTGCTATCATTAAGAAAAAGTATGAAAAATCTCTGAGTATTGGGTAATATTGTATGTACTTGACAACAAATTGAGATCAGTAGGGAGAGGACTAAGTGATACTCCATTTCGGAGAGCTTGAGACCTAGGCCACAATCAAGAATAGATTCTTAGAAAATAAAGGGGAACTTATCAATACAGGTTTTCATTTTAAGTAATAATAAAAAAAATAGAGTGGCTCTGTTAGAAAGCAGACCATAGGTAAGAGGAACAGGTAAGAAATCAAGGCTTTGTTGAAGTTTACTGATGATCAGTGGTCTCCAGAAGATAAATTTCAACTTGAACTGATTTTTTTCCCCTAAATTTTCTCAATAAGTAAGTTCCATTTTCTGATGAGAGCAAGTAATTTATTTCTCTGACCCAAGATGGAGGCCATTATATGTGGTTGGACCCAACTCTCCCTCCAGTGACCACAAAGTGGTAACAGAGCATTCCTTAGTTTTTCTCTGGATAGAGGTTAATTTTGGAACATGTTTGCAGCTGAAAAGTGAATAATTGTTAAGTGTTTTTTTTTACACCTTCCTAAAAACTAGTTTTTCTTTTGCTGTAGTGATGTATCCAGTGATGCCAGTGATGATAGCTTTTTAGAGCCACAGATGGCTGATCTGAAAGTAACAACTGACTTGGAATAATAGGGTCTTCGGAGAAGGTAAGAAGAAATCTTCAAGTATGACTTGTCTATAGATAAACTATAGTCTTCCGCAGATGGGAATATTACAGGGCTTAGCTCCTTTGGGATGCTATTTGATGGGCACCAGAGAGTAGGACACACCTAAGAGCCAATGGCACTCTCCATAGTATTTGAGAGAAATAAGGCACGTCTGAGGCCAGAAATGAGTGTATAAATATGCCAGTAAAGAGTATCTGGGGGCTATAGTTGTTAGAGTTGTAGGAGTAGATTGAGCATTGGCAATTTTTTTTTCTGCAAGGCCGGATAGTAAGTATGTTAGGCTTAGGAGTCATATAGTCTTTCTCACAACTACTAAGATCCGTCATTGTAATAGGAAAGCAGCCATTGGCAAGAAAGAATGAAATAGACATGGTTCTGTGCCAATAAAACTTTATTTATAAAAATAGTTTGCTGACCATAGTGTAGGTCTTTCATTGTAGGGCAGATTCCCCTGGATTTGTAAAAAATCAAATTGATGGAATCTGCTTTGTTCTCATAAGTCCATGTTGCTCCCCTCTCTGCCCGTTTTTTTTGTTGTTGTTTTGTTTTGTTTTGCCAGACTGGGCTGAGGCTTAGGAGCTGAGCACTGTCCTTGGATTTTCTCAAGGCTAGAACTCTACCATTTGAACCACAGCACCACTTCTGGCTTTTTTTTTCTATGCATGTGGTACCGAGGAATCGAACCCAGGTCTTTGTGCATGCTAGACAAGCACTCTACCACTAGGCCAGCATCCTGGCCCCTTCTCAGCCTGTTTTTTACGTATCCAAAGATCCTACAGAGAGGACTTGCCTCTCCCCTCTTAACCTATTCTTTCTATGTATCCAAAGATGGGCCATAAAGATTGACTTTCACCTTGTTTTCCCAGGTGCATAAAGATGCCACGCAAGCCACCAAAGATGAGTGTAGACTGCCTGACTCCAGCAGGACAATCTATCTAAGCTTAGCTATGAACATTTCATCATGGGCCCAGCCAAAAACCTCCTCACCTCCCTTGACCTAGAGGCATTTTCATTAATCTCTTCCTCCTTGGTCAGACCTCATAAAGCCCAGTTCCTGTCTCAGCTCAAGCACACAGTCTCCAATCCCAAGGGAAGGCTGTGTCCCTCACTGCTCTATCTCAATAATAAGTCCTTGCCTGAGGAAGATCAAGTCTGGCCCGTTTCCTTCCTTTCTCCTCCATTTTTCCTAAGAAAAATAGCATTTTATTTCTTCATAGGAAGATACTAGAGACAAGATTAGTTTCCAAGGATAGCTTCTTCCTGTGGCTCTGTTACACATTGTGAGAGCAGACAGAAACCTGTATCAGTTTCCTAAATTGATTCTCAGAGGCAGGTGTTGCCAGGGATTTATCCCAGAGATTGTGGCAGAGCTCAAATTAAATAACTTCTTTTTGGTGGCTTTGGGAAAACCTGTCAAGAGTTCATTGGTCTAGTGTGCATTCTTTTTGTATTAATCTGTGGAGAATACTGCATGCATTCATCAGTGGGGAATCACAGCTGTGTGGACTTAGGTTTACCTCAAACAAATTCACTTTCAGGAACAAGACAAAATAATGTACAGGCTATTTGGAGGTTTTGTTTTTTGTTGGTCTTGAACTTAGGGACTGGGCCCTGTCCCTGAACTGTTTCTTGTTCAAGACTAGTAGTGTTCTATCACTTTGAGCCACAGCACCACTTCCATTTTTTTTTTGGTAGTTAATTGGAGATTAGAGTTTCATGGCCTTTTCTGCCCAAGCTGTCTTCGAATCACAATCCTCAGATCTCAGTCTCCTGGGTGGCTGGGATTACAGGAATGAGCCCTAGCACCCAGCTAGAGTCATTGTTTTTGTGACAGTCCTGGGGTGTGAACTCAGGACCTGGGCCTTGTCCATGAGTTTTTTGCTACAGGCTAGTATTCTACCACTTTTAAGTCACAGCTCCACTTTCAACTTTGTGGTAGTTAACTAGGGAAGAGTCTCACAGACTTTCTTGCTCAGGCTGGCTTTGAACCTCCATCCTCAGATCTCAGTCTCCTGAGCACCTAGAATTACAGATGTGAGCCACTGGAATCTGGCTTTAGCTGGAGGTATTTTAAAGAAGTGTATTACTCATTTTTGATGTTGCTAACACTTGTATTCTCTTTTTTAAGGCACTGAAGCAATTGTAATCAACATGAAGGAATTACCTGAAGAAATGACCACACTTGTAAAGACTCACTAGTGTTTATCAAACGTGGACTGTAAAGACTTAGAGCGAATCTTCTGAGGCTTACTCTTGTAAACCAGAACCAATGGAGTAGTTTTCATTTTCCTCCAGAGGCCACCTTTGATAATCATAGATTAAACTTTCCCAACAATCAATCACGGGAAGAAAGTGTTTTTGTGTTTTGTCCAGCACATAATGATGTCATGATGTCACAATGATAAGTGAGCATCCAGGTAACTGGGCCTTCCTCTGTGGTAGGGTGACAGGTCATGTGCTATAATTAAGTTAAAAAAAATGAGTTGTTTTCTTACCCTGAAACTCAACCACAGGCTTGTATATTGGCCAAGAATATTTTGATTACTCATCTTTTTATTTCCCAGGAAAAAGTAAAATTCAGCATTTTTTGTTATTGTTGTTGGTTGTAGGGCTTGAACTCTGGGCCTGGGCTGTCTCTCAGCTTTTCAGCTCAAAGTAGTGCACTACCACTTGAGCCACAGTACCACTTCTGGTTTTCTGGCTCTTAATTGGAGATAGGAGTCTTTTGGGCTTTTATCTTCGGGCTGGCTTTGAACCTCTATACTCAGATCTCAGCCTCCTGATTAACTAGGATTACAGGCGTGAGCCACCAGCGCTGGACAAAATTTAATGTTTCTAAGTGGCAAGTATGATCCTCACTTTAAACACAAAATTTAAAGGAGGTACAAAACCATCGGAAATTAAGACCAGAAATTTGAGATGAAATTCACACAACAGAATTAGCCATTTTAAAGTGAATAGTACAGTGGCATTTGCTGATATCTTGCAACCACTAACTTTATCTAGTTTTAAAATGTTGTCATCACTCTAAAATAAAAGTGGTCATCAGTCCAAAGTAAATCTCTATGTCTGATAGCAGTCACTCCTGATTTTTCCTTCCTCACATCCTCTGGAACCTCCCATCGCTTTTCTATGTGTATAGATTTTCATATAAGTGGAATCATTCAATGTGTAACCTTTTTGTGTCTGGCTTCTTTTATTTACCTTACTTGTTTTAAGGCTCATCCATATTGTATCATGTAGTAGAACCTTGCTTTTTTATGGACAAATAAAATTCCTTTATATATCTGCTGCCACATATTTTTTACTGTCTAATAGATACTTGGCTTATTTCCCTTTGGACTATTGTAAATAATGTTGCTGTGAACATCCATGTGCAAATATTTGTTGGAAGATGTGCTTTTGATTCTTTTGGGTATGTACCTAAGAGTGGAGGTGCTGTGTCACATGGTATTTCTGCTTAACATTTGAGGAAGATTCAGTAATACTTTAATTGAACACTTGCAGAAATAAAATGAATAAAAAATTATAGTAAAAAGTCAAAATATAAAATGCAGAATCTAGCCCCCTGTGTCCCTCACCTACCTTCCTGTTACATTTGATGAGTACAAGTCAGAAAAAAAGGACTTACTTAATCCTTAACTGCCAAGCCAACACATCAAGTGTCTTACTAGAAAGTTTAGGACAATAAATAACTTCAGTCTTTTGTCCAGCAAGAGAAGAATTCAGGAGGATATGAACAGTAAAGATATGACAGAAAAGTTTATTAGAAAAGAAATATATCAGAGAAAGAGAGCATGAGGTATAGATAAGCCATAGGAAGACAATACTTCAGCTCAAGTCAGCCATCTTGTACCATCTTCCTTGTTATTCCTTGTTATGCCTTGGATTAAAGAAGGTGAACTGGAGTTCTTGAAGATGGCTTTCTGATTGGTGAGTCTTTCTGTTGTATGTGACACAAAAAAATTGACTGTTCTATCCTTATTTCCTTATTCTTTTTCCCTTTTAACCTCCTCATTCTTTCCTAGTCCCCCATGCCCATTTTTTGGAGGAGTCAGGTAGGTTTTGGTTAATCAACTTATCATGCCATCTGGAACTTTTATAGGCCACAATTATTTGCTTCCTGTCCTAGATATTCAATATCTTCATGAAGTATGCTTCCTGTTTTTTCCTGATAAATATGTTTAAGATCATCTGTTGCTCATATATAAGCATTCACAGTAATTTAAGAATTTTAACAGTTCACTTCATTTTTTTCCTTTTAAATTTCCTTTAAGACCATAAGATTCTCTTGAATTATTTTTTTGCATTTTTTTTGTAATTAGTAAAAGGGTTACATGATATTTGCTAGATAGAAGGTGCATTAATTCACGTACATTGATACCCTTTCACATGTCTTGGTACCCATCTCTTGAATTATTTTGGGACATTTTTTTTCTTTTTTCCAGTCCTGGGGTTTGAACTCAGGGCCTGAACACTGTCCCTGGGCTTTCCTCAAGGCCAGCGTTCTATCACTTGAGCCACAGCACCACTTTCTGGCTTTTTTTAGTGTATGCTGTACCGAGGAATCGAACCCAGCATGTTGTGCATGCTAGGCACGCACTCTACCACTAGGCCAAACTCCTGGCCCCTCTTGAAATATTTTGAAAGATGTCTCAGAAAAGTAACATACACAACACATGTTTCAAAAAAAAACCAACAAAACTAAGGCTGAATAATTCTGGTAAACAAAAGTATTAAAAAGCTTCAGGGTTCTACTTATAAAAATTATAGCTGGAAGAGATCACAAGAGGCTCCAAATCAAAGACCAGGTTAAAAGCTGGAATAGGCCTCACAGAGAGAGGGGTGAAAGCACTGAGGGGATGCTTTTAACATCACAAAGGGGTAGTCTGGCTTAAATGGAAGTTTTCAATTTTAATGATTATGATTTCTAAAGTCATTGTTAACAAGTGCTTTTTTTCTGATGGCTAATAATGCATGTAAATGGAACCTGGAAAAAGGGCACTTAAGAAACAATGAAAGAGACTCTGGTTTGCTAGGTGATTTTTTTTTACCTCTTTGAACACTCCCTTTGATCTAGGAATGGAACAAAATGTAAGTAGCATGGCTGCTTAAAATACTGGACAAGGAAGGAATAAGGGCACATAGAAAATGAAAGCACTTACTCAACAAATTCATTTTGAGACCCCTGCCAGAAGCCAAGCATGGTATGAGGGGTAGGGTATAATGTGAGCAACGTGCCAATGGTTTGAATACTATTACCCCACACCTGGAGATGAAGGGCTTGGGTTGGTCTTAGAACTAGAGAGTTTTGTGACATGGGTGTAGTTCATGGTTTTTTTTTTTTAGATATTCTTTTGGATCACAGATTTACAAATACTAGGCATTTTCTGTTCTTTTTTTTGGGGGGGGGGTGGGTCATGGGGCTTGAACTGGGTCTGGGCTCGGTCCCTGAGCTCTTCAGCTCAAGGCTACAGCCCTACTCTTGAGCCAACCCCCACTCCCCACTAGTGATTAATTGGAGATAACAGTCTCATGGACTTTAGTGCCCGAGCTGGCTGTGAACCGAGATTCTCGGATCTCAGCCTCCTGAGTAGCTAGGATTATGGGTGTGAGCCACCGTGCCAGCCTGCATTTTCTATTCTTGAACCTAATTACCCCTTCAGGGATAGTGCACTTCATTTAACATCTAAAAGACAAGTGAGAGTGATAGAAAGTCAGCAGGTCTGTACATTCTTGAGAAGCTGGTTCAATTTCTTTGTATTGTAGTGATTTTTCTGCCTTATTTTCCTAGTTCTGTCTCAGCTCCTAAACCTGACTTACTTTTTGTTTTATTTTTAATATTTCTTCCTCACCTTACTTTAGCTATCCTGAATTATTAGCTAGGATTATAGGCACTAGTCAATAGCACCTGATACCTTTGCTTTCTCTTTCTTTTCTTTTTCTTTTGGCCATTCCTGGGGCTTGAACTCAGGGTGTGGGCACTGTCCTTGAGCTTCCTCAAGGCTAGTACTCCACCACTTAAGCTACAACACCACTTCAGCTTTTTTTGTGTATGTGCTACCAGAAAATTGAACCCAGGGCTTTGTGCATGCTAGGCAAGCACTCTACCACTAGGCCACACTCCCATCCCCTAATTTTTCTTAATGACTATTATGAAAATTATGATTTTTATCTTATAAACTAGATGGCTTTATTCTGTATCTCCATTGTATTTCCTTTTTTTTCTCTTTTGCAGCACCGGGGACTGAACCAAGTGCTTTTTGCTTGCTAAGGAAGCACCACACCATTGAGCTATACCCTTAACGTCCCTCATCTTTCTTTTACTTTTTTCCAAAAGGCTATTTGAAAAATCTGTTTAAGAATGGAAACATAGGCCGGGAGTTTGGCCTAGTGGTTAAAGTGCTTGCCTGGCATGCACGAAGACCCAGGTTTGATTCCTCGGTACCACATACATAGAAAAAAGCCAGAAGTGGTGCTGAGGCTCAAGTGGTAGAGCTCTAGCCTTGAGAAAGTCCAAGGACAGTGCTCAGGCCCTGAGCTCAAGCCCAGGACTGGCAAAAAAAAGGAATGGAAACATAATAGAGTGCTTCCCCAGCATAAGGAAATCCCTGGATTTAATTCCTAACACACACACACACACACACACACACACAGGAATAAGTAGACAGCATGAGTGGATGGACACACTACTGCTATTTAAAGCAAACTATAGTATCTGTTCCCACCCTATACAAACCATGGTAACAGGGCAAATCTTACCTACTTTTGTAAATAAAGTTTTATTGAACATAGTCATGTACATTACCTTTTGTCTGTGGCTGCTTTTGTGCTATAAAAGAGGAATGGTTGTCATATAGACCCACAAAGGCTAAAAGATTTGACCCCGTACAGGAAAAGTTTCCATATTCCTGATCTGAAACTATCTTTAGTAGAATTCAAGTTTTAAAACATCATTTCTCTATATAGTAAAAAGACTTTTTTTTTTTTGGCCCCTTTCTCTTTCTGGCCCCGCTCGCTCCGGCCCCGCTCGGTTGGGCTCTGTTCACTTCAGCTCAGCTCGCTTCTTTCGCTCTCTGTCGCCGTCGCCGTCTTGTCTCTGCCACTTTTCCGGTTTGGTTGTGTCTCGTCTCTGCCACTTCTGGCTTGGTTGTGTATGTGGGACACCGAGGAATCGAACCCGGGTCTTTGTGCATGCTAGTCAAGCACTCTAACCGCTAGTCCAAACTCCCGGGCCCAGTAAAAAGACTTTAAAGACTGCATGAAATGCAGTTACAAATCAAAAGATTACAGAAAAGCCTCTCATTAACCTCTCTGCTGTGATACTTTGTTCTCATTCCAAGAGGTCATATTAGAAAATTATTCTATGTTCTTCAGAGACATATGGTGCAAAGATTTTTTTTTCTTTTTGCTATAAGATTTAATAAATATTTTCATTTCAGATAAGATTCTATTTCTCCATTTCATGAAAAAATAATAATTAGGGATACTGAGAAAAAAATGTACAGGGGGAAAGGCCAATAAATAATTTGTTAGCTTGTCACAGGTATTGTGCATATGCTAAAAGGCCTAAACCTGAGTGGATACAGCAGATGACCACATGATCCAAGTGGGGAAAGAGTTGGCTTTGAACAGTGATTGAACTGAATCTGTGATGGGGTGAGTAGCTGCTGAGTAGATTCATCTTTGTATTATAAATGTTGGCAAGGGTAGTTAGTTATTGGCTAGCATCCCAGACACTTCCCAAGGATGCACCTGAGACACAGTGTTTCCTTTTCAAAGAATACTACCCAGATATGGAGCATCCTGAAAATTGTGAATCATTGTGAGTGCTGGAGTTCTTTTCAGTAACAAGCAGACATTAGGAGATGAGAAACCCAAGTTTTTTTTCCATATATTTTTATTGTAATTAATAGAAGGGTTACATTATATTCACCAGATTGAAGGTACATTACTTCACAAACAATGATACCCTTTCACATATCTTGATCCCCATTTCCCTCCCCCCACCTCCACCCCTCATCTTGTTTTCCCCCTTCCCTATCCTATTTCAAATAACCAAATAAACATATATACAATATATCAGATAACAAGGTGAAATACTGTAATAATATGAGATAACCAAGGACAGCAAAAGAGATGAGAGATAACATAGTACATTAAGGACAACAGTCACTCATTATATGGCTTTTGGAGAAACTCAAGTTTTATCCCAGGTTTTAGAAGAGTTTTGAGATCTTCTTTTTCTTTCCTTCTTTACTCCTTCTGCTTATGAGACCCAAGCTATGCAAAATGTAAACCACTGTATTACTTGATTTCCTTTTCTTTTTCTTCTTTTTTGGGGTGTGTGTGTGTGTGCAGGTGTGTGACAGGATGTCACTTTGTAGTGTGGCTGGCCTCAAACTCATGACTCTCGTGCTTTGGTTTTCTAACTGCTAAGATTACAGGCATATACCACTATACCCAGCCCACATGTATTTCTTGAAATTGTTTACTAGCCATATTAATACAGTAAAAGTGAACAGATGAAATTAATTTAGTAATTGAGTAACTTGAATATAATAGATCTAAAACAATTTCAACATGTAGTATAAAATTATTAATGGTATCATAATGAAACCCCTTAATATATGTGATTAGTTGTATGCCTATAAAAATGAAATGTGTGTGTGTGTGTGTGTGTGTGTGTGTGTGTGTGTGTGTGTGTGCGTGCTGGAGTTTGAACTCTCACTCAGCTTTTTCATTCATGGCTGGTACTCTTAACATTTGAGTCAAGTGTCCAGTTCTAGCATTTTGCTGGTTAAATAGAGATAAGTTTTCTGGGGTTGTCTTTTCTGGCTGGCTTTGAACTAGGATCCTCAGATCTCAGCCTCTTGAGTAGCTAGAATTAAAGATGTGAACCACTAATGCCTAGCAAAATAAAACTAAAAAAAACGTAATGGGATATTTTACATTATTTTTTCCCTTCTTATTAAGTCTGCAATTTGATGTGACTTTTACATTTCTAGCAGATCAAAATAGCCATATTTCTTGGGGCCAGGAGTTTGGCCTCGTGGTAGAGTGCTTGTCTACCATGCACAAAAACCCTGGGTCAATTCCTCGATACCATGTGCTGTGGCACATGTGGTAGAGTTCTAGCTTTGAGAAAGCCTAAGGACAGTGCTCAGGTTCTGGGACTGGTAAACAATGCTCAATAGCTTTCATGTAGTTAGTAGCTAAAGCTTTGAACAGCTTAGCTTTTAGAGTATTTGTTGTTAAAGACCATAGGCAGACTTTATTCCAGGAGGAACGAGCACAATAAGTAGAGGGGTCTCTCACTGGCAAAATAACTGAGTTCCGCTTGGACTCCCACTAGATAAAGTGAGGGTTTATAACCAAAGGGCCAGTGGATAGAAACTTCTCATGCAGTGGCATCAGGGCTAAAGGGGACTCTTGCCTGAGCAGTATCAACAAAATTCTTGCTGAACGCAAACAGGGCAATTAGATGGGGAAGCGAGTGAAATACCAAGGGGAGATTTTTCTCCACACTGACGTAAGGATCCTGGCTTCAGTTGCTTTCCCTAGACAGACAAGCCCAGAGGAACTTGTATATTTAGATCAAGGAGTGAGTCTTTGTCAGCAGACTTATTACTTGCTTGGGGGAGAATCCCTGAGTAGGGTAGACAGAGCACAATATGGATGAACCCCAATTTTTAGACCCTGGGCCCAAACTCCAGGAGTTTTGTATGTGGCGTCCAGCCACTCATCCCTTTAGACTATTTTTTTATGGTGAAGGGCAGGGAAAGAGGCAAAGACAGATTTATTACATGACAGGCATGGGAAGACAGCGTTTCAATACATCTTCAGCAATCGTCAAGGGTAAACACATTTGTCTTAGGTTAAATAGGGAGAATTGGGAGCAGGCAGTGAGAAAGGTATGAGAGTGAAAACAATGCCGAGTTCCAGCTGTGTTGAGAGGTGGTCAGAGGGTCTGTTGGTCTAAAGTTTTGCTCAGATGGGTCCTGCTTTCAGGAGTCATTAATAACAGGCAGGCAGTCAGTAGCCCTTGCCGCAGTGTCACAAGAAGATGGCATTGTCTGTCTGAGGAGCAGTTTGCCTGGTGTCGCAAGATGCTTATAGGTAAATACTTTCCTTCCTGCAAAGTGACTGTGGGAGGAAATGGCTCAGAGCAAAGGACACAGAGGCAAAGGGGCCAGGGCTAGGATCTCAAGCTTTTAGTTAATTCATGGGCTCAGCAAAAGCAGCATTGAAATTGTCTCTTACATATATACACAACCTTGAAGCATTTCTCTTTTGCTTGCTTAGCTGGTGCTCTACCATTCGAGGCCTTCAGCCCAACATTTCTTTTCTTGGGTGTTTGGAGTGAAACCAGTGTATTAGGCCATGTATGAGGCCTGTTATTGGGTTTGATAATAGAATGATAGATGCTTGTGAGCATAGTAGAGAAGTTTACTTGGCAGGTTTGTTCAGAAATCCCTTAAGAACATTTTCAAGTAATGAGTACTTTCTGTATTTGAAGGACAATAAACACGGACAGCAATTTCTAATTGCCAGTGTTTTTATTTCGATTTTTTGTTCTTGATTCAGACATGGTTTAGAAAATAGCCAGACTGTTTAGCAAGCTGTGGAATGAAGCTATTGTTGATAATCAGATTTAGCTTTTTTCATAATTAGTACCAAATAAGATGGACATTTTTATTTTAAAATGCTAAGCTGGGTAGGTGATGCATGCCTGTAATCTCAACTGTCAGAAAGTTATGGCAGGAGGAAGGCAAGTTTCAAGGCAGTGCGGTCTACTTAGAAAAACCCTATCTCTAAAACAATAATTTAATTCATCAACATTTCAGGGGGTGCTAAGGTGCTTTATCATTGAACCATAGCCCCATACCTCCCATACCCATACCTTTTTCCAGTCCTGGGGCTTGAACTCAGGGCCTGGGCAATGTCCTTGGACATTTTTTGCTCAAGGCTAGTGCTCTGCCATTTGAGCCACAGTGCCGCTTCTGACTTTTTCTGTGTATGTGGTACTGGGAATTGAACCCAAGGTTTAGTGCATGCTAGGTGAACACTGTACCACTAGGCTACACTCCCGGCCCTATCATACATTTTTAAATTGTATTTTATCATCGGGGTGATGTATAGAGGGGTTACCATTACATTCTCTATGTCAGGCAGTGGGTATATTACTTCTTGAACATTGATACCCCTTCCCATGTTTTTCTCCCATTTTCCCTTCCCTCACACCATCCCAATCATCTTGTTCCATCCCCATAATCTTTTGAGACAATATTGCCAATAGGGATCTAAACATTGGAATGCAAAGATTATTTAGAACCTTATGTTTAGAGAATTCAATTCTGTTAGAGGAAGAGAGGGCGAGATCGCTATGAGTCACATCTGAGGCTAAGATGACTTCCCAAAAGGCTGGAACACTGAGGAAATGATCATGCAGCTGCTAGGGTCTCTGAGTACTAAATCAGTGCACAAACATGTTTTGCTCCACCCAAGGATACTGCTGGCTAGATGGGTGGAACTAAGACATGTCTGAAGTGGTTCAGTAATAACAATAGTGGGGCTTTCAGCTTTTGAGTGAACAGCAGGAAATGCAGTCGTGACATGAAGCTGAGCATCTAGAAAACGTGCAGATTGCACTGGGAACCCTTTTTCTGGCTCTTCTGACCAGCTATCTATGGCCTGAGAGTAAATAATTGTGGATTGGCATATTTCTTTTCTAACCTAAACCAGAATAATGGCAGCCTAGGAAGTAGAGCTGCTGATGTTAATGATCCAATCAAAGTTGCTTTAAAATGTCAGTTCAGGCAAACCATAATTGTGGAGCAGAAAAATCTTTCAAGTGTCTATGTAAATGATGTGTTTCTTAATTTAGAAGTGATATTTAATGTCTATTGGAAGTTTGTTTTGCATTTGATATATCCTCTGGCTTGGGTGATGATGTCAAGAAAAAGAACATTTTCTCTTTTGTGCCTGGACCCTTGGAAGTTGGAAGCTTGGTGTCTGTGATAGACTCAATATATTGTGTGTCCACCCTCCCTTCATATGTCCAATCCCAACACTCAATGTGATGGTATTTGGCGGTGGTGTCCTTGAGTGTAAATGAAGTCGTGAAGGTAGGACCCTTATGGTCCCAATGATACCTTTCAGAGAAGAGATGTGAGGAACATGATTGTTGTCACTGCCATGGGAGAATGCACAGAGAAGGCAGCCATTTGCAAGAGTCGTTTGTCATTCTCTGCACGAGAATCCCCCAGCGACCACTTGGTCTATCGGCACTTTGACTTTGGCATGTGAGAAGTTTTTATGGCTTAAATCCTCCAGGCTGAGGACTGGATCAAGACTGCATCCCTAGTGACACTGCTGAGTGTATATGTAGTATTACTTTTCTTTATTGATTAGAGGGATCTAAGAAAAAAAAACCCAACCCAATCTTTTGGTTTGTGTCTTGCAAACCAGGGAGCTGATAACAGAAGCCCTTCCTGGAGTAGACATACTTTCTTTTTAGGTTCTGGTCCTGGGACTCAAATTTACAGTATTAGCTCTGTCCCTGACCTTCTTTTAGCTCAAGGCTAGTACTCTACACTTGAACCGCGCTCACTTCCAGCTCTTTTTAGTAGATTAGTGGAAATAAGAGTCACACAGGCTTTCCTGCCTGGGCTGGCTTTGAACTGCAATCCTGCGATCTCAGCTTCCTGAGTAGCTAGGATTATAGGCTTGAACAAAGATGCCTGGCTGAAGAAATACCCATTGATATGAGAATGAGAGGGATGAATCCACATACAGGATGCAGCTGGTCCAGACCTATACAAACTGCCCAGTGAAGGTGGCTGCCTGCAAAAACTACTGAATTGATTCAGATAGAAAGTAGCACCCTATTTCATAGCATCTGCTCAATCACGGCATGGTGATTTTTTTTCTGAGTCCATTTTCTTTTTCTTTTTTTTTTTGCCAGTCTTGGGCTTGAGCTCAGGGCCTGAGCACTGTCCTTGGACTTTCTCAAGGCTAGAGCTCTACCACTTGAGCCACATTACCACTTCCAACTTTGTTCTATGTATGTGGTGCCGAGGAATCGAACCCGGGTCTTCATGCATGCTAGGCAAGCACTTTAACCACTAGGCCAAACTCCCGTCCCCTGAGTCCATTTTCTCTATTTCACCTGAAGTCATACAATATGGATCAGCTAACTTTGGAATGCCCGTTCTTGGTAGCTTTCTGGTTTTGTAGAAATAGCTTAACAGAAACTCAGTTCTGTTTCTAGGCAGAAGGAAGCATTCAGAAGGAGCATGAAAGGAAAAACCACATGTAACTAGTCACCTAAACTCCTAGGAGTATTTCTGGTTTCTATTTCCTTGCTTGCTTTGCCCTGGCAGTTGTAATTCACTCTTCTCCTGTCCTAGGAAGTCAGGAAGACAGCCATGATAGCACCTTAGGGGTTAAACCGCAGTCTCTATCTACTGAGAACTTCAACTCCAGGTTTATGGTAGAAGCAGATCTGTAGGGCTTGGGATTCCACAGCTGTGAGCAAATGCAGAGCCTATAAATTGGCTGCCTAATCAAGATAATGCATTTATTGTCTGCACCTGAGGTTTTCTTCAGCTAGAAATCATTGGCTATGCAAAGCAAATGGTAAAGGAGCTGAGCGTGGTAGCATGGGACTCATTACACAACTCAAAGTGTCTGTTTTCTAATAAGGCATCTTTCCCTTCCCCTCCCCAAGAATCACCTGGAGGTGACTTTATTATACAAAGGATCCCACCTGACTGCTGAAAAGTCTTGAAGCCCCCTTTGCCATTGGTTATTCAACTTTAAGAAATCGTACTTTATATGCGAGTGGAGGAGGGAATGAGTCTGATCACGATCCTGTGGATGCATATGTGGACATGTGTAAATGAAGCTCTCCCTCCCAAAATAAATATGAGGGAAAAAATAAGGAATATGAGGAAAAGCAAATTAAAATACAGAAAATCTATTTTATGGTAATAATCAAAAGACAAAGTGGTAAACTCTGTCCACACTCCTATATGTTTTTAATGTTATATGACTGGTATAGGTTTAATAAGTTCTTGATATGTAAAATGTCTAGTGGGCTTTTCTAATTTTTTTTGCTGGTCCCAGTGCTTGAACTCAGGGTTTGGGCACTGTTCTTTAGCTTCTTTGTACTCAAGACTAGTGCTCTACCACTTGAGCCACAGTGCCACTTCTAGTTCTTTCTCAGTAGTTTATTGCAGATAAGAGACCCACAGACTTTCCTGCCCAAGACTGGCTTTGAACCAGGATCTTCAGATCTTAGCCTCCTCAGTAACTATGATTCCAGGTGTAATCTGCACCCAGCTTCTCCTTTGTTTCTTCACTGATGGTGGACATGTGTCTATATTGGAATGAAGTGATCTTGGCTACAACCCTACCCCTTGTTTTCTGTTTATCTGAGGAGTAGCTCTGGGCCCTTCATACTTCACATTGCATTAGAGATCACACAGAGACACTTGCTCTCACCTCTTGCCCTCATCAGCATAATTATATTGTCATCTCATTCTCACTTTTTGAATTCTTCATTCACACTCCCTTTGGGGACCTGCAAAAGCATGCATTCATTTTTTTTTAAACTTATGTATTTGCAAATGGCTGTGCCTCTGCCACACAGGGTTCTTGTGACAGGTTGGTTTGTGGTCTATTCTTGCTGTCACTAGTGGCTATCCACAGCATGGCCTCGAGGCCACAGGCTGAAGCACAGTGAAGTGGTCAAGCCAAGCCACACGAGCATAAATAAAGCCTCTTCTGTAAAACCCTCAGCTAAAGCAAACCACAGAGTCCTAGTCCCAAAGACGTGAGGGTTGGGATTTATTCTTTGCTTATATTATACTTTGGTAAGGGCATGGAAGAAAAAAGAATAGAAAACAAATAATCCGTTCTACTATGTATTCCTTTCTGAGAAATCAATCTGATAGTTAAATCCTCCTCTTTCATATGGTTACCTCATTATCTATTTTTTTTTCTTTTCACATTAGAAGCCAGGTTAGAAGAGATGGTCTAGATGGGGCTCAGAGGAATATTCATTCAGTTTTAGATAAGTATAGTTTGAGGGGACTATGGGAGCCCTTGGAAAGGTAAGGAGAGTATTGGTCACACATATTCAAAACCAAATGTTTTGATTGTTTATTTTCCCCTTCAAGCTCCTGCAGAATTTTTTCCTCCGTTTTGTCAGTTTTGGGGCTTAAACTCCGGGCCTGAGTTTTGTCCCTGGGCCTTTGTGTTCAAGACTAGCATTCTACCACTTGAGCCACAGCTCTATTTCCTTTTTTTTTGCCAGCCCTGAGGCTTGATCTCAGGGCCTGGTCACTGTCCCTGAGCTTCTTTGTGCTCAAGGTTAGTGCTCTACCACTCGAACCATAGCACCATTACTGGCCTTTTCTGTGTAGTTTATTGGAGATAAAAGACTCATGGACTTTTCTGCTCAGCCTGGCTTTGAACCACAACACTCAGATCTCAGCCTCCTGAGTAGCTAGGATTACAGGTGTGAGCCACCAGTGTTCAGCTTTGAATTGGGGTTTTTGAAGATGATTTTCTGATTGGATTGCTGTTTCCTCTGAACTTGTTATACCAAAGACTTAACTAGTACATCCTTAGTTCCTAATTTTTTTGTCCGTCTTACTTCTTCATTGCCCCAGTGGGCTGCAAAAGTTTTGACATATCAGCATATCCTGCCACTTGCAAGTTCTATGGATCATAGTTCTGTGATTAGCTGCTTTTTATTTTTTTTGTCAGTCCTGGGCTTGGGCTCAGGGCCTGAGCACTGCCCTTGGACTTTCTCAAGGCTAGAGCTCTACCATTTGAGTCTCAACAGCACTTCTGGCTTTTTTCAATGTATGTGGTACCGAGGTATCGAGCCCAGGTTTTTGTGCATGCTAGGCAAGCACTTTACCACTAGGCCAAACTCCCGGCCCCCAATTGCTTTTCTACTAGTTTGAATCATTTCTCCTTGTCTGAAGAGATAATCCTAACCACTATTAAGGAAAAAGGGCAAGGACCAGACCCTTATAGGTGTTTAAATCAGAGCTAATGAAAAATGGGGCTTGTTTCTTAGGGTCCAATTTGCTAAGGTGTCATGACAAAGTGACTGGATTTGGAAACTACAAGTCCTATTTCTTTTCAAAGACAACTGCTATTCAGCTGGTGGGAGAAACTGGCACAGAACTTGAAATCATCCTGCGTCAGCCTTCCTAGTGCTGGAATTACAGGCATGCCCTACTATGCCAGGCTAACTGTGCATTCTTCAAAGTCAACCTGAAAGTTCTCTGTGAACTTCTCATGCACGTTTTTATGACTTCAGAGAGGTTATTCGACAGAAGGATATTAGCAGGTTGTATATTTCAATCTAGGCCTGTTTTAGTCCACCATTTGTAAAGAGTCTCCTGAAAAAGGAGTTTCTTTGTTTGTGTAAATACACTTGAGTCATCATATCTCGTGCAAATTCTCTGAATTGATTAATGGTCTCTTGTTTGCTTCCTTTTGCTTGTTGTATTTATAGCTCACATTACTTATAATTGTTGGACAACATAATATAGACCAGATGGCTTCATTATTCTGAGTTTCACCATTTGCATTTTAAAACATTGTGTTGGACTGCCAGTCACTGGCCAGCTGTGTCCGGAAGAGACAACGAGGCGAGACTGTAGGTCAAGAGACAACAAGGCTAGATGAGGCTAGACTGTAGCTCAAAGATCCCGGGCCCAATACCATGGCAGTGGAGTTCTTAGAACCTGAAGTGTCTTTTGGTTTCTTGCTCTTGGTTTCATGTAGAATTTTAACCTGGAGAGCCAGTGAATGGGTGAGGGAGGACAGAAGGAGGGAGCGGGGAAGAGAAAGACTGTAGATCTTATATTCTAAATTTTTCATCTGGTCTATGATCACACTATATTTGAAAAAGTTCACACATTGGGAGCAGAGCTCAAATGGTGAAGTGTTTGCCAGTATATAAGAGGCCTTACGTTCAATCCCTTGCACTACATACCCACAAAAAGTTTAAAGTATCTAATCCTAAATTCAAGCCCTGTGACGGACAAAAAGAAAAGTTCAACAACCCAGCTATATATAATGGAAATGCAAGGACACTGAGATTCCATCTCATTCCAGTCACAATGTCAACTATCAAGAAAATAGACAACAACAAATGCTGATGAAGATGCAGAGAAAAAAAAAACCCAAAATTTTCATACTGCTGTGGGACTGTAGATGAGTAGAAATGCCTACAAACTAACACTAAGTCATTATAATTGAACACATAAAAGAGCCCCAATATCTACCCAATTTGGATATGTATGCCTAAAAATAGATGATTCGAACAAATCCGATGAATAATGAAAAGGCACCAGAAAAAAAAAGAACACATGTTGTCTTGTTGTGGGTATAAAATCTAAAACTAGGCCTGGCACTGGTAACTCACGCCTATAATCCTAGCTACTCAAGAGGCTGAGATCTGAGGATCACAGTTTGAAGACAGCAGGGGCAGAAAGTTCATGACACTTTTATCTCCAACTAAACACCAAACACGTCAGGAGTGGAGCTGTGGCTCAAGTGGTAGAGGGATAGCCTTGAGCCAAAGAACCTCAGAGACAGTAACCAGGCCCTGACTTCAAGCCCCAAAACCAACACACACATACAGACACATATGCACATCTTAAACTAGACAAAATTAGTTGGTAGCCATAGAAGCAAGGAGAATTAGCTACCTTCAGGGAAGGTGATAGCTGGGAATGGACATGCTGGGGGTATTTGGAAGTAAGAATGATTATTTTTTTTTCTACAGGGATGGTATGGTATCCTCCCTCCTCTCTCTATCTCCCTCTCTCTACGTTTCCCTCCTTCCCTCCCTCCCTCCCTTCCTTGCTTCCTCGCTTCATTTCATCCTTCTTTCCTCTCTCCCCCTCTTTCATTCTTTCTTTTGTTTTGTGCAGATCTTGAGGCTTGAAGAAAAGTTCTTGAGTGCTGTCCCTCCAGATTAGTAATCTACCACTTGAACCAAAGCTCCACTTCTGTGAGAATCACTTTTGTTCTGAAAGTGAAGACATAAGTAAATTCATTGTGAAAAATGTATTAAGGTGTATACTTTAATTTATATACTTCTGGTATTTCTGTATGATTTTAATAAGAACTGTCTTGAAAACATCATATACTTGAAAATTAATAAAAAACATGTCTAAGTTATCACAAGTAAAAAGAAATCATAATGGAAACATAGCTAAATAATAATGATAATATTCCATATCCAAATTTGTATGAAGCCGATTAGGCAGCATTGTAAGTAATTTACAATCTTAATGCTTATGTTGGAGAAAATGGAAAGTTTAAAAAGATGAGTCAAGGATTTAGATGTGTGACTCAGTGGTAAAGCTCTTGCTTAGCAAGTACAAGGTTCTGAGTTCAAATCTTAGTATCACACAAAAAAATATATATGTAAATATGACATAAAACATATAAGCACGCATGTATATTATATATAATAATATATGTAAAATGTCGAATGTGTAAAATAGTTGATAAAACAATTAAATATTTTTATGTATGTCAATAGCTGGGGATGTAGCTCAGTGAAGGAGTTGATTCCTAGCATGTACAAAGCTTGGGTTGTATCCCTATCATGTCAATACAAAGACACACACAGATAATCATCCAAGTACCTAAGTATAGCAGTAAAAACTGAAAAGAAAGTATAAGTAAAAACAATAATAAAATAATTGAAATGGAAGACAAAGTTGCATTAAAAATTCCCAACAAAGACCAAAAGATAGTTTCAAGCACCTTCCTCTCCCCCAAGCACACCAAGAGAAAATGCACAAATAAATAAGGTTAGAAAGGAGAGTGAAACTATTGGCTATCTACCCATGTCCAGCTACATAACTTTCCTAAAGGTCACGCTGAGTAAGGGAAGGTACTGTTGAGGAAATCCAGAGGATACAGGGAGATCAGTAAAGAGTTTATCATTACAATTGAGTGAAATGTAATGGTAGCTTTAGTTGGGACCAGAGTCTTGCTTAGGAAATCTTGAATTCTAACGTCATCCATTAATTCTCTTTTCTTCTATTATATATATATATATATACACACAGACAATTATGTATGTATATATATATATGTTCATTTATTTATTGTGCCTGTATTAGGGCTTGAATTTGGGGCCTGAATACTGTCCCTGAGTTCTTTTGTTCAAGACTAGGGTCTACCATTTGAGCCACAGCTCTACTTTTGGCATTTTTGTGTGTGTGTCCTTCATAGTTTCTTTGTATTTCTCTTCAAGAGTGGCTTGACCCGACATCTTTGTGTCTGCTCTATACAATGAAAATACAAACTAAATGAGGATAGAAAAAAATAATGAAAGCATTCAATTGTACAAATTACAAATCTGTTCCAAAATATACTTACATTAAATAAAACACGCATTTTAGTAAATTCTACAGTGAATGGCAATGCATTCTGGGAAGCCTCCCATCTAGGTAGGGCCAACATTCGTGGAAGAAACTAAGAGAATGTGCATCCAATCTCAGTTTGCAGCGGGTTTTTTATTGCCAATCTGCGAGTTACACTGAACACATCATTACATCACTGGTGTAGGACACGGATTCGGTAGGGGAAGGGGAAGGGGAAGCAAGCGCTAGCCTCAGGGTTGAGCTTATGACAACTTCTGAGAAGTCTCGCTGGCAGCCTAGACAGCAGTTTGGGAAGAGAAGCAGACACCTGTTTAGGGGCCCAGATGCTTTCTTGCTGTATTTGTGTTCATCCGCCATCCAGAGTGGCAGTCAGGAGCAGGTCTTCTTTGGGACATGGTCACTGGCCTGGGACAATCCCGTGGGGCTGAGGGAGCATGAGGACGGGGAGCAGGGCTACCTCGTGCTGTTCCACGGTAAACACGAGCTGTGACACAGTCCACAGGCCTGCAATCCTCTCCGCCCATTATGTGGCGTAACGCTTGATGTAGTCGCCTACTTTACTCCGGAAGTCCTCCTTGTCTCTCAGGTGGTGCTCTGCAGCTTCGATGTTCAGCGGGTCGTCAAAGTTCAGAAGATCAGTAAATAAAGAGTTTAATCCCCAAACAACATCCTTTAATGTCCTGGTGGGAGCCCAGCCAGTGCCGTCAATGGAATGCTCTCTCAGGAGACTTAGGCATATTTCCCCTGTCTCCGCGATGTTAGGATGCCAGATCTTGGTCAGACATTTTACTTTGGGAGGCACCATGTTGTATGCATCCGGAACTTCAGTTTCAAACTGAAATTTTCCACCCTCGTAGTAACCCTCGTCTGGGCTTACAGTGAGCTGAAAGCAGTGAAGCTTATTTGGGTCAGGAAAGTGCACTCTGCAGGTACAGGGTAAATTAGCCTCGAGTTCTGCAACCTCTTTAACAAGTAACTTGTCTCTCACGGAAACTCTCCTCGTGGAGTCAGATGCAGCAGCAGCAGCAGCAGCTGTCCGGGGCCCTTTGAGACCGTCATCTCGCTTTAGTTTGCTTGCCAATGTTAGCATTACTGCCAACTTTACTCTGGGCACCCTGAGGCAGGTGAGGCGGGCCGGCGGCGGAGGCAGCGATGAAGAGACACGGGTCGGCCTGCAGCACCAGCTCCCGGCGGCGGAACCGGAAGTGGTGGGGCGGAGACTCCGCCGTTCCCGCCCACGGCCTCCGGGAAGAGGCGGGTGCTTTCTACTTTTGGCATTTTGTGGTTAACTGGAGATAAGAGTCTCATGGACTTTTCCTGCTCAGGTTGGCTTCCAACTGTCATCCTCAGATGTCAGCCTCAGGGCCGGGAGTTTGGCCTAGTGGTTAAAATGCTTGCCTAGCATGCGTGAAGACCCGGGTTCAATTCCTTGGTACCACATACATAGAAAAAGCCGGAAGTGGTGCTGAGGCTCAAGTGGTAGAGCTCTAGCCTTGAGAAAGTCCAAGGACAGTGCTCAGGCCCTGAGCTCAAGCCCAGGACTGGCAAAAAAAAAAATGATATGTCACCCTCCCGAGTAACTAGGAATACACATATGAGCCACTGGCACCCAGGTGGTTTTGAGAATTTTAGTTTTATATCTTTAATAATTATTTTTTCCACTTTTTTCTGTCATTTATTATTCTCTTCCTGTGCAGATACTATATAATGAGTTTTACTGTAAGTTTTAATATCTGGAAAGATAAATTATGTCTCGCTATTTTTTTAAACTTTTTTTTTTTGCCAGTCCTGGGGATTGAAATCAGGGCCTGAGCACTGTCCTTGGACTTTCTCAAGGCTAGAGCTCTACCACTTGAGCCTCAGCACCACTTCCGGCTTTTTCTATGTATGTGGTACCAAGGAATTGAACCCGGGTCTTCACGCATGCTAGGCAAACACTCTACCACTAGGCCAAACTCCCGGCCACGTCTCGCTATTTTTACTTTTTTCCTTCACTTTCTTACACTTATTCTTTCATATGAACTTTGAAGTCACTTTAACCACTAAGAATGCTCATTTTCATGCTGATTTTAATGCTATTTATAAATTAATTTTGGAAGTTTTGACATTTGTCTTCCCTTCCAGAAACATGTTCAAATTCATTATTTGGGTTCCCTTTTCTTTTCCATGATTATAGACAATCAAAATTTCACTGCAATTATGTTCAGTATTTTATATCTTTTATCTCAATCTCTGAAAGTAATATTCATTTTACGTTATTTGATTTAACAAGAAAATGCAGTTAATATTCTAAACATTTCTAGCATTTTAAGTGTATCATTTTAAATATGGAAATTCTTGCTCTGATTACTGAAAATTTCTGATTCAAGATTAGGTTGGAAGAGAAGGAAAAGTACTAAAATTAGATTAATCAATTTTATATAATTTAACAGACACTCATGTGTAACTTTTGAATTAATTATATACAATGTCTCTTATACCTTCTTCTAGCTTTTGATTTCCTCATGTAGGAAAGAAATGGTGGTGCAGATCTGGGACTGGAACCAGATTATGTGGATTAAGCACACATCAGAATGACTTTAAGAACTAGTAATGAAGTTGCTTTGACTTCTAGCATCCTTTCAACTCAACTTCATTGTTTAGAGTGAAAAATGTTCACTTTTCCATTGCAAGACTTTGGTTGAATGTAAATGATTGAATTGATAAACATTAATACTTACTTATTTTTCATGCTTTTAGCTACTACTCAGGAGGCTGAGATCTGAGGATCATGGTTCAAAGCCAGCCCAGAGAAGAAAGCAGTATGTTAGGAGAGCAATGGAATTGATCCAAACCATGCACCTTCCTCAACAAAGGTAGTGAGGGGAATTCTGCTGTGGAGCTTATATATATCTTCATATAGGAAAGCTCTTTAGGGACAGATACATTCCTGAGCATGCTCAATTTAAGATGGACATTATTGGACATATACAGTTTAAGAACATAGTTCAAGATTAGAAAAGATGGTGAACACATTTTTGGGGATGCTCAGCTCAAAGTCATGGGACACATTTCAAAGGTTAAAATTATAGCTCGAAGCACTTCTGGGCATGCTCAACTTGTATCAGAAAAATGGTAGATGGCACTGGTGACTCACACCTGCAATTTTAGCTACTACTCAGGAGGCTGAGATCTGAGGATCATAGTTCAAATACAGTCCAGGGAGGAAAGCCTGTGAGACTCATTTCCACTTAAGCACTAGAAAACCGGAAGTGGTACTGTGATAAAAAGTGGTAATGCACTAGGCTTGAGTTGAAGAGCTTAGGTGTGTGTTTGGGGGAAAGGTATGGCAAGATTAGCATGTACTATATTGTAATTCAAGCATGCCATGAGTCTGTTGTTGCCATGCAAGTGGAGTGAGGCAGGCGCCTTTTTGGTTGTGTATCACACCTTGGGCTACACATTAGCTACCTAGAATGATTGAGGATATGCTAGTGTCTCAACAGGTTCCTATATTAAGATGAATTCATGTTTTGGTATTAGGCTTGAGCCTGGGCCTTTTTAAAGGGCCAGCAACTCTCGTGTGTGTAGAGTCTAAAATTGCTGTTTTGGGGGTAAAGTTCCTAGAGTCTAAGTGGATTGGAATTTTTAGCAATATGTAAGACAAAGTCATAGAATAATTTGGTAGACATTAGTAAAGTGATACATCAATCGACAGTAGGTAACCCACTTAAGTTCTGTTTGTTATTTCTGGCTTGTATTTTCTAAGTTGTTTTTTTTTTCAGCAGCTTCCACATTGTATTTATTTTTTTCATATATTTTTATTGTAATTAATAGAATTCCATAAAATGAAAAGAATATAATTTCCTCATGTTTGTCTTATCAAATGATACTGAAGCTATTATCTTAAATAGCTATGTATATCTGCCACCGTTTTTAGGTAATTTCAACAAATACATTCACAAAAATGGTAATTTGTTTTTAGGCTATGTAAGATTATATAATTGCTTCATGAAAAATTGGTTGAGGGGCCGGGAGTTTGGCCTAGTGGTTAAAGTGCTTGCCTAGCATGCATGAAGACCCGGGTTTGATTCCTCGGTACCACATACATAGAAAAAAGTCGGAAGTGGTGCTGAGGCTCAAGTGGTAGAGTTCTAGCCTTGAGAAAGTCCAAGGACAGTGCTCAGGCCCTGAGCTCAAGCCCAGGACTGGCAAAAAAAAAAAAAAGAAAAATTGGTTGAGCCTGAAAGTTACAATTTCTATTGGAATAGAAAGATCATTAAATCTAGTATTTATCCAGTTGTTCATTTACTTGTTCATTCTTAAGGTACAATTGGATACAGCTATTGTTAATCTTTTATAGACTTCTCATTTTTCCTAGCTTCCTTGTGAATTCTTCTTAGTAATATGCAAATTTAGTCCAGGCAAGGACTGAACTCACAATTCTTCTTCTTCTTCTATTTTTTTTTTGCCAGTCCTGGGCTTGAACTCAGGGCCTGAGCACTGTCCTTGGACTGGCTCATGGATAGAGCTCTACCACTTGAGCCACAGCACCACTTTGGCTTTTTTATGTATGTGGTACTGAGGAATCAAACCTGGGCCTTCGTGCATGCTAGGCAAGCACTGTACCACTAGGCCAAACCCCTGGCCCTTATTATTATTTTAATCAGTTATTATATTGGCTACATTCTTGTTTCTTTGCTTTCCTGTTCCAATTATCTAGCTATCAAAAAAAAAAAACATAGCAAGAGGACAAGAGAAGGCATGTTAAAAAAAAGATGTGAATAATCCTGGGGTACTGATATATCAATCTAATTGGGAACATGCCTGCACTCTTTGCTGCAAGATGTTAAACCAAACATTTGTATTTTAAAAATGGCTTATCAATTGGCTATGAAAGAATTTCACAGTAGAATTTGTTGTCCCTCTCATTCAGAAAGGGGAATTTTCAGGGCTTGTGTGGTAGCTCCACAAAATGCTTAAAAGCTTAGATCCCCCCCTACCCCCACAATCTGGGTTCATTGCTCAAATTTTATATTCCAAAGTGAAGCTAGAATCATCAGATCAGTATGTTAAGAGGTAGAGAAGGGATGGGACAAAGATGTGTCCTTTTGCTATCACAAAAGTCCTTTGATAAGATCGTTAGATATTTATAGCCTATTGATCATGTGACTGATAACTCCTACACACAATTATTACTTAGTTTTTTTTTTGCCAGTCTTGGGCTTGGGCTCAGGGCCTGAGCACTGTCCTTGGACTTTCTCAAGGCTAGAGCTCTACCACTTGAGCCTCAGCACCACTTCCGGCTTTTTTTTCTATGTATGTGGTACCAAGGAATCAAACTCAGGTCTTCATGCATGCTAGGCAAGCACTCTACCACTAGGCCAAACTCCCGGCCCCTTACTTAGTTATTTTTTTTACTATTCCTTCTCTACGTGTCTCTTTTTTTTATTGTAATTAGTAAAAGGGTTACATGATATTTGCCAGATAGAAGGTGCATTAATTCACATACATTGATACCCTTTCACATGTCTTGGTACCCGTTTCCCTCCCCCCTCTCTACGAGTCTCTTACTTCCCACTCAGGCTACTACAGCAAAACAAGTACACCTTGACAGAAAGCAAACTTAACAGGTGAAAGCCTGCAAAGAAAAGTACATACATTCCAACCTAGCCCTTCTACACATGGATAGTTCATTATTGTATCATTTTATATATGTCTACATACATCTCTCTCTCTCTCTCTCTATATATATATATATATATATGCACACATATATATGTATGTATGTATTTGGGGGGTTGTTGAGGTGGTGTGTGGTGGGGCTTGAACTCAGCACCTGGGTGCTGTCCCTGAACTCTTTTTTGGGGGGGGGGTCTTGGAGCTTGAACTTGGCCTGGGTGCTGTCCCTGAGCTCTTCGACTGCAGGGTATGGCCCTACCCCTGGGCCTGGGCCTTGTCCCTGAGCTCTTCAACTCAAAGCTACTGCCCTGCCCTACCCTTGAGCCAAGCCCCACTTGCTGTTTTCTAGAGGTTAATTGGAGATAAGAGTCTCAGGTTCTTTTGTGTCTGTGCTGGCTTTGAACTTTGATCCTCAGATCTCAGCCTCCTGAGTAGCTAGGATTACAGGCATGAGCTACCAGCTGTCCCCGAACTCTTTATGTCAATGCTAGTGCTGTACAACTTTGAACCACAGCACCACTTCTGGTTTTTTTCTGAGCAGTTAATTGGAGATAAGAGTCTTGGCAAAGGACATAGCTAGTAAATTAATTAGGAAGCCTACAGAGTAGGTGAAGATCTTCACCAACCATACAACAGACAAAGGCCTCATATCTAAAATATATCAATAGCTCAAAAAATTGAATCAATCCAAAACTAATCTCCAAATAACAACCATCCCATTAAAAGATGGGCCGAAGACTTAGAGTCTTCTCTGAAGAAGAAACAAAAATGGCCTATAGACACATGAAGAAATGCTCAACATCTCTGGTCATAAAAGAAATGCAAATCAAAACAACTCTAAGATTCCACCTCACTCCAGTTAGAATGGCCAGGATCAGGAAAACTAATACCAACAGATGCTGGAGGGGATGTGGCCAGGAGGGATCACTACTACACTGTTGGTGGGAGTGCAAACTCGTTCAACCATTATGGAAAGCAGTATGGCAGTTCCTCAAAAGACTAAACATAGAACTCCCCTATGGCTGAGCAATTCCACTACTTGGCATTTACCCAATCATCCAGAAACAAAGACATACTAAATCCACCAGCACAACAATGATCACTGCAGCACTATTTACCATAGTAAAGATATGGAACCAACCTAGATGTCCCTCAGTTGATAAATGGATCAACAAGATGTGGTATTTATACACAATGGAATTCTATGCTGCTGTCAGAAAGAATGACATCGCCCTATTTGTTAGGAAATGGAAAGACTTAGAAAAGATCATATTAAGTGAAGTAAGCCAGACTCAAAGGAACTTAGACTCAATGGTTTTCCTCATTTGTCATAATCAGTAGAAACCTTGGGCTCTCCTAGCAGAGATTTGCAATAGAGCAAAATCTTGATACAAAAGGCCATATAGTAGGACGATAAATGAAAGGATCTCTAGGATATAGAAACATAAGCCATATAATGAATGATTGTTGTTCTTAAGGTACTATGTTATCTCTCATCTCTTTTGCTGTCCCTTGGTTACCTCATATTGTTACAGTATCTCACTTTGTTACCCGATATATCGAATATATTTGTATTTGGTTATTTGAAATTGGGTAGGGAACGGGGGAAAACAAGATGAGGGGCGGGGATGGGGGGAGGGAAATGAGGACCAAGACATGTGAAAGGGTATCAATGTATGGGAATTAATGCACCATCTATCTGGCAAGTATCATGTAACCCTTCTATTAATTACAATAAAACATATATGAAAAAAAAAGTCTCACAAGGACTTTTTTGCTGGGCTAGCTTGGATCTGCAATCCTCAGATCTTTGCCTCCAGACTAGCTATCATTACAGGCCTGAACCACTGGTACCAAACTGTCATCTTGGGGACCATTTGGACTGATGTCACAAGATGGAAAATGATGGTCAATCAGGAATCTGTCTTTCCGTAAAATTATTTCCCTGTTTTTTTTAAATATCACCTACTATGTTGTCACTAACGGCACAATGCTTTAAAAATTGTTTTATTGTTATTATAGAGCTGATGTACAGAGGGATTGCAATGACACGAGTCAGGTAATGAGTACATTTCCTTTTGTACAGTGTCCTCTGTTCACTCACTCTCTCCCAGTCCCTCCTTCCAGTCTCCATCTAGTGATTGTAGAGTCCATTTTATCTGGGTCCAGTGAGCTCCACTGCTGCCTTCTTTTTCCTTGAGTTCTGTACCCTCCCTAAGACATACACATGAATACACAGTATATGAGGTAAAGAAAACACAATCATCAGAAAAAGAAAAAAAATGGCTTTTGTTTCCATATCTTAGGAGTTCATTTCAGTATGGATATTATTTTATATACATATGAAGAGGCATTTTGTTGTTGAACTTTTGTAGTTTTCTCCTGACTATCTTCTTTTGACCTCACTGTATATAGATATCTAGAATCCTGTGTAATTTGTCATATTCTAGAACAATACAATGCTTCTTTTTTTTGCCAGTCCTGGGCTTGAGCTCAGGGCCTGAGCACTGTCCTTGGACTTTCTCAAGGCTAGAGCTCTACAACTTGAGCCTCAGCACTACTTCTGGCTTTTTCTATGTATGTGGTACCTAGGAATCGAACCCGGGTCTTCATGCATGCTAGGCAAACACTCTACCACTAGGCCAAACTCCCAGCCCAATACAATGCTTCTTAAGATGCTAAATATCACTGGGCCTGACTT
Source organism: Megascapheus bottae (assembly GCF_031878675.1). Taxonomy (NCBI): domain Eukaryota; kingdom Metazoa; phylum Chordata; class Mammalia; order Rodentia; family Geomyidae; genus Megascapheus; species Megascapheus bottae. The sequence continues at coordinate 5,034,055 of NC_143547.1, read as the reverse complement.
ACTTCACTGCACACATTCTTTGAAACCTATCCCTTTTCTTTTCCCCCCCTCTTCCCCTGTCCCCTTTCCTCTCCCTCCCCTCTTCTCCTGTCCCCTCCCTTTCCTCCTTTCTCCTCCCTTTTTTTCTCTCCTCTTCTCCCTCCCTTTCCTCCCTTTTTCTCCTCTCCTCTCTTCTCCCTTCCTTTCTCCTTCCCTCCTCTCCCCACTCCTGCCACTCTTTATACTCCAGTTACTAAAATAATTTAACAGCACTTAAAAAGCACACACACACAAACACACACACACACACACACAATATTGTAATAGCCTGCTTATTTCATTGACTACGTTTATCTGCTGTAAAAAATCAAACCAAGCATCTATTAGAGTCCTCACAGTTTTTTTCATTCCTGATGACTGTCTTTTTTCCCAGTAGTTTTATTCTGCTGTAGAATAAAAACCTTGCTTTAATATCGTCAGGCCTGAAGACTGTCTTTACAAAAGACTCATGAAGTAGTTATGGCCAGGGGTGATCTCTGAGTAGGAGATAGAATTAAACCCCTGGGGAGATGAGAAAATAGACTAATGTAACCACTGATGAATTGAAAAATAAAAATATTATGGCTACATTAGTATAAGGGTTAAGGCCTACTTAGGTGTCAAATCTCTGCAGGATCTAGCTGAAAAATGTGCCAATTACTCAGTTCATTTTCAGAAGTCTTTGGGGGCAATGTCATATTGTAAGAAATGAAGTATTCATTTATTGCAATGATTGAGAAGTGACTTTCTTCAATGATTAGAATGGTCATATTTGACTCATCAAGTACTCTGTCTTTGCTGCTTATATCAGCCAAGCATCCCAGCCACACCACCCTGCACTTTGAGTTGGTTAAACTCATAAACCTGTGGATTTCAAATAATTCAGGGAGAATATTCTAAATAGGAACACCAATTATAATAGTTAACATGGCTGTGCCATGGGACAACTTGATAAATTCAATATGAAACTTACTTGGTCATGCAGTCTTGGAATGATGAAATTTTGAGATTAAAAGAAATTAGGAACTATTTCACATTTTACACACACACACAGTGAGACTTCATTCATCTTCTTATACTGCCAAATAACAAATGTGTTTACTATAAAGCGCCGAAAATGGAGTACATATTTGAATTCCTAGGCTCATTCTCGAGGTCCCACAGTTTTGGAACTCTTGCTTTTCTAATGTCTTCCAGGTTGTCTTGGGAATTTTAAGGAATTCTTCAAAAGGACTCCACAAATTAACTCTTTTGACCACTCCATGGAAACTACATTTACCTTCTCTCCTGCTCTAGGACTGCCTGGGAAAAATCAGTTCATACTGTGAATGCTCAAAATGGCAGTCAGACCACTGGTGGTGGCTTCTAACATGAGGTCAGAGCTGATATTTGGCTGGAAGTATCCCAGTCCCATGCTGAGGTACACGCCTGTGTGAAGGTACACACTTGTTGCTGCAAGATTCTTGGCCACCTGGCATTTCAGCTGGTAAGTGTTCTGGGACACACAGAAATCTAGGTGTTGTGAAGATCCACTTCTTTCTCTGATATTATGTACTATGCTCAAATTGTTCTTTATAAATCTCTTTCCTGAGGATGAGAGTCCTTAATGCCACATTATTTTTTGTGCTGGTCCTGAGAATTGAACTCACAGTTGGATGTTGTTGTTCTTGTTTAAGGCTAGTAGTGTACTATCACTTGAGCCACAGCTTCATTTCTGGCTTTTTGGTGGTTAATTGGAGATAAGAAACTCAAAGATGGGGGTGGGGGGAGGGTAATGGGTACCAAGACATGAGAAAGGGTATCAATGTATGTGAATTAATGCACCTTCTATCTGGCAAATATCATGTAACCCTTTTATTAATTACAATAAAAATTTAAAAAAAAAGAATCTCAAAGACTTTCCTAAAGGGGCTGGTATTGAACCGTGATCCTCACACTTCATCCTCCTGAGTAGCTAGGATTATAGTTGTGGGCCACAAGTGTCCCGCTTCAAGTCCTATTTTTATAATTCTTGAGGATCTCCACCCCATTTAACCATGTCCCAAACCATTGAACTTTCTTGATATAATTAATCACAACATCATAAATTATATGCTTTCCCCTTTCCATTCTTCTTATTATAGTACTGAGTTATTCATTGTGCAGTGTCCCTTAATCAGAAGAAATCCCGATTTACAATAGGTATTCAATGGATATTTGTAGAGTGAAATCTTTTTAAGAATAAGACTGGTTTTTGTCTGGTATCCTGATCAAGGTCAACTTCAATCTTTATTCAGAGCATCTGTTCCTTTTGGTATTGATATCAGATGTCTAGGCAGGGCCAAGACACACGTTGACATAGCAGAAAAGTTAAAAATTGAACAGACCTGACGTCGTATAGTGATTGGACAAGTTAACCTTTTTAATTCCTCTCCTCACAATGTAAAGCAAACACTGAGTGCAGGATTGGGTGAGAATTACATGAGGTTGCAAGTCTGTTATATCTGTCAAATAATATTTGCTCAACAAATGGTAGCTATTAACAAATACTATGGATGTTCCTAGAGAAGGAAAAAGAATCCCAAGTGTTTGAACATCTGTTGCCTTTGTCACTGTTGTCTCTTAAGTGTAGAACTTGGAAATCATGAAATGTCAAACCTTATGCAAAGGCAGCAAAAAGCCCCCAAATGCTGCATGCATTTTATATGTGCTTGGATGACAAGAAAGACATTTCAACAGCTCAGTATGTAAGGTTTTTGTTTTTGTTTTCAATGTTTCTACTTCTGCCATTATTATTTCTGTTCTTTGGGTTAGAGACTCCCTCCCTTCCTCTCTCCCTCCTTCTCTTCCTCCATCTCGCCCTCCCTCCTTCCTTCCTCCTTCCCTCCATCCCTTCTTTCCTTTCTTCCTTCCTTGGCTCAAACTCTGCAAGGCAACTACTCTACCACTGAGCCCTCCACCTCTGTTTAGTTTTCTCGATCCCTAGTCCATGCCCATGAATACAAATGCCCAGACTTTAATAAACATCTGGCCAATGGTTGTAAGAAGGAACCCAATTTCTGAAATGCTGTTTTGCCTGTTAATTATAGATGAAGAATAAATCAAAGTCATTGCAAAATGATTGTCTGGGGGAAACAGTAGTTTGAGAGTCGTCTTGCATAGAATACTCATTTTCTGTCTATATACAGAACTTGCTTGTCACTGTGGGACTGTTTAGGGGGGATATGGGGAGCAGGGCAGGGATAGAGAAGCTGTGGAATAATTAGAAGGGCAAGGGGGATGTTCAAAGAGGATATGAATCTGACTGAAGAATAATATATGCATGTATGATTTACCACCCCCTTTGAATAATTAATATACAATAAAGCACACAAATGGCAGGGGTGTATAGTAGGGTCTTGGTGATAAGTACCAGCTAGAGGGGGAATGGCAAACAGCTAGGGCTAAAGGGGGGGAGAATATGGTAAAAAAAAAACCCACAGAAAGATCCCCCAAACCAAAAACTTGATATACTTATTTGAAAATAGAATAAAGAAACCTGTTGAAATTGTTTAAAGGTTGAAAGATACAATGAAGAAGATTGACAGAGGTGAATTTGATCAGTGGACAGTTTATATGTGTAAGGAAATGAATAAAACTCCCAACCAATATATGCAAATGAAAAACAATTGCTCAGTAATTGTACTCAGAAATGTACCTATATTTTGTAGCATAAAAATATTATATTTTGAGGGGCTGGGAGTTTGGCCTAGTGGTAGAGTGCTTGCCTAGCATGCACAAAGGCCCAGGTTCTATTCCTTGGTACCATATACAAAGATAAAAGCCAGAAGTGGTGCTGTGGCTCAAGTGGCAGAGCTCTAGTCTTGAGAAAGTCCAAGGACAGTGTTCAGGCCTTGAGTTCAAGCCCAGTACTGGCAAAAAATATTATATTTTGAGTTAATCCGAAGCACCAAAGTTCTAGGTGAACCAGATGAATGTAAGTGATTTAATAATTTGTCTAGCTTGCTTGTCTCATGTAATTACTCACTATACAATGCAACTCAGTATCAATTCTTAACTTTCCTTTTATATGTGAAACTCCTTTGAAAGCAGAAGTGTTGTTTGGCTCTAGATCAATGTGTGTAAATTTAATTTTTCAGACAAGTATAACTAAAGGATAATTATGATCTATGACTTGAAGGACCTATTTGTGACAGTATGGCAAATGAAAAAATTAGACAACCCTCCTCAAAACCACCAGTAGAAGTGCTGAGTAAGACATAACTTGCTCTTTAAATTTTATTTCTTTACTTATTTATCTTTCTAGAGTTTGAACTAAGGGTCTGGGTGTTGTCTCTGAGATTTTTATTTTTATCTTATTGTTGGGATAATGAATAGAGAGGTTACAGTTACATTTGTCAGGTAGTGGATGCATTACTTCTCACACATTGATACCCCTTCTCATGTTTTTGTCCTCATTTCCCACCCCCTACCCTTATCATCTTATTTTCACCTTCCCTTCCTTATTTCAAATAAACAAATAAACGTGTATACAATACACCAGGTACAAATCAGATACAGTAACCACATGAGGTTAACCATAAGGGCAAAAAAGAGAAAAGAAATAACACAGTATATAAAGAACAACAACTACAAAGATACAACTCTTGTTTCCATATCCTAGAGTTCATTTCATTTAGTTTCATCCTATATGACTATCTAATAGGAGATACACTAGGACTCCTTGGCACAAGTCAAAACTTTCTTAATAAAGACTCAGAAACACAACAAATTAAAGAAAGTCTGGAGAAATGGGACTGCATTAAACTGCAGAGCTTCTGTAGGGCAAAGGACATAGCTAGCAAATGAACTAGAAAGCCTACAGAGTGGGAGGAGATCTTCACTAACCGTGCAATGGACAAAGGCCTCATATCTAAAATGTATCTACAGCTCAAAAAATTGAGTCACCCCAAAACTAATCTCCAAAGAAACAACCATCACATTAAAAGATGGGCTAAAGATGTAAAGAAAGACTTCTCGGAGCTTTTATATGTAAGGCTAGCACTCTACCACTTGAGTCACAGCTCCATTTCCATCTTCTTGGTGATTAATTGGACTTTTTCTTCCCGGGCTAGCTTAGAACTGGGATCCTTAGATCTCAGCCTTGTAAATTGCCAGGATTACAGGTGTGAGCCACCAGCATCTGTCTTTCTTCATTTTAATCTGTACAACTCAATTTGTGAGACAGTAAGAGATCTCAGTAGAAGTAGTGGTGAGCTGGGCACAAAGTGGCTCACAACTGTAATCTTAGCTACTCAGGAGGCTGAGATTTGAGGATCGAGGTTCAAATCCAGCCTGGGCAGAAAAGTTTGTGAGGTTCTTATTTCCAACCACCCACCAGAAAACCAGAAATAGAGTTGTGACTTAATGCAGTAGAGCTCTAGCCTTGATCAAAAGATCTCAGAGCTGGGAGCGGTGGCTCATGCCTGTAATCCTAGCTACTCAGGAGGCTGAGATCTGAGGATTGAGGTTCAGATCCAGTCGGGGCACTAAAGTCTGTGAGAATCTTATCTCCAATTAACCTCCAGAAAATTGGAAGTGGAGCTGTGGCTCAAATAGTAGAGTAGTAGCTTTGATCTGAAGCTCTCAGCGACAGCACCCTGGCTCAAAGTTCAAGCCCCACAGCCAAAAAAACAAAACAAAACAGAACAAAAAGAAAAAAAAGCAATTGTGGTGAATAGAAATCACAAATTAACAGATTGAAAATAAATCCAAAGGTAAGTATTTATGGCATATGTAACACTTATTTCAGAGCTATCTTGCATGTTATTAAGCTACACACTAAAAAGTAGATCTCTGAAGGACAAACTAGGGTGGGAAAAATGATAATATTTAGCCATAGTCTATGAACATCAATAATATCCAATCAAACAATTATGGAGAGAAGAAAATAGGCACATACTCATTTAATTACTTAAATTGGTGTGACAAACTATCTTTAATAAAAATAGTTTGATTCTGTTTAAACATCCAATGGCTTGTTTAGGTCATTTTTTTTGCCAGTCCTGTGCTTGAGCTCAGGGCCTGAGCACTGTCCTTGGATTTTCTCAAGACTAGAGCTCTACCACTTAAGCCTCAGCAACACTTCTGGCTTTTTTCTATATGTGGTACCAAGGAATCGAACCTGGGTCTTCATGCATGCTAGGCAAGCACTTTAACCACTAGGCCAAACTCCCGGCCCTTGTTTAGGTCATTTTGCATACCATTATTAATATATTCACTTGTGGCCAATGAAGACTGAGGGGAGAAAAATAGAAGACAAAATGTATTATGCATGCTTTTTATGCTTTATTTTGGAGAGTGGGAGGGAGTGCTTACTCAAATTCATCTTATTTGCAATAGAAGCATGTAAAAAAGCTTATGGGAGATGAGAAGCAACTTCACATTCTTCTGTGAAATCAGCCATTTCAAAAAGTTCATATGATGTTTCATGTGGAGGCGAGGAAGTGAGAGTACCTGCTCCTTTGAAAACAGAATTGTGTTGGACACCTTGAGAAAAGCCAGGCTGGAGAAAAGGAAAGTAATTGTGCTTTCAATCCCATGTGGTATTCAAACCAGTTAAGAGTTGGATGCCAGTGGCTAAGCCCTGTATTCTTAGTTACTCAGGAGGTGAAGACCTGGATGACTGTGGTTCAAAGCTAACCCAGGCAGAAAAGTCATGAGACTTTCATCTCCAGTTAGCCAGCAAAAAGCTAGTCTGGAGGCATGGTTCAGGTAGTATAATGCCAACTGAACAAAAGAGCACAGTGATAACATGAGGCAAGCCCTTGAGTGTAAGCCCTTGTACTGGCACACAAACAAACACAATCTTATACACTAGTGTCCCTTTACTAATAGGAGACATGTTTTAAGATACATGCCCTCTTGTGGTGGATATCTGAAATTATGGATAGTGCCAGACCACACACACATACATATACACACATGTGCATACGTGTGGCACACGCACACATGATTTTTTTCTAAACATTATATCAATGTAAAGCTTAGTTTTATGAATTAAAAAGGGCTAACAATAATTAGTAAAAATAGAACAAATATAATAATACTTATGTAATAATTAGGCAAATATGATCTTTATTTTTTGTGGATCATGGGGCTTGAACTCTGGGCCTGTGTGCTGTCCCTGAGCTCTTCAGCTCAAGGCTACCACCCTACCCCTGGGCCTGGGTGATGTCCTTGAGCTCTTACCCCTGGGCCTGGACGTTGTCCCAGAGCTCTTCAGCTCAAGATTACCACCCTGCCCTTGAGCCACAGCCCCACTTCCCCCTTTCTAGCGATTAATCAGAGATAAAAGTCTCTCTGCTTTGTAGTACTGGGCTGGCTTTGAACTGTGATCCTCAGATCTCACCCTCCTGAGTAGCTAGGATTACAGGTGAGAGCCACCACACTCCACATAATCTCTCTCTCTCTCTCTCTCTCTCCCTCCCTCTCCCCCTCCCTCCCTCCCCCTCCCTCCCTCCCTCCCTCCCTCCCTCCCTCTCTCTCTCTCTCTCTCTCTCTCTCTCTCTCTCTCTCTCTCTCTCCCTCTCCCTCTCCCTCTCCCTCTCTCTCTCTCTCTCTCTCTCTCTCTCTCTCTCTCTCTCTCTCTCTCTCTCTCTCTCTCTCTCTCTCTCCCCTCTCTCTCCCCTCTCTCTCCCTCTCTCCCTCTCAAGGTACCTTCCTACATTATGTTCAGCCTTACTCTTGTGATGATGTGTGAGGTGATTCAATGTCTATACAATGAGATGTACTGGTGGATGACAGAGACATTTTGACACTGTTAGACTATGTTCCTTTTCTTTGTGCCGTTGCACAAGCTTGAACTCAGAGCCTAGGTGCTCTTGCTTGGCCTTTATCACTTAAGGCTAGCACTCTACCACTTGAGCCACAGCTCCGCTTCAGGCTTTTTGCTGGTTAATTGAAGATACGGATCTCACAGTCTTTCCTGCCATGTCTAGCTTTGAATCATGATCCTCACATCTCGGCCTCCTGAGTAGCTAGGATTACAGTGTGTGAGTCACCTACTAGTACCTGGCTTCTTGCATAGGACTTTGTTTGCTGAGGTCCACACCTATTTCTTATTGAAAATGTCTAATGGCTGGGAATGTGGCCTAGTAGTAGAGTATTTGGATAGCATACATGAAGCCCTGGGTTCAATTCCTCAGTACCATATAAACAGAAAATTTGGAAGTGGTAGACTACTAACCTTGAGCAAAAGAAGTTCAGAGACAGGGGCCGGGAGTTTGGCTTAGTGGTTAAAGTGCTTGCCTAGCATGCATGAAGACCCGGGTTCGATTCCTCGGTACCACATACATAGAAAAAAGCCGGGAGTGGTGCTGAGGCTCAAGTGGTAGAGCTCTAGCCTTGAGAAAGTCCAAGGACAGTGCTCAGGCCCTGAGCTCAAGCCCAGGACTGGCAAAAAAAAAGAAGTTCAGAGACAGTACCCATGCCCTGAGTTCAAGCCCCAGAACTGGCAGAAAGAAGTCCAATAAATGGAGCTGTTAGCATGGGGAATGATTATGTAGTTTCCAGAATCCAGCACTGTGTACTTATGGGCCCTCAGCTGTGGAAGCAGATATGGTCTTATAAACTGTATTTCCAAGGTGGGTGGGCCCAATTCCGACTGCAGAACAGGCAAAGAAAGATTTTTGCGTGTGGAGAAGGACTAGTTCAGCGACATGAGATTCTGCAATGGGTAGAGGTAGAAAAAAGAAAAATGCTTGACTATTAGAAGCATTAACGTAAATTTATTCTTAGTAATGCTCTGCCCAAATGCATTAACGAAGGCAAGAATAAAATTTAAAACTTCAGCTCATTATTGTTCTAGTTTTGGCAGCAAGCTTTCCCCTAAGGCTTTTTAATTCATTCTTTGGAGTCCTCTATATTAACTGAATCTTTGATGTGTTTTCAAATATTGCCTTAAGGCATTACAGGTTGCTATTTTATTTAAGTGCATAAATTGGCTCCCTAGATGTATCCTATTTCACACACAGATGCCTACTTTTGATACTAATAAGACAAAATTCTGTAGGAAGGTGTGATATGCAGTGATATGCAGTGTGATAGGAAGGTCATGCATACTTATTTATCCTCTGAGTTCTGGCTTCTTGATTATATTATTTATTGTTAAATCATTTGTTTCCAACATTTCTCTGTAAGTACTGAAACTATATGTCCCAAAGCATTTCTTCTATTCCTTTTACCATTTGTCATATCATATACAAACAAACTTTAGAAAGAAAAAATGGCTTTTTCTTTCTCTCTTACACACACACACACACACACACACACACACACACACACACACACACTACTCCAATGATAAGGAATCTCTCTTATATACTTTCATTCCACCCATTTTGGCACTTTACCTTTCCACTCCTCATCTACTAGACTACCTGGATTTTTAATTAATTTTTCCAGTCCTGGGGATTGAACTCAGGGACCAGGCACTGTCCTTGAACACTTTTTGCTCAAGGCTAGCGCCCTGCCACTTGAGCCACAGCACCACTTCCAGCTTTTATATCAGTATATGGTGCTGAGGAATTGAACTCAGGCCTTCATGCATGCTAGGTAAGCGCTCTACCACTAGGCTATGCCCCCAATCCTTGGATTTTTTAAATTATGTCTTATTATGTTGTGAGAGAATGTCCCTTATTTTCCCATGTCTCCAGAATTATAAGTCTAAGAAGTTACTTAAGAGTCTTAAAAAAATTCCAGTACTGGAGCTTGAACTCAGGGCCTTGGTATGTCCCTTAATTTTTACTCTCGAAGTTGGTGCTCTACCACTTGTGCCAGACCTCCGCTTCCAGCAAAGATTAATTGGAGAAAAGAGTGTCACAGACTTTTTTTCGTCTGGTCTGGGTTTGAACCATGATCCTTAGATCTCAGCCTCCTAAATAGCTTGGATTATAGGTGTGAGCCACTGATCTTGGCTACTTTAGAGTCTTGCTTTTCAGCATGGATTATATTTTCTCCATTAATAACTGAATCTAAATCTCTATAACTCATCAACTGTCCCAAGTGAGCCACACATGAACTTGCAATAGATTTTTAGATAGATCAATGTGCCCGTCAGCTAGCCAGCAGTCACCACGCTTAAAACTACAACATACACAGACATGGCAACCAAATCATGTACATCATTATGACCATCCAAATAAATTCTAGATTCCATTTTACATGACATTACATCATCTTGGCCATCGTATCTGAATATGAAAAGAGCATTATAACATTTAACTTTCAATACTTTCCTAAATTAATTAGCCCATAAATTTTGTTAATCACATTTCCATTAAATGCTGGTCATTGATCCGTTCTCCACTCCTCATCTCTACATTTTCATTGTCTTTTGCCTTGCCTAGTGCCAGATCTCCAGTGTGTCTTCCTTCTACACCATTTGTATTAGCTATGTAACAAAACTTCCCCTATGTTTAACAGATTAAAATGACTGACTCATAGTTTCCATAGGTCAGAATATAGGAGGAGTTTATCGGTAGTTTTCTGGATCAGGCCGCTTTTATCAGGTTGTAATTGAGATACTTTCCATATCTGCACCGTCTGAACATGTCTGGGCTAAGCTCAGTGTCCAGGCTCAACATGTGAGCTTCTTCACAAGGTTTTCTTAGCACATGGAAGCTGGTTCCTCCCACAAAAAGCAACCTAAAACAGAGAGAATGGGAGCCTTCTAGAGAGTCTCCTGCAAGTAGACTTTTTGTAAGCTAGTCTTGTAAGTGATAGCCCATCAATGGTATTCTTTTTATTGTGTGTGGGGAGAGAGAGAGACAGAGAGAAAGAATTATAATCCACAGTCAAAGAGAAGCAGGGAGGGGCCGGGAGTTTGGCCTAGTGGTTAAAGTGCTTGCCTAGCATGCATGAAGACCCGGGTTCGATTCCTGGGTACCACATATAGAAAAAAGCCGGAAGTGGTGCTGAGGCTCAAGTGGTAGAGCTCTAGCCTTGAGAAAGTCCAAGGACAGTGCTCAGGCCCTGAGCTCAAGCCCAGGACTGGCAAAAAAAAAAAAGAAGAAGCAGGGAATTAAATTTCATCTCTTGAAAAGAGGAATATGGAAGGATTCGTGAATGTGCTTTTAAAATCACCACAATCTGTTCTCTGGGTACAAATTATTCATTTTCCTTCTATACACAAAATACATATCAATGAATTTGTCGGCTCATATTTAAAACTACCACACCATCTTAGACTTTATGGAAACTGGAATCTTGAGACATACCATTCACTGGCTTTATTTTACCTTTACAAGAGGATTCTAACTTTCCTCCTCTATCATCTGGTTCTGACTACATCTTTTCTACTGCTTGGATATGAATTATTGCAGTCAAACCAAATGATTTGCCATTTTGCTTTTTGTTTCCTTTTTTTGAAATTTAACTAATATATGAAAGTATAAACTTATATATATTTATTTATGGTGTTTTATCTTCCAATATATATTATATTATATAATGTTAAAAACAGGATAAATATATTTATCACCTCAAGTATTTATTGTTTCTCTCTTTTTTTTGCTAGTCCTGGGGCTTGAACTCAGGGCCTGAGCTTAGAACTTTGATCCTCCCACGTTGCTTGTGATGGCAGGCATGCACCACTATCCGTGTATGGGTTGAGCGTACTCTTGTGAAATTTTCTGCTTGGGCTGACCTTGATCTACAATCCTCTTTCTCAGTCTTCTAGATAGCTAGGATTGCAGGAATGAACCATTGGCTTTATTTTTTTAAAAATATTTTTGTCAGGGTGATGTGTAGAAGGGTTATACTTACATTGATAAGGTAGTGAGTACATTACTTCTCAAAGATTGTTACCCCTTCCCATGCTTTTTCTTACTTTCCCTCTCTTTACCCCCTCCCACGTTTAAGGTTCATTTCTAACATAGTATCTGTGACTATCACTGTTTCATTGCTTCACCCTTTGTCCTTTGTCTCATCATCTTGTTTTCCCCCTTCCTTTCCCTAATTTGAATAACCAAAGTATATGCAATATAACAGATATCAAAGTCAGATACAGTAACAACAGGGGATAAAGGATAAGGGGAAAATCAATAAAGAAAAGAAAACACTTCTCATAGCACATTAAAAACAATAACCACAAATCTCATATTGTTACAGTATCTGACTTTGTTACCTGGCATTTTGTATAGATGTTTATTTGTTTATTTGGGTGTGCGTGGGGGGAGAGAAATGGGGATAAAAACATGAGAAGGGGTATCATGTGTGAGAAGTAATGCACCTACTATCTGGCGAATATAACTATAACCCCTCTATACATTACAATAAAAAGTAAAAAAATAAAAACAATGACCGCAAAGATAAACCTCTTGTTTCCATATCTGAGTTCAGTTTGATTAACATCATCCTGTATGGTCATGTACACATAGATTTTGAGCTATTGTGATCCTCTCATTGGCTTTAACTTGTTATTTTAACTTGCAAGATATCATTACATACAGAAAGTGCCTTGACTAGATTAAATATACACCAAAATAGTAACTGTTATTATTGTGGGAAAGAGAGTGGTAGAAGTATCAAAAACTCAACTGATAGAGTTCATTTATTTCTATGAATGACTATTTTTTGCATGCTAGGGATTGAAACCAGTATCCATGGAAATTCTAAGGCCCTAGGTTCTCTTGGATTCTCCTATACTCTGATTAGATATTCAATGAAATTGAATGAACCTAGTCTACCCAGTGCATGTAAAACACACATATTTCTTATGGTTTAGTGGATTTGGGGAGATTCTTTATTTCCTATTAGTATGTAATGAGTATTCATGATGAAAGTTGTTGGCTTCTTTTTTTGGCAAAAGTATAAGGAAACAGAATCTCCTCAAGCACTGTTAGGATGAATTGGGGAATCTTCGTGCATCACGCCTGGTCTCCACTGCTGCTTAGGGTTTGACCCAGTAAAGTCCTTATCTCAGTTGAACATTTCAACTGTAGTGAGTAATTTCATTGTTGTTCTTTTGTGCCACGACAAGAATATTTCACAAGGACTAGAGGAAGCTTCAATTTTGGTGGATACCGAATCTTAGTCTCTGCAATTGTCAGGCATCTTGCAAACACAAGTCCCTGCTGGAGAAATAGCAGTGTGAACATAAAGTCCATGTCCTTGACATCTACAATTTAGTAGAAAGGACTGGACAACATTCCAAGGTTATTAACCTGAGGGAGAAGATGACAAAAGAGACAACTACTGGTGGCTCATGTCTGTAATCTTAGCGACTAAGGAAGCTGAGATCTGAGGATCAAGATTGAAAGCCAGCCCCGACAGGAGAAAGTCTGAGACTCTTGTCTCCAATTAAAAAACAAAAATACCAGGAGTAGAGCTATATCTCTAGTGAGAGAGTGGTAGCCTTTAACAAAAATACCTCAGGACGGGCCGGGAGTTTGGCCTAGTGGTTAAAGTGCTTGCCTAGCATGCATGAAGACCCGGGTTCGATTCCTCGGTACCACATACATAGAAAAAAGCCGGAAGTGGTGCTGAGGCTCAAGTGGTAGAGCTCTAGCCTTGAGAAAGTCCAAGGACAGTGCTCAGACCCTGAGCTCAAGCCCAGGACTGGCAAAAAAAATACCTCAGGAACAGTGCCCAGGCCCTGAGTTCAAGCCCCAGGACCAGCACACAAAAAATAAAAGAAGATGGAAAAGCATGTACCATTATAGAAAGTATTTACTCTTTGCCAGTTGCTCTCTTAAGCTCTTTAACAATAGTTATTCTGATCTCATGCACTGGTGGCTCAAGCATGTAATCATAGCTACTCAGGAGGCTGAGATCTGAGTATTGAAGTTCAAAGCCAGACTAGACAGGAAAGTCCATGACACTCATCTTCAATTAATCACCTAGAAAATCAGATGTAGAGCTATAGCTTAAATTATAGAGCACCAGCCTTGAGCAAAAAGCCAAATGAGAGCATGAGGCCCTGCATTCAAGACTCTGTTGTGGCAAAAAAAAACATCTTTTAAAACTTAAATATTGGCCAGGAGTTTATCCTTGTGGTAGAGTTCTTGCCTTACATGCACGAAGACCCAGGTTTGAGTCCTCAGTACCACATACATAGAAAAAAGACAGAAATGGTGTTGTAAATCAAGTGGTAGAGCTCTAGCCTTGAGAAAGCCCAAGGACAGTGCTCAGGCCCTGAGTTCAAGCCCAGGACTGGCATAAAAACAACAATGAAGAAAGCAGCAAAAAAAAAAAACAAAAAACAAATCCAACAACTGGGATTTCTCATCTCCTAATGTATGCCTTTTACTGAAAAGAACTCCAGTTCTGTTTCCAGTTCTCCAGTTCTGTTTTCATATAGCAAAACCTGGTCACAAAGAAGTCATTTATTCAGATTACCAAGATAGCAGTTGACATAACTGGGATTTGATTCATTTATTGCAGGTTTACTGCAGTTTAGAATTTGTATACTACTCCTTCTATGTAAGCAAAACTATATGGGCTACTCAAGTGAATGATTGTGTGTGTGTGTGCACGTGTGTGTGTGTGTGTGTGCGTGCACACAGAGACTTAAAAGAGAATATGGCATTTGTGGTATCCTTCTAGTTTTATGTGTTTTTTGTGTTCAGCTGGCTACATCTTGGTCTTTTCTTAATATCCCAATTGTACCCTGCTTGAACACTTCAAAACTCCTAGACCTCTGGTTTCTCCCCTTAGCTATCTATAGCTAATCAGATCAGAACTTTATGACTGTGGACCTTTACAACATTTCCAGGGATAAGCAAAAGTACATTATGTTCTTTGGGAAAGGTTATGAGGTTTCAAACAGAACAGAATAAAAGTCACTAAGGCTATGTCCACATCTCACAGACTTGATTTATGGTGGGAATTATTACACCAATTCCTCACTGGATCCAATTCACTTCAGTGTCCAAAAATCACTGGCTCTGATTGTTGAGGTCAGCTGAGTAAATGTGGATGGCTGATTGATGTGGCTATGTCTGTAAGGAGTGAGGCAGGTAAGCCTGCCTGGGCAAAGCTTTGAGCAGTCCTACAATTCACATAAGTGAGGGAAGGGATTGCTAATGAAGTCCTAAAGGCCTAAAGAGGCAGGAGATTTGGGGGAAAAGATTTTGATGAAGACAGCATGGTGTCTGTCGGAGCTATTCTCTAAAATGGCCCCATGGACTCAGGGTTGTCCCATGGACACAGTGGTGCAGGCAAAACCAGGAGGGTCCCCATGTGAAGAAGTATGAGCAAAGTGAGGAAGAGGACATTCTCCCCCTTTCCTGTGGAACACAGAATGACCTTAGTGTGGGGACACCCCCAAAGAAGAATGGGTAACCCTCATTGTAGGCTGCAGATTGGAGAGAGTAGTGCCAACTCATCTGGCACACGCATGATTGATTTATTCACAGCTATGCGAGACACATTTAGGGATCCTGAACATAACTTAAAGGAAGTTTGAATGCAGAGAGGGGAGTGAGGGAGATAGGGCTTTTGTTCTACAGAGTGCCTGTTGGCTCAGGGATTGGCTTTTATACCAACTGACCTTTTGCAGACTAGCTTTGGAAGGAATTCCATTGCATAAATTTGTTGGAGTTCAGGGACTGCAACACAAGTTTGTCATAGTTCTAATTTCTTAAAAGAGGCTGTTTTCTCAATGTAGGTCCTCCCAAGAAGATACAGAGACAAGATAGTTTATTAGCGAATTAAACTTAAGAAACAGTGGTAGGGGGGAGAAGAAGTAAGAAAGAAATGAAAAGTCAGTCAATGAAGGGTGGGGTATTAAACTAGTTGCTAATGCAGGCAAGTAGGGTGCAATCAAGGGAGACCCTGAGACTCCTGTAGAATCTCCATTCTTTTTTTTAAAATTTTTTATTGTAATTAGTAAAAGGGTTACATGATATTTGCCAGATAGAAGGTGCATTAATTCACATACATTGATACCCTTTCACATGTCTTGGTACCCATTACCCTCCCCCTGACTCCCCCACTCGTCTTGGTTTTCCCCCCTTCCCTATCAAATTTCAAATAACCAAATACAAATAAATTCAATATATCAGATAACAAAGTGAGATACTGTAACAATATGAGATAACCAAGGGACAGCAAAGGAGATGAGAGACAACATAGTACATTAAGGACAACAGTCATTCATTATATGGCTTTTGTTTCAATATCCTGGAGGTCCTTTCAATTAGCTTCATACTATATGGCCTTATGTATCAAGATTTTGCTCTATTGCAGATCTCTGCTAGTAGAGCCCAAGGTTTCTACTGATTATGACGAATGAGGGAAACCATTGAGCCTAAGTTCCTTTGAGTCTGGCTTACTTCACTTAATATGATCTTTTCTAAATCTTTCCATTTCCTAACAAATGGGGCAATGTCATTCTTTCTGGCAGCAGCATAGAATTCCATTGTGTATAAATACCACATATTCTTGATCCATTTATCAACTGAGGGATATCTAGGTTGGTTCCATATCTTTGCTATGGTACATAGTGCTGCAATGAACATTGGTGTGCTAGTGGATTTAGTATGCCCTTGTTTCTGGATGGTTGGGTAAATGCCAAGTAGTGGAATTGCTGGGTCATAGGGGAGTTCTATGTTTAGCCTCTTGAGGCACTGCCACACTGCTTTCCATAGTGGTAGAATCTCCATTCTTGAGAGACAGAAGAGCTGGAATACATGTCCACTTATGTTTTATTTTTGGTGCCAGTACTGAGGCTTGAACTTAGGACCTGGGCATTATCCCTTAGCCTTGTTTGCACTCAAGGTTGGTACTGTACCACTTGAGCCACAGCTCCACTTCTGGCTTTTTGCTGGTGAATTGAAGGTAAGAGTCTCAAATACTTTTTTTTTTACCTAGACTGGATTTGAATCATGATCCTCAGATCTGAGCCTCCTGAATAGCTAGGATTATTGGCGTGAGCTACCAACTCCTGGCTGTGTCCACTCTCACACTTGGCTGAGGACCATTCTCAGGAAGATGGAAATCTACCAGTACTTCTAGCAGAGAGAATGGCTGGAGTAGCAAGAGAAAACCCAAGGGCAGAGCATCACAGCTACAGGTGACTGGACGTCAGGTTGGTACTCAGGGAAGTTGAGTTGGGATGTTCATAGATGAGTGCCATGCTTGCTGCTACTGGGAAATACATGGAAGTTTATTAATTCAACTGTTTGACGTGGTGTGTGTGTGTGTGTGTGAAGCAATAGATTTTCCTGCTAATTACCTCTTGACAACTTCCAGTGTCTCTCCTGCTCCTGGCTCCCTTCTGGGTCCACTAATTTTTGTCTTTCTATGTCATTCAGTTCAGCACCATTTTCTCTCAGCTTTGTTCAAAGATACAGAAAGTTACTTCCTTTTTTTGAGCCTCAATTTTTTTTCCAGTCTAAGATCACTTTAGGACAATTGTGTGACTTGAATGAATTGACACATGTAAAAGCATACATCATAATCTGTGTTGGAGAAGGATGAGTTCTCTTTCTATTGCTATACATATTTTTCCCTTGGCAAAGTAAAAAAAAAAACAACAACAAAAAGCCAAAACCTTGAAAATTTTATCTTTTTGAGTTCCCTAAAAGTTGAGAAATGTACTATATAAATAGGCTGTTCTCTAAATGAATGTATGCATTTTTATTATTTTATTAATCTTTTGAGTTGAATCGATTACATGTTTGATTTTGATATTTAGCAGGACAATGCAAAAACGCATCTGACATCTAAGTATCTTGCATTGATCACTTATCTTGTGTCATGAATAATTAGGGTAGAAAACAGATTGTCCATTACCCTGTCCTGAAGTTCAGGCAATGCCAAGGTCACTTATGTGTTCCAGGAGACCACATTCTTGTATTCCTGGCCTTCTGTATTCATTGGAGCCTATACTGGCTGTTGATTCCATAGATGATTGCTTTTTCTCTCAGTTAGGATGGAGGAAGGTAGAGGAGGGAAAAAGAGAAAAGGAGGAGGGAGAGAAATGTAGGAGGGAAGAGAACTGCTATTGTTGGCTTGTGAATAACCTGTAATTATTATAATGACACTTTCCTAGATATACTCTCGCTGTACATGATTACGAAGTCTTTTTTACATACATTTGAAAGTTTAATCCTTATAACTATCCCCTCAAATGAGCAGGAAGAAAAGGATCTATCAAGAATAGGTTTACATTAATCCTTTTGGAGGAGGCAATTGTGAAGAAAAGGAAACTCAATAACAAAATAGGATGCCATGTATGGATACAGTAAAGCCATGCATTTGTTGGCTTAGGGAAGAAAAAAATATGCTAGTTTGTAGGAAGATGTTCGTTGCTGTGTGTGTGTGTGTGTGTGTGTGTGTGTGTGTGTGTGTGTGTGTGTGTGTGTGTGCTGGTAATAGAGGCTGTTCCTTAGCTTTTGCTCTCAAGACTGGCACTCTACTACTTGAGTCACAGCTCCACATCAAACTTTTTGTTGATTAATTGGAAATAAGAGTTTCACAGACATTCGTGCACAGGCTAGTTTTGAATCTTGATACTCAGAACTCAGCCTCCTGAGTAGCTAGGATTATAGTCATGAACCACAATGCCCGGCTTAGATTACTGGCCAAGTGTACAGGAATTACTGAGCTCCGGCAATTCTGACATGATTTATTTTCAGGAAGGCCTCTGGTCACCATGAGGCCTAGTTTATTTATCTGCTAGATGGAGATAAAAATGTTGGCATGTGGCTGTGTGTGGTGGCTCACACCTGTAATCCTAGCTACTCAGGAGACTGAGATTTGAGAATTGTGGTTCAATGCCAGCCTGGGCACTAAAGCCTGTGAGACTCTTATCTTCAATTAACCACCAAAGAACTAGAAGTGGCACTATGGCTCCAGGGGTAGGATGGTAACCTTGAGCTGAAGAACTCAGGGATAGTGTCCAAGCCCAGAGTTCAAGTCCCGTGACCAACAAAAAATATGCTGGCATGCTAGACTATTATATGGGGGTTGCTATGCCAACTTAACAAAGTGCATATAGCACTGGGTAAGCTATAAAGTACTGTACTTCACACTCTACTGACAGTAAAGAGATGATTCTGTAATCTGGAGAATATAAAATATCAAGCTAACAGTTGATTTCTTAATGGCACTCACAGGGATCCAAAATGTTTTTATTTAAAGAGGTTTGAAGCTTGTCTGGTAGAAGACTGATTAATTGTATCTATCTATCTATCTATATATAATTGATCTATGTATTTATCTAATCAATTTATCTATGCTTTCATTTGTTTAGGCTGTCATGAAGCTTAAATTCAGGTATTGTACTGGCTAGGCAATCACTCTAACCACTTGAACCACACCTGCACCCCCCTCTTTTTTTTGCTTGAATTAGAGTTAGAACTCAGGGCCTAATGCTCTCACTCAAGGTTTTTACTCTTGGATAATGCTCTACCCCTTGACCCATGCCTCTAGTTCCAATTTGGTTTTGATGGTTACTTAGAGATTATAGTCTCTCAGATTTGTCTGCCAGGGCTGGCTTCAAACTGTGATCCTCAGATCTCAGCCTCCTAAATAGCTAGGTGTGAGCCAACATTGTCTGGAAGTTGTTAGCTTTTAAAAATAAGATATTTGAAGCCAGCCCTGGCAGGAAAGTCTATAAGACTCTTATCTCCACTAAATTAACAAAAAAGCTGGAAGTGGAGCTGTGGCTCCAGTGGTAGAGTACTGATTTTGTGCAAAAGAGCTCAAAGACCGAACCCAGGCCCTGAGTTTGAGCTCCAGGGATAACAAAAAAATCAGTATTAATCCCTTCACTGTATACACAAGTACTGGACAAATGAATCAGTGGTCCTTGGGTTTGAACTCAGCACCTGGGTTCTGTCCCTGAGTTCCACTACCTTGAGCCATAGCTCCACTTCTGATTTTCCAGTGGTTACTTGGAGATAAGTGTCTCACAGACTTCCCTGCCCATCTGGCTTTGAATCACCATCTTCAGATCTTAGTCTCCTGAGTAGCTAGGATTATAGGTATGAGCCACTAGTACCTAGCTATATTGAAATATTTTGGGGGTACTTTGATCCAGCTATTCTAAAGTAATGATCATACAGTGTAGAATTTTCACAAATCTGCCAAGAATGACAAGAAACTCTACTGTGTTGATTTTTTTTTTGGTTTAGTAGAATACAAGTTAAGTTTCCCTTCAGTATGTGGTAGTTGCATGACCTGGGACTTGCTGTTCTGATATTTTTTTCCCAGTCAGTCCTGGGGCTTGAACTCAGAGCCTGGATACTGTTCCTGAACTTCTTTTGCTCAAGGCTAGCATTCTATCATTTGAGCCACACTGCCATGCCTGGCTTTTTCTGTGTATGTGGTACTGAGGAATCAAACCCAGGGCTTCATGCATGCTAGGCAAGTGCTCTACCACTAAGCCACATTTCCAGCACTGTTCTGATTTTCATTTGCCAAAAAGGTTGAAAAGTTTTTTGGGGGGAATTATTGTGAGGATTAGAATGAGGAACTGGTTAAGAAAAATTTCTGAAAACAATCTAAACAGTTCCATAAATATAAGGTGACATAATTACTGCTATTACTCATGTTTAAAGAAAAGAAACCAACAAGTAAATATTCAGTGACACAATTTAGAGAGAATCAAGTGAGAAATTAATGAGGTGTAGTCAATAAGGAGACACAGATTGCTTTTTGATAACAATTTCTTTCCATATGGCTTTGGTATGGGATGCTTTATGGGTGATAAATAGCAACTTTGTAAATGTGATGTTTTATGCACAAATTTATTCCAAGATTCATTGCTTGCCTTATTGGGAAGCTGTGATAGCTTGCCTTATTGGGAAGCTGTGGACTTCTAAGAGTGTCACTGAAACCTACTTATTCCATTGTCTTCAAGAACTCTATACAAAAGTTACAGTGAAGCCAAGTGCTCATGCCTGTAATCCTAGCTCTTCACGAGACTGAGAACTGAGGATTACAGTTTGAAGCCAGCCTGAGCAGAAAAGACTGTGAAACTCACATCGATTAATACCCCCACCTCCCACCAAATTTGAGATGTAGCTCGAAGTGATAGAACACTAGCCAGAAGTTCAGGGATAATGCCCAAGCCCTGAGTGCAATCCCCATCACCAGAAAAAAAAATGGCACAGTGTTAACTGACCCCAGAGTGCAGTGCAATGTAGTGTAGTGTAGGAGATTGAACGACACAGAAAGGCTCATGTGGGTGGGCTCAGGTCTCTGTCCTGTATGTATAGAGACTCTTCCCATGGTACATTTGCCACAGTCTATTTTCAGATGTTAGCATTGTAGCAGAGGAAATCCAATTCTGCCAATATATGGAGAACCGACCTTTCTCTCTGGAGCAGACTCACCTTATTTTTTCTTATCACTAAAAGTTTTGGAGCTAAATGGTAATGGACTGAGTTTTAATAAGGCACATAGTTACCCAGAAGTCCAGCTTTTCTAATTAACATACGAGAAGACAAATGGAGATCAGGAAATTGCTCGGTGAGCTTGGAATCTAAGCAGGCATCATCAGTCTTGTAATTGGAAAGCTAAAGAGTTTATTCATCAAATGCCTTGGGTGTAGGCAACAAAATGCTTTCTTGACTCACTGAAGAAAAGGAATTTTCTGGAACTTCTTGAACAGTTCAGTTAAGATGGGCAGACCCAGATCAGAGATCTAGGTTCAGAAGACAATGAGAGGCAAGGGAAGCTGTAAATGGCAGGCCTGCGTTAGTGTGGAATTGGGAACCATTTTCACCAGTGACTATTGTGCTTCCTTAGCCATTTGTATTATACGTAGAGGCAAAAGCCTCCCTGTTCCTAAGCTAGTCCCTCATGTCTTCTGTGAATGATCTGTAGTTCTCAACACTCCCTTTTCCCCTTCATCCTTTGTTGTACTGCAAATACTGATTCTCTTTTTTTGCTAGTCCTGGAATTGTACTCAGGGCCTGAGCACTGTCCTTGGACTTTGTCAAGGCTAGAACTCTAGCACTTGAGCCTCAGCACCACTTCTGTCTTTTTTCTTTATATGTGATACTAAGGAATCGAACCCTGATCTTCGTGCATGTTAGGCAAGCACTCTACCACTAGGCCAAACTCCCAGCCCTGCAAATAATGATTCTATCGCAGCACTTCCCCTGGGGTTGCTAACTCTCTCTACAGAATAATAAAGTTCCCATCTCTTCTTCCTTCCTCCCTTCATTCTTCTCCTGTCCTCATCTGTTTCCCCCTCCTTCCTCCTCTCCCAGCCTTTATTCTGTATCAGTACTGGGTCTTAAATTTAGGGCCTCAATACTGTCCCTTAGGTTTTTTTTCTCAACGTGGGTACTCTGCTACTTGAGATAAAGCTCCATGTTTGGCTTTTTAGTAGTTAATTGGAGTTACTAGTCTTCAGGAACTTTCCTGCCTGGGTTGGCTTCAAGCCACAAACCTCAGATCTCACTTTCCTGAGTAGCTAGGATTACAGGCATGGGCCACTGGCTTCCAGCCTCTCCATAGAGTTTTGATGTTAAAGCTGACTATGTCGGCTACTGAAAAAAGCTGTGAAAGGTGCATTTAGTACTGTAGATTTGAAATCAGGCAAGTAAAAAGAAAGGAAAAAAAATAAAACGAAAAGGTAGGAAGGAAAGAGAAAAATAACTCACATCTGAGATTCCAGATTATTTTCTTAGTTTTCAAATGTCACGTTGCATGTCAGTTAAAATAATTATAATTTCTTTATGCAATTATCAGAATTAGTGTGGTAGATGTCCCTCTATCTGCCAATGAATTTATGTCATCATTCATATTTTCTTTTCTGGTGAAGAAAGAATGGAAAAGTTGTTCACTTTAGTTAAGGATTATCTGGGTGCATACAGATGGAACCTCAGTTATGCACGGACATGCTTGACTGTAAATATTATATTGTGGGCCTCACCTTTAGGGAATTCTAAGGCTGGGCTGTGAGACCAGGAAAGGGTTAAAAGATTGGAATGCCACCTCTTTCGCACCCAGAAGGCTGAGAATTGAATCATGAGAAGGTAAACATTCCAGGCAAGATAGATTTATCAGGAAGTAGTGCTGTGGCTCAAAGTGGAGGAGCACTTGAGTGCAAGAGTTCAGGGATGGTGCCCAGGCCCTGAGTTCAAGCCCCATGACCAACATAAAAAATTAAAGACAGGAGCCGGGAGTTTGGCCTAGTGGTAGGGTGCTTACCTAGCATGCACGAAGACCTGGGTTTGATTCCTCAGTACCACATACATAGAAAAAAGCTGGACATGGTACTGAGGCTCAAGTGGTAGAGCTCTAACCTAGAGAAAGCCCAAGGACAGTGCTCAAGCCCTGAGCCCAAGCCCAGGACTGGCAAAAAATTAAAGACAGATGTATATGTTACTACCCTAAGTGTGTTTAAGTGAGAGCTGCTTGGACACTAAAAGCCTGAGACCTTGGGAAAAGATCACTCCTCTCCACTCCCTAATGATAGAGTCAATTATCATTATGTACACAAACAACATACTTAATGCTAATGGTTGTAACCACAAGAGAGATTGACAGTCTATTTTCTGTTTGTACCTGTAGTCACCTCCCCTGTAACCTCTGTCTCCTTGCTCAGACTCTATAAAAGCCTAACTCTCCTAACCCATCTCCTTGCATAACCTTCAGTTCTGTGGGAAGATTGCCGCCCCTCACTGTTCCTCAATAAACAGTCTGCACCTGCTGAGATGAGTCTAGCCTATTCTTTCTTCTCCATATTCTTAATGTTTACTATCTCTTATTCCAGGGAGATTTACACTGACTGGTCCAGGAAAGGAAGAAAATCTTTTTTTTTCCCCTCTGAAAACAAATGTGCTCTGAGCTTTATTTGATTCTATTCAAACTATCTTCTTTAGCTTTTCCTTCCTATAACTCTAGGTTCAATGACTGATTTCCCTGAGGTGGTCTGGCTTAGGTTTAGATAGATGACAGGATAGTAGGGCACTACAGAAAGGCAGGGAACTAAAGGACAGTGAGGATGGACGAGAAAGGAGGACTCAGCAGTACTATAATAACTGTTGTAGCCAGGTACCGGTGGCTCACACCTGTAATCCTAGCTACTCACAAGCCTGAGATCTGAGGATCACAGTTCAGACTCAGCCCTGACATGAAAGTCCCTGTGTCTCTCATCTCCAATTAACCACCAGAAAACCAGAAGTGGTGCTGTGGCTCAAAATGGTTGTGCAATAGCCTTAAGCTGAAGTGCTCAGGGAAAATGCCTAGGCCCAGAGTTCAAGCCCCACAACTGACAAAAAAAGTATTGTGCATAGAATACTGAAGCAGATAAGAAATGTGAAAATGTGGGCACATACAAAATTATCACAAAGTATACTGTATTGAATATTCTTTCTTTAATTTATTTTTTATTTTTTATTGTTGGGGTAATGAATAGATGGGTTACAGTTATATTCACCATGTACTAGGTGTATTACTTTTACACATTGATACCCCTTCTCAGGTTTTTTGTCCCCATTTCCTTCCCCTCACCCCTCCCAATCATCTTGTTTTCCACCCTTCCCTTTCCCATTTCAAATAAACAAATAAACGTATATACAATATACCAGGTAACAAAGTCAGATACAGTAACAATATGAGAGTAACCAAAGGGCAACAAAGGAGAAGAGAAATAACATAGAACATGAAGAACAACAATCACACGATATAAAATTCTTGTTTCCATATCCTAGAGATCTTTTCATTTAATCTCATCCCATATGACCTTTTTGTATCTAGGTTTTGAGCTATTGTAATCCTCTGCTAGGAGAGTCCTAGATGTGTACTAATTATAAATGAGGGAAACCCTTGAGCCTATGTTCCTTTGGGTCTGGCTTACTTCACTTACAATGATTTTTTTCCAACTCTTTCCATTTCCTTACAAATGGGGCAATGTCATTCTTTCTGATGGCAGCATAGAATTCCATTGTGTATAAATACCACATCTTGTTGATCCAATCATCTACTGAGGGGCATCTGCGTTGGTTCTATATCTTTGCTTTGGTAAATAGTGCTGCAATGAACACTGCTGTGCTAGTAGCTTTAGTATGTTCTTATTTCGGGACCATTGGGTAAATGCCAAGGAGTGGAATTGCTGGGTCATGTTTACTGCTTTCCATAGTGCTTTCCATACTGCTTTCCATAGTGGTTGAACGACTATGCACTCCCACCAACAGTGTAGTAGTGATCTCTCCTGGCCACATCCCCGCCAGCATCTGTTGTTATTAGATTTCTTGATCCTGGCCATTCTAACTGGAGTGAGGTGAAATCAGAGTTTTTTTGATTTGCATTTCTTTATGGCCAGAGATGTCGAGCATTTCTTCATGTATCCATAGACCATTCTTATTTCTTCTTCAGAGAAGACTCTCTTTATGTCTTTGGCCCATCTTTTAATGGGATGGTTGTTTCTTTGAAGATTTGTTTTGGAGAGATTCATTTTTTGAGCTCTAGATATATTTTAGATATGAGGCCTTTGTTGTATGGTTAGTGAAGATCTTCTCCCAGCCTGTGGGCTTTCTAGTTAACTTGCTACCTATATCCTTTGCCATATGGAAGCTCTGCAGTTTAATACAGTGTCATTTCTCCAAACTTTCTTTAATTTGTTGTGTTTCTTGGTCTTTATTAAGAAAGTTTTGACCTGTACCAAGGAGACCTAGTGTATCTCCTATTTCTCCTGTAAAGTTTTCAGTGCATATGCTTTTACCTCGAGGTATTTTATCCATGTGGAGTTAAGCCTGGTTCAGGGTGACATAGAAGGATCCAACTTTAGTTTTATGCAGGTGCTTAACCAGTTCTGCCAGCACCATTTGTTGAAGAGGCTGTCTTTCTTCCATTTTATTTTTTGACTCCCTTATCAAAGATTAGGGGGCATAATTCTGCAGATTGATTTCTGGGTCTTCAGTTCTATTCCCTTGTTTCACAGGCCTGTTCTTGTGCCAGTACAAAGCTGTTTTGATTAGTATAGTTCTGTAATACAGTCTTAAGTTTGGTATTGCTATTCCTTCAGTGCTGTTCTTTCTGTAAGGATAGTTTTTTGCCATACAGGTTCTTTTATTATTCCATATGAAATTTTGGATTGCTTCTTCTATTTCCTTAAAGAATGACATTGGGATATTGATGGGTATTGCATTGAATTTGTAGATAGCCCTTGGCAAGATTGCCATTTTCACGATGTTAATTCTTCCAATCCAGGAGCATGAGAAGTTTTTCCACTTCCTCAGTTCTGCTTTAGTTTCCTTTTTCAGGTTTTAAAATTTTCATCATAAAGGTCCTTTACATTCTTAGTTAATTCCTAAGTACTTTATTTTCTTTGAGGCTGTTGCAAAAGGAGTTGCTTTCCTGATTGCTGCGTCACTCCTCTTGTTGTTGGCATATAGGAAAGCAGTTGATTTTTGAGGATTAATTTTATACCCTGCTACCTTGCCAAAGTTTTGAATCAGCTCAAGCAGCTTGGGAGTGGAGTCTATAGGGTTCTTTAAATACAGAATCATGTCACCTGCAAAGAGGAAAAGTTTCACTTCCTCTTTCCCTATTTGGATCCCCTTTATGATTGCTTCTTGCCTTATTGCTCTGGTTAGGAATTCTAATACTATGTTAAAGAGGAGTGGAGAGAGTGGGCATCCTTGTCTCATTCCTGATTTTAGAGGGAATGGCTTTGGCTTTTTGCCATTAAGTATAATACTAGCTGTAGGGTTTTCATACACAGTCTCTATTATACCGAGGAATGTTCTATGGATTCCTAGCTTCTCCAAAGCTTTTAGCATACAGGGGTGTTGGATCTTGTCAAATGCCTTTTCTGCATCTATTGAGAAAATCATGTGATTCTTGTCCTTGTTCCTGTTGATGTGTTGAATTATATTAATTGCCTTGCATATATTGAATCAGCTTCGTATCCCTGTGATGAATCCTGTTTGATCATAGTGTATAATTTTTTGATGAGTTGTTGAAGACGGTCGGCCAGTATTTTGTTGAGAAGTTTTTCATCAATATTCACCAAAGAAATGGGTCTATAGTTCTCTTTCTTTGAAGAGTCCCTGTCTGGTTTTGGGATGAGGGTTATGCTGACTTCATAGAATGAGTTTGTCAAAGATCCTTTACTTTTAATTTCATTGAAGTTTGAGGAATTATTGGCGTGATCTCTGCTTTGAAGACCTTATAGAATTCAGCTGTGAATCCATCAGGTCCTGGGCTTTTCTTAGGTGGAAGTTCTCTTATTGCCATTTCTATTTCAGTGCTTGAAATAGGCCTGTTTAGTTGGGTTAGTTCTTCTTGGTTCAGTGTGGGTATGTTAATATTGGCTAGAAATTCATCCATCTCTTCTAGATTCTCAAATTTGTTGGCATAAAGGTTTGAAAAGTATTTCCTTATGATGCTCTAGATCTTGGTAATTTCTGTCGTGATCTTTCCATTCTTGTCCATGATTTTGTTTATACAGGTGTGCTCCTTTTTTTTTGGTAAGATTTATTAAGGGTCTCTCAATCTTGTTAATTTTTTCAAAGAACCAACTCCTGGTTTTGTTGCTTCTTTCTATGTTTTTTGGGGGAGCTCTAATTCATTTAATTCTGCTTTAATTTTAATAACTTGCTTCCTTCTACTGGAATTGGGACTGGTTTGTTGCTCTTTCCAGAAAGCTTAAGGTGCACCATTAAATCATTGGTTTGAGATTTTTCCAATTTGTTAATGTAGGCACTCAGAGCTATAAATTTTCCTCTGAATACTGCCTTTGCTGTGTCCCAAAGGAGCTGGTATTTTGGGAGCTCTTCTTTGTTAAATTTCATAAACTGTTGAATTTCTGTTCTGATCTCCTTAATGACCCACTGGTCATTTTCAACAATGTTTTGTTCAATCAACATGAGTTACAGGGTTTTCCTTGGTGGAGATTGGTGTTCAGTTCCAGTTTTATGCCATTGTGGTCTGAGAGAATGCAGGGAATAATTTCAGCATTTCTAAATCTGCACCCGTTTGCTTTATGTGTATGACATATTCTCAGGGTTTAGTAGTTCACCTTAATTAGGCATTAAAAGATGGCATAATGTTGTCAACAACTGTGACAAATCTGAGATTTGACCCTACTTGCAAGATAATGAGTCAGACTGTCACAGTCTTATGGATACTGGCAGAAGATATAAGACCCTTGGATCAGAGATACAGGACTTTATTGCCTACTGCACAACAAGAATAACGAGCCAGATTTTATTCTTGTTTTAAAAGAAATTTTATAGAAGGAACAATAAGGGAACATAAAGAGACCAGGAAGTTGTTCCTGACACAGTAGAAAGTAAGACTCCAAATTGGGTTTTGACACAGCAGATGTGGATTAGAGAGGAGCACTGGTTACACATACAATTATCCCGAAGAGAAGGCTCACTTCCAGCTCATTACTTATTCTTCTCTCATGCCTCACTCCTGCTGGCCTTGGTCTCTGGTTTCTATGGAGAGTATAGCAGAGTTCTCCTGCTAAATGAAGCATAGTAAATGAAAGGTTATCATTCAAGAGTCTGTTTTCTTTCAGGGTCACTTTTCTTTGGTTCTATGCCATTCAATAGTGTACCTACAGGCTACTTGTAACTACTGAGCACTTGCTATGTGGTTAGACTGGATGAAACTGCTGAATTCAACTTTATATACTAGATTTCAAAGACATTAAAAATACTGGACAATGTCTCATTAATCCTTTCATATTATTGCCTGCATATAGCTTAATATTTTAAAACATTATTTAAAGAAAACATTAAAAATAAATCTTTTTTTTTTGCCAGTCCTGGGCTTGAGCTCAGGGCTTGAGCACTGTCCTTGGACTTTCTCAAGGCTAGAGCTCTACAACTTGAGCCTCAGCATCACTTCCGGCTTTTTGCCATGTATGTGGGGTACCGAGGAACCAAACCTGGGTCTTCGTGCATGCTAGGCAAGCACTCTACCACTAGGCCAAACTCCCGGCCCTAGAAATAAATCTTAAATATTATTTTTCCTTTTAAAAACAGATGGCCACAAGAAATTTAAAATGATATACATAGCCAGTCACTGGTGGCTCACACCTGTAATCCTAGCTACTCAGGAGACTGAGGTCTGGGGATGTTTATTCCAAGCCAAATTGGGCAGAAATATTTGTGAAAAAGTAATCTCCAACTAACCACCAAAACCCTGGATCTCCAAGTGTTGCTCAAGTAACAGAGTGCCAACCTTGAACATAAAAGCTCAGACACAGTGCTCAGGCCCTGAGTTAACATCAAAGTCCTAGCATAAGAAGAAAGAAAGGAAAACTCTAAAACATGGTGTCCTTTGTTCATTTTTGGTTATGAGGGAACAGTGGGGCGGTCGTAGCATATGATTTTCTTTTTCTTCCAGTGTATTTAGGCTTTTTAATTTAATTTTATTTCATTTTTTATTGTCAGAGTAATGTATAGAGGAGTTACAGTTACATTCGTCAGGAAGTAGCTGCATTACTTCTCACACATTGATATCCCTTCTCATGTTTTTGTCCCCATATCCCTCCACCCAATCATGATTTTCTTTGAAATTTTTTATAGTTTTATCTTTTATATTTGAGTCTATAATTCATATGAAGTTAATTTTTTGTGTAGTATAAAGTATGGACACTTATTTTTTGCATGATATGGTTATTTTGTCATAATTTATTTGAGTCCATTTTCTCCCTTGAAATGTCTTAGAGCTCTTGTCAAAATCAATTGGCCATAAAATAAGGGTTTCTTTCTTGATTCTCAGTTCCATTCCATTGATCTGTATTCTATCTATATGTCTGTTCAATGCTGTCTTTATTAGTGCAACTTTATTTTAAGTTTCAAAATTGGGAAGTATGAATCCCTTAAAATCCATTCTTCATTTTATTTTGAAAACTATGCATCCCTTGCATTTCCATATTAATTTTAGGGTCAGTTTGTCCATTTATTTGACAAAGAGATAGCCAGGATTTTGATAGAGATTGTGTAGAATCTGTAGATCAAAAAATAAACTTTGGCTCTTTACTAAAAGATTTATTAAACTGGAAAATAGGACGTTTGAGCTTGATCTACTTCCGTAAATGTTTTATCTCTTAAAAATTTTAATTCATTTTATTTTATTGTCAGGATAATGTTAAGAACGGTTACAGCTATATTCATCAGGTAGTAGGTACATTACTTCTCATTGTAAATGTTTTATCTTATAAATAAATTAGATCTGTTAATATGTTTGCTGACAGTACATTAGCACTATTTTATTTATAGCCCAAACGTCAATGATGTGTTAAATTCTGCCCTATTATGATTTGGTTTTGAAATGTCCCTCAAAAAGTAAATGTGTTAAAGCATTGGTGGGCTGAGCGTCAGTGGCTCATGCCTATAATCCTAGCTCTCAGGAGGCTGAGACCTTAGGATCTCAGTTTAAAGCCAGCCTAGTCAGGAAAGTCCAGGAGACTCATCTCCAATTAACTACTAAAAAACCGGAAGTGTGCTATGGCTCAATTGATAAAGGGCTAACTCTGAGCTCAAGAGTTTAGGGACAGAGCCCAGGCCCAGAGTTCAGCCCCATGATCAACCGACAAAAAAAGAAAAAGAAAAAATAAAGAATGGGTGTCAACACTGAGAGGCAATTGAATCATGAGAGCAATCAATGGATTACTGAGTTCCTAGCTGTGTGAGCTCTCATGAGGTGGGGATTAGTTGGAGGAAGTAAGTAAGGGGTTTGGGAGTATAACTGAACCTGGACTTTCCTTTTCCTCTTCCCCTCTTATTCTTTCCCCCTTCCCTCTCCCTTCTTCCCACCTCCTTCTTGGTTTTGCTTTCTGGCTTCCAATAGGTGAGCCGCTTGGTTTTGCCACACTCTCCCTATTATGTTATCATTTCTTGCTATAGTCCAAAGCAATGGGGCCAAGTGACCATGAAATGAAGTATCTGAAGCTGAAATAAACTTCTCTTCTTTTAAGTTGAGTTATCTTAGGTATTTTGTCACTATGTTAGAAGTGTGAACAGTTCTCAGCTAATTCAATTTATAACAGTTGTACAGAGTATAGAGTACAATTGTATTCTATACAGTTGTATAGAGTATAAATAAAAAGTTAAAGAACAGGAAAGAGGTGATAAGAGTTTGTTAGAAAAGTATTATGACAGAGTCTCAGAATGAAAGGATCTGTATTTTGGCTATAGAGTCATGCTCTAAAGTGCTTAATCAAAGAAAGATGTGAAATAGATTTGTAGCTTTATTGAACTTTCCTTATCATTATATAAATAATGATAAATGAATTTTAATGTCAAAACTGTTTTCAGAGCCATAACATTAAAAAAATTCAGACATTATGAAATTTGGAAAAACTATTTTAATAAAAAGTCTTTTGAATGAGCACTCTATTTACCCCCCAAATTTGAAAAACAATATATCTGAATGAAAAACATTTCGAACTTAGAAAGGTTTAAAATGATAAGATCAGAGGATATTTCATGTATATATGGGTTTGTGCTTGATTTCATAAAGAAGTTTCCAGGTCAAATAATTTATTATTGAAGATGCTATAAATTATTCTGGGCTACAAAAGAAGTTATTACAGACATAAATCTGACAAAATGTTGTTAACAAAGCTATTCATCATGATCCTACCAAGAGAATAGAAGACAAATTCCAAATGCCCCCCACCCAGTGTGCTTGGGCTTTGAAGCTGATTGAATCTCTTTTAATGCTAACCAGAGATGAAGTGGCTCAGTGGCTAGTAAGCACACAGCACCCAAACCATAAACAAAATCAGGGTTCCATTATTAATTGAAAGAAAAGCACTTAGTGAACACTATTATAGAGTAGATCCTGGGCTAGGATTTGGGTACACGGAGATGAATGAGACCCAGGCTTGTGAACTTTGTTAAAAAATAATATTTTGTACTAACTTTGTACAAAGGAATTCCCATTCAACAACTCTCATTCATGTTGTAAAAGTGCAAGGCATCTTGACTGATGTTATGCTTTTCATCAGTCTTTCCCACCCATCCCAAACCATCCTTTCCCTACAATTTTAGTTTTATAAGATATTCATTGAATATTATGAATGCATTCTGCCCTTCCCTGTCTTTATTTGTTTGCCCCTTTCTTCTTAATCAATGCTCCAACATGTTTCAAGTGCTCCTTGATGATGAATGATTATTTCTATGGAATTACACTGAATTTTCCCCTGCAAATACCATACTTTGGGGAATACATTTGTGTGCACTAGCATACTGCTGTATGAGAGAAAACAGAGAAGCCTCAATCTGAGAGGTCGAATCGGGAGTCGTTATTCAAAGGCCAGCGAGTTCATGATGGACTCCTGTCTCAAAGACCAGCAGCTTAGAACAGAACAAGCATATAATTCTTAAAGCCAAAAATCCTGTTTGGGGTGGAGGCCAAGCCTTATCAGTCTTAAGAAAAGTGTTATACATGAAACAAAGCCAGTTAGATGAAGATACTTATTCCTGATAAAGGGACAAAAGCAGAACAAACTAGACAAGTATACGTAAGTGTCTAACAGAAGAGTAATACATAAGCAGATTGAACTGTCCAGGGGAAAACATGGGACCATTAGGAGGGCAGTTATCTAGGGGAAACCTGAACTTGCTAGAGCCCTACCATTTAAGACATATTTGTAATCCAAAGAGTGTCCTCTATAAACTTTCGTTCTCAGAAAATTCCCATATACTATTAGCATCTATCAAGATGCCAAATCGCGATACTAGATCCAGGATCCTTATTTCAATATAACCTTTTTGTAAGGAAATATTTCTTCTCCAGCTGGGCTGAAGAAGACTCGGATACCCTTTTCACGATGTTGTATCCAGTAAAACCCAATCGGCCTATGGGTTTGTCTTTCTGATTTTTTTCTTTATTTATAGTTCTGGTATGAGAAATATTTCCTAAATATTTCCTTACACTTGTATTTATTTACTTGTACATTTATAAATGAGTTCTAGTTTCTGGAGAAATCATATTCCAGGTTTCTGTGTGGACCTACTACCATTCATTGAATATAGGAAGAAGGGAAAATTCTAGGGGATAGATAATATGTTTTGGAGATATGAAGTGTGAGTAGCTTAAGTGGAGATATTGGCTAGGTAATTGGAACCAAATCTGAATCTCAAGGGGAAAGTCCAAATGGCAAATCTAGGCTTAGAAGGCATAATTTTCCAGATGCTAATTAAAGTTATTGACAGGAATAAAGATACACAGAGAAATCTCTAGAGTAAGGGAGAGTGCAAGATGAGATGTGAAGCCCTGGAGAAATCTTTCCAGTTCAGCAGTGACATCTGATGAATGCTATTGTCTGAAAATACTTTGCTGTCAAATCGGTGAATTTACATTTGAAAAGCATGAATAAACTTACAAAACATATTCAAAGGGAAATGATCATGGCAAATACAGACACAGGACATTTCGGAAAGTAAAATGTTAGCATTCAGGCCAATAATAACTTCCAAAGCTCTTTAGAGCCTAAGAGGAAGTTCTGATAATAATTATATAGATAAAATATTAGGAGTTTAAGAACATAAAGTAGACTCTGATAACCTTTACTCCTCCTCCTCCTCCTCCTCCTCCTCCTCCTCCTTCTTCTTCTCCTTCTCCTTCTTCTCTTTTTCCTTCTCCTTCTTCACCAGTCCGGTGCTTGAACTCAGGCCCTGAGCACTGTTCTTGGGCTTTTTCCTCAAGGCTAGTGAATGCATACTAGGGAAGCACTCTACCACTAAGCCAAACTCCAAGCTCAACCTTGACTCCTCTTATGGGAAAAACAGAACACAGTATTTGTAATTGAAATTGTTTGGCTTGCTTGAGGTTAGAATTGAAGGACTGACTCTGCCTTATTCCCCCATGTAAAACAAAACAGTAGATGCTGGCTCCTGTGCTTGCCCACAGGCAGGTCATTCTGACCTTGACATAGCTG
This sequence comes from Megascapheus bottae, assembly GCF_031878675.1. Classification (NCBI taxonomy): domain Eukaryota; kingdom Metazoa; phylum Chordata; class Mammalia; order Rodentia; family Geomyidae; genus Megascapheus; species Megascapheus bottae. Next base: position 5,000,202 of record NC_143547.1, on the reverse strand, counting down.
AAAGCCCCGCACCCCAAGTGTAACATTCCATTCTGAGCTTGGCCAAGGACACTGCTCTTGGCGCCCCAAGAGACAATAGCCTATTATTTTTTATTTTCTACTTCCTTGTGAAGACCCTTCTGAATCTGACCTCAAATCCAGTCCCTCGCACAACCTCTAGAAAGGCACAAGTTCTGTGCCCTTTGCTGGCAGTAAACAGTCCTAGCCTGTTGAAAATCGGGTCTAGTATATTACTTTTCCAGTATCCTCCATTTTTCTAACAAATATAGCTAACATTTAGACTCAATAAGTGACGAAAGGACAGAACATCAAAATGAGGAAACTTACAACAGAAACAAGAGAGCAAACTGGCGGAATTAGGACAGGGAGGGAGGAGCTTCCTGAAGAGGGCGAGGAAAAGCTTCTGAGCCTTTTGGGATGCTGGAAACCTGGAATAAAAGTAGATTTGACAGATTTTTCTGAGTTATAGGCTCTCTATGTGACTAAATCTCTTATTGGCTTTGGATTCCCCATTTGGATGGGGCTTTTTTTTTCAGCCTAGCCCTTGTTCCCCGCTCCAATGACATTACCTATCTTAGGGAATTTTGGTCCCTAAATCTTTGGTTAAATGGACTCTTTTTGTACTATTCTTACCTGTTTGTGTTGTTTCTCTTGGTAATTTCAAACTCTGTACTCTGGCATGGAAACAAAAAGAAAAGAGTTTTTGAGTTGTTCAGCTAGGGTGTGAGGAAAAGTGTGTACTGGGGGAAGTGCAGAGATAATCAAAATGAGAGGACTGAAAGGCGAATGTAATGGAGAGTGAGAAAGTGGGTTTCTTAGCATAGTTATCACTGTGCCGCTGTGGAATTCCAGTCAAGACCTTTCCTCTGACTTTGAGCACTTTAGCCGAGTGCTGTTTTCTTGTGGCAGTGGTTCTCAGTGGCAACAGGGGATGGAGGTTTTGTGGTTTAGAGGAGTTCCTGAAGTGACAAAGATATTCTATTGTCTCTTCTTTGCGAGAATCACCCTGTCAACTACATAATAACATTCACTATTGCATCAAGGATTCACAGACTGTGTGTGTGTGTGTGTGTGTGTGTGTGTGTGTGTGTGCACCAGTCCTGGGACTTACCACTTGAGTCACAGTTCCACTTCTGGATTTTTGGGGGTTAGATTTAGTGAAGACAAGATCCTTACAGACTTTCTTATCCAGGTGGGCTTTGAACTGTAATTTGCAGGTCTCAGCCTCCTGAGTAGGTAGCTAGGATTACAGGTATGAGCCACCAGAGCCTGGCTCCACAGAAATTATTAGGTAGCTCCACCCACCTACCATCCTTTCTATTCACTTTCCAGCTGAACCCAACCCATTAATGCGGCTAGGTTAGAGTCTCCTGGACCTCAGGGGACCCCAGGGTAGATGACTCCTGAGACCTGCTACTTAGTAGGAGTGTACTGGAATCGTCTTCATCTTCTCTCATTTTCCAAGCTTTGCTCTAGTTCTTATTTTATGGAGCCTTCCACAAATGCTCTAGTTATAGTAACTGGACCTCCTTTATAAGAATTAGGTTGGGACAGCAGTTAGAAGACGAGACTAAGAATGTAGAAAATAAACAGAATATCTATATGGAAACCTATCGTCTGTTTTTAGGTTGAGTTAATATAATGATATCAATACTTTGGACAAAGAGTTCCAGTGGTGTTGAAACAGGAACTTTTTAGACTTCAGGCCAAAATTCTAGCAGTTCCACCTTGTAGGTCTGATCCCCTTTCCCTTACCAAAAAAGGGAGATTTATTACATGGCAGTCCCAGGAAGATAGTACTTCAATACATTTCAGCTGTATTCTGGATACAGACAAAGGAGATAAAGATATGTACAATTATTAAATAGTCCTGGTTACAATATGGCCTGGTTATTTATATTATTAGAGTCTTTAGTTTGGAAGAGTTTCTGGGGAGTTGAATGTAGAATTCCTATCACTGGTCATGATAAAGAATTCATTGTTACCTGGTGGCTGGTCTGTGTTGAGGAAACTCTACTGATCCTCAGGGGTAATAAAGATATTATTGATCTGTTATAAGTCCTCTCTTTCCCAGATTCCAGGGCGATTGCAAAGTAACTGCAGAGAGAATGGCTTGGAGGAGAGACACAGCACATGAAAGCAGAGATGCCAAGTGCTTGTCCTGGTTTTAGTTATTCATGGGCCCTAAAGAGAAGTTGATGTTTCTCAGCAAAAAAATGAGTTTTTCAGCATCCTTTGTAATGTGATCAATTCTCCCTTCCCCAAAGGCTTCTGAAATCTCCTTTGTCTCCTATCTCACCACCACAATTTTAAGTTCTGTAAAGGAAGGAATCATTATGTAAACTGATGACATGATCAGTCCACCAAATAAGTGAAATTTCAAAAATAATGGAGATGGAGGGGGCTGGGAAAGGAGAGAGGGATGTAGTGTATCCACATAACAAAGGGGCATCAAGGACTCTGTGATAATAAAGAGTAGAATCATATCTATATGAACAACCAATGTTAAGAAGCTATTTTCCCCCATTTCTTCTTCTGAAAGCAACCTCAACAAGAGAAGCTATTCTCTTTGCTCAAATGTTTCATAACAAGTATTCAAATAATTATATGGTATCTCACAGTTTGGAGACACTACAATTTCCACCATCATTTCTCTATTGTATGTTTACTTCATTTCTATTTTTTTTAGCAATACAAAAAGAGCTATTTTGGACACCCTTCCTCATATACATTTGTAAGTTTTTTTCATAATCCATGCTTTTGTTTGTTCCTTCACTTATGCCATAAACCACTCAGAACTTCTTTAGGTTCATATTTGCTTTTAAAAGTCTCCATAGGATCTGGGTGCTGGTGGCTCTTGCTGGTAATCCTAGCTATTCAAGAGGCTGAGATGTGGGGATTGTGGTTCAAAGCCAGCCCAGGAAGGAAAGTCCATGAGACTTTGGAGCTTAATATTAACCTCCAAAAAAGCCACAAATGGAGTTGTAGCTTAAGGGATAGGTATCATTCTTAAGTGAAAATCTAAGAGAGAGCACCCTGGCCCGGAGCTCAAGCCCCAGTACCAACATGCACACACAAAAACAGTCTCCAAAGGGAGGAGCGACAAGAGAGGACAATGACTGATGAATAGGCATCTTATATGCATGAATGGAAATTACGGAATGAAACCCATTATTTTGAATAATTAATATATACTAATTGAAAAAGAGAAAACTTTAAAAAGCACTTCATAACTTTATAAACCCATAAACAAAAGTTGGTAACAAAAGTTGCTAACTTTCCCATTTCATAAGGAATTATGACACATCTACATAACCATTTCATTGTGTGTCTACGACACATTCTAGCTTTGTAGAAGTGTACCAGGGTTTTCCAAGAGCTTCATTTGAATCCATTGGGATAAATCAGGAGAAGGGACGAGAAGGACAAGGAATATTGAGATGGCACAAAAAGTCAAAATGAAACAAGTAGTTGAAGGGCAATGGTTAATAGTAATTAGTAAATATCAAAAGTGAATAACCCTAAGGCATAACTCGTCATTGTGCTGGAAGTTGGGTGAGCAAATGGAAGCATAGGAATCAAGGCTGCTCTAGTTACAAGACAAGAATCAATAACAGTTATAAGGCAAAATTCATGGAAAAATGGACAAACTGTTCTAGTACTTAAAACATCAACCAAGCTTGGTAGCTCACAATATCTATAATCCTAGCGACTCTGGAAACGGAGATCTGAGGATCATAATATGTAGACATCCAGGGCAGAAAAGTTGCTGAAACTCTTATATCTAATAAAACTACTATCAAAGAAAAAACTCTATAAGTGGAGCTGTGGCACAATAGTAGAATGCTATTCTTGAGCAAAAAAGTTCAGGGACAGTACTCAGGCCCTGAGTTCACACCCCAGGGCTGGCACAAAACAACAACAATGAAAACCACAACAACAACAAAATAAAAATCAAAATTTCATATGGAGCTGGGAACCATTGTCTCACGTCTATAATTCTAGCTACTCAGGTGGCTGAGATCTGAGGATCTGAGGATCATGGCTAGCCTGGGCCAGAAAGTCTGTGAGACTCTTTCCTCTAATTAACAAGCAAAAAGCAGGAAGTGGAGTTGTGGCTCAAGTGGTAAAGTGCCAACCTTTTGTGTAAAAGCTACGTGAGAATATGAGGCTATGAGTTTAAATTTAGTCCTGGTGTACCCACACGCATGTGTATACACACACACACACACACACACACACATACACATACACACACACGGAGATCATATTGCCATGTCCACACATATCATTTTACAATTCCCCAAAGCACCACATAAAAGCTAGGCTATTACATAGTTGAATGTCCATCTATATGTTTAATATTTTTCTCCTTACAAAAATATGATCTGAGTATTGCAAAAAATGAAAAGTATAGCAAAAGTCAAAGAAATAAGATTATTCTCTACACCACCATAAGCAATTCAGTGATCCATGCCATTTTTGGGTATTTCCTTCCTGTCTTTTAAAATTTATTTTTAGAGCAGAGTTGAGATCACACAACAAATAAGATTTATATTCATAAAGTTTATTTTAATTTGCCCACTTAAGAGCAACTATAAAATCTGAAAAATATGATCCAAACTAGAGAAAGGAGCTTTGATAAAAAATCAGGCAAAATGAATAAAAGCCAAGCTAGTAGCTTCTTACTTTCAGCAATCATAAATTCATCCTGATTATTGTGGCTCGAGTAATTTTGCCTTCTTTCTTCCCTACCTAATCTCATCCTTGAACCTGTGTATCTGTATTGCTTTTTGCTTCTGTATTCATGCATTACATTTGAGAATTCATTCATTTCATGTCTTGTTTTTAAATTTTTTTGAAAATAATTATACCTCTTACCTTACCTTACTTTGAGGGTAGGGAGCATCCATTTTGTAGCTTTGATAACTTATCCTAGTAAGAAGCAAATTGCCAGGAATATAGTAGGTGCTGAAGAAATACCAAGAATTAGTGGAGATGAAATGGTCAAATATCCAGAACCTATATAAACAAAGAAAAATCCAAATTGTGTTGTTCAGTAGATTAGCCACTAACTACAGTGGATAAAACAATTAATTTACAATGCCATCCAGATTCCTAAAGAAAAAATCTGGGGGAGAGCTTGCTAGTACCTTTGAGGTCATTTTCTATGCATATGTTCATATTTTGCTGATTGATAAATTAACTGGCTGAAGTACTAGCAACTGAATTTAGAGCCTAAGCAATCTACCACGTGAACCATGCCTATAGCCTTTTTCTTTTAGTTTGTTTTTCATGAGATAAAGTCTTACTAACTTTGCCCTGGTTTGCTACAGACTATGATCCTCCTTTTTTTTGCCTCCCAAGTAGTGGCATTGTAGGCATGTATCACCACACTTGGCCATATTTTATTATACTTCTTTACATAAATAAAGCCATGATTTGCTACCACTAGTTTTAACAGGCTAACCATTCCTCATTAATCTAATATCTTCATAATTTGTTATGATCAGGGGTGGTCTACAAAGGAAAGGTGCCAAGGGTTTTGTCTATAGTTATCCATATTGGCGTCCTTTCATAGAAGGGAAGATATTATATGAAGTGACTTAGTTGTTTGCCTCATGAAACTGTAGAGCAGTCAGATCTCATCAAACTTTCTTTACTTTCTGAATATTCTTTAGATAATAGTGAAGAAAAATGCTAGAACTCACCAGACGCTGGTGGCTCACATCTGCAATCCTAGCTACTCACAAGGCTGAGATCTAAGGATCACTGATTCAAGCCAGCTGTGGCAATAAAGTCTGTGAGCCTCTTTTTTTTTCTTTTGAGACTCTTATCCCCAATGAACTATCAAAAAACAAACAAACAAACAAAAAAACTGGAAGTGGAGCAATGGTGGGAGTGGTAAAATGCTAGCCTTGAGAAACAAACAAAAAACAAAAAACCGCAAAACAAACAAAAAAAGCCCCTTCTGATACATCCTAAGATTAAGGTAGGAGCTTTAACAGTTGTTATGAGATTGGAGAGTGTTATTTATAATTGGCAGAACTTTTTTCCATATATATTTTTATTGTAATTAATAAAAGGGTTAGATCATATTCACCAGATAAAAGGTGCATTATTTCACAAACATTGATACCCTTTCTCATGTCTTGGTCTCCATTTCCCTTCCCCCACCCCCTCATCTTGCTTTCCCCCTTTCCCTATCTGACTTCAAATAACCAGATACGCATATATACAATATATCAGATAACAAGGTGAAATGCTGTAACAATATGAGATAGACAAGGGACAGCAAAAGAGATGAGAGATAACATAGTACATTAAGGACAACAATCACTCATTACATGGCTTTTGTTTCTATATCCTGGAGGTCATTTCATATAGCTTCATACTATATGGCCTTATGTATCTAGGTTTTGTTGTATTGTAAATCTCTGCTAGTAGAGCCCAAGGTTTCTACTGATTATGACAAATGAGGGAAACCATTGAGCCTAAGTTCCTTTGAGTCTGGCTTACTTCACTTCATATGATTTTTTCTAAGTCTGTCCATTTCCTTACAAATGGGGCAATGTCGTTTTTTCTGACAGCAGCATAGAATTCCATTGTGTATAAAATACCACACCTTGTTGATCCACTCATCAACTGAAAGGCATCTGGGTTGGGTCCATATCTTTGCTATGGTAAATAGTGCTGCAATGAATATCATTGTGCTAATGGATTTAGTATGTCCTTGTTTCTGGACAATTGGGAAAATGCCAAGTAGTGGAATTGCTGGGTTATAGGGGAGCTCTATGTTTAGTCTTTTGAGGAACTGCCATACTGCTTTCCATAGTGGTTGAACGAGTTTGCACTCCCACCAACAGTGTAGTAGTGATCCCTACTGGCCACATCCCATCCAGCATCTGTTGGTATTAGATTTCTTGATCCTGGCCATTCTAACTGGAGTGAGGTGGAATCTTAGAGTTGTTTTGATTTGCATTTCTTTTATGACCAGAGATGTTGAGCATTTCTTCATGTGTCTATAGGCCATTCTTGTTTCTTCTTCAGAGAAGACTCTCTTAAAGTCTTTGGCCCATCTTTTAATGGGATGGTTGTTTCTTTGGAGATAAGTTTTGGAGTGATTCAATTTTTTGAGCTCTAGATATATTTTAGATATGAGGCCTTTGTTGTATGGTTAGTGAAGATCTTCTTCCACTCTGTAGGCTTTCTAGTTAGTTTGCTAGCTATGTCCTTTGCCATACAGAAGTTCTGCAGTTTAATGCAGTTCCACTTATCCAGACTTTCTCTGATTTGTTGTGTTTCTGGGTCCTTAATAAGAAAGTTTTGATCAGTGCCAAGGAGACCTAGTGTATCTCCTATTCCTTCTTGTAAAGTTTTCAGTGTATCTAGCAGAAGTTTTTATAAATAAAAGTTAATTGAACTTTGAAACTTTATCAAGCCATCTAGGCAATTTGATTAAGTTTCCTTTGTTTATTTATTTTTCTTTTTTGTCCTGAGGCTTGAAGTCAGGGCCTGGGCACTGTTCTTGGGCTTTTCTCAAAGAGCCACATCACCACTTCTGGTCTTTTCTGTTTACATGGTGCCAAGGAATCAAACTCAGGGCTTCGTGCATGCTAGGCTAGCCCTCTACCAATAGGCCACACTCCTGGCCCCTTTATTATTTTTTTTAAAAGATATATCTCAAGTCTTCTAGAAGTTTATAGGTATGGGAGTCCTGTTCCATGGATCTTTCGGTCTAGATGAATCTGAAGCTGGGGTTTGGGGTTGAAGGGATAAACATCTTATTTTAGAAATAGGTATCAAAGAGGAAATACCAGACAATTTTACAGCTGTAGGAGTACTGAAATGGAAGGGTCCCTTCTACCTAGGTAGAAGTTGATCTGAATTAATTTGGGCATAGAAAGGGGTTAAAGCCATTTTTATACCAGCAGATCAGTACAGCTTGTTCAGTACTCTGGTCTGTGAATGCTTTTCCCTGGCTGACTGCAGAACCTGACCTTTGGTGACCTTATTGTGCTTAACAGCTATCTGTGAAGTTCCCAGAGAGCCTTTAGTAGGGACAAAATCTTAGGTCCATGTTTTACTGGGGAGTTATAATACTAAGAAAGCATACTTAGAATCTGTGAAGGTATTTCTTAAGACCTCTTTACATGAGTGTGTGAGACCTATTGGGCCCAAATGGCCAAATGTCCTATTTTGAGGCTTCGGAAGACTGTTTTAACTTACCAATACTCTGGTCTTATCCTCTTTCCTTGACCAGATGAATTTATGTGGCTGATGCCAGATCAAAAATTTACTGCCAATTATGGCCTCAAGCAGGTACTGGGGGCTAGGCTTTTTTGTTAATTTTAAACTACCTCCCATTTGACAACCATAGCATTTCCCCCCCAGACTTACTAGAAATAGAAATAACAGGCCCAGATAGAAGGTACACAAGTATTGGCATTAGACAGGAATGCTTATGAAGTATTTCCCTTTGACCTCCTGGTTTTGGTTAATTTTGAAAGGGCAAGCACAAAGTGACTCCATTAAGGATCTGGCAACATCTCCTCTATCTGTGCATTTTTTTTCCAACTGCCTATGGATGATCCCTCATGAATGCCCAGGTAGGTCTCTTTTTGCTGAGAATAATGTCCCAGATGGCATTTTTGCTCCTGGCTGGGATAAGGTATCCCACCCAGTAAGTCAGATCCCACCTTGGGGGGGGGGTGATTGGCAGATCACTTGAGAGTTGATTCCAAGAGACCCTTTTATTTCCAATTTAAGCAACAAGGACATCAATAGAAATATTTCTTAAATGGCCCATGGACACATGAAGAAATGCTCAACATCTCTGGCCATAAAAGAAATGCAAATCAAAACAACTTTAAGATTCCACCTCACTTCAGTTAGAATGACCAGGATCAAAAAGTCTAATAACAACAGATGCTGGAGGGGATGTGGCCAGGAGGGATCACTACTACACTGTTGGTGGGAGTGCAAACTCGTTCAACCACTATGGAAAGCAGTTCCTCAAAAGACTAAACATAGAGCTCCCCTGTGACCCAGCAATTCCACTACTTGGCATTTACCCAATTGTCCAGAAACAAGAACATACTAAATCACTAGCACAATGATGTTCTTTGCAGCACTGTTTACCATAGCAAAGATATGGAATCAACCCATCTGCCCCTCAGTTGATGAGTGGATCAACAAGATGTGGTATTTATACACAATGGAATTCTATGCTGCTGTCAGAAAGAATGACATTGCCCCATTTGTAAGGAAATGGACAGACTTAGAAAAAAATCATAGTAAGTGAAGTTAACCAGACTCAAAGGAACTTAGGCTGAATGGTTTCCCTCATTTGACCTAATCAGTAGAAATCCTGGACTCTCCTAGCAGAGATTTGCAATACAACAAAACTTATATACATAAGGCCATATAGTATGAAGCTAAATGAAAGGACCTCTAGGATATAGAAACAAAAGCCATATAATGAGTGATTGTTGGCCTTAATGTACTATGTTATCTCTCATCTCTTTTGCTGTCCTTGGTTATCTCATATTGTTAACAGTATTTCACCTTTTTATCTGATATATTGTATATATGCGTATCTGGTTATTTGAAGTCAGATAGGGAAGGGGGGAAAGCAAGATGAAGGGCAGGGTGGGGGAAGGGAAATGGAGACCAAGACATGAGAAAGGGCATCAATGTTTGTGAAATAATGCACTTTTTATCTGGTAAATATGATCTAACCCTCTATTAATTACAATAAAAATATGTGAAAAAAAGAAATATTTCTTAAGCAGGACTTACCTGGAAATTATTAAAAAATAAGTTCAATCATTTATACTTCTGTGAGTGTGAATGTAAATATTGCAGTGGATTGACTCTGTAATAAGATTTATCAGTAGTCATTATTAAAGTTTTAAAACAGTAACTGAGTAAATCATACTGTTATTTTAAAATCCTATAAGTTCAAAAACTTCCCCGAATCACAGTTTTTCATTGCTCCTAATATTCAGGATGTTGCTAGAAGTAGGGTCTAAGACAGGAGCTCCTCCTGTCCTAGTCTAAGTTCAGTATTTACACCTAGTTGTGATGTGTTTGCTTACATGAACTACATGAGAGGGACATACAGTCCCTGCAGTGCTTCACTTTCAGGCTAAAATCAGCCCACCCTCATCCTACCACCAGGGGGCAGAATAATTACCAAGGCAAGTCTGATCCTGCCAGTGGAACTCTCAGTGACCAACCCAGCCCCACTGTTCAGAGTTCCTATAAAGTCTTCTCCACTTGATTCCCAGGCAAGACAACCCAGGTTGAAACATTTTGATGGAGTCAGGAAAGTTCAGACAGCCCAAAGAAGCTGAGAGAAATTCTGGGATGCTGACATAGAAAAGAGTCCCAGGGTTAGTGTGAAAAGACCCACTTTTCCCCTTCACTTAGCTGTGTAAGCTTGGACAAATCACTGAAACCTGTTTCCTAAATTTCCTCAGATATCTAGTGGGAAGAGTGAATCATGATAATTCATATTAGCATATTTCATAAGAGGTTACTCTCAGGATCAGTAACAGCATAAACTACAAATGGGAGGTTTAAGAAGTCTGATGATTATTTAAAAACATTTTTTGTGCCAGTCCTGGTACTTGATCTTAGAGCCTGAATGCCGTCCCTGTGCTTTTTGAGTTCAAGACTAGTGCTCTACCACTTGAGTCATAGTTCCACTTCCAGCTTTTTGGTGCTTACTTGGAGATAATAGTCTCATGGATTCCCCTGCCCAGGGTGACTTTGAACCTCAGTCTTTAGATCTCAGTTTCTTGAATAGCTAGGATTACAGGTGTCAGCCACAGAAGCCTAGCTTTCCTTTTAAACCCTTTTAAAATGCTCTTGAAAATGTGCCAAATTGGGCGGGGAGTTTGGCCTAGTGGTAGAGTGCTTGCTTAGCATGTACGAAGGCCTAGGTTCAATTCCTTGGTACCACATACATAGAGAAAACCTGGAAGTGGTGCTGTGGCTTAAGTGGTAGAGTTCTAGCCTTGAGACAAGGACAGTGCTCAGGCCCTGGGTTCAGGCCCCACAACTGGCCAAAAAAAAATCATCTCTTTTGTTGTCCCTTGGTTATTCTCATATTGTTACAGTATCTTACCTTGTTATGTGGTATATTGTATATATGATTATTTGTTTATTTGAAATAGGAAAGGGAAGGGGGGAAAACAAGATGAGGGGAAGGGATCGAGGAGGGAAATGGGGACAAAAACACGAGAAGGGGTATCAATGTGCGTGAATGTAACTGTAACCCTTCTATTAATTACAATTAAAAATTACTAAAAGAAAAAATAAAAATAATAGAAAAAGAAAATGTGCCAAGTTACTGGGAATTAGTGGAGAGAGAATTTTATATTGAGAAATTGTAAATCTGAGAGGGGGGGTGGTTACTGCCTTTGTCCCAGAAGCATGAGGAAGAATAGTTACTTTAGTATAAAGTTAGCTAAATTTTCCAGCATGGGAGTTTAGATAAATGAGAGTTTACAAAATAACTTCATTTTTCTCTTCCCCTCTGGTTGGGTGGTGTAGTTTGGAAGACATTTAGAATCCTGGAAATCTTAAGTCCCTCAATAGCATACTTGGAGCCCTGGGTTTAATCTCTAGCATAATAAATAAGTCATATTGGATTAGGGTCCACTCTAATGGACTAGATCTGTGAAGTTTTTATTATTTCAAAAAAAGAAAGCAAATGAAAAGCTCCTAGATACTTCGTATGATTCATTTTGGGGGGAAGGGGTGCCCAATTCAACCTATAATAAGAAGCAATCCAGTGTAGTTCAAAATGTTATTGCCAAGATCATAAAGCCCACAAGGCTAGTATAATGGCTTTGTAAAATAACACTTGAAGAGGATGGAACAAGAATACAAATGGAGGATGAACAAATGTAGCAGTGGTACTTACTCACTAGACAGTAGGTTGAAATGAACTATACAACTTGTGGGTGGGGACAGGGCCCCAGGCAGCTATTGACATGATTTGTCACTTAAGCAACTCCTTGAATTCTGGTGTCTTTCCTTCCCCTTCCCCTTCCCTTCCTTCCTTTTGTTTTTTCTTTTTCTCTTTTGTCAGTTGTGGAGCTTGAACTCTGTGCCTGGGCATTGTCCCTGAGCTCTTCAGCTCAAGGCTAGCACTCTGTCACTTGGAGCCACAATACCACTTCTGGTTTTCTGGTGCTTAATTGGAGATAAGAGTCTCAAGGATTTTCCTGCCCAGGGTAGCTTTGAACTGTGATCCTCAGATCTCAGCCTCCTGAGTAGCTAGGATTACTGGTGTCCAACTCTTTCTTTCTTCAGACCAGATCAATTATAATGGAAAGTGGAAGAGGGACACCATGGTGACCTGAGGAGAGCTAGGAGACAGGAGGCATAGTGGGGTTGGGGGCAGAGGTACTTAAGTAGGGTACTGGTTATGGGCTAGGTCACAGGGAGCTCCAGGGTTCAAAGTGTGGAGAGCAGGGTTGTAGATATAGAGCAGGGTTCAGAGAGTTTCTTGTTCAGGTCTGGCTCTGGGAGCCTATTGTTTAAGTCCCCTGCCCATCTGCTTCCAGAAATTAGGTGCCTATTACCTGGGGGTAAGGAAGGGTGAGGAAGTGAACTGACTTTCACATTTAGAATGAGATTCTGCTCTCTTGTCTTACTAAGAGGAAAAAATGCTATGTAAAGACAGAAGATAAACAGAGAACATGGCCATATAAAGAGGGGAAATAAATTGGAGTAATGTAGTCATATTCACAATCGAAGGAACTCGTGACTCAGAAACTGGGAGAAATCCTTCCCTCTAGGCTTTGGAGGGAGAATGTCTCTGCTAATACCTTAATTTTAGACTTCTGGCTACCAGAACTCGGAAGGAATCCATTTCTGCTTTTTCATGTTATCAAGCTTGCGGTACTTTGTTACAGTAACTTATAAATCTTTGAAGATGTTCTTCAAAGGTGTTCTTTCTTGAGTCACTGAAAGAAAAAAAAAACCCATTCATTCTTTAGCTATATTCTTTCTGGAAGTCTTTGTCAGTGGCAGAACTGCAAACTGGTTTCTAGCAAGGAAGATGTTGTACACATGACTGAGATGGTTGCTTTCACAGCATCCTGTCCTCCCATCACAAGACAGAAACCCTGTCGACCATGTGCCATTCTTCCTTGTTTTGTATTAAAGGTGCTATGGGATTCTGCCTATGGTGTTCAGTTTCCAAGACAGAACCAGTACAAATAGACTCACTAATAAGGCTAGTGTTTATTTTTTGCAGGGTTAGAAAATTAACTCACTGCTAAGGTTGCTGATCTACTTTTCCTGGGAGGAGCTGTTAAAATATTTTGAGTGAACACATTTCTTGACAGTCTAAGGTTACAAACTGATGTGAAAGATTCTGAAGCAAGATTCTGCACCAAGGCAATGCATCTCTCCATTTGCATCTATTGCCTCCGGAACACATGAATGTTTAAAGATAAAAAAAAAATTCCAACTCAGTCATTCCAAAGTCCTTTTAAATCCTAGGAAGTGGAAATGTAGCTCACACCTGTATTTCCCAAGGGACTGATGTAATGCAATTTGGGTAAAATAATCAGAGCAAGTCAGAGGAAAGACTGGATCTTTGCATTAAAATAAAATCAGCTGGGGAAATCATTCTTTTCAGAGATGGCCTTTCAGGGACCCCATTTAGCTTCTAAATAGATTTCTCTTTCTAGATTTGCTTTGATGAGCCACTCTCAGCTCAGTGATGACTCCTGACATTTAGCTACTTGTACAATTAGCCAGGGTCATTCTTTTCTCTTGGAGAACTGCGAAGCTGATATTTGCATTTGTACACGGTTCCCTTGACTTGGGAGAATGGCTATGGATAAGTAGTGAAGGTGGTGCTTGGGGTAATTTAAACTTGGTGATGGAGAATCCAAATTGTTCACTTTTAGCAAAGCTGGGAAGTGGTTATTTGCACTCGGCCTCCTTCTATTCCTTCATTAAAGCTCCTTGAATTACCATGGAAACTGGTATTTCGAATCTCAGGGCATGAATAAGAAAATCTGATAAGCTTCGGTAAGGATTGAGAAGTCCCTATGTCACCCTCCAGGTAACTGCATTTTGTTTTTGGCTGAGGAGCTAAATACAAAATAAGGAAATGATTCAGAAAAATAAAAGATTGAATTTTGGTGATGGGATTTTGTGATATTAAAATGGGAAACATTTGTTCTCCTTGGTATGACTGTGTGGGGCCTACGCTGGATCCAGCAGTGGAACTGGCTATGCTGGAATAAATCAATGGAAGTTTTGCTGATGAGAGAGAGAAAAAAAATCATCGCCAGCCAAGGATTTTGCTTTCCTTTCTAGTACAGAGCTATTGTTGGGGCAACATTTTCTAGATTTCATTACAGGGTAGTATGGCCATGTAGTTGTGGCTATTTTATTGTCACAACTTGTGAGTGGAAGCAATGAATGCTACTCTTGGTTGGAGGGGTAGCTGCTATGTGAATGTGCCTTCTTCTTTACTTTCCTCATTTACTCACCAGTTTGGAGGACACTGAGAGTGTGGGAAGTGGAGTCATGGGTAGAAAGAGCCTGAGCCTCTCTATGAGTCACTAAGAGGAGACTGATCTGGACTATTTTTTATGCCTGTCCTGGGCCTTGAACTCGGCCTGGGCATTGTCCACGAGCTTTTTTGCTCAAGGCTAATTCCCTACAGCTCTAGTTCTGGCTTTTTGCTCGTCAATTGGAAATAAGACTCTCATGGGCTTTCCTGCCCAGGCTGGCTTTGAAGTGCAATCCTCAGATCTCAGCCTCCTGAGTAGCTAGGATTACTGGTGTAGGCTACCAACACCAGGCAACCTAGACTATTTTGAAAGTCAATAGTGAAGCTTGATTGAGTTGTGTCTCTATTGTGTTAGACATCATTACCTCTTCTTACTATTCTTCTTACTTTGGAATACACTAAATATTGTTGTTCCCCTGTCACTGTTGTATAACCTCTAAAAGGCAGAGCTTTTGGTAGGTTTGGTGTGATGTTGTATCCAGGTAACAAGAGACTTCCTAGAACATTGCCTGGCAACAAGTACATGTAGTATTTTCGGATGGAATGAATGAGGGAATGCATGCAAAAATACAGTTATGCTTGACTGAATTTGAAGATCTTGATCTTTGTTTCATTGGATGTCGATCAGAGAATTTTGTTTAAAGCTCTCTCTCTCTCTCTCTCTCTCTCTCTCTCTCTCTCTCTCTCTCTCTCTCTCTCTCTCTCTCTCTGTATCCCACTTCTGTGAATAATTTACTCAGAATTCTGTTTTGAAAATTTGCATTAGTTATCTATTATTGTGATAACAAGTCACTCCTAAGTCTCATGGCTTACAAAACCAAAAGTTTATTATTTACTATGTCATATTTGTGTGTGTGTGTGTGTGTGTGTGTGTGTGTGTCCTAGGTTTTGAACTCAGGGCCCGAGTGCTAGCTCTTAGCTGTTTTTGCTCAGCTCATACTCTACCACTTAAGCCACAGCTCCACTTCTGGCCTTTTCATGGTTAATTGGAGATAAAATATCTCATAAACTCCTGCACAAGTTGGCATCAAACTGCTATCCTCATATCTCAGCCTTCTGAGTAGCTACAATTACAGCCACAAGTGCCAGGAACAGCTTTGATTCTTATCCAATATTGTTTGTCTTTTTGCCTTCTAATTCCTTTAGAATCTGAAAAGGGAAAATGGAAATGAATGGCCAGGCAGGATGCTCTAATTCCAAGGCCTGTGACCCTAATGTCATCAATTCTGGTTTTAAAATCCCATATTCTTTCCACTATACTATCAAGGGATAATTTAGAGGCCGGTTTGGGCACACAGGAGTTGAGAAATCCAGAAATGGCCAAATGCCATTTGGGTGATATTTTTAGTTACCTAAATAAACCATATTTCCACAATGTCTGCAGAGCTTATGGTTTGTGTGCAGTAAATAAAATGATGGAATACCACAAGGGAGCTTGGCCAGATGACTCCATTTGTGTGCATTCTGTTCCACAAGAATCCCTTCAACGGCAGACTGGCTCTGTGTGAATCAGTGAGCTGCTCTCCCACTGCCCTGCTTTCTCTCCTTTTTGTACCCTGTGTGGCAGCCTCATCACATCATGCAGAAAATAGCTTCCCAGTGAAAACTAGAATGTGAACTATTAGGGAATCAAGGGCCCTGTGGCAAGGGATGCCACATAGGCTGTCTTAGCGCTATGGGGAGAGGGGTATATTAAATTAGTTGAAAACAACCCCCTCTTTTGTTGCTAGTACTGGGGACTGAACTCAGACCTCGGTGCCTAATCCTTAGCCCTTTTTTTTTACCCATTGCTGGTGCTCTACCACTTGGGGCACACAACTTTACTTCTGGCTTTTTGCTGCTTAACTGGAGGAAAGTGTCTCACAGACTTTTCTGCCTGGGCTGGCTTCAAAGTGTGATTCTCAAATCTCAGCTTCCTGAGTAGCTAGGATTATAGGAATGAGCCACTGGCATCTGTTCCAAAACTTTCTTTAAAAAATGTTAACAATGATCTTGAAGTAGGTGTAACCAAGGAGTTTCCATTCAACAAAGTACTTTATGAATACAATGCATCTTGATCAATATCACACCTGTCAGCATTCCTTTCCCCATCCTTTCTTGTTTTAACTTAAAAAACAACTGCGAATGCCGTGCCCATTATCAGTCTTTCAGCTCTGGGTGGAAGGCGCTGTAAGGCTGTGCAGGAGGAAGCGGCCTCTCTTCTGAGCACTAGTATTGGTGTGCTTGCTTCTTGTTCATGTGTTACCTGGTGAGTCTCAACAGCATCTGCATGGGTAGCTTCAGGATTTGTGTTTTGCAGGTGCCATATTTGTGATAGGCTGGTACAGGGCCTGGATAACTTCCTCATGAGTTCTGCTCCTGGTAGCTGGTGCCCTTGAGGCTTTGTCCAGCTAGTAATAGTCCAGCTCGGGCCCTTATCAGCTTTCAAGCAAATTCAAAGACATCGGCAGGGGGAGCGTCTTGGAGAATTTCATCAGTACCCTAATGGACAGTTCCTCCCCCTCACCCTTGTACTACTATTCTGGGATGGAGAAATTTCCAGCTTGCCACCATGGCCCATGGTTCGGAATGTGGACTTGCTCTTGTCCACTTTATTGCCAAGAGAGTCATCCAGTGGGGAGAAGCCACATTTTCTCCAACTAGGCTACACTCCAGCCTTGGGAAACCTTCATCTTCCATATTGGTCCAAGTTCATTTCTTAATTGATTCTTCTCTCTTCCTTCATTTTGGTTTCCTTCCTTGCTTAAAAACTTGAGATGGAATTCAGATACTATTTCAAAATATAGAATTCAGTGTTTTCTAATATATTCACAAACTACGAACACAATATAATCCAGAAGATTTTTTTGTAACCCTCAAAGGAGATCCTATATTCATAAGCAGTTACTCCCCGTCTTACCTCCTTACCCCCATCTCCTGTCAACCACTAATTTATTTCTTTTGTGTGTGTGTGTGGGTCACGGGGCTTGAACTCTGGGCCTGGCCACTGTCCCTGAGCTCTTCAGCTCAAGGCTACCGCCCTACCCCTGGAGCCACAGCGCCACTTCCCATTTTCTAGCGATTAATTGGTCTTTAGTGCCAGGACTGGCTTCGAACCATGATCCTGAGATCTCAGCTTCCTGAGTAGCTAGGATTACAGGCATCAGCTATCATGCCCAGTTTAATCCATTTCTTAACTCTATAGATTTGCCTTTTCTGGACTGTACATGTTACATGGATTTTTGTTCTAGACATCGTTCATTCAGTGTACTATATTCAAGGCTCAGTCATGCTATAGGATGTATGAGAATTTCATTAGTGGCTAAGTACTATTTCAAAAATATTCCAAAAACACCCTATTTTTTGTGCCGGTTCTGGGGCTTGAACTCAGGGTGCTGCCTTTCAGCTTCTTTTGCTCAAAGCTAGCACTCTACCATTTGAGCCACAACTTCAATTTTGGATTCTTTTGTAGTTAATTAGAGATATGAGTCTCATGGGCTTTCCTGCCTGGGCTGGCTTTGAACCATGGTCCTCAGATCTCAGACTCTTATGTAGCTAAGATTACAGGCATAAGCCACCAGTCCCAAATGCATACCACATTTTGTTCATCTCTTCATTAGTTAACATTTGGGCTGTTTCCACTTTTTTGGTTATTGGAAATAATACCACTGTTATCAATATTTATGTACAAGTGCTTACATATACATATATAGTCGTATTCATTTTTCTTTGTCATATACTCAGGAGTGGAATTTCTGGGCCATATGAGAAGTTGTTCAACTTTGGATTTGACCAACACAGAATATCATGTGGTCAGCTGCCTAAGAAAAGTGATCCAACTCTCATTAACAATAAGCTTGCTGCAAAAAAACAGGTTCTGAAGAATTGAGAAGTGCAGACAACATAGGCCTTAGAGCCAGGCGAGCCAGAGTCAGATGTCCACTTTGCCATTTGTATTTCAGATGTGATGTATAGCTGAGATCCAGCCATAATTACTGTTGTTAGCTGGACCATGGTACCTTCAGGTAGCAGAAAGATCAGAGTGTCAGCTAGGCTGCAAGAGATTGAGTCCAAAAATTTTATTTTTCAGTAACAAAATGTAATAAAGTTTATTATGCTACTCATGAAAATAGGTCTTCTGGTTAGTGAAGTACACTGGCTAGGATAAAAATAATCACAGTGGCCGGGAGTGTTTGTAGTGGTAGAGTGCTTGCCTCATGCACAAAGCCCTGGGTTTGATTCCTCGGTACCACATACATAGAGCTAGAAATGATGCTATGACTCAAGTGGCAGAGTGCTTGCCTTGAGCAAATTTTGTCCAAGGACAGTGCCCAGGCCCTGAGTTCAAGCCTGACTGGCAAAAAAAAAATCACAGACCCACTATGGATAGATTGCTTTTGAAGACCATTGGTTCACAAAAATTATCCAATCAACACTAAAAGTATGTCAATGGCCCTTTACGATCATTTGAAGTGGATTTCCAGAAATCCACAATTATATCATCTGCCAAATTTGAGAGGACAGGAAACAAGGGTCAATACTATTGGAGAATGAGAAGTCCACTGAGGTAAAGCTGAGAGGATGTGTATTGACTATCTGTTATATCAAGGTAGCCAAAATGAGTTCCTGTGTTTTCTCATCAAAATATGTATTAATAAATTGTGTGTATGGTATATTGAGGTATACTCTACCATCATTCACAGCTTGTGATTCAAAGCAAAGCTAGAAACAAATTTAAGAGTAGCTGTGAGATCATTTAGCCTTTATAAATTCTCAGCAATTTTCTTCCCCTCAAAGGGCTTTCTACTGGTAAAAACATTTCATACAGTAAATGCATTAAATGTTTTCTCAGAGTTTTACCATTCCAGTTAATGTTTCTATTTTCTTCATGGGGTTCTCGACTGAAACAAGATTTTCACGTGGGAGGCATGATTACATATTTAGTGTGTGAGGGCTTCCAGCAGCCTCCCTTGACTCTATCCTCTGAACCTGCAAGTTATTAGAACTGGAGCAAGTCTGTGATCAAAGCAGGGCCATTCTCTGATGCACCTTGTCCGGGTGTGGAGATTTATAGGACTTATTAATATCCCATGACAATGAATGTTTAAGAAAATTCCTATTAACTATTCAGGCACTAGAGAAAAAAATACCCTGTGTGATGGAGACATATGCATATGAGTAACATACATAGTATTTTATATGATCAGATACTCATAGGCATTGAACTTTTGTGTTCCTCTCCTTAAGAGTATCCTTCTTTGGGACCGGGAGTTTGGCCTAGTGGTTAAAGTGCTTGCCTAGCATGCATGAATACCCGGGTTCGATTCCTCGGTACCACATACATAGAAAAAAAAAGCCGGAAGTGGTGCTGAGGCTCAAGTGGTAGAGCTCTAGCCTTGAGAAAGTCCAAGGACAGTGCTCAGGCCCTGAGCTCAAGCCCAGGACTGGCAAAAAAAAAAAAGAGTATCCTTCTTTGTCTCATGGTATGTGAAATATCTAGAATAAGACACTACATTAACCTATTCTGTGCAGTGACATATCTCAAAGGTGTAAATAGTATCTGGTACAGATCCTATCAACTGAATAAGGCCCTCCCATTGGCTTCACAAAAGGCTGAGGAGAGACTATCTCTTAGTTGGATGAGTCCGGATCCCAAAACTAGTTGTCAGTCAGGGTGATGATCAGATCAGAGGCCTTTGTTTCCAAGTCCTGTTTTCTGCCCCACAACAAACTCTGGGGGATGTGGTGAGAGGATGCACATTTCTCCCCAAACTTACTGTATTTTATTACCATATCTGGAGTTCCTGTCATTCTTCATCTGCCTCACCTCAGGGCTTCTAGAATCCAGTGACAGGGGTGAGGGAAACAGTAGGAAAGGAAATGAAGCTGCGCAGTGGTGGCTCATGCCTGCAATCCTAGCTATTCTCAAGGCTGAGATCTGAGCATCACAGCTTAAAGCTAAGTGTCATAAAGTCAGTGAGATTTTTATCTCCAGTTAACCAGAAAAAGCTGGAAGTGGAGCCATGGCTCAAGTGGTAGAGCGGTAGTCTCTCAGAAAAGCAAAGTGAGAGAATGAGGCCCTGAGTTCAAGTCCAAGTACTGACACACACAAGAAAGAGAGTGAGGAAATAGAAATGGAAGGAAGGAGTAGATAGTATGTTCAAAAGTAAGCAAAGAGCTATGGACTCTTCATTTCTCTTCACCCTCTCTGTCTCGCTCTTAAGAACTCCAGTGAATGAGGAAGAATTTCCTACCTACTAGCAAACCTACTAGAGACAAGGTAAAATGTCCAAGGTTAATAAGAAGCACTATTAAATTCTGAGAAAATTTTGGATGTAAATTTCCTGGGAAAATTTTAGTTCCTTTCATGCTAGAGAAATACCAAGCCACTCTTCCCTAATAAGCATTACTAAAAGCCATGGTAGAGGGAGAAGTATGGCTTTTGTTTGTACCTGGGAGCTTCCATCTTAATCATTGTCTATATAGCTTTTATTCTCTCTGCTCTTGATGTTCTCTGTGATATTAAGAAAATCTTTTCCTCTATGGAATGACTGCCATTTTGTTAAAATTGAATTATTCCTTACAATTAAGGTAAATTTTTATCAAAGGGTTCTGATGATTCACACAGCAGTCCCATAATGCAATGATCCATTAGAAGCCTTTTTTATTTGTTTGGACTATTAACTGGTTTACAACTTAAAAAATAAAACAAAATAATAAATAAGCACTACTTTTTAATATTTTTATTGTGATTAATAGAAGGGTTACATTATATTCACCAGATAGAAGGTGCATAACTTCACAAATATTGATACCCTTTCTCATGACATGGTCCCCATTTCCGTCCCCCCCCCCCCCCCGCTCATCTTGATTTTCCCCCTTCCCTATCCAATTTCAAAGAACCAATTAAGCACATATAAAATATATCAGATAACAAGGTGAAATACTGTAACAATATGAGATAGCCAAGGGATGGCAAAAGAGATGAGTGATAACATAGTACATTAAGGGCAACAGTCACTCATTATATGGCTTTTGTTTCCTTATCCTGGAGGTCCTTACATTTAGTATCATACTATGTGGCCTAATGTCTCTAGATTTTGTTCTATTGTAAATCTCTGCTAGCAGAGCCCAAGGTATCTACTGATTATGACAAATAAGGGAGAGTCTTGGGCCTATGTTTCTTTGAGTCTGGCTTACTTCACTTAATATGATTTTTTCTAAGTCTTTTCATTTCCTTACAAATGGGGTGATGTCGTTCTTTCTGACAGCAGCATAGAATTCCATTGAAGCACTACTTTTTTTCCCAGACAAAACTGCTCTCAGAATCAGCAGGATCAAACATAGATGAAAGGAAGATGCAATATAATCATCTTGAATGTAACCAAATACCTATTTAGACCATGGTTTGTTTGGCTAACCTGGGAACTGTGGGGAGATTTAAGTGGCATGTTGAGAATTTAAGATTGTTGCCCAGAAATTCATTGTTCCAGAGGGGTGATTGAGCCATGTGATAGCCTGGTTTTTTTGTCAGGCAAAAGGAAGGCTCACCCTGAATCTGAGGCAGGGTTTCCCAATGAGGACATTTGACATTTTAGATAGAATAACTATGCATAGTGTGGCTGTCCCATGTTTTGGAAGACATTTCACGGCATCTCTGACCTAGTAGAAATCAACACTGTCCTCCACATGAGGCAACCCCAAATGCCTTGAGGCACTACTAAATTTCTATTTGGAAATGTCTAACCTCTGTTGAAAACCATTGACTGGAAAAGCACATGTGATTGTCCTGGTGCTGTTTTAGGACATGAACATTTTTCTTCCAAGGGCTGAGCTCCTGAAGAATCCACAAGAAGGTGAGAAACAAAGCTGCTAATTTGTGCTTTCTCAGTGAGAGTGTTAATAATGAACCTGGTAGGAATTGGGAGGAGGGTATTTTAAGAGCAAGCCCTAGAGTTCTAGGAACTTGAAGGAAGTAACCACCAGGAATAACACACTGCAGACCGGAAGTAGCTGATTGTCAAGTGGTGGCCTTCATCACCCAGACTGAAATATTCTTCAGTAAGGAGTTGTCATTTGTTGGGGCCTGACCTCCATCTCTGAGGCCTGATTCTGGCTCAGCTGCAATTAAAGGGCTTTGGCCAGGCATTCACTCCTTGCATACCTTTCTTAAGGCATCTCTGTATGTGATTCGATTGAGCCCCCCCGCAGCTTCGCGGGTCTCGAAGCAGCGCAGGTCTCACAGGCTTTCCTGCACCTGTACCGCCCAGTACCTGAAAGCCCCACCCAGACCCTTAGTGGTAGCACCGTGGCCCTCTTCCTATTGGCTAGCTTCCCAGTTCCCACCTTCTTCTACCCCAACAGTATATAACTAACTGCCTGACACAATAGAGATTTGATGCGCTTTCAAAGCTGACACAACTCCTGACTCAGCGTGGTTTTTCCTTCCCCGGTAATTGGGGGAGGGCTGGGTCATCGACACTTACCATCTCGCTCGGCTCTGGGGGACTACAGGCTGGCCCTGTGTGTCCCTCCCCGTTCCGGCGTTGCCCCAGAGAAGCAATAGCTGGTGCCCCGTGTGAGGAAACTTTGCCGCCCGAGTGAGGGCTCCACGTGCTCGAAGCTCACCGCCAATGAGCCAATCGGACTGCAGGTAAGTGTACTACCATAAATTATGGGAAAGATCCTTTCTAAGAATGACCCTTCCCTTGACTCTCTTAAGCTCTTCCTTAAGAGTCGAGGGTTAGAGATTTTAGCTACACTGACATCTAAAGTTTGGGATACTTTAGTTAAAATCGCCCTGTGGCTGCCAACTAGCAACTTGTTATACTAGAATACTTGGGACAAAATTGAGCATCTAATCGGAAAAGCCCAGATTAATCAAGGCGAGATTCCTCCACTAGGAGTTTATCCAGTCTTGTATGCTCTAAAGTCTAGTTTTTCTCCTCAGCATTCCAACCAGAGGGCTGAGTCTCCCGGGGACAGTTAACAGAGGCCAGATGCCTCCCTTACTCCCAGAGGAGATGCTAATCTCTCATTGTCTAAGGAAAGCCAGGTTCCTCTCAGGGAGATGCGAAGGAGCCACCCTCTGCTCCTCCCCCATCATACCCAGACCCTGGGGCCTCAGCATTCTCACTGGAGGGTCTGGGCCTGGGCTGCCCTGCTAGTTTCCCAACCCCCACGGTGCTTCTGTGATCCACAAGATATTGCAGTCTTTGTCTGGAAGCATGTCAGAAAGGCCGGAGGGCGTGACCTCAACAGACAGTGTCACTAGTGAGGCACCATTTGAGCCTGGCCCGGAGTCCTGCCAGCTATTCCCGGTTAATGTTGACCCTGTCGGTAACCGCCTGGCGGGTATCCCTGGGAGCCTGGCGACCTTAAGGAACTCAAAAAGGCTGTCTTAGAAGTTGGCCCTAATGCTCCTTGGACGGAAACAATCCTCCAAGGCCTTGCTCATCAACCATGTACTGCGGCCGATTGGATGGCTCTGGCCAAAGCAGTTCTTCCACGCCCGCTTTTCATTAAGTGGTGTGCCCTGTATAAAGAAGAATGCCAGCAACAGGCGGAGAGGAACCAACATGCCCAACCTATAATCCCCATTACTTTGGGGATGCTTGCAGGAACCACTGATCAATACTCAACGGGGGTCCAGCAGGCAACAATACCCCCTCCCTATCAGGATCAGCTTAGAGCTTTGGGCCTAGCGGCCTGGAGAAAACTGGAGGAGGGTCCCTCTGAGTCTCCGATAGTGGGAATTGACCAAAGACCAGGAGAGGACATGTCCACTTTTGTTGATAGAGTTGAGGGGAGTATAAAAAGAAAGTTCCCTCCTGGAGATCTTAGGGACCAGTTTATTAAGATGATGGTTTGGGAGGGTATGAATAATGAGTACAAAATGGCTTGCTCCAGGCCTCCCGCAGAGCACCCTCAGGCAGACACTCCCTGGGAGAGGGCGTACTTGTTTTGGGTGCGGTCAGGAGGGACATTTTAAGAAAGACTGTCCCAATAAGCCACCGCCGCCACCACTTCCATTCAGTAGCTCACAAGACTCCAGTGTACCTTGTACCCCCTGTCCTAGGTGCAGAAAAGGATTTCACTGGGCTAAAGACTGCCGATCCAAAACTGATATTCAGGGTAGGCCTTTAAACACCCCAATGGGGCATACCCCAGCCCCGTTAAATAAGGGGAAAACTCCAACGCGTGCGCATTGGACGGTGCCTCTCGTGTCTGGGGTTAGGCCTAAGATTGTGTTCACTATAGGAGGAAAGCCCTTCAAGTGCCTCATTGATACAGGCGCGGATCGGACAGTGCTTAGAAGAGAGGAAATTCCCGCTCAGTGGAAGCTGGTTGCCAGCCTGCCTCTGTTGGGGGTTGGAGGACAGACAGGATCACAGCAGACAGCTGATTGGGTAACTTGGGAGGATCCCGACCGCAATACAGGAGAAGTTCGCCCCCTAGTGGCCTCAGCTTAACCGCCAATTTGCTGGGCCAAGATGTATTAGGGGAAGCGGAGGCATTTATTACCACTGACCGTAAAACCTTTTATAATAATCTCCTGGATGACGAGGAGTATTGGCAATACTCTCTTGAGCGTCAAAGAAATTATAGGGACCACCCTACATTTGAGATAATCAGAAGGGATCAACCGCTTTCCTGTTCTCGGCCTCACCCCCAATCCTAAGGGCCACTGCTCCTCCGGGGACACTGAAAATATGTTGGACCCCGGGTCCCCCTGTCTGGGTGGAGCAGTGGCCACTGCATCGCCAAAAATTAGAGCAACTTCATCATTTGGTTGACCAACAAGTCCAATTGGGACATCTCCAGCGCTCTCTGAGCCCTTGGAACTCCCCAGTATTTGTGATTAAAAAGCCTAATGGCAAGTGGAGAAATGGCAAGATTTGAGAAAAATAAATGAGAGGATGGAACTTTTCCAGACCCCCCAAAGGGGGATGCCTTGGATCCCTGCCATTCCTAATGACCAATATCTCATAGTCATAGACATCAAAGATTGTTTTTTCTCTATTCCTCTCCACCCAGAAGATACTGAGAAGTTTGCCTTCTCCCTTCTTTCATTAAATTATAAAGGCCCTGATTTGCATTTTGAATGGACAGTTCTACCTCAAGGTATGACCAATAGTCCTCCTATATGTCAGGACTATATGACTAGAGTCTTATCCCCTCTTAATGAGGACACAGGCTCACTTTTCTATGTATATATGGATGATATCATTATAGGAAGCCCAGACACTCAGCATTTAGATTGTCTTTTTAATAAATGTCCAGTATCTATTACTCTGGATGAAAACCTCCAAGAAGTAAAAAAAGATACATTAAAGTTGCTTCTGGTAGAATAAATGACCATGACGACAAATATTATTCCTTAGAATTGGTGTCACTTTTAAAAAGCAATACCACATTTTATTTCAAATCAAGTTACTCTGATCAGCTGTTGAAAAAGGTCATTCAAAATACTAGGGGAATAAAGGTATCAAGTGCTTAGCCAGGCAAAGCCATTTATATAGACTTTACTGAGTGCACATTTCTCTAGTTGGATTGAAACCGGTCAGGTAGTTCCTTGTTCTGAAGTAACTATGAGATAATTATCAGGTCTCAAAGGAGCAGATAAAACATTGGAACAAAGTACAAAAGAAAGCCAGCATGAGAGGCATGGATTTACAATTTGGGACCTATGGCACATTGGTAACTAAAAAAAAAAACATTCTTTCATTTATTATATATATGGGCTTTTTTGCCAGTCACGAGGCTTGAACTCTGGGCCTAGATGATGTCTCTGAACTTCTTTTGCTCAAGACAAGTGCTCTACCGCTTGAGAGACAGCACCACTTCTGGCTTATTTTTTTGATAGTCATGGGCTTAGGCTCAGGGTCTGAGCACTGTCCTTGGATTTTCTCAAGGGTAGAGCTCTACTACTTGAGCCACAGCACCACTTCTGGCTTTTTTTTTGGTATGTATGTGGTATCAAGGAATCGAACCTGAGTCTTTATGCATGCTAGGCAAGCACTCTACCACTAGGCCAAACTCTTGGCCCCCACTTCCGGTTTTATTAAGCAGTTTGTTGGAGATAATGCTCCTTCTATCTGGAAAATATCATGTAACCCTTCTATTAATTACAATAAAAATATATGAAAAAAAAAGAATCTCATGGAGTTTCCTAGCCAGGCTGGCTTTGAACTGTGATCCTCAGATCTCGGCCTCCTGAGTAGCTAGGATTATGATATGAGCCACTGGTGTCTGGCTCATTTAAAACCTTTTGAAATATAATTTTGTTATTATTATTGTGTTGTATACAGTGGTTACTGATGGGAATCTTCTTTGTTCCCATAACTCCATGTTGCTCCCCTCTCTGTCCATTCTTTTTACGTATCCAAAGATCCTACAGGAAGGACTTGCCTCTCCCCTCTTGGCCCATTCTTTTGCTGTATCCAAAGATGGACTATGAAGGGTTGACTCCACCCTGTTTTCCCAGGTATGCCACCAAAGATGAGTGCAGACTGCCTGACTCCAGCAGGGCAATCTCTCTAAGCCTGGCTGTAAATATTCCATCGTGGGCCCAACCAGAAAGCCCCTCACCTCCCATGATCTAGTGGCTTTTGCATTAACTTCTGCTTCTTTGCTCAGACTTTAAAACTCAGCATCTGTCCAAGCTTTGATGTACAACCTTCAATCCCATGGGAAGGTCTGTGCCCCTTGCTCTTCCTCAACAAATAGTCCTTTCCTGTTGACGATTGAGACTGGTGGCCTATTCCTTTTCTGTTCTCCCCCATTTTACTAACAGTTACCATTTCATAAGTCAGGTAATGAGTGCATTTTGTGTTTGGACAGTGTCACATCTTCACTTATTTGGCCAGTCTTGAGACTTGAACTCAGGCCTAAGCACAGTTCTTGGACTTTCTAAGGCTAGAGCTCTACCACTTGAGCCACTACCAACAGCACCACTTCTGGCCTTTCACCCCCCCCCATTTATGTGGTACAGAAGAATCAAACCCGGGTCTTCATGCATGCTAGGCAAGCACTCTACCACTAGACCATGATTCTGGCCCCTGCATGTTCACTTTTTAAAAATACTTTTAAGGCTGGGAATGTGGTCTAGTTGTAGAGTGCTTGCCTAGCATGCATGAAGCCCTGGGTTTGATTCTTCAGTACCACACACAGAGAAAAATCTAGAAGTGGTGCTGTTGCTCAAGAGGTAGAGGGATACCCTTGAGCAAAACATGCTCAGGGGCAGTGCCCAGGCCCTGAACTCAAGCCCCAGGAGTGACAAAAATAATTTGAATCAATATTTTAATTGACAAAACATGACATACAATTCTGGGGTACAATGATATGTTTTGACATATTTATACCAAGTTAATTAACATATCTCTCACCTCACTTAACTACTTTTTATTTTGTGGTGACATAAGCAAGGGCAAACCTAAATAAACCCTTTAGCTCCATTTGCTTTTAGTTGGTTTTAAAAGTTACTAATTTTGGAAGTTACACAGCTGAGTAATTCATTATTAGTCTCTCACTAGCTTTGCTGAGATGACACCTTTGACTGAAGCCACTGGATGAGTTAAAAATGTTCTGTGACAAATTGCATTTTGCTATCTTGCATGGTGAAAGTTATCTTTCTGCTGCCTTCCCCTGTCCCTCCAGCAAACAGTTACTTTTCACAATGTATCACGATTCCAGGGTCAGTGATGCCCTTTGTATACTGATGATTAATGGCAGAGTTAACTGTTCCCAGGAAAATGAGCTAAGTAGGTAGAAGCTATAAGATCTTTTAATCAGGAATTTTCACTTAGATTTACAGAAAGAACATCTGGTGACCTACACATAGTAACAGTCTGTGAGTCAGAAAAGCAGAGAACCCCAAATTTATAACCATCCTGGTGCTTGCCTATCTATCTGACATGTCTTCTCACAACTCCTTACGTAAGTCTCCAATCCCTAAGCAAGATGATCTTTGTTGGAGACAGTTTCCACCTTCACTAATTTTGTTAGTTTTCCACATTGTTTCTTGCTCCAACAACTTGTCCTGGAGCCTTTTATCTTCTTCACTGATGATCAGCAAACGTGGGGTTTTGATTACAGGCTTTTGGGATGTATTCTCGATACCTTATTGATGATAATCATTTCTTTGTGCAATAGATCGCAACACAAATTTCTCCTGTGGGTCTGAAACTTTGTACCCTTTTTCACTTTAGCTTCTGTCCACTGTATTAGTCAGACTTTTCATCACTTTGACAAATACCTCGAAGAAACAGTTTCAGGAAGGGAAAATTTATTTAGTCTCATGGTTTTAGTCCAGAGTCACCTGACTACATTGCTTTGGATTTGAAGTAAGAGCAGCACATCATAGCAGCGAGCATGTGACAGAGCGGAGCTGCTTATCTCACGGTAGCAGACTCTCATGGTAGACAGGAAGTCCCTGGAACAAGACATAGCCCCCCAAGAACTCATCTTTGGTGACCTACTTCCTCCATCTAGGCCTCCCCTTACAGTTTACAGCATCTCCCAAGCCTGGCATAACATTACAAATCCACTGATGAATAACCCAGGCAGAACCTTCTTGGAACAATCAATTGCTTTCCTAAAACTCCATTTCTGCTTGCATTGAAGACCGGGATTTTTTTTTTTTTGTCAGCCGTGAGGCTTGAACTCTGGACCTTGGTGCCGTCCCTGAGCTCTTCAGCGCGAGGCTACTGCCCTACCCCTTGAGCCGCAGCACCACTTCTGGCTTTCTGGTGGTTAATTGGAGATAAAAGTCTCATGGACTTTCATGCCTGGGTTGGCTTTGAACCATGATCCTCAGATCTCAGCCTCCTGAGTAGCTAGGATTTATATGTGTGAGCCACCGGCGCCCAGCAAAAACCAGGCTCTTTAATGTGAGTTCATGGGGCATATTTTAGATTTAAGCATCTAGTAACCTGTACTCTACTCTCTACTTCTATGAGTTCAGCTCTTTAAGAGTTCCCATATAAATGACATTATGTGGTTTATATATTTGTCTACTTAACTTTACTTATCATACTGTCCTTTGGGCTCATCCATGTTGTAAAAAACTGATAGAATTTCCTTCTTTTTAAAGACTGAATTGAATTGTGTTGCGTATGTATCTGTGTATCCACTGATGGAAAATTAAGGTTGATTCTATATGTTGGTTATTGTTAATAATGTTAATTGTAGAATGAATGTGAGAGTATAGATATTCCTTTGATATGTTGTTATTCATTTCTTTGGCATATTATATATCTTAAGGTAGGATTGCTAGGTTATTTGAATATTTAATTTTATTTTAAAAAGTTTTTTAGGAACCTCCATACTGCTTTCCATAGTAGTATACTAATTTACATTTTCATTTTCAATGCATAAATATTACCTTTTCTCTATATCCTCACCAACATTTCCAATCTTACATCAATTTGATCAGAGTCATTTAAAGAACATATTCTCAGGTATTGCTTTGCTTGTTGTGTGAGGTGGCTCAATAACATTGAAAGGGCGATTGTTATTCAATTGCCTTTTAGAATGGTACAACAGCTCATTAAGTTCACTCAGGTTTTATTGGTGGAACTGAGTTCATGCCCAGGGCCACTGACCTAAAATCCAATGGTATTTTATGGCTGACATATTTTACTTAGCCAAATGTTTGTTTTTGAGGTTCACCTATGTTGTAGCATGGATCAGTATTTTGTTCCTCCATATTGCTGAGTGGCATGGCATCATACGGATATAGCACATTTTGTCTATCCATTGAAGAACATATGAGTTTGGTTACAAGCCTTTTTTTATGGTTTCATAAAATTTTAATGTGATGAGGTTTTTGTTTACCAACAGATTATTTAATAACAGGAAATAATAGAGGATATAGAGATTTTGAAAATATAGAGAATGATTAGTGTCCATTTTTCAAAATATTATTTTTTAAGGTTTTTTTTTTGCCAGTCCTGGGCTTGGGCTCAGGGCCTGAGCACTGTCCTTGGACTTTCTCAAGGCTAGAGCTCTACCACTTGAGCCTCAGCACCACTTCCGGCTTTTTTCTATGTATGTGGTACCGAGGAATCGAACCCGGGTCTTCATGCATGCTAGGCAAGCACTTTAACCACTAGGCCAAACTCCCGGCCTTTTTTAAGGTTTTTATGATGATTGTCCTGGGGCTTGGCCTTAGGTCTCAAACTTTCCTTTCACTTTATCTCTTAGATCTAGTGCTCTACCATTTGAGCCATAGTACCACTCCTGACTTTTTGACTTGTCTGCTCAAGCTGGCTTCCACCTGAGATACCAGCATCCTAATAAACTAGGATTATAAGCTGGAGTAGCTGGAACCTCGGATGATCAGATTTTTTTCTTTTAATTTAAATGTCATGTCACAAAAGGGAAAGAATAGCTGAGCCTTTTAGTTATTAATTGTCCTCACTTCATGAAATACTTTTTTTTGCCAGTCCTGGGCTTGAGCTCAGGGCCTGAGCACTGTCCTTGGACTTTCTCAAGGCTAGATCTCTACCACTTGAGCCTCAGCACCACTTCTGGCTTTTTCTATGTATGTGGTACTGAGGAATTGAACCTGGGTCTTCATGCATGCTAGGCAAGCACTCTACCACTAGGCCAAATTCCCAGCCCCGATATACTTCTTATATAGACATATGTCTTCATTGATTTCTGTTAGGCAGATACTTGTGATAGGAAGTGTTGGTTCATGTAAGTGACTCTATGTGCAAGAGAATTTGCTGAAGCAGACATGTGATTCTACAAATCCATAGTTTCCAGTTTTTTTTTTCTCATACCTTCACCTATACTTTTTTTTATTGGTCTTGGGCTTGAACTGTGGGCCTGGGCACTGTCCCTAAGGTCTTCAGTTCAAGGCTAGTCCTCTACCACTTAGAGCCACAGCACCACTTCCAGTTTTCTGGTGGTTAGTTGGAGATAAGAGTCTCACAGACTTTCATGCCTGGGATGGCTTTGAACTTGGATCCTCAGATCTCAGTCATCAGAGTAGCTGCATGATAGGTGTGAGCCACTGGTTCATGGCCCACCTCTACTTCTCGTTGTTTGTCCTTCAAGTTAGCCTTTCTAGTAAGTATAAAGTGCTATCCTATTTCATCTTTCATTTGAATTTTTCTAATGATTAATTTGGTTGAGTATCTTTTCATTTGTTATTTGCTATTTGTATGTATCCTTTAGAGAAATGTCTATTCAAATAGTTTGACCAAGAAAATCAAAACAAATAACCTCCCCGAACTTCTCAATGCATATAATTCCCTTGGAATCAGAGAATGACATATTTGGATATTTGGATACCCAAATATCCAAATATGTTTACAGCATGGATCATATGAAAAGGTTAAAGAATGAAGGCATGGGCTTGACTCTGTAAAACCGTATTGTTTCATGTGATCCCTAGACACAAGGGGCTCTGAAAAATGTGAAATATGGCCTGTCCAATTTGAAATGCGCTATGGCTGGCTTTGAACTGTGATCCTCAGATTTCAGCCTCCTGAGTAGCTAGGATTACAGCCGTGAACCACCGCACCCGGCTTTAAGATAACATTCTAAGAAAATTAAGTCCTGGGCCAGGGGCAACTGTTACCATGTCTATTAATAAGTGGTGACAAATTGCCTCCCAGAAAGTTGGATCCCTTTCTAGTGTGTGTGTGTGTGTGTGTGTGTGTGTGTGTGTGTGTGTGTTGAGCAGGAATACCAAGGATAATTTTAGAATAATTTTTATAAAAATGATTTCAAGCTGGGTGCCGGTGGCTCAAACCTGTAATCCTAGCTACTCAGGAGCCTGAGATATGAAGATTGTGGTTCAAAGCCAGCCCAGGCAGGAGAGAACTCTTATTTTCAATTAAACACTCAAAAACTGGAAGTGGTGCTGTGGCTCAAGTGGTTGAGAGCTAGTCTTGAGCACACCAAATAGACTCAGGGACAGTGCCCAGGCCCTGAGTTCAAACTCCATAACTGACAAAAATATTTCAATTTTTCTTTACGAAATGTCCCTTTCTACTGTCTGTTTTCTATGTTAAACTTCGAATAAATTATATATTTATTTCCGGTTGATGCTGACAATTTATTAAGTTTTATTATTCCTAAGAATGGGATGAACTTGTTGAATTGGTTCATTATTTGATTTCTACTTTCTAAATATTTTAAAAGGAATGAAATGATAAGCCTAAAATCAGTAAAAGGAGAGAAGCTCTGAGTGTTTTGAAGTTGATGAATATCGAACTTTGGAGAATTCCTCATCAAGAACTTATAATTGCTAAAATACTAGAAAATTCATGACTTAGTATAATTATGATCATGATGCAAATTAGATTTTTTGGTGTGGATTTTTTTTGGACACATCTTCAAGATTGGGCATTAATTCTTGATATCCTCAGACTGAGACCTTTAATTTTTTTTTCAAATCTGAAAAACCTTAATAAGCAATCTGGAATTCTTTGCTAGGAGAAAAATTATAGATAAATAATTGTAGGTTTATAAATGACCATGATTATATCAATATATTTATACCTTTTCTCCCTGTTCTGTGGAGAGTCATTGGATGACCCAGTAATATTGATGAGGTTCAAATTTAAATTGAAGGAAGAGTAAACCTGCAATTTGATTCTGTTTTCATGTGTTTGGGTTAGCCATCTAATGTAAATAGAAGTTTTATTTTTATACATCTCTATAGGTTGTCTACATGGCTTGTGCAAAATTTGAAAAAAATTCTCTCTTGAACAATTTGCCTCAAAAGGTAACCTTTCCGGACTGGGAGTTTGGCCTAGTGGTAGAGTGTTTGCCCAGCATGCACAAAGTCTGGGGTTCCATTCCTTGGTACCATATACATAGAAAAGGCTGAAAGTGGTGCTGTGGTTCACGTGGTAGAGCTCTAACCTTGAGGAAAGCCTAAGGACAGTGCTCAGGCCCTGAGTTTAAGCCCTAGCACTGCCAAAAAGGTAACCTTTCTCCTCTATGGACAAAATGGAAGTGTTTATGTAGAAGTAACAATGGGAAATAGATAATAGTTTGTAATATCGAGGTTTTGAACAGAGTCACACTTTTTTAAAAAATTTTTACAGCTGCTATTTTACCTCAAATGTGGAGATCTAGAAGAGGATTGAACTGTGCTTATAGTTTTGTAGAGCAGGATCAGAATCAGATTTGCATTACAAAGGAGGGAGGGACTAAAGATATCCCCATTTTTGTCACAGAATTGCCCCTAGTGACTCAAATTCTGATATTTAGTACTCATCAATTTTAGCTTCTCCTTATTTATTATGCCAGAAATTATTTTCTTCCTTCTTTCAAAGATCTTAAGTTTAGTGGCTTGAAACAACATAAATGTATGACTTTAC
This sequence comes from Megascapheus bottae, assembly GCF_031878675.1. Classification (NCBI taxonomy): domain Eukaryota; kingdom Metazoa; phylum Chordata; class Mammalia; order Rodentia; family Geomyidae; genus Megascapheus; species Megascapheus bottae. Next base: position 4,966,326 of record NC_143547.1, on the reverse strand, counting down.
AGTTCAGAATGACTGAAGTCTGATGTAGACCTAGTGTTAATATCGAGTCTGACATAAATCTAGTTGTCGACAGGTTTATATTTCTTTGAGCAGGCGGTAGGGAAGAACCTGTTTTCTTCTGGTTTCCAGCTTCTAGGGGCTTTCTTCATGTTTAAGCTCATAATCTGCCCCTCCATCTCCACAGCCAGCAATGATGGATTGAGTCATTCCCACATTGTTTTCTGCTGACCTTCACTCTTCCACTTTTGGGGACATGTGATTACATTAGGCTCATTTAGGTAATCCAGAACATCCCCCCAGTTTTAGGATAGTTGATTTACCAGCTTTAGCTCCTTTTCATTACCTAACATATTCAGAGGATTGGAGGATGAACAAGTGCAACTAGAATTTGGGAAACTAGAATTCTGCCTGACACAGGTGACCTGCAGAAATGATGCCGTACATGTCATTTCCTGTCCTCTGATAGTAGAAATGTAAGTAAACGGAGATTGATGTGTCTGGAGTGTCTCATTGTCAGCTTGAAACTGTAACCATTGCTTTGCTGGTGTTCATTAGAACATAATTTTGAGAGGGTGAATATTTTGTTAGGAATGTTTTGATATCATGGAACATTAATTTATTAAATCATGAATGGTATACTGTTATTCTGAAAATGAACTAATTTCTTAATTACATCTGTCTTAGGAATTTTCTCCTTTCAAAATTTCTGAAAATAATTTTTAAGATAATATATCAAGGCATAGGTCTTTGGGACTCTGTTAACTGTTCAAATCTCCAAAGTTTTAGAACTTTTCTTAATCAACAAAAAAAAAGTTGAAAGCTACTATTTTCTGTTAGAGAAAATGTGTTAAAACCCCTCTCTAATATAAAATTTAAATAAAGCCAATATGTGAGGTTGGGATGCTGTAAAATTATTTTCATAATCATATTCATTGTGTTAACCAGATCTTTGGCTTTAAATTTGTTATCTTTTTGAAAATATCATTTCAGCTGTGAGGGTAATCAAAATGATTTCACAAGTTTTCTTTGACTACTGAATTGAAATAAAATAATAGAATATAGTATCAAATGCCAGAGTCTGTTAAAGAAAGATACCAGAAATGGGTGGGTTTTGCATTTTAAAAGTCACTTTTAGTGAATGTTTTACTTTGATATAACATTTCAGGAAATATTCCTGAATTACGTGGTTTCAGAACAAATCAAATGTATTTTTCAATCCAAAAATCAGATTTGTGACTACTATATAATTAAATAGACAAAAATGAAGAATGATGTTTCATTACTTAAATTAGCTTTGGATGGTACAGTTAATGTTGTTTGATGGTATTTTTTATGTAATATTGCAGAGACAGTAATAAAATAATGGCTACAAGTTTTGTCTTTAAAAATTGTGACACTACTTGGCCTGTATTTCTAAACTAATCTACCAGCTACAGATGTCTATAAATTATATGATCTTATCATTGTGTTAAAGAATGAAAATGTTGATGAAGTTGGGGTGTCACAAATATGGAACAAATTCAGGTATGAATTCAAAGAGCTAGGCAAAATATAGATAAAAAGAATAATGTATTACCCCACTTAGTTATAATTATCAAATGGCTAATGCCTTTAATCCCAGATGTTCGGGAGGCTGAGTTCTGAGAATTATAGTTTGAGGCCAGCGTAAGGAGAAAGATCCAGGAGACTCATATTTAATTAACCAACAAAAATCCATTTGCCTGCTAGGTGAATCCAAAGATGTGTTTAAGGCATGCAAGTGAGCTATCCCAGATCAGAAGAACAATCAACAGTTTTTCAGAATTATGAATTAAATACATAGTGTTTGTTTAAACTAGTTAGTTTTTTCTCGAGTGCTGAGTTCAAACCCAAGGCCTTATACATGTGAGGCAAATGCTCTACTGTTGAGATACATAGCCCCAAATCATTAGTTTTTGAGGGGATTGGTTAGACAGCAAAAGCTGATATGTCCATTCATATAAGATGATTTGGGAACATCTTAAAAAGGGGAAGGCCATAGAATTAATCAATAATGTGGAGTTAGATCAGTAAAATTTGTGTGCAACCTGAAGGAGAGAGAGAATAAAGGAAGGAAAAAAAGGATAAGATGTTGGTATCCAAAAGTATCTAGGCAACTCAAATTTGTATCTAGTATCTTGCTGTGAAAAATCCAGAGTAGTTAAATATATCTGGCTGTTCTATTTTATTTTATTTGTGTTGATATTGGGACTTGAAATGATTGTCCCATACTTTTGCTGGGCTTTTTTTTTTTGCTCAAGGCTAGTTAGCACTGTTTTACTTGAGAGCCACACCTCTTATTCTAGATTTTTGAGGGTTAATTGGACATTAAGAATCCCATAGATGAGGCTAGCTTTTAACTTGGATCCTCAGCTCTCAGTCTTCTGAATAGCTAGTATTAAAATTAAGAACCACTAGTGTCCAGGTAGGTCTAGTCATTTTATTTACTTATTTTGTTTATTTCAAGCTATTTAAATTATTATTATAAAGATGTACAGAGTAGTTATAGTCACATAAGTCAGGTAAAGAGTACATTTCTTTTTGGATAATGTCACCCTTTCTTTTGCTTTCTCCCAGTTGGTCTGTCCATTTTTAACATGTCACTAATATGAACGAAGAGAGTCCCGATTACGGGCAGTATTCAACTTCTGCAGCATATATCCCAGTTCATGTTCAAATAAGATTCAGAGGTTGGTGACCTTACCAGCTATCTGTATGTGTAGTGTGCCTAAGGACCATATTTCTGAAAACTGAGGGAGCTCTTTGTTACGTATATAACCTGAACACAATGGGGCCCCATATGGCTGTATTTCTGAGCACTGTTGCTTTCAAAGAAACAGTACTGTGGCCAAAAAACATAATTGACAGTCATTTACATCTGTACTCAATCTTTTCAAAGAAAAATGCCAGTGGGAGAGTACATCATTGCTGCCAGCAAAGCTTAAAAGAGAATCAATTTTAGACATCTTTATCATTCTCAAGCTTTCTAGTATGCTTTGCAGTTGCACTTCTAAAAACTCACTTTCTGGAAGTGACTCATGAAAATAGACAATGTTCTGTTCCTACTTTCTGGTCAGTCTTTGAAGACTCTTTCCTAGAATTAAAAGTATGTCTATTTTATCTCTTGATGGTAAGGGTCTACTCTAGCATTTACCCAAGAATCTCTTTGTTTTCCTCTCATCTAAACTGTGTTCACCACAGTGCTAAGCCTTTTCATTCACATCCACAAATATCCTGAGGCTATTTGTGCACAGATACCTGGTCATAAAAGCTAGTTCTCTGTCTTCCTCTGACCTTCATCACACATTTGGGTTTCTAGGGTGACTGATCTGGTTTTATTTGCTTTAGCATCATGTTATTATCCAAGCTCGGCACATCCCAGAACTAAGGTACTTAACTCTCAGTAAGATTCTTCCTGTTTAGAAATGGGAAGGGGGAGTTGGAGACGGTGGGGACTAGTGCTTTATACCCGTAACCCTACCTACTCAGAAAGCTGAGATCTGGAGCGTCACAGTTTGAAGCCAACCTGGGTAGAAAAGCCCATTAGATTTCATCTCCATATAACCAGCAAAAAGCAGACCTGGAGACATGGTTCCAGTGGTAGAGCCAACTAAAAAAGCTAGTTGAGCAACTAAGAGATTACCCTGAGTTCAAGGCCCAGTACAGACACAGAGAGAAAGAAAGAAAGAAAGAAAGAAAGAAAGAAAGAAAGAAAGAAAGAAAGAAAGAAAGAAAGAAAGAAAGACAGACAGACAGACAGAAAGAAAGAAAGAAAGAAAGAAAGAAAGAAAGAAAGGGAGAGAGAACAAGAGAGAGAGAGAAAGGTAAGAAAGACAAGAAATAAAGAAATGGTTATATGTGAAAGTGAGGACAAAAGTATTCATATAAATCCAGGTTTATGTGAATTTAGACTATGTAAGTATAACAATGAGAATCTCTGCAAATGTAGTACAAAAAATCAGTAATCACATACATCCAAATCTTGTGAACGGACTGGATTAAAAACCTAAAAAAATCCAACAGAACCTCTTGTTTCAGTTTCTGACATATACAACTACAGGCTAATATTCTTTGTCAGTCCTTTGGGTAAATTATTCTTAAATTATGTGAATTTTGAATTGTGAAAATGCTGGGGCCAGCCGGCTGCAAACCAGGGTTTGCAGATTGGGGTTCCTGAAATAGGGGGCAAGGACTAGGAAGAAATAGAAGAGAGACAGACACACCGGGTCCGGGATGTCTGCAGTCCAGGTAAAGACTGCCCCGTTTATTTTCCACTCCAGCTTCTTCCCTTCTTGAGACCCAGGGAACTTCCAGGTGTTACATTCATATGGTAAATCTCAGGTCATTTAAACAGAATAAGGCCAGAAAACAATAAGACAATAAAGCCATTGTCTGATGCAAATCAAGGTACAGTTTGATTCCACTCTGGCTCCCAACATGAAAAGATATCCTGGAAAATATTGGGCATAAACCAGTTTTATTTGATTTTTTTGTCTGCTTTTGTGTCTAAAGTATTTGGTAGGGTGGGACACGGAAAAGGAGAAAAGAAAAAGAGCTTGTTCTGAGCCCTCTTGAAGAGGGGAAGCAGATACTGAGTGGCTTCAAGGTCCTGGTGACAATGAGTATCACTATGAAAGGATGACAACCATGGTCTCTGCTTCTCTGTGCCACCCAGGACCACACTGTAATTAAAAAAAAAACCTGACAATTCTGGAACCAAGAGGACTCATGGTCAAGGGTACTTATTGAGGCTCCTCTACTTCTTGTAGCTACATAAGTATGGGCATTGCCCAGGGAAGCTGGAGGGGACAGGAAGAAGTTTGAAAATACCAGACAGAGACTATGGCAACAGAGGAGAGGCATAATTTGAAGACATTTAGTAATATGTCCAGGCAGGGAGAGTTTGTAGAGGGCCTTTATCATCAAGGAGAGTTAAATTCAGGAAGTTTGAGATGCTGATAATAGTCAATTTGAATTCATACCCTTAGGCTTCAGAGGCCTGGAAATTATTACTAAACTTACACGCATACCAGTATAGTGATTTTCCTTCTTATTCTTTTTCTGGTCTTGGGCTACTTATCAACTCCCCAAAAGGTATGATTTCTTTTTATAGGATGAAGACAACAATAATACTCACCTTGTGGGATTTTTTTTTTCTGTGAGGATTCAATGAGCTGATGTAGAGAAAGAGCTTATTTGGCATGTATTGTAAGGGCTCAGGAAATGTGATCTGTGATTGTGTCATTATCACATGTACAGTCTTTGAAGCATACACTCAATTTCACAGCATTTTTGGAAGTTGCTAACATGGTTCGATGACCAGACTGCCTGGATATTATGAGAAATTTCTGGGTCATGGATCCCTTCTAATCTTTAACAACAGTTGGGGCAGGAGGACATGGATAACAATTCCTTGTTAATATCAAACTGTCTAGAAAGGGAATTGCCATTGTCACCAGTGCTGTCTAATTTTCCAACTTATCTTTTAGGAAAACAGTAACTGAACACTGGAGAGATGGTATTTTATCAGGCAAAACCAAGCTATTCAGGAGAGGAGAATTACCATATGTTCTCTTTCCTTGACCTTTTGGGAAAATGACTGCCATTTGCTTTCTTCTTCATTAAATGTCCGAAAAAAAATTCTACAAAAGCAATTAATGAAAAGCTAACTATATTAAAGCCATATTTTCTGTCTTTATTACAGTCAAAATGGCAGGTCTAATGAATCCTTGAAAGCATGATTAGGGGTTTCCATGGGAACAGATGGGAAGAAGGCCAAGTTATGGACTATCAGTACTTTTCTCCCTCCTCTCTGGGACCCTAGAGATTCTGATGCTTCTAGTTCAGAGATGGTATTGGTTGGAAGTTTCCTTGCCATGATTCTTAGTCCCACTCAAATATAGGTCTCCTTATAATCCTTCCTATTTAAGGTGGGGCTGAAGGAGGTTTAAGTGCCTCCTTTACCATAGATTGGGTATTTTTTTCATTTTATTTTTATTATCGAGGTAATGTATAGAGTTATGGTTACATTCGTCAGATAGTAGGTGCATTACTTCTCAGACATTGATATGCCTTCTTATATTTTCTCCCCATTTCCCATCCCCCACCCCCTCCCAATCATCTTGTTTCTCCCCCTTCCCTTTCCTATTTCAAACAAACAAACGCATATACAATATACCAGGTAACAAAGTTAGATACAGTAACAATATGAGAATAACCAAAGGGCAACAAAGGAGAAGAGAAATAACATAGCACGTTAAGAACAACAATCAGTCAAGATAAAGCTCTTGTTTCCATTAGATTGGGTATTTTGCAAGATGGCATATATTACTTTTATGTAATCCTGGCAATTTTCCCTATAAGTTGTGTCCATTCCAAAGGAAAAAGCAGATTCAAAAGCTTAAGTGGTTAGTTGGAAACAAGTGGAAAGTTCAGGGATTGTTTCATTTAAATCTAAGAACAGTGTTCATACCTTTGGTCCATGGTGTGTATTAGGTCTACTCTGTTCAATTTGAGAATTTGGGTGGTTGGATGAAATAAAGTTTGGCAACTGTGTCCGTGTTGGTAGCTGTGATGGAGAACCAGACATGACCTTTATATCTTTTCGTGAAAGGCTTAGTTGCTAAGATGGGAGACCAAAAGTTAGTGGGGAAAAGAAATGTATATTGTATTTTCTAGAGTTCCTGAATTTTTTTTGCCTGAAACATATAGCTTCTCATCAATTGTATTATTTAAAGATATTCTTTTATTGCATCTATTAGGACAATTCTCCAATAGTTTTCAATGTTACTGCTTACTTCTCATTATAAATTCTTTCTTTTGTGAATTTTGTCTTGAGAAGCTTCTATAATTTTATTCCCAATTATTCCTTATTGTAAGAATGACTCTCCAGTGGCACAATGGAATGGATGAGGTGTATGTCATCCTGACCTTTCACATAAAGAAACCTATAATTTTTACTTGAGATGGAAGAAGTATTTGTTGATTGAAGTTGGATTGAGTTCATGAGGATCTTAGATTTTAATTATGATGAAATAGTATTGTAATTATTTCCTAACTTCTGAATCATCTCTCTTTTAATTTCTGTTGCTGAATTGCCACTAAGCATTTCTTTCTCTGTAACATTTCTTAGCTCACCTGTTCTGTCGGGGTCCTTCATCCCCGGTCCCCCTCTACTAGTAGGGGGATAGGGAAAAAGCACAACCCGACCGGGCCAAGCCGCGAGAGGAAGGGGCCCAATGTCCTCCCGCACCCAGCCTTCTTACCCCTAGCAGGAACAGACATCAAGGCAGGAAGATTCTCTCTCTCTCTCTCTCTCTCTCTCTCTCTCTCTCTCTCTCTCTCTCTCTCTCTCTCTCTCTCTCTCTCTCTCTCTCTCCTCTCTCTCTCTCTCTCTCTCTCTTCTCTTCTCTCTCTCTCTCTCCTCTCTCTCTCTCTTCTCTTCTCTCTCTCTCTCTCTCTCCTCTCTCTCTCTCCTCTCTCCTCTCTCCTCTCTCTCTCTCTCTCTCTCTCTCTCTCTCTCTCTCTCTCTCTCTCTCTCTCTCTCTCTCTCTCCTCTCTCTCTCTCTCTCTCTCTCTCTTATACAAGATGGACAGGACAAAGAGATCCACGTGTTTTATCCCTACTACAAGCCTCAGCAGAAAGTTATCAGACATGGCGTTACTCGGCCCCCAACACTGTTCTTCTTTATTGCTACCATAATCCCATAATAATCAATGGCCACCAGAGGCCCATCATGAATTTTTGCTGGCTTCTCTGTTTCTTGTCTTCATTCCAAAGCATTCTATACTTAGTAGTATAATTACTTTAATGATTGTTTAAAGTGGGATACACCTTTTTGAAGAGAATACAAGTAACATTCAATGACTTGTAATACAAAACTAAAACTTCTATCCGTATATTCTGTGTGCATGTGCACACGTGTTTACCAATCCTGGGGCTTGAACTCAGGGCTTGTGTGCTGTCCTAGTCTATTGTTCTCAAGGTTAGCATACCACTACTTTATTAACAGCTCCATTTCTGGATCTTTTAGTAGTTTATTGGAGGTAAGAGTCTTGTGGACTTTCTTACCTGGGTTGGCTTTGAACCACAACCCTCAGATCTCAGACACCTAATTACCTAGGTTTATAGGCATGTGCCACTGATGCACAGCTGATCTATATGTTCTTAGGTCCTTAGTGTGTAAACACTTCCATTTATTGATTCCTTTGCCATTCTACCAAAGCCAGCCCAGGCACTAAAGACCGTGAGATTCTTATCTCTAATTAACCACTAGAAAACTGGAAGTGGCAGTGTGGCTCAAGGGGTAGGGCAGTAGCTTTGAGCTGAAGAGCTCAGGGATAATGCCCAGGCTCAGGGGTAGGGCAGTAGGCTTGAACTGAAGAGCCCAGGGACAGCATCCAGACCCAGAGTTCAAGCCCCACAACCCTCCAAGAAAATATAAAAACTAAAAAACAAAACTATACTGATTAAAAAAGATATGTCAGTTCAACTTTTTGTAACTGAGACAGAAACAACTTGAGAAGAAGATTGATTTGGCTCATAGTTTTAGAGGGATCACTTTTTTTAAAAAAAAGAATTGAACAATCTTTTAAAATTAATTATCTTTAAATAGCTATACAAAGTTATCAACTGCCATTTAACAAGACAGCTTATGACTGCAAATCCTTGGTTTTATTTTCTTAGGTCCATGAAGACTCAGAGCATGCTGGCTGTGGGAACACGTGGCAGAGGTTATTCACCTTATGGTAGACAGGAAGGAGAAAAGGTAAGTGGAAGGGACAGGGACTAGGCATAACATGAAAATAATGCCCTCAGTGGCCTACTTCTCTACCTGAGCCCCACCACCAAAATTTCTATTGTCCTCAAAAATAGTGCCACTAGTAGGAGACCAAGCATTCAATATATTAGATTTCAACCATAACAAAAGATGATCTCTCAGGGCTTTTGGAGTTCTCAAAAACTCATTTTCATATAATATGCAGAAAAGAAATAACTTGATAGCAACAACCCAGGACTTTGTAGTATTTGGAAGGAAGAAGGAAGAAAAGGGATATAGTGCTAAATAGGAGAATTGAACAAAATAATAACAAATCCAGGCAATAATGAGCTTAGCCTCTCTTTATACTACTGCAGTCCTTTCAAAGTGTGTAATTTAACAAGAGCAGTGATAGAGAGTGCTAGTGTTTACATTAGGATCTATCTATCTATCTATCTATCTATCTATCTATCTATCTATCTATCTATCTGTCTATCTATTTTTGTCAGTCATGGGTCTTGAACTCAAGGCTAGCACTCTACCACTCGAGCCATAGTGCCACTTGCATTGGGATGCTTTTAAGGAAAAAAAATCACAAAATCATCATTCCAGTGATACTATATATATATATATATATCATAAATATTTGTCTGAACATCTTCACTGAAATGTATATTACATGAGATGAGAGACAGATGTATCTTTTCCATCATGAGGTCATCTCAGTACCTAAGACTGTGCTAAGTATATGGCATGTGTTCAATAAATAAATGGAGAATGAGAGTATAAATGAATAATGAAATAACTGTAGCATGTGAAACCATTACTCATGACTGTCACTTGTTAAAACAGTAGAGCTCTTTGCTTGTGAATTTGTGTGTATGGAATTTGAACCCTAATCATGTTCCTTCAAATATACCATGTACAAAGAAGACCAGCATTTGTAGCTCATTTTAAGTTAGTTAACAGGACAATGTTGATCATATTTGAGAACAGTTGATTGGAAGAATAAACGGAGACTTGGAAAACTGAAAGAACAAATATGCAGATCCAATGAATGTGGCTAAAATTAATATAAATGAGAATTTGTAGTATATTATTTTCCTTTGCCATCATTTGAAGCTTTTATGAATATAAGTTTGGCAATATATTTGATCAATGTGAATGTCATTTTTAGAACAAAGAGTCATAAAAATATAATGGTATCCTCCTTTGTACCACATAAAATCTAGATTAATATATGTTCACAAATACCTAGAGAATACATAGAAAAAAAGTCTAGTCTGGGACTGCACAACAGTACAACACTTAAAGCTCCATTTCTGATGGCTCAATTATAAAATAAGAACAGTATCTTTGGCAAACATGATCAAGGAATAGTTTGATTGCAAAATGCAAATAGATTTTGTTAAAATTGCCATTGCAGTAGCAAATATTTTCAAAACTATGTTAGAGCACTCCATTTGGTTGTGAAGTTGTAGATACACAATTAAGCATAATTTAAAAGAGCACCAGATTTTGATGTTGTGTAATTATGTGTCAGATTTGTTCAATAAATTCAGCATGGCTGATGTGTAGATTCATAAGCTTATCAGTAGTTTTTTAATGGGCAGTCCAGTTATATGGATCAGCCCAATAACTACTCAGAAGTAGTTAGATAAGGACGAATCAATATAAATCATACATTCTTTTCAGAGGCAAACTTCTAAAGTCTCCCAAACATACTCTGAAAGGTATGTTACTATTTCTTGAAATGGAATTACCATTTTCTCTGGTAATTGGACACAAATTGAACCATTTAGCAAGCACTCATGCATTTGGCATAATGCTGAATGAAAACTTTCTGAAGAACAAATCTTTTTGCGTTTTAATGGTTTTAAATTACTTTTTCTACAAATTAGATACTATTTCCCTTAGAGTTGCATTTATTTGTGATTAAAAATTTGAAATTTTGGGGGCCGGGAGTTTAGCCTAGTGGTACAGTGCTGGCCTAGCATGCATGAAGACCCAGATTCAATTCCTTGATACCACATACACTCAAAAAAAAGGCAGAAGTGGCACTGTGGTAGAGCCACAAGTGGTAGAGCTCTAGCCTTGAGAAATTCTAATGACAGTGCTCAGGCCCTGAGGTCAAACCCCAGGACTGGCAAAAAAATGAAATTGTTGACAAATTTCTCAAGGAAACACTCTTTTGAAGAGTTCAAAGCAAAATCTCATGTAGCCCAGGAAAGCCTCAAATTCTCATTTTTTTCTTCCTTGGCCTCCATGATGCTGGGATTATAGTCATGCACGACTACACATGGCCTCTAAACAATATTACTGATTGAGAATTTACTGTAAAATTCTGAACAAATTCTTCTAAGTGAGAGATATTATAATATCTATCTTTGTATATACTAAAATGTTTAAGTACTTAAGTCTCAGTATTTTTTGTGCTGTTCCTGGAGCCTGAACTCAGGGCCTGGACATTATACTTGAGCTGTTTTGCATGACTATTGCTCTATCAATGAAGCCATAGCTCCATTTCTGGTAGATTATAATTTTTGATAGTTAATTGGAAATAAAATTCTCATGGACTAAGCCACATTCTTAGCCCCTGTCCCTGAGCTTTTGTACTCAAGGTTAATGCTGTACTACTTGAGCTATGCCTCCATTTCCAGCTTTCTGAACATTAAATGGAGGTAAGAGTCTCATGGATCTTTCTTCCTTGCCTGGTTTAAACCTAGATCCACATATCATAGTCTCTACTACGCAGGATTATAGGTACGAGCTACTGGTGCCTGGATAAATACATTTTAATGACCATATTTCCTTTATCCATATATGACCTATTAAACAATGATGGTAAACTACTCTGACACTGTCATTAATGTTATACTTGTAAACTGCTTAAACATGAGTGCATTTCGTAAAAACAAACAAGCTGGATTCATCAGTAGGCTATTCCAAATAATAAGCAAACATATCACTTACAAACTCATGCCTAATTCACACAAAAATGTCAAGAGATAGACAGTCTAGGGCTAGTGGCCCTGAAGTGATATTGAGTCTACAGGCTCTGCCTCTCATTTTTTAAGAGAACACTTCTTTATTGGAGAAAATATTGATTATTCTTTTCTATTTTTTAAGTTTTTCTTTTTTCTTTTTTTTTTACTTCTTGATATTATCTTTAAATGATCATACAAAGGGATTTCAATGCAGGCTCTGTCTCTTTCCTTAGCTATTCTCAATGTGTGGATGAGGCCACAGTCAGCTACCCCTCTTCCCAAGCTATGCCTGGATTGTAGGTCAGAAGAACGACAGGACAGAGGTCACAGGATGAGGATGCTCTATCTAAGTCTGCTCTAGTGCCTTCATTCTTAGAGACTCTGTCAACAACGTTCACTTACCATTCATTGGCCTGAACTGGCTCACTTGGTTATCCTATTTGCACATAAGGCTTGGAGTATAGTATTTACCTGGGCTTGTTGACTTTTCTGGGAGACAGCAAAGTTCATTAGTAAGGAAAAGGAATTGTGAAAGGTAGAATTCTTTCTTTGCCTTTAGGTCTCCCTCATTGTCCCACAAGATTATGGTGAAACTAGGATTGCAAAATTGGTGCCTGTTGAAGTCACCACAGTCAGTTCTGTCATACACTAGATTTTTCATTTTTCCCTCCAGTTGTCATAAAACCACACTGATATACACATTAAGAGATTGGAAGAATTTATGAGCACCTGGGGGACTCATCTCTCAAAACGTTTATTTGACAAACCATTTAGACAATTCAAAAACTTGTATTGTGAACAGCAATTGGTGATTTTTAGAGTGGTATAAGGAGAGTCAAGTCATAATGTTATTTTGGGGAATTTATATCAACCTGTCCCTGGATAGATTTTTAATACCACAGGCAGGAAATAAAAACAAGATTTGCTCTTGTTCTCAGGGCATTTTCGGGACAATCATATCTTGGAGACCAGATTTGGTTTGCTTTTCTGTAATTCTTTTGCAAACACTTAGCATAAGACTATTTGAGACTGTGTGCCAAATTCAGTGAGAAAAATGATGACGAAACACAATAGGGCAGTTTCCTGTGTAGTCAGCCAACATGACTCCCCTTCCCTAGACAAAACCCCACTAAAGGACTTCCCAGCCCCTCCACTCTCACTGCATGTTGTTCCTGTATTCTGTTTCCTAGCCACTCTGTTTTTTGAGAGTTAATTCTGTGTCTATTCTCCTCCACTTTTCTCTCAAAAGCTATTCTAAAAGAGTCTTAAAGGTCCGCGACTAACACACTTGCCTTTTGCTTTCTTCGAACTTCCGTATCAGCACTTTCAGTAGCAATAGAATGGCATTTGACTACATTTTCTTCACATCAAATGTTTTCTTTAGGTATTTTAGTAATTGTTATTATAAAGGATGTACAGAAGGGCTACAGTTACGTAAGTCAGTAATTGAGTATATTTTGGGGGGGGGCAACATTGCCCTTTCCTTCATTCTCTCAGCTTTTCTTTCCCATTCCTACACATAAGTTGCATAGCTAATTTTCAACCTAGTGTCTATGGAATACCACGGATGTATTTGTTCACTCTTGGTTCCTCCACATCAAATGTTCTCATTAGGTATTTTTTACAAAGTAACAAGGAGGAAAAATTATGATGCATTTTATTTGGCCACCTATGTCTAAAGTAAGATTTTTTTCAGTATAGCACAATTATGGAGATAGTTTATGTCTAAAGGTAACTGTCTAAAGTTAGACATAGTTAATAATACAATTATTGAGATATTTTATTATTTTTAATATTAAAATGTCAGAATCTAGTGTGTAGTTTCCACTTAGCTGGCAGCTCCTTATGAATAATGCATTTATAAAGAGCCTAGAAGTCGTACGGAGCTAGCTGCTGCCATATTGGACTGAATAGGTCCAGAGTGTGTCTTGGGCAGTGAGAATAGGTCATAATCCCAAATAACAGTTTACTTAGGTTACCAAAGAGCTGTTAAATTCTAGGCTTTTAGGAAATACAATAGTTATGAATAATGTCATCCACAAAACTTTGGCTACCCACTAGTAGGGTGGCCAGCTTTATGTTAGTTAATGAAGCTTAAGGTATCAGATAGTAGACAGAAGTTTTGTTCATCTAAACTCATGCAATAACTTGACCTCAGAGTATAGCAAATTGAGTTTTCTCATACTATAAGTGGAGAGGATTCTCTTAAACTAGTTACATTTCCTAAGGTCTTGCAGCTAGTCAAGTGTAACTGAACCTTCACTTAACAAAACTGTCAAGAATCTTCCATGTGCAAGGAACTTTGCTATGTGCTTCACAAATAACGCTATTAAGATGCAATTCTCATCTGTGGGGAATTGCAATATTTTGGATCTTTGTCTGTGGTATGACTAGTGAAGATCTTCTGCCAGTCTCTGGGCTTTCTATGTCTTGCTAGCTATGTCGTGCAGAGGATCTGCAGTTTATTGCAATAGTTGGGAAATATCTTTGCTTGTGCTTCCCTCAAAGCAGAACTTGAGGCAGGAACTTAGATGCAGATCATTAAACTGGAAGATTTGTCTCAGAAAGTATAAGTCAGGGAAAAGGGAAATGAGTCAAGGAAGATAGAAAAGTCTAAATGAGTTAATGTATGGATTGCAGTGGTGGATGAATGGGACCCAATCCTACTGGAAATGTCAGAATGCTCTATACAGCATCTGAATGGGAATTGGAGATATTTATCCTCAAACTCTCACTTCTTCCTGGTTGTTTTAGCCCAGGGATGCTAAGTTGGGTCTTTCTGGCACTCAGCTCTCGGAATAAGTTCCCTTCATGACAGAGGGAAACGAGTGCATGGCTTGAGTCAGAGAATTGTCTGGGAGCCCGTGAACCATGTACTGTAGCTTCAGGTAGACCTTGAAGTAAAGTGGGGACAAGAGTATACATGGCAGCAACAGTATCTGCCATGAGCTCCTCATTATTCAGAAACACTGTTATGTACTAATAGTTTAAATGCAGGAAAGTTTAGTGTCTGTTCTACTTCTCTGTAATGCCTCCATTTAAAAGATGGCAGCTTTGTCCCTATAGCTATAATCATCTCTTTACTCTTTTTTTTCTTGCCAGTCCTGGGCTTGGGCTCAGGGCCTGAGCACTGTCCTTGGACTTTCTCAAGGCTAGAGCTCTACCACTTGAGCCTCGGCACCACTTCCGGCTTTTTTTTCCCCATGTATGTGGTACTGAGGAATCGAACCTGGATCTTCGTGCATGCTATGCAAGTACTCTACCACTAGGCCAAACTCCCGGCCTTCTTTTCACTTTTTTTTTTCTGAAATCATTTGATCTCCTTTTATTTATTTTTCCTTATTACTTTTGGAATGCTAGGCAAGTTTTCCTTATGCATTTTGTATTCATTTTCTGTCTACTGCAGATTGAACTCTTGTTAGCTGCAGTGGGTACTTTTCTTCTGTCTTGCTTGTAGTTTTCTTGGAATCTTTTCAACCATTTCAGCTCTGTCTTCACTTTTGCCTTCTCGGCTTGCCTTTTGTGCCAGTCTTTCATTTTACCTTTCATCACCTAGTTCAGGGAGTTTACATTTCCTTTACAAGACAGTCTTTGTAGCCCAGACTATGCAACCTAGGGTGGACTTGAAATTTGATCCCCCTGCTTCAGCGTCTTGAGTGCTGGGATTGCAGGAATGTGCCAATACATTTTCCCTTTTTATGCATATGTTGAGAGCCTAATTTACAATTGTTTTTCCACGAGTTTTTTTTTAATTTTTTTGTCTGTGAGGCTTGAACTCAGGGCCTAGGAATTGTCTTTGAATGTCTTTGTGCTCAAGGCTAGTGCTCTACCACTTGAGCCACAGCACTATTTCCAGCTTTTGAATGGTTAATTGGAGATAGGAGTCTCACTGGGCCTTTTCCTCCTGGGCTGATTTCAAACTATAATCCTCAGATCTCAGCCTCCTGAGTAGCTAGGATTACAGTCGTGAGTCACTAGTACACACACACACACACACACACACACACACACACACACACACACACGTATTAAACTTTGCTCTACAGACTGTGGTCTCAGCACCAGTAGCATAAGTGTTAACCAGGAGCTTGTTAGAATCTTAGATCTTCAGGATCCACCTAGATTTACTGAAAAATCTCTAGCTGCATTCAACATACACCTCTGAGAGGGGAGAGGGGATGTGAATGTGTTACTGAAGTTGGCAAGCACAAGTCTCTGCTTCCTTGGGGAAGGGAATCTAGGCCTGTGTATAGGAGAACAGACTTTCAACTCTTATTTGAGTTTCAGAATTGCTACCAACCAGCCATATGACTTCAGGAGCTTCAACTAGCCTTCCTAAACTTAACTTGCCTGTCTGAAGAATGGGAGCAATAATGCTTAAGTTATAACATGGCTCTGAAAATTAAGGTAGATAGTATATAAAGTGGGTATCACAATTCCAGAATATGAGCAATTGTAAAATGACTACTGTAAGATCAACTTTGAAGGTTAAAAAATAATTTCTTCTTAATCCTTTCATGTAAAATTCTTTTCCCCCAGTCCAATT
This sequence comes from Megascapheus bottae, assembly GCF_031878675.1. Taxonomy (NCBI): domain Eukaryota; kingdom Metazoa; phylum Chordata; class Mammalia; order Rodentia; family Geomyidae; genus Megascapheus; species Megascapheus bottae. The sequence continues at coordinate 4,950,016 of NC_143547.1, read as the reverse complement.
AAATTATCCTTGCCTGGAAGCGATCCAGCTTGACCAGTATTTTGCAACAGATGATGTGATGCTACTCCTCCTGATCACATTTATGGAGGTGCTAGGGGTTGTCACAATTTCTGGCTCAGATTTTCAACTGGTAGAGATGGTTGATGCTTTAGCCAAATATCTGATATCTATAATCCTCAGTGTCTCAAAGAATTATGTTCCTGCAGCAAAAGGTGGGTATGATTCTGACCTATTCTCATTGAGGTGGAATGGATATTGAGAGTAAGTTATACCCACTCCCTCCCTGTACTTCTCTGACACCTTCTCAGGCAATCTCATCTCTTCTACAGCCACCAGAATTTCTCCTAGAGAATGACAAGCCACTGATTGCTTTGCAAAGCTTCCAGTGTTACCGTGAAATGAAGTTTTCTCTGCATCCATGAATGGCATGAAGGGATAATAGGAACTGAGACTTGCATAGTGCAAGTTAGGTGCCATTGCATCTAGAAGGTTCACAAGCTGTCTAAATTTGGGCTGTGCTTGACCTTTGCAATTTCAGTTTTATACATCCTATAGATGAATATAGTATTCTAAGGGATCACCTTAAAATGCTTTTCCTCAGCCAGATTGAAACTTGGGTACATCAGCTGATGAGCAAGCATTTCAAGGCATCATACATTGGTGCTATCTGTCATTCACCAGTTCTGCTTGGAACCATATCTCTCTTTGTTCAATAAAGCTTGGGCCATCAGTAGAATGATTTTACAGCATTGCATTTTCTTTCTTGTTTTGTAAAAATGACAGCAAGAAAAGCCTAGGTCTTAAATGCACTAAGGTCCTTAAGCACGGTGAAAACAAAATATTTTTATATTTGGATGTTGATCAGATATTTACAGATATAACATGTTAATTATAAAGAAAAATGAATGATACTAATGAATGTCTCCAAAATACTGACACTTGAAATGTGTCGACTTAGCCAACAAAATGTTGGGTTTTCTAACTCTATATATCTCTAGGAATTAAATCTTCTCATGTAATGATGTTGTTTGATCTTCTTTATAGCAGAATCTGCATATACTGTTAGGAAGGCATTTTTTATCTATCTAGGAGGCTGTTCTAGTACAATATTTATGATGCAAGCATAATTATGATTTATGTCCTATAGTTTTGTCTCTAAGTTTAAAAGCTGAAAGAATTGAAATTCCTATGCATTGATAAATAGTATTTCTTTACTCTCATAAATATGTGAGGTGGTTTGAGATGATTGCTGTGCAATTCTCAGGATATTGCTGACACTAAGTAAATTGGCAAGGTTCTCAAATTATTTTTAACCTCATAACAATCAGGGATCTACTGAAATAATCTTACAATAATCCAGAGACAAATTCATCATTGAGTAGCTGTTGCAAATGCCATGCCTTATTTCTACCCTTCTCCATTTGGGAAAAGACAATTTTAGATGCCTCCAATTATTGATTTATTTCAGAAAGAACTCTAGCATTATCGTTTTCTGGACTCAGAGTCCAAGTTTCTCTTACTATGAGGGTCTCTGAATTTTAACAGTATTTTAGTATGTCTGAATATGATCAAAGTCTCATATTCATGCATTTTGTGACCACACATGGAGTGAGATGGATTGTTTTTGTCATAAATCTGCTGTAGGGCCTGAGAAATGTACTTAGCTTGTAGGAAGTTAGATTTCCTCTATTGTAAAGAGGAGCTTAAGTAATAGGTTAAAAATTGAACTTAATCATTGGTACCTAACCTATGATTCTATTTTACAGTTCTCACAGTTATTCACAAAATATTGATCGACACATCAAATTTATTTGAAAATTTCATTGTCAGAACCTTTAACAGCTTCATTCTTCTCAGAAAGCACACTGAGTAGTTCAATCAGTAAGCTCGAGAGCTTACTGATAAGATATCTATAACTGAATGTATATTGTGATTGTGTGATAAGTGGGGTATATTATAAAGCCTATGTATATGCTAGGCACTGAAGGGTACACACCAATGATAAATATATGCACTATTTTCTCTTCACTTTTGCCATTGTAGACTACATGAACATCTTAAAATTGCATAGAAATGTGCGCAGTCATAATCTCACTTACCTGAGAATGCTAGAGTAAACCTATGAAAACCTTCTGGAATCATTTGTTGAGACATGTTCCTTGGGCATAGTGCATTTCTGCATATCCAAGCAACTCCACCAACAGATGTGTGGTCTAGACTTTTCAAGAATATTTGAGAAATAAAAGACATTAGAAGAGGAAGGAATAGTCCCTTTCTAGGGCAAAGAGCAGATTTGTTTCGCTGTGCAGGCTGATAAAGGCAATGACTCTGTAGGGAAGGTTTAATACCAACTTTCTTATCAAACACTGATGATCTCCTAAGCTTGGAATTTAAGTACCATAATATACTTGTAATGCATGACTGGGCAGCGCTGACACTCATAGCATTACCCTGTGGGAAGTAGGGCTAGGGGAGCCTGTGGATGTGATAGTAGCCTGGCTACTGCTATTGCTAGCTATTGTCTCTGATCAGAAGCTTGGTGCAAAGATAGTGGATGGGACTGGAGTTCTGAGAGATCAGTTATTTTTAATTATTATGCATCATTTTCTCACTTCTCAGGCAGGTGGAGAGACAGAGGAGATCAAAGGCTAATGATAGGAGTTTTTTGGGGTGGGTGGGTCATGGAGCTTGAACTCTGGGCCTGGGTTCTGTCCCTAAGCTCTTCAGCTCAAGGCTACTGCCTTACCCTTGAGTCACAGCCTCACTTCTTGTTTTCTAGAGATTAATTGGAGATAAGAGTCTCACACCTTTGTAGTGCCCAGACTGACTTTGAACTTGGATCCTCAGATCTCAGCCTCCTAAGTGGCTAGGATTACAGGTGTGAGCCACCATGCCCTGTGATAGGACTTATTTTTTTTACCAGTTGGGTGAAGATTAATCATTAATCTCAGTGTCAGGCATAGAGGTAATATTCAGTAAATCATAGCGATTTAATTTTCCTAATGTCTATTAAAGGCCTTTGAATACATTTCACTAAGGTTCATGTGATTGTGGATTTGATTTTCTCTTAATTGATGGATGCCTGTGCCTTTATTGGTTGGAATGGTCATCTGAAAATAAGGGCTGATCAAATATTTGAAAAATCATACCTGAAGCATTTTGTACAGAGATGGCATAGCATATACTAGTGTAATACATAGTGTATTCCAGGCACTCAGCAAATGTTAGAGATGATGATGATGATGATGATGATGATGATGACGATGACAATAACAATAATTAGTATCTTTTCCCCTTCACTAAATGTTACTTATTTTATATTTTATTCTGTTGTTCAGCCCAATTCTTGAGCACCTGATGGTTTTATATACAGTTTAAAGTTAAAATTAAAACTGAAAAATCCTATACATTTAGAGAGTACAAATCAATAACTTTTTCTTATTTACAATGCTGAATGTGATAATGTCTGATAAAGAAGTGAAATGGCAGAGATGGAAAGCAAATGATCTTGGTGTAAGCTTTAGCTCTACTGTTTAATTAATTATGAACTATTGCAAGTTTTTTTTAACATCTTTGGAGCCTTAGTTTCCTCACTGGCTAAAAGGAAAAAAATATTTATGTTAAGGAATTCTTGTGAAGATTTCTTAGGACTTGTAAGGAAAGAAAGTTCTTGGCACACAATAAGCACTTAAGAAATGATAAGTATCATTATGAAGCTATTGTGTATTATTTAGGAATAATGAGAAGATGCATTTTTGTTGTTTGTGATATTGATGTTCCCAGGAAAATACCACAATAATTCATAGAACTGAAGAGCTGTATGAAAGAGAAAATGGTCCTTTTTGCTTTTGAAAACAAATATATTTTGTGATATTGTGTCAATTAGGATAGAATTTGGCTACAAGTCATAGAAAATCCAATTTCTATGACTATAGAGTTCTATATCTCTGGAGGCAGGAATCTCCTGACCATTGATTTGGCCATTCAATTATGTAAAAGCTAAAGTCTCTTTATTGTTTAGACTGTTCCCTCAAGGCAGCTCCAACTCCAGATACTGAACAAACAGAAGAGGAAAAAAAAGGTGTCAGCCATACTTGCTATTTTTTTAATCAGGGAAACAAAGTCATTCCTGGAAACCCTTTAAGCAAATTTCTGCTTCTGTCTCATTGGCCAGCATTGTATTATGTGTCTACCATTGGTAGAATGGAAGATTGGGAAGCCCAAAAAACAGGTGTCCAAGAAAAATGTTAACAAATGTCCATTTGAATTGACAAATAAGAGTGATTTTCCTTTCGTGAAAGAGAAATGACCAAACATTACAGTTAATATGGCATTTCATGCATCATTTTCATTAAAGAGTTGTGTATGGAATTTTATTTGAGTTTACCTGGTCTAAGTGAATATCTTTGCCTTTAAAATAATGCACCTGAAAATCTAACCAGAATGATTTCAATGCATGGAAAGCAATGTTGATTTTTGAATTATTATATTTTATTTAGTAGTGTACTGTGCCAAAGGTAATCATTATGCATACATACATACATACATACATACATACATACATACATATCTTCATACATTATTTGAGCGTTAGGCACTCAAGGAATCTGCCAGCATTTACTACACTTTACTTCCTAATAAAATATCTGTTAACAGATACTTCATTAGTTAATATTTTTCAAGTCACATTCATCTTATTTGTTAGCAAAAGTAAAGAGTGCTGGGAGATGTTGAGAAAATATCCACAAAGAGAATTCTTTATTCACAAAGTTTTACCTATTTTATGACATATCATACCAGCCCCTCAGAGACTTAGCTTCCCAAGAAGGACTATCCCCCATCCCCATGGCCCTTCCTCCTTCCCTCCCTCCCTCTCTCCCTCCTTTCCTTCCTTTCCTTCCTTCCTTCCTTCCTTCCTTCCTTCCTTCCTTCCTTCCTTCCTTCCTTCCTTCCTTCCTTCCTTCCTTCCTTCCTTCTTTCCTTCCCTTTCGTCCTTCCTTTCTTCCTTCCTTCTCCTCCTCTCTTACTCTCTCTGTGTCTGTGCTCTGTTTCTTTCTTTCTGTCACGCTGTCTCTTGTTCTCTTCCATTTTTTTTTTTACTTTGGCAGTACATGGCTTTGGAATCAAAACTTTGTACTTGTTGGGTAGTCACACTACCACTTGAGCCACATGTGTACCCCTTTCTGCTTTTTGTTTGTCAGGTAGGATATCACTTCTTGGCTATGTTGTCCTGGACCATAATCTTCCTATTTATGCCTCGTGCCATAGCTACATGACAGGCACATGCTGCTATGTCTAGTTTTTATTTGTTAAAATGAAGTCTTGTTGGGTTGGCTTTGAATCTTGATCATTCTGATCCGTGCTTCTCAGGTAGCTAGGATTATAGGATTGCATTTTCTGATTTGAGCATTGACTAGTTTATTCTTTATGTATATATATGCATATAAATCAATAACATTACATATTTTAAACTTCTAGAGTATCAGCTTTAAATGTAGATTATCACATATAGAAATCAAAAATAATTAGTAGCTGGTCATTTTTTATTAAAATATTTTATTAACACTGATTTTTTACATCGTATTTCAAATGTCAAGTTTAACAAACAAGTATTCAAGATTGTACCTGGCTTTTTTTAAATAAAAAAAGTATATTGACCCCTAACTCTAGATGATTCAAATTTAGCAAAGCTTACCAGTTGCTTGAATAATACATACAAATAAAAATAGCAAACAAAATGATAAACTAAAAAGAGAAACAAAAAATTTAGTTAAAAAGGAAACCCAAACCCACTAGCTTCAAGGGTGAGAATACATAAGAGATATAGTATTCTCTCTCCCTGAAGCAGGAAAGGATGGAAGACAAGGCAAGGTGCAAGGCTGCTTTATTACTAATTTATCTGACAAGGATTCATTGGGTGTGTACTTTGGGAAAGGTACTTCTGGGATTGTAAGATGCAAAGATGAAGAAAGCACTAGCAAGGAGTCAGATATGTTAAATAATTATGATACAAAATGATGAATGCTGAAAGAAAGAAAAGAAGTGCTATAGGAGCAACAGTAGTAACAGGAAATGTGTGAGTTTGCCCAAGGCCTTTTTGAAAAAAATCATGCACTATCACTGAGAAAGGATATTTATAGAAAGGAGTCATATTGGAATAACAATAGCCATTATGATGCTTTACTCTTTCAGCACAAATAAGGATAGTAAATGAACATTTGTGGAATTCAAAGCCCAAACATAATGTTCAGCCTGAGACTATTACTTTATCTTAACTTTATTTCCCCTAGGGCTCTAAATTTATACAGCTAGATTTGTTTTCTGAGTTCTGATCTATTCAGACTTTCTTCGTGGCTCTCAGTTGCTGTACAAAAGTAAAATCTGCATCTTATTGTTGTAGGCATTTTTTTTACAGAAGCAAGATTAATTTTCTTCTTTGGCTTATCCTAAGTTTGGCATGTAATAGAAGCATATCAATCTGTAAAAGTATGTTTAACATGAAGAATTGACTCCACTATGTGATGGGAAAAAGATGCAAAACCACGAGATTTACTTCCAGCAAGCCATCTTTTCATTTTCGTTTTAGATCAGTTCATATGAGTTGGAGATTTCTTTTTTTTTGCCAGTCCTGGGCTTGAGCTCTAGGTTAGAGTTCTACCACTTGAGCCACAGCACCACTTCTGGCTTTTTTTCTATATATGGGGTTCCGAGGAATCGAACCCGGGTCTTTGTGCATGCTAGGCAAGCATTCTACCACTAGGCCAAACTCCCAGCCCCGAGTTGGAGATTTCTTTAGCGTTGCTGAGATATGGAAAGAAAAGCAAAAGTTTGTCACCGAACAGTTGATTAAAAAAACAACAACAACAGAACATCGAGGTCTGAACTACATTTCCTAGATGGCTTTAGATTGAGCCCAAAGATGACTCTTCACCCCTTCTGTTCTACTGAAAGGATTCTATGACTAAGGACTCTATGACTAAAAGGATTCCATGAGTGAGTCTCTCCCTTCTCCTACCTCCTTTTTGGGCTCAGCCAATGGGAAGCTGGAGTAGATTGCATGTAAGTTTCAGAGTGTTTTCCCTGGCTTCTTCCTATGGAGTCACCTTCTTCCTTTGAACTGCACCTCTTGTCAAGTGTGATTTTTACTCAGCTCTCAACCCTCACTGTCTACAGTTTCCAGCAACTTCTTTTTGTGTGCCCCTCCATTCCCTGTTGCTGCTATCTCTGAGCTACTTCACCGTTCATTGTGTTTTCCCTATTGCCTTCCACACATTTGTCAATAGTTTCTTTATTAAAATCTCTTCATATTATCCTTTCTGACTGTGCTGTGTTAGGGAACTGAGGGATTCAGTATACTGTAGGATTGTTTGCCTAGACAGACACTATATTAGGCTTTTTGAACTGTAACGCTCTCTTGCAACCACTCCAATTGGTTGACAGAGAGAGAAAACAAACTTAGGCAATACGGAAATGTATGGATGTGGCTGTTTTCCAATTAATTGCAAAGTTGGGGATGGACCAGATTTGGCTTTGTCCTTACCAGTCCTGTTTATTGGCATCCTGTTTTCTAATTTTACATACTTATTAAAATTAGTTAAGGATTGGGGCATAACTTAAGAGATAACGTATTTGCCTAGTATATGGGAGTCTCAAAAACTGGTGAAAAAGTCAGGTGCCTGTGACTCACGTCTGTATTCCTAAATACTCAGGAGGCTGAGATCTGAGGATTGCAGTTCAAAGCCAGCCTGGGCATGAAACGTCCAGGAGACTCTTATCTCTCTTGACCACTAGAAAACTGGAAGTGGCGCTGTGGCTCAATTGGTAGAGTGCTAGTCTTGAGCTGAAGAGCTCAGGGACAGAGGCAAGGCCCAGAATTCAAGCCCCATGATTGGCTTAAAAAATGGTGAAAAACTTAGTCTCTTTATTCATAACTTTTAAGCTTTATATCACCAGTTGACTTCTGATGAGAATGTGCTATTTAGTACCCATTGGATGTGTGCCAGAAAGCCTGTTGTGGGATTTTCTTCCCATCCCAGCTTTCTGTAGCTTTCTTAGTTTGAACTTCCTGGACTGTGACTAGACACCTCTGACTTATTTTTCATGTCCTCTGCTGAACTGTAGAGGAGTGAGTTTGATTGTTCTCAGGCTCTGCTGGGAAGAGTAATGTACAGATTGAGGACTACGCTGACGGCACATTCCTCCAGTGGGAGTAGCAAGGGGGGGGGGCATGACACTTCCTGTCACATCATCTTCCACAGCTCAGGTGTTCTTGGAAATGAAATATTTTATCAAGCATAGTTAAATGGGTCTTTAAGGGATAATGAGTAAATTAAATATTTCCAAATAGAGTATTACACTAAAATCTGGAAACAATAAGTGACAGCCAGTTAACTTAGTAAAGCATATTTCACTCAATATTTCATTGATGGTAGAAAGTGAATAATTAACAATCATCTCAGTTGTGTACATCTGCTCCTGGAGCTAATGTATCTTTCCTGGGAAGAGCCCATATCTTGCTTATTTATGTCTTCCTCTCTCATGATTCTTATTCTCTGAAGCTTACATTAGGTTTCTTTCCTCTTTCTTTAGTGGAAGTTTTGTCTTATTACCCGTTCTTATAAAATTTTATTGGAACACAAATATTAGTGCTCATTTGCATGTTTTATACAGCTGGTTTCTTCCTACAATGGGAGTGTTTCAGTGGAACTATATGCTCTAACGTATTTACTATCTGGCTTTTTACACAGAAGTTTATTCACTGCTGTAGTAGTAAGCATCTATGATGATGATGATTTTTAACACATAATCAATATAAAATTTACCAATGAGGCATTTTATATTGTTATGTTGACTCTTTGAAATGAACAGACACTCATTTCTAAACATCCACAGTTCAAATAGTTAGTAGCCGTTAGAAAATATGCAGACTTTGCCAGAAAAACCACATGGGACATCCAGGACAAAGAACAAAGTGTTAAAGGGTTTATTACCAGGAAAGGGACCTATAAGACCCTTCCCCACCAGTGACAAGGGTGCTGGCTATTGTGTTGGTACCTTTTATAACCTGTGAGGTTTGGGAGATTCTGCTGCCTTATATGGTCATGGCTGATCAAAGGACTATCACCTCAGGTGACCTGTGAGGTGTTGGTTGCTGCCTTATATGGATATAGCTCAGCATCCAGAGACTGTTCCAGAAAGGGGTTGGTGGCTAATTATTTACTACCTCTACTGAATGGGCCTAATATTGCCTGGGGCTGAGCATGCTGAGTTCTGAGAGAGGGGCCCACTAGGCCCCCACCATCACCATCAGGAGCCACCAGTGGCCAGTGATTACTGTGTGGGATGTTACGGATTAGTTTGTGGATTTTGGGATTTCATACAATGCGAAGTTCTTGTAGTCTATAGTTTGATTTTTTTTCTGAATATTGTGCTCTGAAAGTTGTACAAGTTTACATGCTTTGCTCTAGGTAATGAATTTTCGTTGGATGAATGAATCTTCACCACTTGCTGTTCATCAAATCTTGTGTCAATGGACAGTTGGATTGTTCTAAGAAGTTGTGAAGGCAAATAAGATAGATATGAATATTAAAAAAGGCTCAGCCAGGCATGGTGGCTCATGCCTGTAAACCTAGCTACTTAGGAGGCTGAGATCTGAGGATCATGGTTCAAAGCCAGCCCTGGTACTAAAGTCCATGAGACTCTTATCTCCAATTAACCACTAGAAAACTGGAAACGGCACTGTGGCTCCAGGGGTAGGGAGGTAGCCTTGATCTGAAGAGCTCAGGGACAGTGCCCAGGCCCAGAGTTCAAGTCCCACGACTGACAGAAAAGAAATCTCTCTCTTGGCATACCTGTTAGTGATATTGTCTAGCCCTTACAGGTGTGTGCCTCGGAATGGAGCTGATGAGTATCATACATATTCAGTTTCATTCTTGGGAATTAAGCCAAATTATAAAGCATTGGTCCCAATTTTCAGCCCTGTCCCTGAGAAGTAACCACAAGCTTGAGTTTTCTGATATGAATTTCCTTTCTTATTTATAAACATATGAATTTCTAAATAAAACATCCTGATTTTTCTTATTTTTTAACTTAATATAATTCAACCACACAGAATATTTTCTTTTGTAACTTGCTTTTTTCAGTTAATTTTTTTTGGTGGGGCTGAAATTAAACTTAGGCGTTTTACTGGCTAGGCAACTACTCTATCACTTGAGACACACAAATCTAATTTAAGCACCATATGAAATATAGCTTTTCTTTCTTTCTTTCTTTCTTTCTTTCTTTCTTTCTTTCTTTCTTTCTTTCTTTCTTTCTTCTTTTCTTTCTTTCTTCCTTTCATTCTTTCTTTCCTCTCTCTTATCTTTTTATTTCTTTTTCTTTTTGTCATGTGGCTTGAATTCTGGGTTTGGGCACGGTCCCTAAGCTCTTCAGCTGAAGGCTACTGCCCTACACCTTGAGCCACAGCACCACTTCTGGTTTTCTGGTGGTTAATTGGAGATGAGTCTCATGGACTTTAATGCTGGGCTGGCTTTGAATTGCCATCATCAGATCTCAGCCTCCTGAGTCGCTAGGATTACAGGCATGAATCACTGCACCCAGTCTTTTCTTTTCTTTCTTTCTTTCTTTCTTTCTTTCTTTCTTTCTTTCTTTCTTTCTTTCTTTCTTTCCTTCTTTCCTTCCTTCTTTCCTTCCTTCCTTCCTTCCTTCCTTCCTTCCTTCCTTCCTTCCTTCCTTCTTTCTTTCCTTCCTTCCTTCCTTCCTTCTTTCTTTTCTTGCTTGCTTGCTTTCTCTTTCTTTCTTTCTTCCTTCCTTTCTTTCTTTCTTTCTTTCTTGCTTGCTTGCTTGCTTTCTCTCTCTCTTTCTTTCTTTCTTTCTTTCTTTCCTTCCTTCCTTCCTTCCTTCCTTCCTTCCTTCCTTCCTTCCTTCTTTCTTTTCTTTCTCTTTCTTGCTTGCTTGCTTGCTTGCTTTCTCTTTCTTTCTTTCTTTCTTTCTTTCTTTCTTTCTTGCTTGCTTGCTTGCTTGCTTGCTTGCTTGCTTGCTTGCTTTCTCTCTCTCTTTCTTTCTTTCTTTCTTTCTTTCTTTCTTTCTTTCTTTCTTTCTTTCTTGCTTTCTCTCTTTCTCTCTCTCTCTTTCTTTCTTTCTTTCTTTCTTTCTTTCTTTCTTTCTTTCTTTCTTTCTTTCTTTCTTCACATGGGGCTAACTTCACAACATGATCTTCATACCTATGCTTCTCTTGCAGCTGAGGTGACAGAATCTTCTATCACAATACCCCCTTGGGGAAACAAACCATACTAAGAAGTCCTCTCTGAGAAGGAAACATCTGAGCACTGATCAGAAAGATGTGAGAGGTCAAGTGATCCACATATGTAGTGGAAGCAAATTTTAGGACTAATAGGATAGACATCTAGTACCTGGGCTACACAGGCCATTTTGATCCTTGTCAGTCATAGGCAAGATATTAACCCCTCTGAATCAGAAGGAAGGTCACTGGAGCTTTACAAGAGGAATTGGAGGCCAGCACTTTTTACTTTTGATGCATATATATATATATTTATACATGTATTACATATATACATAGTTGCAGACAGATGACTTCCTTCCATTTACAAGTTATATTCTGCAAGAAGTGTATATTTCCCATTTTCTATCATTTTAAACATATATTAACTGGCCCTTTGGCATTTCCAGGTTGTAAGATACACTGTATACTATTCAAATGAATCATGTGATTCAGTATCAGTACTGGTTATTCACTAATTGTGGACCTAGATCTCTGAGGGGCCTTTCACTATACAGGAAACAAAGCACGTTGCAAGGGTTAAAAATAGAATCGAATGACAGATATACAGTAAATATGGTAGAAGCAGAACTTGGAGAAGTGAACATAAACAGTTATAGATTTTTCTGTCATTTAATTAAGTCATTAGGAGTAGGTGGTAAGTCCTTTGCCCGAGCCAGAAAAATTGAACTTTGCCCCCAAACATATCAGACCTTCTTCACTCATGAATTGTGGCTCGGGCAAACCAGTGCCTAGATTCTTAGATCATCCTTTCAGGGAAAAGCTGGTCCATTTCATGCTAATATTCCACATTTAAAAGACAAGGTGAAATGAAGCAATAAGAATAGGAAAAACCCTAGAAGACTATAAAGGCAATTTGACCTTTTATCCTGACCAAATGGAGTATTTGGCCTTGAGCAAAAAGCACACAAAGAAGGCTAATGGTTAAACAGCTCTCATTACAGGCAGAGGCTAGTTTGTTTGGCAGTACATTTTTGTGTGCAATCAATTTGGGATAGATAGGTGCATTATTCAAAAAGAAAAGTTGTGTGTGTGTGTGTGTGTGTGTGTGTGTGTGTAGAAAAAAAACACTTTTTTAGTGAAACAGTTCATTTACATTCTCCTAGAGAAAATCCTGTAATACAAATTCCAAAAGTCATTCTCGTGTTTCATAATTCTTTTGTTTTCTTTTTGGTGTTTCAAAATTCTTAAAAACATGATGAGATAGTATGGATTAATCGTGACACCAAGACAAACACAAGGCCAAGAAGAAGGGGAGAACAAAAAACCAAAAGCAAATGGAACCTTACCAGCCTGTGCTTTACCTCTGTCATTTTATGTATTAGCTTTCCTCCTTGGCCCCTTTGACCTTTCACATTCCTAAACACTTTTCAGCTCTAATACTGAGCTATATGCAGAGGGAAAAACAGCAAGGGTCTAAGCCCTCACTCTGAGAAAGCAGACCTTTCAGTGTCCTGTGGCTATTATTTGCATAAGGGTTGAAACTTGTGGGAACAGGCATCTAGGGTCTCTAAGGGAAGGGATGAAGAGAAGTGTGTGGGAAATGAATATTTATGAGGGATCTTTTGGACACATCGGTGGGCCAATCTACCTGTAGGAAATGAACAGGAATGAAAAGATTCTTAAGACTGCCAGACCTGAGTATATGCAAAATATATCTGAATAAGAGGCATCCGTGATGAAAAACTCCTTATTAATGTTAGTACGACACTTTTCAAGTTCCTCCAAATGCATAACAAAATCTATTTTGGTGCAGGGTGAGGTGTGGGGTCAGGAGCGTAGTCTAGTGGTAGAGGACTCCCCTAGCATGCCCAAAGCCCTGGGTTTGATCCCTGGGTATAATATACACAGAAAAGCTGAAAGTGGCTTTGTGGCTCAAGTGGAAGAGCACTAACCTTGAGCAAAAAGTGTCCAAGGACAGTGCCCAGGCCTTGAGCTCAAGCCCCAGGACTGGCAAAAAAACAAAACAAAATAAAATCTACTTTCTTCATTATTTAGAGAATACTTTATTAGTTTCTGTTATCAAACCCACGTAGGTAAGACCTTACATATTTAATACAGTGTGTTTACCCCTGAACAAATGGAAAAAAAATAAGTTTAACGTTTCTAGACCAATATGGGTATTAGTTTCTGAACAATGCCAACTCAATACGGTAAGCTGGGATACTTTTTCCAAAGCAAAATCTATTTTTTAAAGAAACACTTGAAGAAAACAAGTGAGCTTTTTCCTATCTTTGTAATTATTGCTTAGATTCATGTCAGAGAAGAGATTAGATTACATATTAGATTGCTTTTTGAAAAACCTCAACTTTTGCATGACTAAAAGTACAATAAAATAAGGCATAAAGCAAATGCAAAACTAGAAAATTCTTTTGTAGTTACATTACACAATAAAGATTAAATTTTTTTCTAAAACCCACAAAGATGAAGAAAAATGAGCAATATGGTCAAATAAATGTAAACAGGGTATCAAGCAAATAACATGATCAAAGAAGTTTACCAAAGAATAATAGAAAGGCAAATTAAAATAATTTCTCACCTGTCAGATAAACAAATGTTTTGGAAGCTTGGCAGTACATTCTGTAGGCAAGGCTGAGAAGAAACAAGCACTATAAAACATTCCCAGTGAAAAAGAAAAATACAACTTCTAGAAGGAAGAGTTTTACCAGCACTAATTAATTATGGATGCATCTACTCTTTGATCCAGGAATAATTCTAGGAATCTATCTAAATATTCTTGCATGTGTATGAGATGACAGAAGCACAAGGTTATTAATTGCAGGGTTACTAATACTAGGGAAAATTAGGAAAAATCAGACATGAATGCTATAAAGACTAGTTAGTGTAGCCAATAGTAGGGTCATTACATGAAGGCCTATCAGCTATAAAAACAGACTGAGTCTGGCTTACTTCACTTAATATGATTTTTTCTAAGTCTTTCCATTTCCTAACAAATGGGGCGATGTCATTCTTTCTGACAGCAGCATAGAATTCCATTGTGTACAAATACCACATCTTGTTGATCCACTCATCAACTGAGGGACATCTAGGTTGGTTCCATATCTTTGCTATGGTGAATAGTGCTGCAATGAACATTGTTGTGCTAGTGGATTTAGTATGTCCTTGTTTCTGGAGGGTTGGGTAAATGCCAAGTAGTGGAATTTCTGGGTCATAGGGGAGTTCTATGTTTAGCCTTTTGAGGCACTGCCACACTGCTTTCCCTAGTGGTTGAATGAGTTTTCACTCCCACCAACAGTGTAGTAGTGATCCCTCCTGGCCACATCCCCTCCAGCATCTGTTATTATTCAATTTCCTGATCCTGGCCATTCTAACTGGAGTGAGGTGGAATCTTAGAGTTGTTTTGATTTGCATGGTTTCCCTCATTCGTCATAATCAGTAGAAACCTTGGGCTCTACTAGCAGAGATCTGCAATAGAGCAAAATCTTGATACATAAGGCCATATAATATGAAGCTAATTGAAAGGACCTCCAGGATATTGAAACAAAAGCCATATAATGAATGATTGTTGTCCTTAATGTACTATGTTGTCTCTCATCTCCTTTGCTGTCCCTTGGTTATCTCATATTATTATAGTATCTCACTTTGTTATCTGATATATTGAATTTATTTGTATTTGGATATTTGAAATTTGATAGGGAAGGGGGGAAAACCAAGACGGGTGGGGGGTGTGGGGGGGGAGGGAAATGGGGACCAAGACATGTGAAAGGGTATCAATATATGTGAATTAATGCACCTTCTATCTGGCAAATATCATGTAACCCTTTTACTAATTACAATAAAAAAAAATAAAAATCTAAAAAAAAAACAGACTGAGAAAGACACTGCTGTTGAGTGGCCTCAGGAATTGTGTATGCAGTGTGCACAAAGGGGAGGGGAAATGAGAATACATCTCCATATTTGCTTCTATTTACAGAAAGAAGTGCTTGGAAGGATAAGTTAAAAAAACGTTAAAAATGATTGCCTCTAGGGAGTGGGAAGTGGAAAGGAAAAGAATGGAGGGAGGAGGCATGACTTTTCTGAGTTAATCCTTTCACGTAGTTTATACTTCAAGATGAGTTGCTGTTTTGCATATTCAAGAACAAGATTAATTCAGAATGTCAGCAAATGCCTGCTTTGACAATGAAAGGAAGTAAATGCTCCCATTCTGCATCAACTCGGTAACATCGTGACATAAAGAGAACATATAGTTCAGAAAATATTAGAACTCAGGATTTAGATTGTGTTTTCTCAAATTTATATTCCCTAGGACATTGGAGATGGCAAGGAGAACATTGAGGAAGTAATATATCATTGTGGGTGGGTAATATTAAAGGGAGCTATGCCTACAAATCATTTATCTCAACCTTTAAAATCAGTAAGTTGCTCTAATAAATTATTAAATAAAACAGATTTTCTTCCACAATCTGCAGATACAATACCTTCATCATGATCTGGAAGGCCCAGATTCGAATGGAGAATTCTTGGATTCTGTGGGCTCTGGAAACCAACGCTTACTCTCTCATTCTTCTTCAGATCCTGTCCCACTGATGTGTTAATATTGCAGCTTACCTATTAAAGTTTCACTGGCTACTCTAACATACAGCTACTTTGTGGTGACCCACTGAGTCTAGTGAAGAGAATGTTAACTTTCCTTCCTGGGATGGTTTCACACTATAATCCTCAGATCTCAGCCTCCTGAGTAGCTACAATTGTAGGCTTGAGGTACCAGTGCCCAGCAATAAAGAGTATTTGTAAATATCTATTTACAAGAGAAAATTACTGACTTGAGTAACTGAAGGGGAATAAATTCTTAATCATTGATCCTTTCACATTTTTCTCTCATGTCATAAATCTAGGGATTCAATTCTTTCAGATTTTTGTGAAAGTATAGATTTACCACACAATAATGCTTTTAGGGTTTTTTTTTTGCCAGTCCTGGGCTTGAGCTCAGGGCCTGAGTACTGTCCTTGGACTTTCTCAAGGCTAGAGTTCTACCACTTGAGCCTCAGCACCACTTCTGGCTTTTTTCTATATGTGGTACCGAGGAATCGAACCCGCGTCTTCATGCATGCTAGGCAAGCACTTTAACCACTAGGCCAAACTCCCGGCCTTAGGGTTTTTTTTTAAGGTGTTGAGTATCAAACCCTAGGGCTTTGATTATACTAAATGAAGTGCTGTACCACTAATCACATTCTTAATTCCACAATGAAATTTCCAAACAGTACAAAGTCTGTCCTTCCACAAGACACTTTTAAGATGTACCATGCTATGGACTGATTTCTACACTTCTCCAATGGATATATTCAAGCTGCAATCCTATACTGTAGCTATAGTTGGACTAAGGAAATAAGGTTAAATGAGGTCATATGGTGGAGCCTGACCCTATGGGGTTAGTGTCAACTTTGGAAGGGAGACACTGGAACACAGGATTTTCTTTCTCTCCTCCCTCTTCATTTCCCCTCCTCCTTCCCCCTCCTTTTCCCTTCTCCTCCTCATTTTCCTTTCCCCCTTTCTCTAACACCCACTTCCATGTAAGGGTGCAATGAGAAAGTGGTAGTCTATATGCCAAGAAAGAGCCCACACTGGAAACTAAATTGTACATCACCTTAATCTCGCTATCCTTTAGAACTATTAGCAAGAAATATTGTTTTAACTACCAAAGTTATAGCATTTTATTATGGCAGCCCAAGCTGACTAATGCACATACCGGCTTGGAAGAGCAATGTGAGTCATTGTTGCTGGCCTGCTTTCAATTCAGGGAAGCCATGTTGCAGGTTGTGTATGTGAGAATAAAAGAGCAGCTCAATTTTGTGAGATTGAAGAAACAAATGTTTATCTCTGAAGTGTTTTGATGATGTCTGGGTTTTAAGTTCAGCTTCCATGCAAGAAATATACTAGGATAAAATAAGAATATTCACAGTATTTTAAATAGGGAGAAGTGTGCTGCTGAATAATGTCAACACTAGGTAAAAGAGGTTAACAACAAATTATAGCCCTTTATGAGGCATATGACCCTCTGTTGAGGGTCCACAGAGATTGAAACAGTGGACTTTTATTTAGGCTGAATGGAAAGCAAAATTATTATTGAAAAATTGGCTGCAATTCTCAGATAAGAATATGCTATTATGTATCACAATGAAGGAAGAAAAGAACCACTTCTATTTTGATCAAAAGACTCAGAGCATGAAGAAGAGATTTAATCTAACTCCCCACTCTGTGCATTTGATACAAAATTAAATGTCAATCCTTCTTCTTTGGGTGTTATACATTCAAACTCTAGAGAATTTAGACATGGATGACCCAGGAAAACAAAAAATATGGAGTCCTTGTCTCTTAAGTTGTCTTCAGAATATGCTTCCTGAGTTGGTTCAAGGTTTTTCTTTTTGTTGATCAGTTTCTTCTACTAGCCTGGTCCTTCCAGTGGTCTGTGACAAGGACCACCATAAATGAGCTAGGGTCAGGAGTATAATCATCATTAAGCCCTTAGTTTACTGTTGCATAGCATTCCACAGTATGTATGTAAGTATATATGTCTGTCTCTATATATAAATATATGTATGTCATATGAGTGAAATGTTCAATCCACTATGTATAGATGTGAGGAATGGTTTCTCTATTACTCTTATTGCAAACACTATTCTACTTAGAAGATTATGAATGTCCTCTAGTGCACAGGGACCGAAGTTTCCTAGGGTATATTTCTAAAAGTAGAATAAATTGATGAGAGTAGATTTCATGCATATTTATTTTGCAGCCGATCATTTCAACAAGTAAAAATTTGCACAAGAAGCACTGTACTCAGAACCTGACTTATGAAATCATAATCCCTTAAAATATCAATAAAATTATATGCAATATTACTTTTCTTTGCTGGTCCTGGGACTTGAACTCCGGGCCTGGGCACTGTCCCTGAGCTTTTTTGCTCAAGGCTGCTGTTCTACCACTTGAGCCATAGCTCCACTTTTAGCTTTCTTGGTAGTTTAGTAGAGATGAGTTTCATAGAATTTCTTACCTAAACTGGCTTTGAACTATGAGATTCAGATCTTAGCCTCCTAAGATTACATGCATCAGAAACCAGCATCTAACTAAAAATATTACTTTTGATATTTAAAGCACAGATAAACATATATTAGATACATATGTAGCATAACTGTGATGTTAAAATTCTTTGGCAGATTAGATAGAAAAATGTCTGACATATTCCTTCAGAAGTGATAATAAAAATGATTAACATGGATATCATCTAATACCTAATCCTTTTCCAAATCTACCCTGAAAGTTATGTTTAGCTAATATTTATATGCCAGATAAGACATTATTAGTAAGACATGTATTCTATACATGTGTTTTAAATGTTTTCTTTTACATGTTTGCTTTTACCTTTTCATTTTTCCAGTGTTGTATTTTAAAGGGCAAAACATTTAAAGTTTGATGAAGTACAATTCATCTATTTTTTTATCATTATGAGCTTTGCCTTTTTGTATTCTATTATGAAATATTTGTTCACTTTGAGCTGGCAAATATTTTCTTCCAGGAATATTAGAGTTTTAACTTTTATCTGTAGGTCTATAATCCATTGAGTTACTTTTGGATCTTCTGTGAGGTGAGGGTTAAGGCTCATGTTTTTTAATTGAATATCTGCTTATTCTAGCATCAGTTGTTTGTTTTTTTTGTGGTGGGTCATGGGGCTTGAACTCTGCCTGGGCACTGTCCCTAAGCCTTTCAATTCAAGGCTACTGCTGCACCGCTGGGCCCTGGCATTGTCCCTGAGCTCTTCAGCTCACGGCTAGTATCCTACCCCCTGAATCACAGCCCCACTTCCCATTTTCTAGTGATTAACTGGAGCTAAGGGTCTCATGCTCTTTAGTTCTTTAGTGCCCAGGCTGCTGGGATCCTCATATCGCAGCCTCCTGTGTAGCTAGGGTTACTGCTGTGAGCCACCACACCGGGCTTAGCATAAGGGTTTTAAAATAATTTTTATTGTGATTAATAGAAGGATTACATTATATTCACCAGATAGAAGGTGCATAACTTCACAAACATTGATACCCTTTCTCATGACATGGTCCCCATTTCCCTCCCACCCTCCCCCTGCTTATCTTGATTTCCCCCCTTCCCTATCTAATTTCAAATAACCAATTAAGCACATATAAAATATATCAGATAACAAGGTGAACTACTGTAACAATATGAGATAACCAAGGGACAGCAAAAGAGATGAGAGATAACAATACATTAAGGACAACAATCACTCATTATATGGCTTTTGTTTTCTTATCCTGGAGGTCCTTAGCGTCATCCTATATGGCCTTATGTATCTAGGTTTTGCTCTATTGTAAATCTCTGCTAGGAGAGCCCAAGGTTTCTACTGATTATGACAAATGAGGGAAACCATTGAGCCTATGTTCCTTTGAGTCTGGCTTACTTCACTTAATATGATTTTTCCCAAGTCTTTCCATTTCCTTACAAATGGGGCGATGCCATTTTTTCTGATGGCAGCATAGAATTCCATTGTGTACAAATACCACAACTTGTTGATCCACTCATCAACTGAGGGACATCTGGGTTGGTTCCATATATTTGCTATGGTAAATAGTTTAGCATAAGTTTTTTAAAAGATTTTTTTTCTGTTTGAATGGTCCTGGAATGTCTTTGAATGTCAATTGATGTACAGATGTGGTTCATATTCTGTATTTTCTGTTTTATCTACCAATAATGTATTGATCATAATGTAAATATTGTACTCAACTACTATAACTTTATATGCCAATCTTGAATGAAAAAGTTAAGGATGGCTAAGACTTTAATTTAAAGACGTAAAAGTTGTTTATTTTGAAAATATAGTACATACATATCATGGAATATTTCTCAATCAAAAGAAAAATAAATCTACGCCACCTCTAGGAGGATGGATAGAGTTATAAGTGTATATAGAACATGTAACTATCCTACTGGTTGGAGAGATGAGGGGAAGAGGGGTGAGGGAAAGAGTGATAGAGGACACAGGGTATTACAATACATTCTGTCTATGTATGAGAGTATCATATGGAATCTCACTGAAAATTGTTGTACAATGGGGAGCAGGGGGGGATGGAGAAAGAGTGAGCAATAGAGAAAGTCAATGTGGTTAAAGTATAATATGTTCCTGTCTGTCGTGGGGCTTGAACTCTGGGCCTGGGCACCATCCCTTAGTGTTTCAGCTCAACACTACTGCTCTACCCCTTGAGCTACGGCGTTACTTCCCTCAGTATATTTTCTTTCAACTTGCAGCAAAGATGCGTACCCCATGTGAATCTACCTACTTGTGAAAATTCAAGCATAACTGTTGTATTTTGGGGTTTTTCTTCCACTATCCTCCCTAAACCATTATACTGTCAGCTTGGAAGTAAGAATGGGCCAGTTAAGAACTCTTAAGTAGCTAAGATTATAGGCATGAGCTACTGGCACCCAGAAATAGATATGTATTTTTAAGAAACAGACAAGAGCAGGCTTTTTTAATAGAAAGGAAAGGTTCTGTTTGAGCTATTGAACGCAAAGGGTATTTTCTTGAATACCTCCCAGGAAGTCATAAATTCTTCAGTCTCTAGCTTTAGGTCACGCAACTGTAATCTGAGCTGTTCCAGACAGTAAATATGTAGGTTTGAGTCATGTTAACCAACTTATCTGGGTACATGACATTCTATTAGCCCCAGCCCTCAATACTACAAAATACTGTAATAGAAAGTGCTTTCTGATCTCTGAAACACACACACACACACACACACACACACACACACACACACACACATATGCATATACATCAATGAAAAACAAATTTCTTGGCCCAGTTATAACACTGAGTGGCCATGGTCCATCAAGTTAAAAATCAAGGTGTGGATTTCTCTTACCCCAAAGTTGCTACATTGTGTAAGGAAGAAAGGAATTATAAGTATTGAAGTGTATAGATGTAAATTGAAGTTTCTTAATCTTGGCTTTGCAGTAGAACCATCAAGGGTGCCTTTTCAAACACCAGTGACACCCCCAACTAACTAAATCAGATCCTATTTATTTGGGCCCCAGGCAACAGTGAGCAGGTGGAAGAGAAAAATTTGTGCCATTAGTAATAAAGGCCTTCACCTCTGACTCATCTCTGGACCTGGAGGGGTGGTAGCACTGTCTCAAACAAAGGGGCTCCTTTTTCTCATCTATTTTAGAATTCATGACTACTTTACACAACTACATACCGCTGGCTCAAATCAAAGGCAATCATTAGCTTAGGCTGGAATTGTGACTTTTTTTCTTCTGATGTTTTCTGCCTCTTAAAGTATACAATTGTATGGATAGAACTGGTGCCAGTGGCTCACATATGTAATTCTTAGCTATTCGGGAGGCCAAAACCAGAAGCAGAGCAGTGGCTCATGGGATAAAGTCAACCAGCCTTGAGTGAAAAAGCCAAGTGAAGCAGAAGACTGAACCTAAGCCTCAGTACTGGAACCAAGAAAGAAGAAAGAAAGAAAGAAAGAGAGAAAGAAAGAAAGGAAGAAAGAGAGAGAGAAAGAAGAGAGAGAGAAAGAAGAGAGAGTAAGAGAATAGCTATGACTAAAAATAAATTGGCGAATTTAAAAGAACCCTGGTGGGCTGAGATGTAGTTCAGTGGCCAAGTGCTTGCCTAGCAAGTGCAATGTGCTGGGTTTGATCCCCAGTACCAAAAAAGAAAAGACAAAAAAGAGAAGCATTTTTCTTTATGGATTAGATGAGTTGGATTCTGCCATTTACTGACAGGGTAGTTTTGGGCAATCCCCATTATTTTCCGAAGCCTGCAATACAAAAATGAAACAGCATTACAATGTTTGTAAGTCTCCAACAAAGGTGAAACAGTGTTGGCATAACACAGAGATCCTTCTTAAAGAGCCAGGATATGCCAATTGCATGAATCACATGGAGGGCTACAATTATGCTTTTTACTATTCATAGGGAATTATATGTTTATATGCCACGTAGATATGAAATCAAAAGCGATTAATCTGGGTGCCAGTGGCTTACGCCTGTAATCCTAGGTACTCAGGAGGCTGAGATTTGAGGTTTGAACACAGCCTGGGCAGGAAAGTCTATGAAACACCTATCTCCAATTAACCACCAAAAAAGCTGAAAGTGGAGCTGTGGCTCAAGTGGTAGAGTGCTAGTCTTGAGCAAAATCTCAGGGACAGTGTTTAGGCCCTGAATTCAAGCCCTAGTATAGGTACAAACACATAATAAGATAAAACTGGTTTGACATATAATGAGTGACTGTTGTCCTTAATGTACTATGTTATCTCTCATCTCTTTTGCCATCCCTTGGTTATCTCATATTGCTACAGTATTTCACCTTGTTATTTGATATATTTTATGTGTGCTTAGTTGGTTATTTGAAATTGGATAGGGAAGGGGAGGAACTCAAGATAAGCAGGGGGGAGGGTGGGAGGGAAATGGGGACCATGTCATGATAAAGGGTATCAATGTTTGTGAAGTTATGCACCTTCTATCTGGTGAATATAATGTAACCCTTCTATTAATCCCAATAAAAATTATTTAATAAAAATAAGATAAAATAAAATAAAAACTGGCTTTGACATGTTTTTATTAAGTAGTAATAGGTAAAGGGAGGAAGAGATGAAAATATGGTCCTCTTTCAAGGAAGCACAATATTGTGACTTTTGAAACACTGAATTTTGGTGACAACAGCAACAAAAGATAGTTTGCAGAGGTATGGAATAGTAGGTTTACTTCTTCCAATGAATGTGGGTATATTCTCACTTAGTTGTGAAGTTACATAAATAAGAATATTGTGGCTTTCTGAGCTATAATGATATCAAGCCTATATACCATCAGAATTTCTATTTTATATTTTAGAACATTTAAAATACCATTATTATTTTGTTAGAAATATTAAAGGTAAAGTTGGTATAGTCTTATCTCTAGTGAAAATAAATTACTTATCTAATGCCAGAAAGCTAATTAATGGATTGTTCTAACTTCTTCACTTGGGAGTTTACTTAGACATTTCAGAATTCATTTCCATATACTTTACTGGTTCTGAATCTAGCCTTTCATTTTTCTTTGCTTTATTCAATCACAAAATTTTGTTTGACAGAAGTGTTTATTCTGCTGCTATTAAAAAAAAACACCTCTGAAGGTTTGGTATATGCCTGTAAATGAGTGAGGGAGAGAGAGCAAAAAGAGTTTTGCTTCGTGGAGTTTCAGGTACATATGCGTGAATCAGCCTGTGCTGATGAAACCTTACCTTTGGCATCATCCAGAAAGATACAAACGATGAATGGGAGTATTTAACATAGAATTCCCTAAGGTTTTGTGGGAATGAGTATATTAGTGCAGTGAGATGCTCTAACAAAATGACTTCAACTGGGTGATGTATAAGTAATAGAAGATTATTTGTCATAGTTCTGGAGGGCGCAGGGAGTCTAAGATCACATAGACAGAAGATCTGGTTTCTGGTAAAGTTTTAGTTTCTGTCGCAAAGATTGTGTCTTCTTACTGTGTCCTGACATGGCAAAAGGGGTAAACACCTTACAGCCTTATTGTTCAATATAAGGACACTAATCACACTCATGAGGGCTCCATCCATTTAATCTAATCCATCTAATCTTCCAAACGTCCAACTTCTTAAAGAAGTAAGAATTAGGCCAGGTGTCAGTTCATGGTTGTAATCCTAGCTACTTAGGAGGCTGAGATCTGAGGGCTGCAGTTTGAAGCCAGCCTGGACAGAAAAGTTTGAGAAACTCTTATCTCCAATTAAACACAAAAAAATGCAGAAGTGGAGCTATGGCTCAAGTGGTAGGGTACTTGCCTTGAGCAAAAAAAGCTCAAGGACAGTGTCTAGATTCTGAATTCAAGCCCAGGACCAGCTTTTTTTTTCATTAAAAATTTTTTATTGTTGGAGTGATGTACAGAGGGGTTACAGTTACATTCATCAGCTTTGAAAAAAAAAGAAAAGAAAAGAGGGCCAGGAGTTAGCCTAGTAGTAGTGTGCTTGCCTATCATGCACTAAACCCTGAGTTCGATTCCTTGGTACCACATACACAGAAAAAGTGGTACCATGGCTCAAGTGGAAGAGTGCTAGCCTTGAGCAAAAAGTGTCCAAGGACAGTGTCCAGCCCCTGAGTTGAAGCGTTGGGACTGGCAAAAAAAAAGGAAAAGAAAAGAAAAAAAAAGAAATCACTAGGGAAGAGAAAACTGTGGGTTGATACAGCAGGGGTTAATTCCTCAGTTTGTTTCAAAACTTTTATCTCAGGAAAGAGCTAAGAAGTTTCCAGAAGATATAATTATTGGAGGGTTTTACTTACTCTAATTGTAATACAATACAAAAGTAAATGCCTTTAGGTGTGGCCTGCTGTGGAAATGGTATATAATCTTGGGTATATCACCTAACTCAGTTGATTTCCAACTTCAGTGATTCATGGAACACATGTTCAAACTCACTTTCTGGGTCCCTCTCCTCAAATCTGATTGATTCATTAAGATTGTCCTCATAACAAACTATCAGGTAATTTTGCTATTGCTGGCGTGAGGTCTACACTTGAGGAGCAAGGAAGATTTAGATTAGACTTTTCTTATTTTTAAAAAGGAGTCTACTGTGTTAGATGATTGCTTAAGTCTCTTCTAATCTCGTAACATTCTCTCAGGTTTGATTTTGCTCCACTTGTCCTACCGAAAATGTCTGCAATTTTTCTTTTTAATGGAGATGGCTAATGGTAGGGCATAAATTAGATCAGTGAGGGAGAAACTGTCTCAGGGAAAATTTGTTGCTGCAAAGGTATTAGCCATTAGTAACAGGTGTCTACTTAAGTCTTTCGTGTTTGATTTTATGTTTGAATCTCTGGGGTGAAATAGAAACCTTCTCTGCAAGGCTTGAGTTTGAGTCTTGAGTCTGTTGCTTACTAGTCCCATGACTTTCACCATTCTTAGTTTCTTCATCTCTAATCAGAAGCAATCAGTTCCAGGTCTTTCGTATATTGATGGATGGTCCCACGAATGAGCACATGAAGCTTCTTGTAGTTTGTAAGGAGCGATGTAGACAACAAGTGCCAGGAATGACGATGGAATATGAACAAGCGGGAATCACAAGCCAGAGGCAATGGGTCAATTGCAGAGTGATTCATTAGAAACCATCTTTGTTCCATTCTGTACCTTACATTGTCCATTGTCTGATGTATGTTGTGTAAATCCTTACACTGAGATAAGAAATTAGAAGCTGATAATGACCAGAACCACCATGCATATTCTGGAAGAAATGAGGTTGCAAGGAAACCATGAGCTTGCAAGGTCCCATTGGAACTATAAACAGGATTTAGTGGAGTTAACATAGGAAGTTGTTGGCTTTTCACTGCCTTGTGCAAATCCAGAGAAATGTCTGGTTCTGGCTTGGGATTGCTACAGGAGCTAGAGTGTTAAAAGTGGAGTCCAGAAGACCGAGGGTCAGCTAGAAGCTGCTGTTAACTCTTCTACTGTGGCCATTAGGACTGAAAAGATGCTGCTTTTCTTCATATCCATGCAGGAAAAGAGATTCCAAAATTTAGTTCATGGTACAATAAACTGATAAATGAACAATCTAGCAATTATCTGATAGCATTTATAAAGTATCTACTAATGGAATGAAGATGTATTTCCTTATCCCAGGGGACAAGTCATTCATCTCTAAAAGAGGTGGAAAGTGGCACTAAGTATAAATAAGATATAGTCAATGCCTTGAGTAATAAATTGTAGTCATTTAAGTATGTGAAGAATGCACATTAATGTCGAAAAACTATGTGTAAGGTCTTATTTGTATGAATATATACATGGTTACACAAAATACAAACCATCTCTAGAAGTAACCAGAATAAGGTTATAGGACTCTCATTAACATGTATAGATGAAACAGAATGGTAGGAGGTAAGGTATCAGGCAGATCCAATTGGTCCACATTACCTGTTGACTCTATATGTGAGGAGATTCCTGACTAGATCCTGGAGGTTAGCCTCATTCTTCCACATAACTTCATTAAAGATTTATTATGTGCTAATGCTACAATTTAATTCTCACAGTGTAGCAGGGACTTAAAAGGCTGTTTTGCTGAAAGCACTGACTCTTCACTTGGGCTTGCAGATGTCTGATGGACAACTGAGAACTGATAAAAGCTTGATATCACTGCCTTCACGTGTTTCATACTCAATTTGCCTCCTTCGCTACCTTAGACTTTGGGTCAGATTTCTAGTCAGTTCAGGGTTGCAGGAAAGCATGTTAATCATTTTAAGGTGTTTTCATCTAAAACTGGTAATAGAAGGTTGGCTAACCCCTTAATTTATCTAATGTCTCACCTCTTCCTTCAAGGCTAAGGGACACCAAGATAAACATTGCTGTGATATTTTCAAGATTTACAGAGACATAATTCTCGACAAATTGTCAGCTACTGGGTTTTACATCATCCTGTTTCAGACTATTGGAGCAACTCCTAGAAGTCTACAGTCATTTTGTCTTAAGCCTGAAGTAGCACCCAGCCACTGTCCTAACTCCATTTTGATGCTGTCCTCTTTTCTCTGAGTCATTTTTCCTTTTCAGCTTTGTCTCAAGTTATAGGAA
This sequence comes from Megascapheus bottae, assembly GCF_031878675.1. Classification (NCBI taxonomy): domain Eukaryota; kingdom Metazoa; phylum Chordata; class Mammalia; order Rodentia; family Geomyidae; genus Megascapheus; species Megascapheus bottae. Next base: position 4,923,123 of record NC_143547.1, on the reverse strand, counting down.
CAGTGAGCATTGCAGATAATCATCTCCCTTGGTGTCAGCCAGATCCTTCCCAGACAAAACCCAAGATAATGATCATACAGATCCCAGTTTAATTAAGGCTACTTGTTTATACATACCTCTTTTTCCCTCTCCACTTTGATTTCATTTCATAAGCTCCAAAAATTATTACCTTACAAGCAGAGTTTAGGTCAATAGATCTCTGTTTTTTTCCCCAGTGTTGGCCACACAGCTTCACTGCCACTTACTGGACCTTCAAAGTAGTAGTGTTTGACTCTGGTCTGTTGGAACTACTAGAGTCAGACCAGCTCTAGCCTAAGAGTCTGGAAACAAGAAGATGTTGCTTTCATTTTTCTTATTTTCATGGTATAGAGGAAGCTGTTTCTCACTGCAAAAGAATGTGTGTGTGTGTGTGTGTGTGTGTGTGTGTGTGTGTGTGTGTGTGTGTGTGCCTGTGTGTACATGAACATGTGTGTGCCAGTTCTGGGGTCTGAATTCAGGACCCGAGTGCTGTCCCTAAGAATTTTTGCTCATGGCTAGTGCTCTACCACTTGAACCACAGCTATACTTCTTGAATTTTTGGTTGGATTTGAGCCACAATTCTCAGATCTCAGCATCCCGAGTAGCTAGGATTATAGGTATGAGTCATCAGTGCCTGGCTCAATTATGTGTTCTTTAATTCTGGTATGTATTATTATTTCTTCCATTTTCTTATTATTTCTAGTATTTGCATACATGAATTACAAAACTCATAAAATTTATTTTTACTTCCTTACAAAGAGAAGGTTTAAGTGAGTGAAGAGGGTGGGGATCTACATATATTTTTTCATTTCTTTTCTTTCTTGAAAGTGCATTCATCTAAACGTGGTTGTCTACATGTAGGACTCTCCTAGCAGAGGTTTACAATAGCTCAAAACCTAGGTACACAAGGTCATATAGGATGAGGCTAAATGGAAGGATCTTTTTTTATTTTTTTATTTTATCCTTCTTTTTATTGTAATGTATAGAGGGTTTACAGTTACATTCATCAGGTAGTAGGTGCATTACTTCTCACATATTGATACCCCCTTTCATGTTTTTGTCCCCATTTCCCTGCCCCCACCATGGAAGGATCTTTAGAATATGGAAACAAGAGCTTTATCTTGTGTAATTGTTGTTTTTAAGGTTCTATGTTATTTCTCTTTTCTTTTTTTTGCCCTTTGGTTAATCTCATATTGTTACTGTATCTGACTTTGTTACCTGGTATATTGTATATAGATTTATTTGAAGTAGGAAAGGGAAGGGGGGGGGAACAAGATGATTGGGAGGGAGTGGGGCCAGGAAACTGGGACAAAAACATGAGAAGGGGTGTCAATGTGTGAGAAGTAGTACACTTACTACCTGGTGAATGTAACTGTAACCCCTCTATGTATTACCCCAACAATAAACAAATAAGATGCTTGTCTATACTGGGTTCAAATCATTAAATATTAAATATCTACTAACTATGTGCAGGACAGAATTGTGGGAGTTGAAGGAGTTTTATGGAACTATAGACAATGTATTGTCCTCTAGTCTAAGCTATTTATAAGAATTGTTAGGTTAGAAATCCATAAAAATAGTCACTAAAATATTAACTTTTCCTCTTAAAACATGCTCTAGCTACTTAATCATATAACATTATGAGGCAGGATTATTATTATTTATATTTCATAGATGAAAAGCTGAGGCTCACAGAGGCAGATGTGGATAGTACCAGAGATGTTTTTGAAATCTAGTAATGTTTTCTGCTATCTAAACTTTAAGTTACTTTGAAACATTGCCTTGCAAAAAGAGGCAGAATTTAATCTCTAATAATAACAGAGAAAACAATAACCTCCAAGCTCTATAATCAATATTTTACTTTGAGATGGGCTAAGAATCAATGTGATTGCCAATTATTCTCATATCTTTTAGAAAGTTAGTGCAAAGAAAAAATTAAAATACCTCCTAGTCCCATTTCATATCAATAATGCTTTATTGATCATTACACTTTACATATTAGAACTATAGCCTAGAGTATAAATGTTATGCCCAAGATCCTAATTAAATTGTAGATTTATAAGAGATTTGAGAAATATTCTAGAAAAAATATCTTACACAAAGCTGGAACACAATCTGTCCTTGAAATTCTTCTAGGGACAGGGCTTTTACTTTTCGTAAAAGTAAATTCCTCGGGGCTAGGAGTTTGGTCTACTGTTAGAGTGCTTGCCTAGCATTCACCAAGACCTGGGTTCAATTCCTCAGTACCACATACATAGAAAAAAGCCGGAAATGGTGCTGAGGCTCAAGTGGTAGAGCTCTAGCCTTGAGAAAGTCCAAGGACAGTGCTAAGGCCCAAGCCCAAGCCCAGGACTCCAAAAAAAAATAATTTCCTCACTTATGTTCTGGCTATAAGCTATGGGAACAGAGAACAGAGAAAAATACATAAAAGGAAGTCCTTTTGCTGAATCAGCAAACTATAGTACTTGTGAATCATGATCCCCATTTTATAACAGGAAATCTTAGGTTCAAGACATACCTATTATCACTTGTGCTGAATAACAATTTCATAACAAAGCCAATGCTTTCTCTATTCAACCTTACCTTCTTTTTTCTTTCTTTCCTTTCTTCCTTCCTCTTTCTTTCTTTCATTTTTTTTTTGCTGGTTCTGGGGCTTGAACTCAGGGCCTGGTGCTATCCCTGAGCCTCTTTGTGTTTAAGGCTAGTACTCTACCACTTGAGCTACAGCACCACTTCTGGCTTTTTCTGAGTAGTTTACTGGAGATAGTCTCAGCGGTTTCCATGCATACATCATACAACTGCTGTTAATGTTGTTTAATGTTCATAGCATCTCCTTGCTCTGCAGAATTTTCCTTCATAATAGGAAGCTCAGAACTGGGGAAATTATGGACTAAAGACAAAGAATAAGTGATAGAGCACTTGTTTGATGAGCACAATGTTCTGAGTTCAAACTCCAGTATCAAATATACACATATACCAAAGAACCTGGGAGATTTGGCATTTCCCTTCCCATGGGCAGCTAATGGCAGAGGATAAGAGGCACAAAATATCAATCCCTTGTTGAGATAGATCAACTCTGGAATGTTCTGGTGTCTTCCAGGAAACAGGGCAAGGTTAAGGTCTGTTTGAGATCAGATTTGGTGTTGTATTCTTTCTTTGTCTCTGACTTGCTTCACTTTATTTTCTTCTGACACATTTTTTCCCTAAGAGCAAAACCTCAACAGGGCTCATTGGTGATTCTGCACACTTGAGTACCATTATAAGAACCCAAGAACCGCAAATTTTTAAAATATCTTACTCCTTTAATGTCTTACTGTCTTTAATGTTTAAAATCATGTTTTGCATGCTACAGGTGTTTAAATACTTTTGTTTTAGCTTGGAATGGGAAGACTAGGCAGATAGGGAGAGTTGATGACCCATAAAGATGACACCCCCCCCTTCCTCTTCCTGAAAACCTCAGAAGCCAAGACAGTGGCTCTGATGAAATTTAAACCCTAGAACCACAAATTTTTTTTTTGCCAGTCCTGGGCTTGAGCTCAGGGCCTGAGCACTGTCCTTGGACTTTCTCAAGGCTAGAGCTCTACCACTTGAGCCTCAGCACCACTTCTGGCTTTTTTTCTATATATGTGGTACCGAGGAATCGAACCTGGGTCTTCGTGCATGCTTGGCAAGCACTTTAACCACTAGGCCAAACTCCCGGCCTCACAAAATTTTTTTAAAAAGATGTTTCCATCCAAAGATTTGAAGATTAGTCACATTTGATCAGACCTTGCTAGAATATTTATAATTTGGTGCCATCTTAAATCATTTACTCAAATCAGTTTTGCCATGGCCATTCTGTTTAGCTGTCACCTTTAGGGAGAATTTCTCAAGTCTTTGTATTCCTCTAAAACCTAATCTGTTATACATGTTTTAAAAAGAACTAATAACATCTTTCCAACTGGAATATGAGACATATTTGTTGTTGGCCTAGACTGAATTCAAACTTTTCAAGGCAGGAGTCATGTTTGCCTCAGCTTGTCATTTGGGCCCTGTAAACCTGACATCTCTTTAAATTGCATTCAAATGTTTTTAAAGGAAAAGAAAAGAGAATGTTTTAACCTTCAAGACAAGTCAATGCACCATTCAGTTATTGATATAGTACTTCTTATATTAGTCAGGTTTTCATTTCTTTTTATTCATATATTTTTATTGTAATGAATAGAAGGGTTACATTATATTTGCCAGATAGAAGGTGCATTAATTCACATGCATCGATACCCTTTCTCATGTCTTGGTCCCCATTTCCCTTCCTCCCACCCCCACCCCTCATCTTGTTTTCCTCCCTTCCCTATCCAATTTCAAATAACCAAATACAAATATATCCAATATATCAGATAACAAAGTGAGATACTGTAACAATATAAGATAACGAAGGGACAGCAAAGGAGATGAGAGATATAATAAAATATCAGAAGCTACTTTTTAGAGTTGTGGAGGTATTGAGTTCAGAGTTTTAGAGTACAAGGCTAAATAGCATTGTGCAGACTAGAGAGGGCATCTTTTGCCTGCTTTCGATCTGTGGTCTCTACTTTTTCTTTCCTTTTTTTTCTTTTTTGCCAATCTTGGGGCTTGAACTCAGGGCCTGAACACTGTCCTTGAGCTTTCTCAAGGCTAGAGCTCTACCCACTTGAGCCACAGCACCATTTCTGGCTTTTTCTATGTATGTGGTACCAATAAATCAAATCTGGGTCAATGTGCCTGCTAGGCAAGCACTCTACCACTAGGCCAAACTCCTGGCCCTAACGTTTTTTTTTTCTTATAAAATCACCAGGATAAATTGTGAAGGACCTGCCCTCTTGAACTTATTGAATCTAGTCAATTCTTTTTTTTTTTGCTTATGTTCTTTTTTTATTGTAATTAGTAAAAGGGTTACATGATATTTGCCAGATAGAAGGTGCATTAATTCACATACATTGATACCCTTTCACATGTCTTGGTACCCATTTCCCTCCCCCCCACACCCCCCACCCGTCTTGGTTTTCCCCCCTTCCCTATCAAATTTCAAATATCCAAATACAAATAAATTCAATATATCAGATAACAAAGTGAGATACTATACCAATATGAGATAACCAAGGGACAGCAAAGGAGATGAGAGACAACATAGTACATTAAGGACAACAATCATTCATATATGGCTTTTGTTTCAATATCCTGGAGGTCCTTTTGAATCTAGTCAATTCTAAACAGTGATTTCTTTAATAATTACGGTGGGGCGAGGTTTCATCCTCTTATTACCACTGGCATATGATCAGGGCTTAAACTTCTGCATGGATATTGGGGATACATCTATATTATTGTTTGACCAGACAATAGAATGGTACTTGCTATCATCTGAGACCTCTAAAGATTTATATCTTTTTTCATATATTTTTATTGTAATTAATAGAAGGGTTGCATTATATTTGCCAGATAGAAGGTGCATTAATTCACATACATTGATACCCTTTCTCATGTCTTGGTCCCCATTTCCCTCCCCCAAGTATTCTTTTAAAAGAATACTTATTGTTATTATTAAAGTTATGTACAGAAGGATTGTAGTTACATGTATCAGATAAAGAGCACATTTTTTTTGTTGTTGTTCTTGGCCATAGCTTGAACTCTGGACCTGGGCATTGTCCCTGAGTTCTTTAGCTGAAGGTTAGCACTCTATCCCTTGAGCCACAGCGCTACTTCTACTTTTGTAGTGGTGAATTGGATAGGCGAGTCTCATGGACTTTAGTGCCTGGGCTGGCTTTGAACCATGATCCTCAGATTTCAGCCTCCTGAGTAGCTAGGATTACAGGCGTGAGCCACAAGTGCCCAGCTATGAGTACGTAAAACAAACACACAAACAAAAAAGACAGTATCACCCCTTGCCTCTCTCCCAATTTTGTCCTCCTGTTCCCATCTACAAGTTGTACAGTTCAATTTCAACATAGTGTCTAGGGAGTACCACTGCTGCATTTGTTTACCCTTTGTCCCCTCCATTTCTGTGTCCCCTCACTCTCCCCCAAAAATGAACAAATAGGAGAAGAAGACAAAAATAGCAACAAAGAAAAAGCAACATCTTGTTTCCATTTCCTGGAGTTCATTTTGATAAGTATTGTTCTTTAATTGTAATGTATAGAGGGGTCATAGTTACTTTTGCCAGACAGGGTACATCTCTTCTCACTCATAAGTATTGTTTTATGTGATCAATGCACATAGTTGTTGAACCTTCTTTATCCTCTCATAAGATTATCCCTCTTTGGTTTCACTGTGAATGCCTAGAAACCTGTATAATGTATCATGTTCCAGTGTATTTTTTTCTTTTACCATCCAGTGTGTTTACTTGTAGATTTGTAGGCACATTCTAGTACCACAGATGAGGGAAACCATGCAAACTCTTTCTTTGGGTCTGCCTTACTTTTCTTAATATAATTTTTTCAAATCTTTCCATTTATTTATGGATGGTACAATATCATTCTTTCTGATGAATAAGTAGAATTCCATTGTGTATATATACCACATTTTCTTGATCCATTCATGTACTGAAGGGGCATCTAATCTGATTTCATATTTTGTCTATGGTAACCAATGCTGCAATGAACATGGCTGTGCTGGTAGCTTTTGTGTGGCCTTTTCTGTGTTCTATTGGATAAACAGGGCTGATATCTTGATGGCAGGGTGCAGAAGAGATGCTGTGTTGGGGATCTGACCTGATGAAATGTCTGGACTTTGTTGGGTCCAAAACCACATGAGTTTTTTTTTTGTGGGTCATGGGGCTTTCACTTGGCCTGGGCGCTGTCCCTGAGCTCTTCAATTCAAAGCTACCATCCTACACCTGGGCCTGGGATTGTCCCTGAGCTCCTCAGCTCAAGGCTACTGCCCTACCCTTGAGCCAAGCCCCACGTCCCATTTTCTAGAGGTTAATTGGAGATAAGAATCTCTGGTCCTTTTGTGGCCCGGCTGGCTTTAAACCCTGATCCTTAGATCTCAGCCTCTTGAGTAGCTAGGATTACGAGCCACTACACTGGCTAATGAGTTTTTATTGTATAATAAATGGACCATGCTTGTATAAGGGTTGGAGATGTGTCATTACTAGTTACCATGACAACTGAATGGTCAGCTACATACCAAAAATACTTTAAAGTGGGTGTATGTGAATGTGACTGTGTGTTGTTTTTCTATACCTTGTCAGATTGTTTTTGACTTAACCTGTAGTGCAAATAATAATTCAGTTTTGTCCTAAAGTGCAGTATCTGAGCTCATACTCCCTTGAAGTCTAATCTGTCCTCTTTCTACCTCAGATGAATTCTGCTGAGATAAAATTAAAAACTTCTATTCATCCAAAGGTATTTTAAATAACACACACTAGACAAAATGAATTGGGAAAGATAATTGTTATGCATATAGATAAAGAGCTGTTTTCCACTGTATATGTGATGAAATTCTATATATCAATAAAATAAAGAAAAATGATGAAAGAATGAGTTTTATAGAGACGGAAATATTTGGCAATAAACATGTAAAGAGATGCGCCATCTTACTAATAATCAACCAGATACAAGTAGAGCTTTCTTTCTTTCGTTCTTTCTTTCTTTCTTTCTTTTTTTGTTTACTAGTAGCTGGGTTTGAAATCAAGGCTTTGTGTTTTCTCACATTGTTTGTGTAATTGGTACTCTATCACATGAAACATGTCTCCAGCCTAGATTTTTGTGTTGTTTATTTTAGAGATGTGAGCCTTATGGATTTTCTGTGCAGGAAAGCTTTGACTCATTCATGATTCTTCCTGAGTAGCTAGGTTTACGGGCATAAGCCACCAGCTAGTTTTCATTATTTTTGTGCAGATGGCAAGTATATATGACAAACTACATGATTACATACATGTTTTTACAAGGAAAGAATAAATACAAATTCTAAATTATATTCATTCAGGGAAGAGGCAGAATTATGAAATTTGAGAGGTAAATTATTAGTGGTAAATTATTTCCTGATTGATTCATTACGGCCCTTACATTATTTTAAATAATAGATAATAGGTAGCTAGATAGGTGGCAATCTATATTTGAATCATTTTGGTAAATTATGATTGGTGAATACGATTCTAAACCTGTGTAGTTGAGTCCCTCTAAAATTACTTGAGAGTAGACTAGGCTAAATAAAACCTTTCTTAAAGCAATTTTAAAATTTGTACTGTTAGGAGAATTATAACTAAATTATCTTTTGTTAGGATGGTGAAAGTTATGCTTCAATAACAAAAAAGCCACAAATTCCCAAATCCTAGTGACACACTATCACAAAGAATTAATCCTTTGCCGGGCACAGTGGCTCTTGCCTATAATCCTAGCTACTCAGGAGGCTGAGATCTGAGGATTGCGGTTCAAAGCCAGCCCGGGCACTAAAGTCTGTAAGACTCTTATCTCCAATTAACCACTAGAAAACTGGAAGTGGCTCTGTGACTCAAGAGGTAGGGCAGTAGCCTCGAGGTAAAAAGTTGAGGGACAGCGCCCAGACCCAGAGTTCAAGCCATCTGACGGACAAAAAAGAAAAAGAATTAATTGTCATGCTCATTGTGGAAGTATGCTCAGAGAATCAGGTTGATGGAAGCTCTACCATTTTGTAGTCGGATATATCTAAACCACTGATTCCTTGATCATCATAGTATGGGGAGAAAATGAATGACTTTGACAAGAAATTCAATGTCTTAATTCAAAAAGGCTCTGGTGATTTATGCTCACAGATCACAATTGCAACTAGCCTGATGACCTTAACCAACTGTAAGGGATGTATAATTCACCAGTGTGTCCAAAAGTAGAGAACCAAATTTATGTGTTAGAAGTCTACAACAGAGCTGTCTTCCACAGAGACACAATGGCAGTGATTTCATGACTAGCTGTCAAAGCATGACAAATGGGTGAGGGAGCATATTGAACACTTTGGCAAAGGATGTCTTATACACATTGTGACCCCCAAAAGATAGTTTAGTTGTGTACTCTGAAGAGTTTTAAGGTTTGAATTTTTTTTTGCCAGTCCTGGGGACTGAACTCAGGCCCTGAGGTTAGTGTTCTACCACTTGAGCCACAGAACCAGTTCTGGCCTTTTCTATGTATGTGGTACTGAGGAATCGAACCCTGGTATTCGTGCATGCTAGGCAAGCACTCTACTGCTAGGCCAAACTCCCGGCCCATAAGCTTTGAAGTTTTAATATAACATATCTATAGAGATTACCAGTAATTTCTCCATAGGCAAGGCATGTTGAATTAATATCTTGCATTTATTTCTAGAAGCAAGAATCAGAACTGTGGATTATTATGAATGGGAAAATATTTGTGTCAAGTAACTCTCAAACAAACACCCATTATACACAGAACATTGAAGGTTAGCTGGTTGATATTGTTTGCTTTGGCTCAACATTTCTCTCATCCTTCCCAGGAACAAGTGTTAAATCACAGCATTTAAAAAAAGTGATCAGGGTGTATCTTCAATCCCAGGAAATGTTTGTCAGTTGTGGGTCTTGAACTCAGGGTCTGGGTGCTATCCCTGGCCCTCTTTGTGCTCAGGGCTAAAGCTCTACCACTAGCCCATTAGCGAGACACAACACAACTTCCAGTTTTTGCATGATTAATTACAGATAAGGGTCTCAGGGACGTTTTTGCTCTGTCTGGCTTTCAACCATGATCCTTAGATTTCAATATCCTGAGTACCGAGGATTATAGGTGTGAGCCACGGGTGCCCAGCTAATCCTTGGAATTTTTAAGGAGATCAATTTAAGGGGTGCTAGGAATTGATTGTAAAATCAGGGTTCCTTTAGAGTGTTCGTTTCCTTTTTGTCCCCTAAGAATCCTTTGACATTTTAACAATTGTAATACTCATTCCTGTAGGCATTCTCAGTGTTAATTATAAGTTATAAAGCATATTCTGGCACCAGGCTACAGCCATTAAATATCTCATGAGGGAAATATTTGCTACTCTCTGAATTTTGTAATATGAAAATCATATTTATCAACTCTCTCCATGCCTTGTTGGCAACTGACTTCTGGACAATTCATAAGCTGTGGTCACATGTGAAGCAATTAAGAACTTAGTGAAACAAATTCCTCAATATTGATGACCCCATGGGAATGTTCTGCAATTGAACCCTATAGACTAATGAAATCTAGGTCAGCTATCTTTTCCCTCTTCCTTTCTACAGGCTTTTAGAAATTATTAGGAATTTATTTATATTTCTGTCATAGGTTATTCTATATTGAAAGAAGTTCCATGGGGTTGAATACTGCTTTCCAGATCAATTCTAGGAAAGTGCAATAAGAAAATTGCCATCTATATGCCATGTGATAAGTCACTTCAGGAACACAGAACAGTGATTAAGGCTTTGACAAACATTGAGAAGTGACAAGATTTGACATTGTATCAGTCAGTTTTCATTCAGAGAGATAGAACCACTAGGAGATTATATAAATGCATATATTTATGTAGAATTTGTATATATATATACATACAAATGTATATATTTACAGTTATATTCACACATACACAAACATGTACCTGTACATGCACACATGACTTGAAACCAATATGGACACTAACTGAGAGGTCTTTGTGAGTCTCCTGTTTTTGCCTCTTGTGTTAGAACTTGCGATGCTTGGGGAAACAGGGGTTTGGGGAGATAATGAGCAGGCTGGATCCATTATCATGAGATTGAGCTCCACAACACACATGAACTATTTCAGTTCTTGTCCTTCACAGTGGTGGTGTGGGTGTCCTGAGAAAGCTGAAGTCCTCCATGGCGAAGTGAAATACACATACATGGGGGCCAGAAGTCAGAGATGCTGAAAGATGATCCAGAGAAAGGTAGAGCCATTGTGTGTGGGTTATAAAATTATGAATGCTTGTTTTCTGCCCTCTAGCTTTCCCAAGACTTCCTCTCATGACCCACTTTAACCAGAAGTACTCAGGGAAGAAGTCTGACAATGTAATTCAGTCTACCCAGGTGGACATATGTTATGCAGGTTCTTTGCTTCAAGTAGATTGAAATGCAATTTGGGCAGAGAAAAGAAAATGTGAAGCACAATAGGAATGGTGGTTGTGCTTTATTCACAAGCTTTCTGTTCATAGCCTCAGCAGCAGCAGCAGCAGCCTGTCTAACAGTGCATGCTTTATTCTCCCTCTAGACAACAGTTTCATCTGGCTAAGTAAGGTTATTTAAGGTGGTACGCAATATGCTGACTCAGCGGAATCCCAGCTCTTAGGATGAGCATCACAAGGCCCTGGGAAGTCCCAGTGAGGGATCCGTACATGCTCCCTTGTATAGTACTATCCCAAGTTTAGTCCTTGATAACAACTCTTGGATTTTATTGAGGGAAAGTACCAAAACAACCATGTCATAGAACTATCCTTTATCCTCCCTGGAGGATCTCAGAAAATAACTTTGAGCTTCTGTGTTTTTTTCCCCTTCCTGGGACTATAGAAGCATAAAGGATATCTGCATACCCTTAGAACTGCTCTGAGGTTTTCCTACCCCTTGGAACTAGTGACTACTTTCTAGCTGACCCCATGTCACATATAAGGCAGTTAAGATTAGTTCAACTAACATCAGTTGAGCTTAGTAGTCATTGTGATGGAACCTGTTGGGGGTGCTGGTGAGCCAGGCACTTCTGAAACTTATTGTTCAGTGGGTGAAAGAAAATGATCATCCTGCAAGACAGCCAATGGCAAGATAATGCAATGCAGTGTGTGTTAAGGTAGTGTGGAGAAAGGGAAATCTGGGGCTTGGAATGTCTTAAACGATGAGGAGGAGTTATCTATACCCAGAAAAGTGCAGAGTGGAGGAAAGACAGGAGAGTATTAATATATAGAGGTCCTGGGGTTTTGAATCAGTAGGTCTATGATAGAAATTCTCGCCAATTAAAGTATTATAGACAATAAAATATTTAACAGGGAGTAGCAGAAGATAAAGCCAAATCATGGAAATTATATTTGCAATACTAGGTAGTTTGAAGTATCTATTTTAGAGACACTAAAGCATTATATCTCTACCAGTTCTGAGATATACTCAATAAGAATTCCTGTTACAAGAGTTTGAGCAGAATAGTTTATTGATTTCCTGCCACAAAAAGTTGACAATAGAAAAAATTTGGATTTTCTTTAGGAGAAAAGCCATGTTATACATCATTTGGGCTCTTCCCCTTTTCCTGCTCTGAAACCACTAGTGCCTTCCTCATTGTCCTGGGATGACTGTTGCTGCATCTCTAAAGGTTCATAGCTACCTTATGAACAGATTAAGAAGAGAAAGTAGAAAATTCATGGGTCCTTTATATTTGGAAAGATAATCATCAGGACCCTGGCTATATATCATTGGCTAGAATTTTGTCAGATAGCCTCACTTAGCTACTGGGCAGCTGGCATAAGGAATAAATAGATCTGAAGTCCCAGTGCTTGTCTTTCCTCTGTATCTCTTACAGAATCCTAGGATTCATCTTGAAGCAAAAGATTTGTATCCTTGAGTACTGTGGGCTGTGAATCATGTCAAGTATCTGAAGCTGGAAATTATTTACGAAATGTTAACACGGCTCAGTGGACCTTTATGATTTGGCCATTTGCTTCATCCCTGCCTTTATCTTCTACTTCATCTCCCTTTCTCATTCTGCTCCACTTACCTCAGGACCCTCATTGTACTGAAACATACTCAGAATGCTCTAGCCTCATGCTCTTGTATTTTCTGTTCCTTCTCATAGGACTCTTTCATTTATGTACAGGGACCCATTCCACACCTTTTGGAAAGGCAGAAAGATCTTTGCAGGCTGTACTTTCTCAAATACAACCTCACTGTGGTGACCTTTCTTATCCATTGTTTTTGGTTGCCTTCCTGGACCAGTGTACATGTTATGCAGGAGAAGAGATTGTACCTGTACTTACAACAGTTCTCGGGCCCATAATAGATGCTCAACGAATAATCGCTGAAGGAATTAAAGAAAGAGATACAGTTTCAGCCAAGGAAGGAGGAGCAAACAACAATTTTTAGCTACCTGGGGAAAACTGCAGGAAGAAAGCAGGATATCAGGAATCATGATAGTTGGAGGAAAAGGAAATGTGATAAGCCAGGGAATAGAAGAGATAATTAAAAACCATGAGAAACTAAATGCCACCAGAGAAGGCTCTGATCAGCAAAAAAAAAAAAGCTGTATGTTAAATGTAAGTTGACAGGCTGAATCAACTCCTGATTGGATTTTCTAGTGTTTACAGAACATCTCAGTGTATTTTAATTGATGTATATGTGTAAATATATGTGTGGGGGTTGGATTTTCTGAGATCTAACATTAGATTTGACTGTAAACTTGGATTTTGCTTTCAAACACCTGCTTTGCAGGCAGTCTGAATATCGATTTGTAAAGTCAATACAAAATACTGTAACCTGTTATTCACAAAGGGAATTTTTCTTAACTTTTGCTAGGTAAAATGAGGGAAGAGAAGACTCCTTACTACTGGCTGATGGATTTGTGAGCTCTACTCATTTCATTGGCTAATTTATTTGGGGTATTATTTCATTTTGGAGCACATAGAATTGCATGTTTCTTCTAAGAATTTCATAGGGGCATATGATTTTTTTCAGTGCTAGGGATGGAACTGAGGGCTTTATGTGGGCTAGGCAAGTACTTTTCCACTGAACTATATATATATCAGCCTGATTATTCACTGTGATGAGAAAGGTTTTCTTTTGTCATGTCAGGAAGAAGTCAATGCTCATGGCTTTAGTCCCAGTTATTCAGGAGGCTGAACTCTAAGGATCATGACTCTAAGTTACCATGGACAAGAAAATCTGAGAGATGCTTTTGTTCTTTTTCTTTTTCTTTTGGTCATGGGGCTTGAACTTGACCTGGGCGCTGTCCCTGACATCTTCAGCTAAAAGCTACCACTCTACCACTTGAGACACAGTGCAACTTCCAGCTTTCCGGTGGTTAATTGGAGATAAGAGTCTCATGTTCTTTATTGCCTGGGCCAGCTTTGAACCGTGATCCTCAGATCTTAGCCTCCTGAGTAGCTAGGATTATAGGTGTGAGCCACCATGCTTGGCTTACTTCCGGCCGAGATTCTTATATCCAATTAACCAACAAAAACCCAGAGCTTTTCTTTGAGCTGTGGCTCAAGTGGTAAGGTACAAGCCTTGAGTGAAAAGCCAAGCAAGAGTATGAGGCCCTGAGCTTAAGCTCCAGTGCCAGAAAAATAGAATCAACAATAGTAAAAATTTAGCTCACAAGGAGAGATTTTGAAGTTTTTGACCTTCTTAGAAGCCTTCCAAACTCCTCCCAGAAATAGAATTGCTAGATAAAATACAGATATCCAATCAAATTTGAACTTTACAATGTGTATCTTTTAGTGTAGATACATGTTGTGCAGTATTTGGGAAATATTATGTAAAATTTGTCATTGTCAGTGCCATCTCATTTTAGGAGGAATTGCAAAAAACTTGGTGGTTATGTATCTGAAATTCAGATTAACTGGATACCTTGGATTTCAATTTGCCAAATCTGGCAACTTCATGTGAAAATCACCTGTGTATTCATTTGTGATAGAGCTGATCTTAGCCTTAAACTCCACAATGATGAGTTAGTGTCTGTGAAAGCAGACAAATCTTGTTTCTTAAATATATCTATGAAATGCACCTCCAACTTTAGGCTTCAATATTTCCCTTAATTGCTTTTCATAATCCACAGGAAAATGATTCCTTCTTTAAGTACTTTAGGTAGTATTTTGAACTAAGTTATAGTCCTCAGCAATAAAAGTCTGTAATGTGTTTAAGATATATCAAAAATATTATGAGTATACACTTGAACCTGGAGATGAATTAAATTTCATCAGAAACTTTACTTGTATTTTTTGCCAGTCCTGGGGATTGAACTCAGAGCATGAACACTGTCTTTGGGCTTTTTTGTCCCTCAAAGCTAGTGTTCTACCACTTGAGCCACAGTACCACTTTCGCCTTTTCTACATATGTGGTACCAAGGAATTGAACCCAGATCTTCGTGCATAGTAGGTAAGCACTCTACCACTAGGCCAAACTACTGGCTCTTACTTGTATTTCTTATATGACTTTTTAAAAAATTGAAGTGTTGCTGTTAAAAATTAACCTGGCTTATGGGAAGGGGTAACAGTATTCAAGAAGTAATGTACCCACTACCTGTTGAATATAACTGTAGCCTCTCTGTACATCACCTCGACAATAAGATAAAATAAAAAATAAATTGTCTGTAATTAAATTGACTTAGATATCAACCATGTCAAATATTTTTATTTTTTCTCATGGATGCTCTTTGGGGAACTGATAAACTTGTAATTTGGAATAAACTATCTTTAGTATGTTTTGTTCCCCAGACTCTACTAGATGTACTACCTTCTTTAATGTCACCAGTTCTGGTTGTCATTTCTTTCCTAATTAAAGTTCTTCTAGGACATCCCTCACAAGTGTCTTCCATTAGTTTCCTCTGAATCTAAGAACATCCCAGTGACACTCTTTCACTTGAAAGCAATGTGGTCTAGAAATGCCTTCCCAGAATGCATTGGAGCTCACGGGGGGGGGGGTTATTCTCTTCACCTTAATAGAAACACAATTCTTAAGATCTTGAAAGGTATTGTCTAGCTTTGGAAGATACCATGTATTGAAGAAATATAGCCTTTAAATATTCCTATATATTATTTAAAACAAAAAACTCATGTACACTATTCAACTGTATTTTGCAAAAGAAAGTACTTTCCATATCATCATTTACTTTCAAGGTTAAAATATGAGGAACAAAATGATGTTGTTCATGCTTAAGTACTGGGAGTACAATGGAGTTTTGTCTCTAATTGTTCTCTAAGCTGAACTGAGAACAAAAATAAGATGGATCAACGAATGGATAAGAATGTAGTGAATGAAATAAAACAGTATTAATACTGGAGTCTAGGTAGTGGAAATATAGGTACTCACTAAAATATTTTTCAACTTTTTATATGCTTGAAACTTTTCACAATAAATCATTAAGGAAAAATTTTGAGGAGTCATACTAAAGAGCTAGAGAGATCAATATACTTGGAATTGTTTCTGTACAGATCCATCCTTTATCTGAAATCAGACCTTCCCTATGATCCCGCCATACCACTCCTGGACATCTATCCTGAACATCACAACCCAGGATATAAGGACACATGTTTAGCTATGTTCATCTCTGTACTATTCACAATAGCCAGGTGATGGAAACAATCTAGATGCCCTACTGTACATTAATGGATAAAAAGGTACTATATATATATATATATATATACACACAATGGAATTCTACATAGCCAACAGACAAGATCAAATAATAGCATTCACAGAGAAGTGGATGAATCTAGAGCAAATCATGTTGAATGAGACAAGTCAAGACCAAAGGCACATGATATCCTTAATATGTGACTATTAGATCCAAACAGTACAAGAGTGAGGACTCAATACTTGTATACCCAAATGCTATGGACATGGTATTGAAAATATAAACATAATTACATAGACATAAAAACCTATGACTCCATAGACATAATGTTTTATTACATAGATGAATATGTATGTATGACATACAAACCCTCAGCCAAATTTTAATTAAGTTCTAAAATCTAAGTGCCAGTGATTATATATAGAGATTCCCTTCTTGAATACTTGTTTGTTAAATATGTCATTTGAAATATGATATAAAAATCAATGTTAAAAATTCTTTAATAAAAAAAATTAAAAAAAAACTTCAAATAAAAAATTGTCGGATCATTCCTCTGTGCCCTGCTCACTAATGCCCTTCTCTCTCATTTTCACTTTAATACCTTACAGCGACTATATAGTAAACATAAGCCTTGCCTTCTTGTCTGGGGGTACAGTGCTCTTTCTTTCTACATGTAACACAAACCTTCATGTTGCTATGACCTCACTGGTGATGGAAAGCACTGACAGTGCCCTGCGCTGTAGAATGTGTAGGCCAAAAAGCTTGCCTGAGTCTTGAAGCTTCATCTTGTCTCCCAGAATTGCAGATTTTGGCAGGAAAGGGAACTGATGATCGTGTTGCATCAATTCTTCCCAAGTCAGACTACTCACTACTTCCACCAGGGGAAGTAATCCTCTAGAACCCAACTATTGTAACAGACACTGAGAATAACATGACCTATTAGGAGACATTTGCAAACTGTTGCAATTCAACATATCTAGCTAGAAATCCAGCAACATTTCTTTATGACAGTGTAGCAAAGAATTGATTTACCTTGGGAAAATAGAGACCATGAAGTTCTTGGGTCATGGGGGACTCAGTTTTATAAGGAATTCTAAAACAAACACTCTCTGTCCCTCCCTCCCTCACCTCCTCTTTCTCCCTCTCTCTTTCTTTCTCCATGTCTCTCTGTGTGGGAAAAGAGTGTTGGTAAACATAACCATGGGTTTCTTACACAATAAGCCCACACACAAAATTATGAAGATATTCTTTCTTCTTCTACACTGAGAGGAACAATTTGTATATATGCACATATTATTTTTGACAGTCAGATCTAGATGTACCCAGAAAATAAACAGACTGTCATTGTTCCAAAGAATTAAAGGAAAACCTCAATGCTATAACCAAAATTCTTTCTAGTGATTGTATCCTTATGAAATAGAAGATAAATAGTGGGAATTCACTGTCCTTTACTATAAATCATTCCTAATACATCTAGGTAGAATAACCCTTTGGAATTGGCCTCTTCGTGGTCATTCTTATATTATTAAATGGAAGAATTCTCATTTCATGCTTCTAGTAAATTCTATAGGGACAAATAAAGCAAAATGTGCCAAAGTGATTTAGGTACAAAAGTTTGAAGATAGTACTCAAAATGAAACTTGAAGAGCTTCCATCTCATATAATATCTGGTATTACGTTGAGGCTCTTGGTTGTACAGGGAATCTGTGGATTCTCCAGAATTCCAACAGGAAGAGGAAGTAAGTGGATTCTCTACTGACTTCTATTCCATTCAGAGATAATTAAGGCTGAATGGCACAGAACTAGAGTTCTTTTGATCCTCTCCCTCTTTTGGTGCTGGTCTTGGGGCTTGAACTCAGGGTCTGGACACTTGTCCTTAGCATTTTTACTCAAGGCTACTGTTCTACCACTTGAGCCATGCCTCCTCTTCCAGCTTTTTTTAATTGAGAGTCTTATGGACTTACCTGCCTCAACTGGCTTCAAACTTCAATCCTCAGATCTCAGCCTCCTGAATAATTAAGATTACAAGTGTGAGTCACCAACAGCAATCTCTTTTGAGTCATTTTCGAAGGGAATTATTTAGTCCCTTCCTATTGATTCAAACTTACTCTTCCCGAACACTACCTATGGGGAGAAGTTTAGAAAATATTGTCTTAAATCCTCTCTGTTGGACAGGGAGTTAATTGGCTGGATCTGCCTGAAGAAAGTACTTGGGCTCTAATTTTGAGGAATAGTACTGGGGTTTGAGATCAGGAGTTTGTGCTTGCTGGGTAGGGGCTCTGCCTGTTGAAACACACCTCCAGCCCTATTTGCACTTCTTATGTTTTAGTTGAGTTTCACTATTTGCCCTGGCCATCATCGACTGTGAACTTCCTATTTGTGCTTCTTCCCACAGCTACGATGAGAACCATGTACCACCATACCCTTCTTTTTCTTTTTTCTTTTGTGGGTCATGGGGCTTGAACTCAGCCTGGGCGCTGTTCCTGAGCTCTTCATCTTAAGGCTACTGCCCTACCCTTGAGACACAGCCCCACTTCCTGTTTTCTAGAGGTTAATTGGAGATAAGAGTCTCAGGTCCTTTTGAGCTGGGGCTGGCTTTGAACCTTGATCCTCAGATCTCAGCCTCCTAAGCAGCTCGGATTACAAGCGTGAGCCACCACACCTGGCCATACCCTTCTTTTTCTTTTGAGATGGGGGTCTTGGAAACATTTTTCTTTTTAATGCAGGTTTACTTGGAAATGCAATTCTCCCAATCAGCCTCCTAAGTAGTTGGGATTACAAGTATAAACCCCCCATGTCCAGCTCTTTCTGTATAATCAGAAGACAGGGTTAATCCTACTGGGAAGTTTATTATGAAATTGCTTATACCTAAGTCTTATTTCTTGTTATAGGATCTGGGGTCATGTGTCAACAGTTAACTAGAAACAGTGAGATCAAGTGAATTTAAAGATGAGGAACTAGGCATAGAAAATAGAGTAGATGGAAACGTATCAAAGATTGGAGATAATGGATTTCAAGAAATTTATTAGTAAATCAACTTGCTAGTGGGAAAGTGTTAGAGTCAAGCATTGCCATGATAATCATAATTGGGTTTAATTAAATAATATCCTTTGGAGAATAGACCCTAATACTGTCCCCATAGTAATCATGAGAATATGACAGCATCTTATTCATAGCTGATGATATAAACTGCAGGGTTCTTTCTTTTTATTTTTGCAGGGTTCTGTATTTGAGCATTTCTTTGCAAATTATTAGATATCATTCTGGTATCTCTTGCTTTTCCTGTTTTAGAGTTAATTAGGGTTATGGAATTCAGTATATATACATGTGTATATATATATATATATATACACACACATATGCTCAAAATTAGCGCTCTGCCACTTCTGGCTTTTTCTGTGTATGTGGTTCTGGGGAATCAAACCTAGGGTTTTGTGAATGCCAGGAGAGCATGCTACCACTAGGCCATGCTCCCGTCCCTCAATATATCTTTTTATATTGAAAATAAAGAGAGACAGTTTAGGTGCCTGACAATTACTGAATTAGAACTTTTATTAAAAAATATGATCAATTAGAAAAAACTAAAGTGTTTGTGATTTCATTCTTTTTTTTTGCCAGTCCTGGACTTGAGCTCAGGGCCTGAGCACTGTCTTTGGACTTTCTCAAGGCTAGAGCTCTACCACTGGAGCCTCAGCACCACTTATGGCTTTTTTTTTCTGTATATGTGGTACGGAGGAATCGAACGCGGGTGTTTGTGCATGCTAGGCAAGCACTCTACCACTAGGCCAAACTCCAACAAACTAGCCTGTATGAACATTATATAATCGTGTGTGTGTGTGTGTGTGTGTGTGTGTGTGTGTGTCTGAATTCAAAAGGAAATGTGTACTAGAATGTTAGAATATAAAGCTAACAATATAGTGTAAATAATCTTGGAGCAGAAAGATAAATTTCGAAAGTGCTTTCACATTCATCTTAAAGAAGTTACTTGTGTGAATGGAAATAGTATATTGAAAGAAGTTTAATTAGCTTTCAAGGCTTTGAAGTAGAAGGGATGCTTAATATATGTTTTTTCCGTACTCAAAATTGATTGAAGACATTTTCTCTCATGAAAATGTCTTGGGAAATCATACTCTAAAAATAAATACAGGGGCTGGGAATTTGGCCTAGTGGTAGAGTTTTTGCCTAGCACAAAGACCTGGTTTCGATTCTTCTGTATCCTATACATGGAAAATAGCCAGAAGTGGTGCTGTGGCTCAAGTGGTAAAGCTCTGGCCCTGAGTTCAAAGCCCAGAACTGGAACTAAATAAATACTACAAAGAAAAAGAATCATGAAATGATTAAGATTCTCAGTGCAGTTTATTGAATAATACCATATCATCTCTATCTAACAGCAAATGTATCTTATCATTTCTGAAGAACTATACAAATGTATTTTTTAGCTGGGTGCCGGTGGCTCATGCCTGTAATATTAGCTACTCGGGAGCCTGAGATCTGAGGATGACGGTTAAAGGCAGCCAGGCATAAAAGTCCGTGAAACCCTTATCTCCAATTAACCACCAGAAAACCTCAAGTGGTAAAGCACTAGCTTTGAGCTGAAGAGTTCATGGACAACGCCCAGGCCCAGAGTTTAGGCCCCATGAATGACAAAAAAAATGGATTTCTTACTCTTAGATCACTCCAACCTTAGTGGAAGAAGAGATGAGATGGGTAAAAGGTCAAAGGAAATCAATGCCCCACCAATTATATTTATAAACTTTGATTTTAAAATGGGATATGATACTATAAACTAGAGTAAAATTAGAGGATAAATTCTTTTTTCTTTTTTTTTTGTGGATCATGGGGCTTAAACTCAGGGCCTGAGTACAGTCCTTGGTCTTTCTTAAGGCTAGATAGGGCTTTACCACTTGAGCCACAGCACCACTTCCAGCTTTTTCTATGTATGTGGTACTGAGGAATCGAATCCCAGTCTTTTTGCATGTTAGGCAAGCACTCTACCATTAAGCCAAACTCCCGGCCCCTTCTTCCCCATTCTTTCTCTTTTCCTTCTTTCTTTCCTCTTCTGCTCTAACACAGTTAGCGATATGGGGAAAAAACCCCACCCTAATATCATTGGTTATTTGTTTGTGTTAAACCTGAATCTTCAACTTAGGGACTACCCACTGTTCCTGAGCTTTTGTGCTCAAGGCTAGCGCTCTCTCACTTGAGCCCCAACCCTATTTCCAGCTTTTTTGGTAGTTTGTTGGAGATAAGAGTCTCAGGGACTTTACTACCCACAGTGGCTTTGAATCATGACTCTCAGATCTGTTCTTCCTGACAGCTAGGATGACAGGCATGGGTCACCAGTGCCTGGTTTTATCAGTTATTTTGATGCTACAGAGTCAATGTTTTAAGAGTGACCAATTTTCGAGACTTGGAAATCTACAATTGTGAAGAGAGCGTGCATGGTCTTTTGAAGATCTGTTTTATTTTCACTGTATATCATAAATTTTGTTAGTTGTTTAAATGCTAAATTAGCAGCAGTCTCCTTAGCTCATCTTCAAAACTTAGTATAGATTTGGAGGCTGTTCTTAGAATGATGTAATATCAACAAGGATTCTCATCAGAATTTATACTCTAATATGGACTAAAATGTGGATGTTTAAGATAATATGATACACTAGGCGCTAAAGACAGGTTAATTATTTTCCTTTTTTGCCAGTCCTGCGCTTGGGCTCAGGTCAGTGAGCACTGTCCTTGGGTTTTCTCAAGGCTAGAGCTCTACTGCTTGAGCCACAGCAGCACTTCTGGCTTGTTTCTATGTATGTGGTACCGAGGAATTGAACCCAGGTCTTTGTGCATGCTAGGCAAGCACTTTACCACTAAGCCAAACTCCCAGCCCTTATTTTCCTTTTTCTACTTAATTCAATTACTAGAGTCACATGAAACCCTCGAGCAGACTGGAATTTGGTCATTTCATAAACAACAAAAAATGTCATTCTTTCTTTTAGGTTTTAAAAGTGTGTGCGTGTGTGTGTGTGTGTGTGTGTGTGTGTGTGTGTTATTGATGGAGTTTTGGCTGTCAGTTCTGGAGACAGATTTAATTTTAGCTCATTGATTATCAACTGCAAGTTATTTCGCTGTCAAGGGACATTTGTCAATGTTTGGATATATTTTGATTGTCATGGAGGAGTAGGGTCTGTTTATAAGCTTGCATTAGCATGTAGTGGGTAGAAGCTAGAAACGCTGCTAAACATTCTGAAGGTCATAGAACAGCTCAGAATTATTCATTCCCAAATGTTGATTGTGCTCAGTTTGAAACTCTGTAGTAAAAGTGAGGAGTGGGTTTGCGTGAGCATGGACACAGAAAGGAGACGTATGAAATTGGCCATGGGTGGCTCACACCTCAAATCCTAGCTATTCAGGAGGCTGAGATCTGAAGATCATGGTCCAAAGCCAGGCAAGGCCGGAAAGTTGGTAAGACTCATCTCTCCAATCAACAACCAAAAATCCACAACTGGCTCCAAGTGATAGAGCGCTAGCCTTGAACACAAAAGCTCAGAAACAGTGCACAGGCCCTGAGTTCAAGACCCATGACCAAAACAACAAAAAAGCCATTATCTGAGCCAAACATCCCATCCTTTTGCTTTAGCTTGTTGCCTATTTCTTTCTTGATGAGAAAAGCAAGATTTAAATCACAGCCTAGCTAGGTGTTATAACTGTATAGTCATTTAAGGGTTTTTTGGACTGCTTAAGTGTCGCATCACCATGCACTATGACTTTAAATGTGGTTGAAGAATTTTGCTGGAGACCTGAGCAAATATCTGCAGAAACCAAGACCAGTCTACCCAGTTATTTAGGATGGAGGAAGGCTTTGCTGTGTTTCTCTCTGAGACAAATGGAGATGCACATTGCAGGCTTCTTAGGCAAGGACAATTTGGGGAGTTGGTAACCTCATCACACAATGCAGTTTCAAGAGACAGGCTGGACCTTTCCCTCCCTCATTGAGGAGTTCTGTCCAAGTATTTGAAAATTTATGATAATAAGGATAGAGGAGGTCTGAAAAATCATTTGCCACAGTTACTAAATGGCACTTTATTTTTGCCTTTTTACTCGTTTATTTTTATAAATATTTACTGCATTTATTTTTATAAATTTGCTTTCTATAAAATAACAGGGTTTATGGTTCCTACAACTCCCTTTTAAATCAAAGGTCTTTGAAATCTAAATATTCCAGGCTTCTTCAGCTTGTGAAGAAGCATGAAGTCACATTTTCATAATATCCAAATCTTGTCTGATCTTTCTAGACCTTAGTCTCCTTCGTCAGCAGCTCTCCCAGTTCTAAGAGGAGTTCTCACAGTCATAACGTAGTACATGTGCTAAGGAACAAAGCTAACAAATCATGGCTACCTTTGCTCATTAAGCCTCCTCTGCTCCTTTTGTGCTCTGTGGCTTCTCAGAAGGGCACAATTACTACTGCATGGTATCCATTATTTGCTTCTGCTGATTTCTAGTGCTTGAATGAAGCGAATGCCTTTTCCAGTCCTCACCACTGAAATTGACTCAGAAATAGCAGAGTCTTACAATCTTATATCACTCTTCTGGCTTTGATGCTCCGGGGTGGCTGAAAATGAACACATCTAATCTGCTGTGGGTTTGGATAGAAGAATATGGAAAAGGATAGTGATAGACAACCCTTTGCCTCTCCACTGATATTCCCTCGTTCCCAGAACATATTATCATAAATTACCATCTTTACAAAGCAGTGAAAAAAGGAACAAAAAACAAGTAGCACTCACAAAGCTTGTGAACCTGTAAAAGGAGATATTTTGCAGATGAAAATCAATCATCTAAATGTTTTTTTGCTAGTAGGATTGCCGCACTGAATACCTCCTTGGGGAATAGTTTGCATCACAGTTGATACAAATGGAGCCCTGGAATTTAGGAAATGTGTAAATGAACTAATAATCCATACGGTGGACTTTATTAATTTATTATCTTTAAGTAGTCACACAAAGGAGTGGTAATTTAACAAAGCAGTTCATGAATGCAATGCATCTTGATCAGTGTCTACTTTTCAGTGTTCTCACCCACCTCTTCCTTTCCTTTTGAAAAATTTTGCAGTATATACATTGAATTTTTGACTGTATTCTTTTTGCTTTCTCTTCATTAGTACACCCCTCTCCCCTTTTCTATCCTCCCCCACACTTGCAAGTACCTACTTCCTGGTGTTAATTTGGTTGGACTTTGACTTTGCCTTTCTAAGGAATTAATACTATTTGATTTTTCCCTTGAAACTACCTTATTTCAGTTAATGCATTTGTAACCACTTTTATACTACCCAGTGTGTTTACTTACAGATTGTCAGTTGATTCTAGCTGCAATATATGAAAGAGTCTGTGCCTCCTTTGTCTCTCTGGGTCTGACTTACTTCAATTAATATAATCATCTAAATTCTTACACAGCTATCCCCAGTAAAATGTTATTCTTAAATAGAAGCTTCAAACAGTTAAGGAATTATCCTACCAAAAAAGTAAATTTATATATATATACATATGTATATATGTATATACAGTTTAGGTTTAGTGTATATATATGTACATACATATGCTTGTTTCATTTTAATATATACATGCACACGAATGTATAGAAGTATTGTCTATGCTGCTGTCAGAAAAAATGACATCACCCCATTTGTTAGGAAATGGAAAGACTTAGAAAAAATCATATTAAGTGAAGTAAGCCAGACTCAAAGGAACTTAGGCTCAATGGTTTCCCTCATTCGTCATAATCAGTAGAAACCTTGGGCTCTACTAGCAGAGATTTGCAATAGAGCAAAATCTTGATACATAAGGACATAGAATGTGAAGCTAATTGAAAGGACCTCCAGGATAGTGAAACAAAAGCCATATAATGAATGATTGTTGTCCTTAATGTAGTATGTTGTCTCTCATCTCCTTTGCTGTCCCTTGGTTATCTCATATTGGTATAGTATCTCACTTTGTTATGTGATAAATTGAATTTATTTGTATTTGGATATTTGAAATTTGATAGGGAAGGGGGGAAAACCAAGACGGGTGGGGGGTGTGGGGGGGGAGGGAAACGGGCACCAAGACATGTGAAAGGGTATCAATGTATGTGAATTAATGCACCTTCTATCTGGCAAATATCATGTAACCCTTTTACTAATTACAATAAAGAAAAGAACAGAAAAAAAGAAGTATTGTATATATTGCACATATTGTGCATATATATTGTATGTACAAGTGTTTTATCACAAGATCAGACTTTAGCTTTTGCTAAATATCATCCTACAACTGCTTAATAGAAATACGTATCTGGATTGGATTTTGTGACACCTGCAAGCCTAACATATCTGTTGAATAGCTGTAGCTAACTCTCATTTTTATGCTTTGTATTGTGAAGAAATACCATCAGTGTTAATATTGTGACGCAATGAACATGTGCTTACGATACGCTTATGCTATATGTACAAGAGCACCATCTCCATTTAGCTTGATACTCTCCATGCTTTTCAATACTAGCCTGAGTCTTGGACCTAGAAGTGCAACATCTGTTTTTGTTATATGTGAGTTGGACTTGACAAATAAAAATGGAAATAACATGTCAGGAGACTGTTGATATGTGTCATATTTATGGTTCAATCTTCAATTTAAAGCCTATCTGAGGATAGAAGTGGGGAATTGGGGTGGGGAAAGAGAATGTCAATCAGCTGGATATCTTGACAAGATGACATGTTATCTTGGGTGAATGCATCATTGACGGATGTTCTAACATTCAATTGAGTTCCCTAAACAAATCTAATTTCATTTTGGGACCTGGATGTCTTCTTAGAATTTGTTGTGTCAAAAAATATTTGTAGTCTGGATCATATTTTATTTATGATTTAAGCATAGACATACAAATGAATTTACCTACTCTCCCCAAAAATGTAAGAAAAGCCACAGACATTTGGGATTTTATTGATGAATATTTTTTTTTAGCTAGTACAGAGGCATGCTGATCTCTCTGGCTGTTAACCTACCATGTATCAGTGCATCCAGATGTGGCTTGTCCTTTAAAATAATTGGTGTATTCACTTTGCCACCATTCCTTCTTGTATTCTGGCAGTGATCTCTGGAGTATGTAAAAGATATCGTGGATTGTACAACTTTTTTTTTAATAATGTGAAGGTGAATACAAAGGCCAATATAGCCTTCTGGAGATTTTATTTTTTATTTTACTTTCCTTTCAGTTTCAAATTCCACCCCTGCTTTGTTTCCCAGGGGAACGCTAGGCATGCTCTCCCCACTGTGTGGACATTCCTCTCCACTAGCTGCTGGACTCACTCTTCATCACTTGCTTCAGAGCCTTGCCCAGCCCTGTCTCTCTTCCCCACTTTCCCTCCTCTCAACATCCCTCCCTCGCTCCCTCCCTCCTTTCTTTTCTTACTGACAGTACTTGGTTTTGATCTCAGGGTCTGGGTTCTGTCCCTTACTTTTATGCTCAAGAGTGGAGCTCTACCATTTGAGCGACAAGTCAGGGTTTTTTTTGCTGGTTAATTGGACATAACTATCTCAGAGATTTTTCCTGCTCACGTTGACTTCAAATATTGGTCCTCAGATCTCAGTCTCTTGAGTTGAAGGATTATAGGTATTGTACTGCTGGTGCCCAGCTTTAGTTTCTCTCCTTTCTGTCTCTTGGATGCATTTCAGTCATCTTGAAAGTATCAGTTCTCTCCCATTTGCTGATGTCTGCCCAGCAGTAACCGCATGTAGAGAGCATAGAAGTCATTCAATGCCTATTTGCTGAATGAATAGCTAAATACAGGATTAAGTCCTATTTCTTGCACCTAATACTAAAGTTCCAGTTGGAAATATAGCTCCTTAATATCCATTTTCCCTGTCAAATGGAAATTTGAGAAACTAAGCAAATAAACTCCAATTCTGGAAGATGTCTTTATTTTGCCACACATCAGTACGGACAAAATCTTGCTTTATTCAAAACAACATTAACCCATCTATACATTACCCTGACAATAAAATAAAATCAAAACCACACAAATAAGAATAAAGAACTTACTTTGAGAGCGAATTTAAAAAATTCACTCAAACTGAAGTGCTTTCTTAACCTTGATCTTAAAAGAAACTGCACTCATATATGTACAGAGCCATATTAGCATGTACTTAGATATTTTTTTGCTGTTGTTAATCTTATATGTGTTAACAGAGACACTTGAAACTTCTTACAGACAAAAAACTATTTCCACTGGGTGCCAGTGGCGAAAAAGCCAGAAGTGACACTGTGACTCAAGTGGTGGAGCACTAGACTTGAGCCAAAGAAGCTCAGGGACAGTGCTCAGGCCCAGAGTTCAAGCTGCAGGACCAGAAAATAAGCAAAAACCCACAAAGCCCTCTTGTAATTAGGGTGTACTTAGTAAAAATTTCTCTTTCCATTTTATTGATTATGTAGCTAAATTCTGATTAATTTAATCTCTGATGTTAAGCAAATTAATCAATTTTTACTGTGATAGAGCATTAATAGTCTAACCATCTTGGCTAGTCTTTGTTATTTTGAGTCCTTAATTGAATAATAAAACTGAAAAATTTAAACTAATGTTTTTAGGCTAATTGTATTAAAATTGAAGGATGGCTTGCTATTAGTTAAACGGAAAGAAATATGGCTTTAGAAACCAAGACAGAAAAAGAGTCCTTTCAGGATTCTATTCATTGTTCTTAGAAACAAAATGGATTTCCTTTAAACATGTTGGAATAAAAATGGAGTTCTTTCTAAAATCATGACAAGTTTTATCTGTGGGTATTAAATTTGAAATAGAAAGTGTAATAGCAAAGGATGGGTCTTTATCTGGTAACATGGAGATAAATGTTTTCCCTAAGGCTGTGTGGATGTAGGAAATGAATCACTCTTGAACTTGTTTAGGTTTGCAACTCATAATGCCTGTAGATAGTGATGCCCAGGATTGTCATAAAGGACACATTTATATAGTAAAAGTTCCATGTACTTTTCCCTACATGGATAATGGTTGCATTTTAATAGGGGTAAACAAATTTTAATAATTACAAAGCCAAAATGATGTCAAAGAGTATGCATTTAATAACAAAGCATTCTTTTACATATTTGAAAAAGTAATTAAAATATTTGATACTAGTTAATCATTCTACACTAAATGTTTCATAGTCCACCTTTGTCCCTTCATTTCAGTGACTCCACTTATCCTCCCCAAATCAGACAGCTTATATACAAAATAAAAAGTACAGAACCAAAAAACAGAAACAAAAGGGGAAAATCAGAAAAAAAGGAATAAAACACAAAAAGTAAAAGAAAAAACCCTCTTGTTATCTTTTCTTTTTTTAGGATTTTAAAAAAATTATTATAATGTATGGAGCGGTTACAGTTACATGTGCCAGATGTAGGTACATTACCTCTCAGACATTGATAACACTTTTCATGTTTTTGTTCCAATTTCCCTCTCCCCTTTCAGTCATCTTGTTATCCCCCTTCCCTTTCCTATATCAAACAATCAAATAAATGCATATACAATATAGCAGGTAACAAAGTCAGATATGGTAACAATATGAGATTAAACAAAGGGAAACCAAAGAGAAGAGAAATAAATAGTACATTAAGAACAACAATCACATTATATGGGCTCTTGTTTCCATATCCTGGAGGTCCTTTCATTTAGCCTCATCCTCTATGACCTTATGTGTCTATGTTTTGCGCTATTTTAATCCTCTGCTAGGAGAGACCTAGATGTGTACTAATTATTACAAATAAGATAAATGCTTGAGCTTATGTTCCTTTGAGTCTGGCTTACTTCACTTAATATTATTTTTATCCAAGTCTTTCTATTTCCTTACAAATGGGGCGATGACATTCTTTCTGAAGGCAGCATAGAATTCCATTGTGTTTAAGTACCACATCTTGTTGATCCAGTCATCTACTGAGGGGCATCTGGTTTGGTTCCATGTATTCGCTTTGGTAAACAGTGCTGCAATGAACATTGGTGTGATAGTGGATTTAGTATGTCCTTGTTTCTGGATGTTAGGGTAAATGCCAAGTAGTGGAATTGCTGGGTCATAGGGGAGCTCTATGTTTAATTTTTTGAGGAACTGCCATACTGCTTTACATAGTGGTTGAACAAGTTTATACTCCCACCAACAGCGTAGTAGTGATCCCAACTGGCCACATCCCTGCCAGCATCTGTTGTTATTAGATTTCCTGATCCTGGCCATTCTAACTGGAGTGAGGTGGAATCTCAGAGTTATTTTGATTTGCATTTCTTTTATGGCCAGAGATGTCGAACATTTCTACATGTGTTTTTACACCATTCTTATTTCTCCTTCAGGGAAATGTCTCTTTAAGTCTTTGCCCCATCTTTTAATGGCATGGTTGTTTCTTTGAAAATTTGTTTTGGAGAGATTCATTTATTTTTTGCTGTAAATATATTTTACATATGAGACCTTTGTCTGTTGTATGGTTAGGGAAGATCTTTTCCCACCCTGTGGGCTATTTAAATTTCTAGCTATGTGCTTTTTTCATATATTTTTATTGTAATTAATAGAAGGGTTACATGATATTTGCCAGATAGATGGTGCATTAATTCACATACATTGATACCCTTTCTCATGTCTTGGTCCCCATTTCCCTCCCCTCACCTCCACCCCTCACCTTGTTTTCCCCCCTTCCCTATCCAATTTCAAATAACCAAGTACAAATATATCCAATATATCAGATAACAAAATGAGATATTGTAACAATATGAGATAACCAAGGGACACCAAAAGAAATGATAGATAACATAGTACATTAAGGACAACAATCATTCATTATATGGCTTATGTTTCAATATCCTGGAGGTCCTTTCAATTAGCTTCATACTATATGGCCTTATGTATCAAGATTTTGCTCTATTGCAGATCTCTGCTAGTAGAGCCCAAGGTTTCTACTGATTATGACGAATGAGGGAAACCATTGAGCCTAAGTTCCTTTGAGTCTGGCTTACTTCACTTAATATGATTTTTTCTAAGTCTTTCCATTTCCTAACAAATGGGGCGATGTCATTTTTTCTGACAGCAGCATAGAATTCCATTGTGTACAAATACCACAACTTGTTGATCCACTCATCCACTGAGGGGCATCTGGGTTGGTTCCATATCTTTGCTATGGTAAATCGAAATAAGTATCGTCGGTTGCCTTGAAAAGACTTTCACCCTGCTGAAAGTGTTCTCAAGCCCGGTGCTGAAGACGCTCGGAGGACTGACTCCGCAGGAGCTAATGGCTGTCCTGACTGAAGCGATGCAGGAACTCGATGAGCGTGCGCGTGGGCCTGCCAGTCATGCCCTTGCGCAGGTATGGCACCTCGTCCTTGTTGGTCATCACACCTGCGATGTCCAGATGCTCCCACTTGGGGTGGTCATGAACTCCTTCAGAAATGCCGCCGCAGTGCAGGCACCTGCAGATCTATAGTTCCCAACGTTATTAACATCAGCAAGCTGGCAATCCACAACTTGTCTTGTGTAATGCTCAAATAGGGGCATCCTCCACACACGGTCTCCTGTGTCTATGCTGGCCTCAAATAGCTTCTTCCGCAGCCAGGATGAATTGGTAAAGACCGCAGTGGCACGTGACCCTAGGGCTATGTCCATGGCACCTGTTAAAGTGGCGGCGTTGATGATGAGCTTGGGATTAAAGGTGTGAGCGTAGCCGAGAGCATCGGCAAGGGTGAGCGGCAAGGATGAGCCTCCCCTCGGCGTCCGTGTTATCCACCTGGATGGTCCTCCGCTTCTTGGCTCTCACCACATCCCCAGGCTTGTTGGCCTTGCCACTAGGCATGTTTTCACAAAGAGGGGCCAAACCTACGGTGTTGATGGGCAAATCAAAGCTTCGCAGCAGACACAATGGCCGAGCACACGGTCGCAGCTCCTTCCATGTCGGCCCTCATAAAGTCCATGTTTGCGAAGGGCTTGATGGAGATACCGACACCATCAAAGCTAATGCCCTTCCCGACAAAGACCATGGGCGCATCACCAGCGTTGGGGCTGCCCGCGTAGTGGATTTCCAGGAACAGCAGAGGCTCTTCAGACCCTTTGGCTACGCTTAGAAACGAGCCCATCTGCTGTTCCTCAATCCAAGCTTTGGGTCTGATGTAGACCTCTGTTTAAGACTAGCATTTCTGAGATTCTCCTGAATCATTTCAGCAAATTTTTTTTGGTGTCATCTCATTGGCTGGAGTCTCCATCAACCGGCGAGCCAAGTTCTGCCCTGAGGCAAAGAGGACGCCTCGCTACCAGGCTTCATGATCCCCACTTCCATAGAGCTCTGCCAACACAGTTATCTTCTTCTGCTTCAGCTTGTCATATTCATAGAGACCAAGCACAGCTCCTTTAGCAGCGGCCTGGGCATCCCCGCAGGGATCCACCTCCACGCAAGACAGCTCCAGGTCTTGAACCTGCCTGCACCCAGCTGTCACAGCAGCTCTGATGTTTCCTTTGCCTTCATCCCAGTTCTCCTGGTTATGAACTCCAGGGGCCCTTTTGCCGAGGCCGACCACCACAACGCTGGGGAAGTCCTGATGCAGACCATAAAAGGTTCGGGTTTTGCCTGTCTTCAGAGGTGGCCCAGATATAGCCAAAGTTTTTCTTAGCTTTCCAGCAACCAATTTATCAAAATTCTCTCCTTCACTTGTGAACTGTGGCACATCATCGTCTTTGTCTTTGGAATAGATTTCTAAAATAAGGCCCTTCGTCATGTCTGCAGAGGAGAGACCCCGGCCCCAGAGACGCCGCACGCCCAGACATCTGACGATGACTCGCCCCGCAGCGGAAAGCTGTTATCTTTTCTTGGAGTTCATTTTGATCCGCATCATTTTATCTGATCATGTGTATATAGATATTGAGCCTTTGTGATCCTTTCCCAAGTATAGCCTCCTGTGGTCTCACTGTGTGAATGTTCAGAGTCAACTTATCATGTCCAAGTATATTTTTAACTATATTATCAGGGTGATGTACAGAGGAGATATAGTTACATCAATAAGGTAGTGAGTACATTTCTTCTCCAACATTGTTACCCCATCCCATGTTTTTCTTCTACTTTCCCTCTCTCCACTCCAAGTTATAAAGGTCATTTTCAGCATATTGTCTCGTGATTATCGCTGTTATATTGGTTCACGCTTTGTCTCCCAAGTATATATTTTTTGTCTTTTACTATGCATTTTATTTACTTGTAGAATTTATAGGCACATTCTAATTACTGCAAATGAGGGAAAACCATGCAAGCTATATTTCTTTTGGTCTGGCTTACTTTACATAATCTAACATTTTCCAATCTTTCCATTTCCTTACCAATGGGGAAATGTCATTCTGATGAATTATAGAATTCCATTTTGTGTGTGTGTATGTATCACATTTTCTTTTTTAAGGAATATAAAACTATTTATTGACCACTGTTCACCATTATTTACAATAAAGTAAACAATATACAGTTGGATAACATTCTGATTACTACAAAGTTGTTTTTCTGGCTTTTGTGGAACCAGTAATCCAATACTGAAAATAATTGGGCCTACATGTTAGGGATGAGTTAGTGTAAATAAAAAGTATGTAGGTCAACAATTATATAATTTTGTCCACTCATTTAGGCCAGCTGGTCCTAAATAGTTGAAATCTCTAACCAGTTGATTTTACATTTCCATGAGCTGAGACTTAGATAGCTCATGATGTATGACCTTTTAGTATATAGATTCTAATATTTTGTGAAGGAATGCTCATTACAGAAACATTTAATGAAAGGAAATCAAAATTTATCTTAGTTGTCTCATTTGGGTGAGGAAAGCTATTGATAGAGATACTTTTCCTTTCAAGACATTTTGCAAACTTATTACATTTGCTATCTATGGCAGAGGCAGGAGGACCTAAAGCTGAGGCTAGCCTGGCTACCTAGTAAGTTCAAGGCCAGCCTGAGCTGCCTAGCAACCCTGTCTTAAACAACAACAAAATAAAACAAGGGCCAGGGATGTTACACAGTGATACATCATTTGCCTACATATGCAAGGCTCTGGGTCTGATGCCCAAAACCTCTAAACAAGCAAAATCCCTGAAACAAAGTACCTATGTAAGCATTTTGTTTACACACACACACAAACACACACAAAAAAATTCAGGAAGGTCCTTCAACATAGCAGTTAAAGACAAGTTGTTCTGACTAAGTAATGGCCAAAAAAAGTTGACTTATTTAAAAAAAATCTGTTCCTGAATACAGAGGAAATATACTATGGTATTAAATATTCTTTTCTGATAAAGGAAGCAACTACAGAAAGTCTTAACTATATTTGTTCAAAGTAACCAGTGCTATTGAGGAAAAAAAATACTCAACAACTCCCTTAATACTACTTTCAAAACCAACATATCAAACTTGATTTTCCTTAGAATGTAGTTGTTTCACGCTATCAATTCAAAAACCAAGACTCTGATTTTATATATATGTATGTATAAATATATATTAAAAACAATGCAATTATTGAGCTTCATCTTCTGGACAAGAATGCCAAGTTATTCTCTATTCATAAATAGCAATTACAATCTGAGGACACTTCATATTTGCCTCTTTTGCCAGCACCAAGTCAGCTTCCTCTGAATCTTTCCATTTCATGAGAAACATCAACTCTCCACTGCTGTCTGTGGCACCAATGATTCATTCAAAGCCCCTTGGTTCGTCAGCAGTATCTCTTTTTTTCTTTGATTTGCTGTCATCAGATTCACTGTCTGATCAAGATTTTCTTTTTGTACCATCCTTTTCTTTACTAGCTTTTTGAATATTAAGAAATGCTTCACCTAATTCTGGACAATCTAAATTTTCTTCAGGTTCCCAAGTATCAGCATCTGTAAATCCCTTCAGGAAATATTCTACCTTCCTGTTCACTACATGTCAGTCCAGTACTTTTTCCACAACAAACTCTTCAGGCTCTGCGTCTTCAACTTTTTTAACACTCTCCGTTCTGTTTCTTTCCCATTTTTTGCAATGTAGTCTTGTTAGAGGCCTTTTTAATTGCAGACTTGACGGGTTATTATTACTCAGATGCTCCCTGTGGCGATCGTGCAGCAGCAGCGTCTCCGGCCTGCGGGCTCCCAGCTCCCTGTATCACATTTTCTTGATCCATTCATCGCCTGAGTGGGCTGATTCCATATCTTGGCTATGGTAAATAATGCTGCAAGGAACATGGTTGTGCTGGTAGCTTTAGTGTGGCCTTATGATGGTCAATTGGATAAATGTCTAGGAGTGGGATTGCTGGGTCATAGGAAGCTCGAAGTTTAGTTTTTTAAGAAACCTTCATACTACTTTCCTGAGCTATTGAAGGAGTTTACATTCCCATCAACACAGTAGTAATGTTCACTTTTGGCCATATCTCTGCCAGCATCTGTTATTGTTAGTTTTCTTGATAATGGTAATTATAATTGGGGTGCGATAGACTCTCAATGATTTTTTTTGGCCAGTCCTGGGCATGAGCTCAGGGCCTGAGCACTGTCCCTGGACTTTCTCAAGGCTAGAGCTCTACCACTTTAGCCTCAGCACCACTTCTGGCTTTTTTCTATGTATGTGGTACAGAGGAACCCAGGACTTCATGCATGCTAGGCAAACACTCAACCACTAGGCCAAACTCCTGGCCGTCAATGTTGTTTTGATTTACATTTCTTTTATGGCTAGAGATGTTGAACATCTCTTCATGTGTCTATTGGCCATTCTTATTCTGGGAAATCTCTCTTTAAGTCTTTAGCTAATTTACTAATTGGGTTTCTGTTTCTTTGTGGATTTGTTTTTTGGGTGTTTAATATTTTGAACTCTAAGTATATTTTAGATATGAGAACCTGTCTGATATATAGCTAATAAAGATCTCCCATTCTGTGGGCTTTCTATTTATCTTGCTAGTCAAGTCCATTGCCATGCAAAAACCCTTTAGTGTGATGCCATCGCATTTATCCAGTCTTTCTTTGATTTGTTGTGATTCTGGACTTTTATTTTTTTGGTCATGGGGTTTCAGCTCTGGCCTGGGTGCTGTCCCTGAGCTCTTCAGCTCAAGGCTACCACCCTACCCCTGGGCCTGGGTGATGCCCTTGAGCTCTTCAACCCTACCCTTGAGCCATAGTCCCACTTCCCATTTTCTAGTGATTAATTGGAGATGAGCATCTCACTGCCTTTGTATTGCCTGGGCTGGCTTTGAACCATGATCCTCAGATCGCAACTTCCTTAGTAGCCAGGATTACAGGCGCAAGCCACCATGCCCGTCTCGTGATTCTGGATTTTTACTTAGGAAATTTGGACCCATGTCAAAGAGCCTTACTGTTTCTCATATCCCTTCCTGTAATGATTTCATGGTATTTGGCCTTATATTGATGTTGTTGATTCATTTGGAATTGATTCTGTTACAGGGTGATATATAAAGATCTAGCTTCAGATTTCTCTGTGTGTATAGCCAATTCTGCCAGTATCATTCGATGAAGAGTCTGTCTTTCTTCCATCCTTTGTTTCTGGCTCCCTTATATAATATGAGATGGCTTTGGGTCTGTGGCTTTATTTCTGGGTCTTCTCGTAGTCCATTGGTCCTCAGGCCAATTCGTGTGCCAGTACCAAGCTGTTTTTATTACTATGGTTTTGTAATAAAGTTTGAAGTTTGATATTGATATTCCTTCAGCAATGTTCTTTCTGCTAAGGATTGCTTTGCTATTTGGGATATTCTATTATTCCATATGAATTTTTTGGATTTGTTTCTTCTATGTCATTGAAGAAAGTTGTAGGGATTTTGATGGGTATTGCATTGAATTTGTAGGTAGCTCTTGGCAGCATTACCATTTTCCCAATGAAAATCCTTTCAGTTGAGGAGCATGGGAGGCTTTTTCCATTTCCTTAAATCTGCTTTAATTTTTTCTTCCAGATTTTATTGTTTTCATCACAGAAGTCTTTAACATCTTGAGTTAATTCCTAGGTATTTTTTGAGGCTGCTATAAATGGAGTTGCTTTCCTGATTTCAGACTTGCTCTTCTCATTGTTGGCATACAGAAAAGCTACTGAGTTTTGTGGGCTAATTTTATACCTTGCTTCTTTGCCAAAGTTTCACATTAGCTTGAGTAACTTGGAAGAGGAATCTATAGGGTTTTTAAATATAGGATCACGTCATCTGCCAAGAGGGATAGTTATACTTGCTGCTTCCCTTTTTGGATCCCATTTATGTTTGTCTCTTGCATTATTGCTCTTGTTAGGAATTCCATTTCAATATTGAAGAGGAGTAGAGAAGGTGGACAGCTCTATCTTGTTACTGATTTAGATGAAATGGTTCTAACTTTTCACTAATAAGTATAATTTTGGCTGTAGGCTTGTCGTATATTGCCTTTATTATACTGAAGAATGTTTCATAGATTCCTAGCTTCACCAGAGCTTTTATCATAAAGGGGTGTTGAATCTTGTCAGATGCTATTTCTGCACCTATTAATATGATCATGTGGCTCTTGTCCTTGCTTCTATTGATGTGTTGAATTTCATTAATTGACTTGTGCATATTGAACTGGCTTTGCAATCCTGAAATGAATCCCATTTATCAGTGTTTGTTTGTTTGTTTATTTATTTATATACTTTTTTAGATTAGTTGTTGAATTAGGTTGGCCGGAATTTTACTGATGTGTTTTGCATCAATGTTCATCTAAAAGATGAATCTATAGTTTTCTTTCTTTGATAAGTTCCTATTTGGTTTTGGGATGAGGGTTATATTGGTTTTAATGAGTGAATTTAGTAATGATCTTTCCATTTCAATTTCATTGGAGAATTTGAGGGGTATTGAAGTGAGTTTTCCTTTGAAGACCTTATAGAATTTGATTGTGAATCCATCTGGTCCTAGGCTTTTCTTGTATAAGAGGTCTTTTATTGCCATATCTATTTCATTACTTTTTATGGATCTATTTAGTTGATTTAAATCTTGGTTTAGTTTGACTATATCAATATTCTCTAGGAACTCTTCCATTTCTTCCACATTCTCCATTTTTTAGCATAAAGGTTTGTAAAGTATTCTCTTACAATGTTCTGAATCTTGCTTGTTCCCGTTTTTGTCTCTAAGCTTACTTATTTTGGTATCTTCTCTTAATTCAGTCAGGTTTGTTAACAGTCTGTAAACTGTGTAAAATTTTCAAAGAACCAACTCTTTGTTTTGTTGATTCTTGCTATTGTTTTCTTAGCCTCTATTTATTTCTGACTCAAATTTTATTTTTTTCCTCTACTGTCTTGGGGTTTGGCTTGTTCCTCTTTGTACATGAGCGCAAGGTGCATCATTAAATCGTTGATTTGATATTTCTCCAATTTGATAATGCAGGCACTCAGAACTATACATTTCCCTCTGAGTACTGCTTTTGCTGTGTCCCAGAGGAGCTGGTGTTTTATGTGTTCATTTTTGCTATCATGAACGTTTGAATTTTCTTTCTGATTTCTTCAATGACCCCTGGTAATTCACCAATGGACTCTTCATTCTCTATGAGTTAGAGAATTTTCTGTAAGGGCTTTTGGTGTTGAGCTCTAATGTAATTCCATTGTAGTGTGACAGAATGCAAGGAATACTTTTAATGTTTCTGAATTTTCAGAGATGTTGTGGCCTAAAATAGGATCTATTTTGAAAATGTTCAATGAACTGCTGAGAAGAATGTATATTTTGATGCTGCTGGGTGAAATATTTTGTTAAGATGTCTGTTAATGGGGCCGGGAGTTTGGCCTAATGGCAGAGTGCTTGCCTAGCATGCGCGAAGACCTGGGTTCGATTCCTCAGTACCCCACATACATAACAAAAAGCCGGGAGAGGTGCTGATGCTCAAGTGGTAGAGTGCTAGCCTTGAGAAAGTCCAAGGACAGTGCTCAAGCCCTGAGCTCAAGCCCAGGACTGGCAAAAAAAAAGATGTCTGTTAAGTCTAGGTGGTGAATGCAGTTATTTAGTTCTGAGATTCCTCTGTTGAGATTTGCTGGGATTATCTCTCCAGAGGCAACAGTGATGTGGTCAAGTCATCATTAATCAATGTGTTTGGATTCACATGTGTTTTTAGGTTAGGTAGTATTCGTTTGATGAAATTGCATGTTCTGGCATATTTAGAATTGTTATATCCACCTATAGAAGAGATTCCTTTATTAGTGTGTCATGTCCTTCTTTGTCTCTTTTCAATAATTTTAATTTGAAGTCTATTTTTCAGATATTACTATTGCTACTCCAGCCTGTTAATAGGGGACAGTTTTCTTGAAAGATTTAATTCTAGTCTTTCACTTTCAGAATATATTTGTTTTTGTGGGCAAGATGTGTCTCTTGAAGACAGCTCATGGATAGGTCTTGCTTTTTAATCCCATTAGGTCATTTAATTGGAGAGTTAAGTCCATTAACTTTGAGCATCAGTACTGAGAAGTGTTTGGTAATTCTTGCCATGTCATCCATCTTCTTAGGGGCTGTGCCTCATATTTTCTTTCTATATTTATCGGGTTCTATGGTAAGGAGCCTTTTCTCTGTCATTATCATGTTCTTGTTGGGTTTCTTTTTTCATATATTTTTATTGCAATTAATAGAAGGGTTACATGATATTTGCCAGATAGATGGTCCATTAATTCCCATACATTGATACCCTTTCTTGGTCCCCATTTCCCTTCCCCCTACCCCCACCCCTCATCTTGTTTCCCCCCCTTCCCTATCCAATTTCAAATAACCAAATACAAATATATCCGATATATCAGGTAACAAAGTGAGATACTGTAACAATATGAGATAACCAAGGGACAGCAAAAGAGATGAGAGATAACATAGTACCTTAAGAACAACAATCATTCATTATATGGCTTATGTTTCTATATCCTAGAGATCCTTTCATTTAGTGTCCTACTATATGGCTTTTTGTATCAAGGTTTTGCTCTATTGCAAATCTCTGCTAGGAAATGGAAAGTCTTGTTGGGTTTCTATACGTAAGATATCTTTAAGTATCTTTTGTAGTGTAGGTTTGGTGAAGATAAATTGTTTCAATTTTTCCTTTTTATGGTTGTGAAGGAGAGCTTTGCTGGGTAGTTGTTTGCCTTTAAGGTGCCTTTAAGGCATACATCATTCCTGGCCCAGGTTATTTTTACTGGTCCTGGGGCTTGAACTCAATGCCTGGGTACCGTTCCTGAGCTTTTTTTTGCTGTAGACTAGTGCTCTATCATTTGAACCAGTGCCACATCTGGATTTTTCTGTGTAATTTATTGGAGATTAGAGTTTCATTGACTCTTTTTTCCAGACTGGCTTTGAACTGTGATCCTCAGATCTCAGCCTACTGAGTAGCTACAATTTCAGGCATGAGCCACCAGCGCTCTGCTATTTAAAAAAATATAAGTAAAAATTATCTTTAGGTAGTTGAAAAAAGGAATTTCAATTCAATACATCCGTTTGTGGAAGATATTTTAAAAATCCTTCCCTTAAGTTTTACGATTACCCATATATGATATTGCTTGTAACCATCTTTTAAGTCTTTTCCTCCAGTGTTTCAGATGTTCTAAATGTTCACTTTATTGGATTTTAGACATACTTCTTAATTGGGTGGTCCATTGAATACACATCTTGATTAGGCTACAGACTCTAGGCATAGTTGGAGATTCCATAAGGAAAGACAAGCTATTTCTTGTTTTTACATTCATCATATTGATGTAGAGATCCTTTTAATTGTAGGAAATTATTCATATGACTTACTAGGCACTTATCCAAAAGATCACAAACCAGGATGCAGTAAAGCCACCAGGACAGTCATGTTCACTGAAGCACTAGTCACCAAAACCATGGTATAGAATCAGCCTAGATGTTCCTTAATAGACAAATGGCTCAATAAATGAATTATACAAGCACAATGGTATTTCACTCATCCACTAAAAAGAATGGTGTTATATCATATGCATATAAAATGGAAAGACCTAGAAAAAAATTAAGCGAAGTAAGTCAAGTCCAAAGAAACAAGTGTTACATGTTTGCTCTCATATGTGGATGCTATAGCTAGTCTATAAACATCTAAGAATATAGGTTGGGTCGTATGCAAGTGAATATAAATGTATTAACTGGAATATATTAGATTCAAGGGAAAACTCAAATAGTATATTTCCTTAGAAAGGCAAATCAAAGTTAAACAAAATAAACTCCTGGAAATAGGTACTTGAAAATGGTGGGGTGGGATCAAGGGGTGAAGTGTAGGCAAATAAAATGAAGAAGGGAAGAACATACTCAATAATTCAATCTATAGCCGACAAACATAAGAACAGTAAGGGAAGCAGTGATTTGGGAGTGATGGGTGAGGATGTTGAAAGGAGATGACATTGACCAAGATGCATTGTATTCATGAGCTATTGTGTTGAATAGCAATACCTTTATATAGCTAAAGATAATCAAAAAATAAAAAATAGATTTTCATCATGTATGTCCATTAAATGAAATATACAGATAAATTAAATTGATTGAGGCTTTCCTATAACTTTTTCCCATTTAGGGTAGCTTTTCTTTTGTAGTATGTATCATTCAGAGGTGTCAATAGCTTTGCTCCATCACTAGCAACTCCTCCTCTTATTTTTCTTCCTCCCTTTTCTTCAGCAAGGTCTCACTGTATGACCCAGATTTGTTTGAAATTGCAGTTCTGCTGCCTAAGTTTCCCAAGTGCTGAGATTATTACAGGCAGATGAAAAAACCTGGCTGAAGCATTGCTTTCAAGTATGCTTCAAGTGTGCCTCTGAATTTTCCTTTAACCTCTGAAGTACATTTTGTTTCTTGGAGGTGCTGATAAAACAACTGCCAAAAACATTTTCAAATCACAAATAGGTTTCATTTTTTGTATTCATATTGTCCATAAGCATTAGCTGAAACAAATACCAAAAGCTACTTAGGAAGAAAATACATTTCATAATCATACCCAAGTATGACAGACAGTTACTAAAATGATTTCCAATGATATTTACCTCCTGATAGCCCTGTGTAAAATTCTCTGTCTCTGTCTTTCTGTCTGTCTGTCTGTCTGTCTGTCTGTCTGTCTGTCTGTCTGTCTTATTTTCTCTAATAAATCCAGCCATCTTATCAGGAGCTAACCTATACAAAAGACCACTAGGGTAGGGAAGGTGCCAAGACATTAGTCAATAGATCATGAAACTAAATACAGCCAACAATAACTTGAGTGAACCTGGAAACAAGTACAGCTCTAGTTGAACCTGCCTCCAGGAGTTCTTGATCCAGAAAATCCAGCTAAGCCATGTTTAAAGTACTGATCTGCAAAAGCTTTTATATAATAAATATTGTTGTCTTCAGCCACCAGAATGTGAGATAATTTTGTTATGCAGTAATAAATATCTAACCTAGGTATTAGCAACTAGATCATGAATGTCACTTGGCTGATAGCAGTTATAAATTGTCATTGATTGAAAGTTACATCATAATTTTAGATATGGTAAAGATGAATAACATCTATATTTCAGAATAAATGGTCGAGTATCATATTTGGTCAATTAATATAAGAACTTCTTAGTGAAAGAATGGTAGCTTATTTACATCTGAACATTCCTAATTATCAGTGCATAAGAATGTCTTATAGATGTTTAGGAACTAACTTATTCAGATAATTTTACCTTTGGAAACAAAGGCCTGGATAGAGGAAGATTTTGAGAAACACTTTTCCTATTGCTATAGCTTATGGAAGTATGACTCATAACCCAGCTCTTAGCTTGTTTGGAGCCAGCTCAGGCAGGAAAATCCAGGAGACTCATCTCAATTAACTACCAAAAAGCCAGAAGTAGAGCTGTGGCTCAAATGGTAAAGTGCCAGCTTTTAGCACAAAGGCT
Organism: Megascapheus bottae; assembly: GCF_031878675.1. Classification (NCBI taxonomy): domain Eukaryota; kingdom Metazoa; phylum Chordata; class Mammalia; order Rodentia; family Geomyidae; genus Megascapheus; species Megascapheus bottae. Next base: position 4,881,028 of record NC_143547.1, on the reverse strand, counting down.
TAGGGATAGCACCTAAGCCCTGAGTTCAAGCCCAGCACCGACACACACACACACACACACACACACACACACACACACACACACACAGTTTCCAGCTCTTTTCAGTTTCACAACGTGAATCATTTCACCTGCTTTTCTGCTGCAAAGATTTAGTAATAACCAAAAATTGAACCTGGACTTTAATATTTTATAAAATCTTCTTTTATTTTTTGCTGTTCCTGGGCCTTGAACCTAGGGCCTGGGTTCTGTCTTGAGCTTATATTTACTAAAGGTTAGTGTTCTACCATTTGAGCCAAAGTTCTACTTCCTTTTTTGTAGTTTATTGGAGATAAAGATCTAATGAATTTTCCTTCCTGGGATGGCTTTGAATCACAATCCTCAGGTGGTGGCCTCCTGAATAGCTATGATTTATTGGCATGAGCCACCAGTACCCAACAAAATCAGAACATATTAAATTCTACACTCAGGAAACTAGATTGTTTGAATTAATCCAAGACAAGTGGATTTGTGTGGGGACAAAGTCAACATTTTAGGATGTGTCAAAAGTGATCTAATAAATATGGGCCGGGAATTTGGCCTAGTGATAGAGTGCTTGCCTAGCATACATGAAGACCTGGGTTTCATTCCTCAGTACCACATACATAGAAAAAAGCTGGAAGTGGTGCTTAGGCTCAAGTGGTAGAGCTCTAGCCTTGAGAAAGTCCAGGGACAGTGCTCAGTCCTTGAGTTCAAGCCCAGGACTGGCAAAAAAATGATCTAATAAATAAAAATAATTTTAAATGATTATATACATGTTTATGTCTCCATTAGGTTCTAGGCTTTTGAAGACAAAGTCTGTGTAATATCAATCATGCCAAAGGCAACCAAAACTATTTTGAAGCATTCATGAATTGTCAGACATGGTGGTCATTCTGTTACATCTGTGACCTTATTTATTCCTTAAAACCAAACCATGAGGCAAGTAACACTTTGTTCTATAGATTAAATAAATGAACAAGGCCATTCCATTATTATATGGTAGAATCAGGATTTGAACCTAGCGCTATAGATTTCCTAGGTCTATCCTAAAGTTTAAAAGCTCTTCCTCCTGTTACTCTCATATTCCCTAGCAGTTAGCATGCTGCTTTGAAGGTAGCATGTGCTCAGTAGATAGCTGCTGATCAAGGATACTAATATATACCTATTAGATCTCCACTATGTAAATACTAATGTTGAATTAGCTAATTGTGTAACTCAGAGCTTTCTAATCACTTAATACAAGAGTTAATGCTGAGTGTCCATACTTTATAGAGTAAGTTATTGTAGGAAAATAAAAAAGAACACAAGAAAAAAATAAAATAAATTTGTGCAAGAAGTAAAATCTGTTCACTGATATTTTGCTATCATACCTTGAAATTACCAGATCAGTTCTGAATTTATTAAGTATGCTTGCTATGTTTTTAAAATTAGCTAATCTACATTGTAGCATCAGTTTTAGTCTTGTTTTGAAATGCAGATATGATTTTGAATTCTTCAAAGGGAATAATAACAATGAGACACATTTGAAAATGCTATTAACAAACTGATATCCCATTTCTGTGGTAGATGTTGTAGTAGTGCAATATTTTCAAGATCCTGAATAAGAGACATTGGAACAAATAATCCTGAGGGGCTTTATTATCTTGTTCAATTAAAGATGAGGTGGATTTTTTTTACTGCACTTATTTAAAATTTTCAATGAAAGTAGGAATAAACTTTGCGAATGCTATTTTTCTTCATAAAATAAGTGACTGTGTAGAACTGCTTGAAAATGTTCTAAAAGAAAGTTAAAATACAACTGTGTTTTAATTTTTTCATTTCCTCAAAGAAAAGATATTCATTAAAGACCCCCAACTTTCTTCTAGAGAAAGTTCTAGAAGATCTGCTGGTAGAGAGATAGAAGGATGTAATGGTCTTGGCGAAGAGGATGGAGACAAAAACAGCTGGTTCTCTATTTTTGTGAAAGGTTGACCTTTCCTCAGAGGAGGACAATAACATCAGCTCTTCCATCTTGTTCTTTTCCTTCTTCATTGTGTTCTTTCTTATTTCAAGGTTGGACGAATATGAAAAGTACTGGAAGAAAGAACTCTAATTAGAATTGTAGGAGACGAGATTTTTCTTGACGTGTATATATCATAGAATTGTAGCCAGCATTATTTCTTTCAGGCTTTCATTTCCCTACTCATTTAATCATTCACTTATTGGAAAAAATACTTCACTGAATGTCAAATTTATTACGGAAATCATGATAGATATATTGGGTTAAAGTGAACAATACAAAACATTTTCATCATGAACAAGCTATTTCTTACAACCCTTCAATAGCACAATTTGGCTTGGGAAATGTTCTTTACTTTGGGCAGTATATGCCTTTAAGCAGTTTACTTTGAAAGACCCAGAAAAGAAAAAATAAAACAGATGAACAATGTTATTGTATGATAATAATTATCTTTTGGCAATTTCCTGTGGAGTTTTCAAGCCCCAAACACTGAATATTCTTGCATATATAATTATTATATAAAATACAAATCATTTTATTAATTATATTTTTCGCCATATATTTATTTTTCAAGAAGGAAATTCAAATCACTGTTCTATTTATATGTTCAAAGCTATAGAGAAGATCTGTTTAATTAAATCTCAACAAGGATTGTTTAATTTTCTTTTGTATTTCATGCAAGAAAGCATACAGCTATATTTCACCCTTACAACCATAAAAATCCAGAAGTAAGCATTTCTTCAATTTTTACGATAATGATATTTTAACTTTAACATTAGACTATCTCCTTCATTGTTGTTTAAATATAAGGTCTAAAAACCAGCATATATATATATATATATATATTAAAGATCACTCCTTTCCTAATATTTCTAACATACCTGTTTTAGGAACTTCATGGAGAAGAAGAAGAAGCAGAAGAAGCAGAAGAAGCAGAAGAAGCAGAAGCAGAAGCAGAAGAAGAAGAAGAAGGAGAAAGTGTGTGTGTGTGTGTGTGTGTGTGTGCGCGCGCGCGCATGCATGAGTACTGCTACTGGGGCTTGAACTTGGAGCCTGGGTGCTGTTTATTAGCATTTTTGCTCTACTTGAACCACAGCTCCACTTGTTACTTTTTTATTTTCAAATGTTTAATAATATCCTAATACATTTCATATGTCCCAATACATTTCCACTGATAGAATGTGTAATTATCACTGTATATGAAATCTTAAATGTGTTTTACTTTCCCCTTAGAAAATTTCTTATTCAGAAATAAAATATCCAGATTTTAAAGCAAAAAAAGACTCTGAGCTTCTTTTAATCATGTGTACACATAAACTGCTTTTTAAAAAATATTGCCTCTAGATACATTTCACAGGATAAAGTCTTGAGATTTATCACTTCAGCCAAGTATTAACAAAACACAGGAAGACAGATTGCTTAGCTTGACGTCTGTTGCTAGATTTTTGTTAGCTTATGTTTCTGAAGTTAAAGCATATAAGTCAATGCTGCAACACAAAGGTACTTAGCATTATTTATTAAAAAATGGTCTGCTTTCCACTTTTTGGGGGTGGGTAATATGGAGATAAAAGTCTCATGGACTTTCTGGGTAGACTAACTTCCAACTGCCACTTTTAGATCTCAGCTTCTGGAGTAACTAGTATTACAGGCATGAGCCACTGGTGCCAGACAGTTTTTCTTTTGATGCTTCAGTTTTCAGTATCACTTGATGGAGTTCAATACCACTACATTTTCCAAGAGAAGAAATGATACAATACCAAATAGTAAAAGAAGGCTGATATCTGGAGAAATGAGAAGAATATCATCCCAGTTATTGCAAAGTATATTGCTCACAAAGTACCTTATCTTTCTGTACAGCATTAAAAAGATCAGATTCATAAACCAAGAAATAATCTACATGTAAAGGTTCAGGGCAGGTAATGAACTAAACTGAATGGTTGAAGCAAAACTGATCCAGTTTGTTTTCAAAATGCAGTTAAATCTTATTTAATGGGACCAATGTGCCAAAAAATTTTAACTTATCTAGATGTTTTGGTCAACATCTAGGAGATTCACAAGTCTCACTAATTCCGAAAGAAGAGTTCAAGTACTATTTTAGAATTACACATTTCCATATCTTTTTGTAAAAAACGCATGTATCTTGTAGCTAAGTGAAAATTTAAAGACCTTATTTGTCACAGATCATTGATTTTACTATGATTTTCGGAATGTACTGCCAGGAACTGAAGCAAACAATACTTTGTAAGATATCACAGAAATTGCATTCTAGTCTTTATTTTTAATCCTGAATTTTCTTATAAAATTTACAATAATTTATAGCCAATAGCTTTCAAGCCAATGTGGGTCTTAAGTATTTGTAGATTTTTTTTGGGGGGGGGGATAGTTCAGGGAGATAGCAAAAGCTAGAATTCCAGAAGGGTTTCTTGAGAATGACTCCTTTTAGACTGAGTACTACAAACCTTGATCAAATCAATGCAGTATATACTCAGTTTTTTAAAGTACTCCAGGGAAAAGTTACTTAGTTCAGATATTTCATTCAAAAAGTGAGGGATTTTTATAGTCATAGTGCATTTGTTGGGTTTTTTTTGTCAGTTGCAGGGTTTGATCTCAGGGCACTATGACTTCAGGAAGTAGTTTTTCTTTCTCCCTCTGTTTTCCGCCATTAAGAAGGCCCTCACCAGTTGTGCTTTGATGTTGGATTTAGCAGCCTCCAGAACCATAAATAAATAGTCTTGTTCTTTACAAATTATTCAGCCCAAATATTTGATTACAGAAGCACCAAGCTAAGGTAGACAATACATTTTATGAACATGTTAGAATTGTTTATAAAAAATCGCTTATGCAAGTTCTCAGATCTTTATTTTCTGTAATTTCTTTTCAGTACCCCAAATTGTGAAGAAGTGTTCCAGATGATTCTGAGGCAGGTGCCAGTAGCTCCCATTTTAGGAACCATTGCTACTGAGTATATATAGATCTCTGCAATTTCATCCAAGTCTTTCTAAGTAAAATTTGTGAAATTAAAAATACTTAAGATTGGTTTGAATGCCATTTTGGAAATTGAAATTAAGATTTCAAAAGCACAAGCAATTATGTATGCAAATTGGATTTTATCTTTTCAAAAACTATGATCAGCAGAGCTACTACAGTATCTGAGATGGCACAAGGTGAAGAGTGATTTGTAAAGAATTAAGAGGAGCTGCAATTAATAGATTAACTGCAATCCTTATTTTAGTATTGTTCCTGAGTTTACATGATCCCTTTTAAAGTTAGTAGATCAGTAGGAATAAAGAGAGCCTTTAAATGTGTAGACAAATATGTAGACAAAGTCAATAGAATTGCTTGTTCATGACATTTTTTTTCTCAGAGATTACACTGGGTTAGAAGTAACAAGTTATAACTCAAAAACAGACCTTTCAACTTGTTCTTCTATTTCATATCTATGCTTGTGAATGCATATTTTAGATATAATGAATACTTTTAAATAACAATTTGTTACAAGGTAAGGAAAGCTTGTAGCACCACAGAGATTTTTATATTTGTCCTCATTGTGGGAGATCTTTTACATGAAAAATAATGCTTTGTTTGACACAGCACACAGTTGCTGAAGGTAGGATCTTAGAACACTTTGGCAGGATTGACAAACAATTTATAATCTGTGCTCCAAAATTTTCTATAGTTGAAAACGTTAATTTTTCCCTTAAGTCGTTGTACAAAGTGGCTTCAATTCTACATGTGAATACGATGTAAGTTGATTGCTGTAACCCCTTCTTTCATTTTCCCCTATCTCTTCCAATCCTACCCTAACATGTTTTTGTGTTGAATGTTTTAGAGGGTAAGTAGTAAGAAATAAAATAAGTGCTTCTAGGCAAGTTAAATGAAGGTAGAATTTCAGGAGTTCAGAAATATTTCTTGGGCTGGGAGTTTGGCCTAGTGGTAGAGTGCTTGCCTAGAACGCACAAAGACCTGGGTTCTATTCCTCAGTTACCACATACATAGAAAAAGCTGGAAGTGGTGCTGCGGCTTAAGTGATAGAGCTGTAGCTTTGAGAAAGCCCCAAAGACAGTGCTCAGGCTCTAAATTCAGTCCCCAGTACTGGCAAAAACAAAACAAAAAAAATCAAAAGCAAAGAAAAAACAACACCAGAAATATTTCTTTATGAAAAGATGGTAGTAGCAACTGAAGAACCTTAAGAATGGAAAGGATAATGTTATTCTTTGTCTTGTATTCAGGACATGAATAAACAGTTAACTATAATAAGGGACAGGATGTTTGAGGAGAACTTGTATAGCTTGCAGATATTGCACATCTGGTTGCTTATACTACATAGAAAAAATTTATTTGAAGTGACCTGAGCAGATAAATGGAAAAATCAATTCCAGTGGGGAATCATAACACTACCTATCTCTCAGTCACGAGTTGCTGTGAGGGACAGGTCCCCTTTCTCAAGTATAGCAGTGATTGAAGTTCCAACTTGTTTTACTTATATGGAGTTCTTTCTATTTCTTATCTGCTTGTTTCATTTTTTAAAATTTCTGTTTGTTTTAGGCCTTACAAATTAAATCCCATAGCTATAAAGAAAAGGCACTTGATGACCTACAACGTCAGCTTACAAGAGTAGCCTGACTACAGCCATCACTGTAGAGAAGTGTTAGGCAGAATCTGCTTTTATTCATGCCTTTCTCTGCCTCACCTGCAAACGGAAGACCAGGAAGAAAAGAGAGGGAAAATTGGGGGGAGGAATATTTAAGGAGAAATGCTGTGGTTTTCATATGGGTTCAGAACTGGAATTTTAGATTCAAGGCTCAAACTGCTGGGATTGCAAATGTCAGGTCTGCTTACTTGTCTCTACATGCAAAAATCCAGAGACCTGATGAAGGGCAGAGAAGGGCGATTTCTTAAGTGGCATGGGCATGTCATAGGAAGCCAGCTCTTCAGTTCATCATTTTAGATAATTGTTCTTAGTTGGGGGGGAAAGAGTCTGTCCTTCAGGACTCTTCCCTTTTCAAAAAGCTGTTATGGACCACCCCTATCCTTTTTGGATTCTAATGTGATTCCAAAGTGAGTGGTGTAGAACAAAGGACCTAGTTACAGAGCAGAGGCTGATAGTAAGCTTCTCTCCTGAGTTTTAGTCAGTTCATGGGCCCAAGTAAGCAGCCAGTGCTTCTCAGCAAAAACAGGTGTGGTGTGTGTGTGTGTGTATGTGTGTGTGTGTGTGTGTGTGTGTGTGTGTGTGTGTGTGTGTGTATTCTATGGCTTGAACTCAGGGCCTGGGTATGCTTTTTGTTCATTAATTGGAAATAAGAATTTCATAGCCTTTCCTGCCCAGGCAGGCTTTGAACCATGATCCCCACATGAACTTCCTGAGATGCTCTGATTATAGGTGTCAGTTACCGATGCCTAGCACAAAAGCAGTTTTTGGTGTTTTGTTTTTTCTTGCCAGTCCTGGAGCTTGAACTCCAAGCCTGAGCATTGTCCTTGGGCTAGTTCAAGTTATGGCTCTAGCTTTTGAGCCACTTTCGGCTTTTTCTATGTATGTGGTACTGAGGAATCAAACCGGAGTCTTTGTGCATGCTAGGTAAGCATTTTGCTACAAGGCCAAACTCCCAGCTCTCACAAAAGCAGACTTTAAGCACAAGTTACAGTCTATCCTTTCATAACTCATGCTGAGATGTGACTGTCAATGTGGCAAAGTGAAGAGTTTGGGAGGTGAGTTAAAGGTCACCTGGACAGATGAATGCTTGTCTTGCAGGGATGGGTTCATTCTTATGAGAATGGACTGTTCCAAAGAGAAGCCAGGTCTCATGAATTCTTTCATCCACACCTGTCCACTTGCCTTTCTACTTTTCTCCATGTTATAGTACAACATGAGGGCTTTATCAGATGTAGCCATCTGATTTTAAACTTCCAGCCTTCAGAACCATGAGCCAAATAAACTTTTTTGCTTTCTAAATTATCCAGTTCCAGGTATTCTGGGACAACAGAAAATGGCCTAAGAGAGAAAATAGATTCTGACAAGTGAGGAGGTGCTATAACAATACCTGAAAATGCACAGATGGCTTTGAAACTGGGTAATTGGTAAATCTGGAACAAATATGATGTGAATGCTGGAAATTCATTAGAATGTCATAAACAGAGTGTTTTGGGTGATTTTGACGAGATCTTGGAGGACTTTGAACGCTAAAGAGGGTAGAGTTTCTTAGCAATTGCTAAATCAGTCACAACCAGAGTGTTCATAAAAGTACAGACAGTAAAGACTATGTTGACATAGCCTCAATTGAAAATAAAGATTATTTTATTTTATTTATTGGAAACTAGAATAAAGCCCAGTTTATACAACTGCAATAAACTTGGCAGCATTGTGTCCCTGCCCCAGAACTTTGTGGAAGGTGCAAACTTAATAGTTATGACCTGGGATATCTGGTGAAAGAAATACCTAAACAGCAAAATGTTCAAGAATCTGCATGGCTGCTTTGAACTGCTTCTACTAAAAATAAGATAGCAAACAGATGTCCCAATGGCAGAGATTAATTAAAAAGGAAGCAGAGCATAAACATTGGGAAAATTACAACCTGATCATGTGAAGAATGCAAATGCAGGCAAGACTTTAGCCAAATAACAGTTTAAAAAATCATCAGAGCCAGGCGTGGTAGCTCATGGCTGTAATCCTAGTTACTCAGAAGGCTGAGGTCGGACACTTCATGAGACACGTATCTCCACTTAACTATTAGAAAACTGGAAGTGGTGCTATGGCCTAAAGTGGTAGAGTGCTAGCCTTGAGCTGAAGAGCTCAAGGACAGTGCCCAGGCCTTGAGTTAAAGCTCCATGACTGACAAAAATAAATCAGAAAGGATAGTAGAGACTGAGATTAAATTTGTCTACACAATGATAAAAGGCCCCCAAAGCATTTTAGAGAGCCGGATCATGACAGGCTCAGAATGTTAGAATCTTGCTGGGGAAAAAATCCCTTACTGTCCAGGTCTGCCACAGACCATTACTTCCTGAGTCTTAGCACCAGTGTGCATTGGTTCTTTCATCAAGCATTCCCAGGTGCACAAAGAACTGATAGATTGTATTCTAGCTTTAAGACTAAATGTCTTCCTTCTTGGGTTTCTGACTTGCTTTGGACTCATTTATCCTTCCTTCTGGCTTATCTCTCTTTGCCAAATGGACTGTCCCCTCAAAAGTTGTATTCCACCATTGTATTTTGAATGTAGATATCTTATTTGGATTTCTTAGGTTCACAGAGGAGACTCTGGAGTTTTGAGTTAAGACTTTGTGGTTATTGAACAGAACGAGTATACTCTGTATTGTAAGGATTTCGGTGACAGGGAGCAGTGGCAGAATGTTAGGGTTTGTCTTTTTTGAAGGACGTGTTGAAATTCTGTAGACATTGTTGTGGTGCTGGAAGGTAGGGCCTAAAGAGATTATTTAGAGGGATCAGTGCCTTTCTTCTGTGAGTTGTCGAACCCTTCTCTTGAGAGTTGATTGGTATATAGTGAGACCCATACCATATTTTCTCTCCTCCGCACATATATGCTTGTGCTTTTGTTTTCCTATCATGTTAACATACAGCTAGAGGCCTTAGCTAGATGTGAGGGCCTCCTGAACTCAAAGCTAAACCAACCTCTTTGCTTCATAAATTATCTACTCTTAGGTAGTCTATTATAGCAACAGAAAACAGACATAGAGACTTCTTACTTGAGAAAATGCTACATTCTGAATAATTGGGGAATAACTTCAGGAAAGAGAATGACATTATATTTCTGAATTGGATGCCCAACATATGAATTGCCCTGCTGTTTTAAAAGTCAGTTGTGGAAAGAGGATTGGGGAACAATGTTAATGGTTGCACTCTTGAATTCCCCATGAATGATGAAAGATGTAGTTTTGATTGTCCCCAAAGGAGCTGTTTAGGAGATCTCTTTATGTGTAAACATGGTTAGGCCTTAATATTTATTTACATCTGTAATCACAACCAAAGTGAGGATTACATTTTTTCAGACAGAGAAACAATAGGTTTATTTACATACTTCTTTATCCCAACACCAGAAGGACATGAATGGGGAAAAAGGCGGGCGGGGGGGGGGGGATATGAGCTATTAAGTGAAAAAGGAGAAGACAAGCAAAAGATGGCAATTATAACAAAAGTGTCTTAAAAGCAGGAATGAGATGCTTCTTGTGTCTAAAAATGATCACTAAGTTTTTCCCTAATAAACAAAATTCCTGAGGGGGTTTTGAAAGTACAATTGGTAGCAATTGTTCCCAAAGGAAGTGAGTTCATATTCATTTAAGATGAGTGGAGCTAGGCACTTAAAAACCATTGTTGAATGATTCATTCCCATGATACCTAGTCTCTGATTTCCAGTAGAAGTGGCTGTGGAGCATGCGTATGTGTATCTTTTGCTTTAGTGAACACTTAGACTCCAGGGAAACCATCTCAATAAAGTGTCCTCCACCTACTCCATCTTCTACTTTTCCTCCACCCATGTGTAATTTAATAGCAATTTTAAAAAGTCATTTGCATTTATTTCAATCTTTCCAAAGGGATTCAAGTTTTCATAACACCAAGGTTCTTTTTTCCCCCCACACTAACTTCATGTTTATGCAATTTTTAGGGAAATCACCAAATTCCCAAAGTTCAATGGTATAAACAAGTTTGGGAGCTAATTGTAAGTGATATCCAGGAGGTATAAAATTGGAATTACATACACAGAAATGAGGGAGGAATTAGACATGCCTATTACCTGATTCCTGAACATGAATCATTGTGGCTGTTTGCTTGACCTTCCAGGTCAGACTACTTACCTGACAGTACACAGAATGCACATTTGCTAATGGGCTTCTTGTGCATAATTTTAAGGCTCACAGAGAAAAATCTTTATTTATTTATTTATTAAGAAAAAAAATTTTAAACCTCATTAAATCATCTGGGCTTTTCTTGCATAAATGGAAAATATTTAACTATCAATGCAATCCCTGCACAAGAAGAGTACTTTCCACTAGTGATGATAAAGATAAAATGACTATAATCTCCCTGAATGCAAGCAGTAGGAAATAGCACTATCAAATTTCAAGTAGCAGGGGAAAAAAATCCCATCACACTCTCCAAAGATACTTAAATATCATCTACTTCTGTTTTAACTGTATTTTAAATATTTCAAGCCTCAATTTAATCAGTCGTATGCAATGTGCATTAATCTGTGAATGTCTAGTTTTTAAGCATTGATCCCTCTAGTATAGAAAGTTAAAGGAATACATACACATTCTTTCTCTTTCTCTCTCTCTCCCTCTTTCTCTCTCTTTCTTTCTTTCCTTTCTTTCTTTCATGCTTTCTTTCTTTCTGTTCCTCTCCCACACCTTCTCTCTTTCTTCTTTCTGGGGCTTGAACGCAGAATTCTTACTTGACTTTTTTTGCTCAAGGCTAATATTCTACCACTTGAGCTACATCTCCACTTCTGGATTTTTGCTGCTTAATTGGAGATAAGCTCAATGATATTCCTGCCCATACTGTCTTGAAACCATGATTGGTCCTCAGATCTCAGCCTTCTGAGTAGCTGAGATTACACATGTGAGCCCCTAGTGCCCCGTTATCACATTGTTTTATTTTGACCATGGGACTTATCAAAATGTTCAAACTCTGGGCCTTTTCTTATGTGCCTCAATTTTAGGAAACAAAACCTTTTCTTAATTACAAATCTTTATTTCATAAATTTGCCTTGATCTTTATAGTACACAGAATAATGCCCTCCAAGATGTGTAGATCCTAATTTCTGGAAACTATGACTATATTATGTGAATGGATTATGTTTCTCTTAATGTAGAAGAATTAAATTATTCAAGCAAGGTTTACTTTTAAGTAAATCTTAAAGGTCCTTAATAGCATAATGGGGAAAGGACAGAAAAGGGAGCTAGGCAGTGAGGAGATATGAGAAGGACTTGAGCTGCTTTGAAGATGGAAGTAGGGCAAAGAGTCAGAGAAAGGCCAGTCACTAGAAAGTAGAAAAAGTAAGGAAACAGGATTTCCCTACAATTTTCAGAAAAGAGTACAGTTCTATATTTATCCAGTAAGAACCATTTTTATTCTGTGATGTCCAGAAATGTAAAATAATAAATTTGTATAGTTTTAATCCACTGAATTTGTGATCGTTTATTACAGTAGTGACAGGAAACAAATTATAATCTTATTATGAAATCCAGAATTGGTATTCAAATTTCTAATGGTTTTCTCAGGCATCTCTTTGACTTCCTTGGTAATATTCTCTCATGCTCAGTAGCTGATCTGGTACTCTACTTTTCCTGAACTTACTTCTGCTGTCTTTTATTATGCCAGTTCTCTGTTAGAAATTCTCAAAAGCAGTATACAGTCCCTTCTGAAACTTAATATTGAATAACAATTCTGAACTGTGTGATGGTCTGTTGTGATTTTGGCATCCAGTGTTTGTGGTTTGTGATACTAGTTAAACCAGTTTAGAACTTTGATTCTCTTCTTAGGATAGAATTACCTAGCACCTCTCTTTCCTTAATCCCATGAGTTGCTAATATCTTGTTTATAATGGTGAGCATTTCCTGGGTTCCCGTACTGGATGTCGTGGGAGCACACTGGAAGCAAAAGTTTTCCTCCTATGGATGTCTAAAATATCCATGAACGATGCTTTTATTTTATCTTATTTTATTCTTCACTCCTATCTTTGCAGACAATCTTTCCTTTTATTACATTCTCCATTAATTATATTGCTGTTATTAACTTTGCCCCAAGTGGATATAACTGTGTATTGACTTTCATTTTTTATACAATTTGGACAGAATCCTGGATGTATTATTAGTTTGTTCATGCACATGGTTCTAGAGGTTGTCTTTTCCAATTTTGTATGACTTTCTTATAACTATAGATCTCTGTGTTACCCAAATCCCTCAGATTATCTAGTGAATTATGAAAAGTTTGGTCGCAAAACCAGGGCTGTCTATGCTTCTTCATTAATTTAACACTTTTGTATCCTAAGGCTTTCAATTACTTTAATCAAAACTAATGGAGGGCTTTTTGGAAGGGGGCGGGTTCAATAATATTACAAACATAGAAAGTTTGAAGTAGCAGTATTTCTTTGTTATCATTTAATTCCTGTTTATTGCTACAAACAAGTAGATAATTCATAGTTTTAACACTTAATCATTCAAATGACAATCTATCATTGACAATTTACCACTGATGATTTATAAATCATTGCTGATTAAATTGATGCCATTATCTTGACTTGGGAGTCAACGAGACCCCAGCACCTGGGAGGAGATTGAGGCAGGAACATTGTGAATTCAAGTCTGGATTGGGCTGTGTTTGAAGCTAATCTGGGCTATGCAGAGAGACTCTGTCTCACAAAATGATAGAATTATTTCCCCATTTCCATAGTAGTGCCTGGCTTTTATTGCTATTTTTTTTTGCATACCCAGCTTAGTGAAAAGACTATTTGGATGTGATATCCCATGGAAAAATGAATTCAGACGCTTGTTTCAAAAGTCACTGTTACTTTGTTGTCTTGCCTTTAATCCCTTGAAAAATAGAAGGTACTGCATGTTCTTGTAAGATAAAGGATGCAATGTGTCCAATGGATGTGGCAGTTAGGAGGTCCCATTTCTGGATATGATGCAGTTCAGTAGAGACAGAAGCTGAGTGCTATGGCCCACAACAGGACAGAAAGTGCAAAAATAAGAACAGCCAGTGGGAAAGATGACAAACAGGTGAGAGAGTTGGAATGGCAATTACAAAAAAAAGAGGGTCATTAGGAAGGGACGTTTCAGAGCATTTATTTGCTAAGGAGAAGGAGGCCAGGAGAAAGGGAAACTCATGAGGCTGGATCCTGGGGAAAACAAGGGGGAGATGACATGCAGTCAAACTGGAAGGATTGGTTAGTTGTTAACTAGAAGTGGAAATGGGCATTTTTTGAGCCCAGAGGGCACAAGGTAAGGATGGAAATGGTTACAGATATGTTCATGGAGGTAGGGGTTATGCTGAAAGTGCTGGAGCCATTTGTTGAATAATGTGCTCAGCTAGGTGGTTGTGTGATTTTCTACCAGTGGTATTTGCCCTTTAGGTATATAAACAAAGAATGTAAATTATAGCAATAATACAGAAGCATTTTTAACATTATAGAATGGAGATATGAGGGAATCTAAAGTTGGGTCCATAGAAGGTCCATGATGGGAAAAGATGAGGGGACTGGAGGGAAGAGGACAGACTGGGAGAAAACAGGAGAAAGAACATCCTTATTAGATGCACCCAACAAACTTTTCACTAGTTTAATCAGTTAAATTTTGCAGATGAGGAAAATAAGGCTTGGAGATGTTAGATGATTTTCATGTTGGGGAGTTATATCTTTGTATTGAGCCTTTTCTGACTCTGCAATGCTAGCTCTGCTCCTTCTCATTATCTGTGCTTTCTATAGCTTTTTCTAGCTTTCCATTTCTTGAGTTTTAAATTTGTGATTACCCATTTTTCCTAAATAAATTAGCTTGTCATACTCATTTGTTCCTTTTCCAAACAAAAATATTTTATGTAATGTATTAAGTAATAATATCTCTTTGGTTTTGACTTTATTTTGATTTTTTTTGTAATTAATTCTCCTGTTCTTTGGCTGGGTAATTGAATTTTGTTATTTGTATTTAACTACTATGACTGTGAATATTAATCTGAGCAGTGATTTCGTTCTAGTCTATAGGCCCTGGCAGTGTTTTATTACATTTATTTCTTTATTTTTGCTAGATTCTTTACAATTTTCTCAAGAATTTTTGAGAGTCAGTATTAGGTGAAAAAGCCTTCTGTTTGAAAATTTGTCATTAAATTCAAGTTATAAAAACATTGAAATTGTGTGCTTAGAAGTTCTTCTTCCAGAGGGCATGGACAAATTCTGACATGGTATTTGGTGATTAATTTTCATTGAACTTAATTGAGTGTTATCTACAAACTAAGGAAGCTCACTAAGATTGTACTCTCTATGAGAAACAAAAACTGAATAGCAGCTTAGAATATCAGTCATGAAGGTCCTTTAAAGAATTAGGTAGCCATGATCTACTGTAATAGATATCTATAATCAAATATGATGGTGAATTGTAGTGGTCAGGCCACATTACAGCTACTATATCTAATTCATTAAGGGATTTTTAGAAGACTGCTATTGTACAGCAGAACTAGGAAAGAGGATTAGGATCCTGGGAAAGTTCATCCTAGAGAAGGTTTCTGGATGGACCACTATTTGTATTTGCGTTCTCTCTCTCTCTCTCTCTCTCTCTCTCTCTCTCTCTCTCTCTCTCTCTCTCTCTCTCTCTCTCTCTGTCTCTCTCTCCTTTCCTTTCTTGCTTTCTTTCTTTCTTTCCCTCTCTCCTTTCTTTTCCTTATTCTTTTCCCTCCCTCCTTCCCTTTTGAGTTGCTAGTATTGCAGGTGTGAGCTATCACTTGGTCATTGTTCTATAAAGTAAATGATGCTTGTTTTGGTGGCAACACCAGAAAGAATTAAATGAGTTGCTATAATTAGGTGAAGGCACTGTGATAAAACTTTTTATTTCTCAATTATATTCCTAATGTTTAAAATAAAAATAAATACCAATTTTATTATTGCTCTTTTGTTAACATAGCAATGTTTTAAAGAAAACATTTTCATTTTGTGCACACAATATCATAATTTAGTTTTCTAATTTGAATAAGTTTATCTATAAAAATTCAAGTTTTATTGCAGCATTTTTGGAAAGTGTTTCCTGTGCCAATTTTGTGTTTTGGGAATTTATAATTTTTTCTGAGTAGTCTAATATATAGTCAGATTTCCCCTAAGAACATTTTGGATCCTCAAAGGCAACTGGGTCTTCTGTAGCATTAATGATGGTTTGGTCCTCTTGTTCTATTTTGAATTATCTTGAACAGAGCTCTGAGTCATTACACAATGTGTGACTTTTTTTTCCTCCAGAGGGTGAGTTACAACTATTTCCATGTTTTCTAGATGGAAACTCTAGGTCTTTGCTTTGTTTAACCATTTTGGTGTTACCTTTTGTTCTTACGAGGCTAGGCTTCTAATTCTTATGTTATTTTCTTTGCTTTAGCTCTTTTAAATTTAGCAAAGTTAGTATTTTTGTTTTCATTGATTATTCCTGTCAATATGCCTTTAAATAATATTTCTAATAGTCTTTTCTTTGGCTTGACTATTTAGCCCCTCCAAAATTCATACTGGAATTTAATTCCCATGATATCATGAATAAAGTGAGAGATTTTAAATAGATTAGGCTATGAGCTCTGCAACATCATGAAGAGGAGCCATGCCACTGGGAAAAGAAAGTTTAGTTTTCTTCACTCTCTTGACTTTCTTCCCTTTGTCATGGAAAGATCTAGGCAATATACAGTGTATTATCTTGGAAGAAGAGAATGACATTGCCTGACCCTGAACATCTTGACCTGCTGACATTGTGACCTTAGAGTTCTCGGTCTCCAGAACTGCAAGGTAATTAATTTTGTTTAGAATTACTGAGCCTGTGATATTCTGCCATAGTAACACAAAATGGACTAAAAGGTAGTCACTTTCATTAAAAGGCAGATATTACTATGGCATCTCATATAGAGAATCATTAAAACTAATTTACATCCCTTTCCTCTCATATCAGAACTATTTTTAACTCTTTCTGTGCCACTCTATAAATTATGTTTCAAAGAAAGTCTTATATGGGGAAGTGAGAAAAATTTGACTGAAAATTACTAAATAATTAATACATTAAAGTTTCATTTTGAATATCTTTTGTGTGTCTGACTGGTATTACAGCTGGTTATAGGAATAGAGTCAAGTCTTTACCCTCAGGAAACTCAGAAGTCAGATGACTAGATAGACAATAAGCGAGTTGAATGGAAATGCCTCTCAGTAATATTTCTCAGCCGAGCTCCATATTTCTTACTGTTTTGTCTTCACCTAGAGATTTCAAGACATTCTGAGTAATAATCTGCCTAGTTATTTAAATGCATTACATAATAAGCTCTATTAGGACATCTTCGTAACAAGACACAATTACCATAATTAGCCAGGAAATTGCTACTAAAACTTATTTGAGGCAAAACATATTTAATTCATATTTTTCTCTAGATCAATCTTTAAAAAAATTGTTAGTCCAAGTAGCTAGGAAAATAAGCTGATTTTCAAGCACACTTATGAAGCAATGTTTCGTTTTGTTTTGTTTTGTTTTTCTAAAGGATAATTTTATTTCAAATTCTTTTGTTATATTATGCAAAAAAGAAATCTTTTAGAGGAAATCTTATTAATATGAGTTTTGCATGTCTTAACATGTTGTAGATATGAAATTCTATGTCATGGACTAATGACCTGGCCAGAGGAGTTTGCAATGATCCTGTAACAATAGGTTGTAGGTCTCGAACTAACTGGCTGCAAACTGGGAGTTCAACTGTTAACCATTTACCAGTTCCTGTTCTGGAATTTACTAATTGAAAGTCTGAGCGACCACTCCTCTGTATCTGTAAAATGGGAACATGACTACTGCAAGAACGAGATGAGATCAGTAAGAAGACATCTTTAATAATCTGAGAAACCTTACAAATAAGGTGGAGGGGGTATGTTATTGATTTAGCAAATTAACCCCTGAAAAATAGCAATTTCAAAGAATAGATGATCATCTTATGGATTTTGAGGGTCAGGAATTTGAATCATTTAATTAGACAATGTTGGTAAGGATGTAATGAAAGTGTTTCCTGAGGATACAGTCATCTAAAGGCTCAATTGTGGAAAAATCTGCTTTCCACTTCTCTCATATATGACTGTTGACAGGATTCAAATCTATACTGGCTGTTAGTTGTAGGCACCAAATTCTTTGCCATGTGAGCGTATTTTAATAGGGTATATCAAAAAAGCTTAGAGACTCAGTGTGATCCTCATCTCATCAAAATTCCAAGGTAATTTTTCACAGGAATGGAAAAATAGTGCTAATATTCGTATGGAGACATAAAAGACCTAGAATGTCCAAAGGAATCCTGAGTAAAATAAGCAATGCTGGAATATCTTGAATTCAAATTATACTACAGAGTTATAATAGTAACAACTAGCATGATACTGGCATAGAAAGAGATGTGTACACCAGTGGAATAGACTAGATGATCCAGAATTAAATCAACAAAGCTACAGTTATCTGATATCTAACAAAGGTGCCAAGAATATACACTGGAGCAAAGACAGCCTCTTAAACAAATTGTGTTGAGAAACCACGATATCTTCATGTAAAAGACTAAAATTAGATTCATCTTTCACTCTGTACAAGAATCAATTCAAAAGTGAGTAAAGTCTTTAAAGTACGACCAGAAACATTAAAAGTACTACAAGGAAACTTAGGGAAACACTTGAAGATATAAGCAGGCATAGGCAACAATTTGAACTCTAATTGTTGAAGAAATTGAAATAAGAATAATAAGGGAAAGACTTGACAAAATGGGATTGTGTCAAATTTAAAGCCTCTTCCCACCACAGGAAACAATTGGCAGGGTCAGATTTGAAGACTGAGGTTGGAATCCAACCTGGACAGGAAAGTACATGAGAGCTAATGCCTATCACACTCAGGCATTGATGTGAAGCAAGGCCTTCTAAGTTCCTTCTCAGTGAAAATAGAGAAGTGAAGGTCTTGGTCTGAGAAGTGTTTCCAAGGGAGAGGAAACTGGGAGTTAGAGCTTAAAATATACTCCAATTTCCAGTGTTTTGTGGATTAAGCTGTCTAGGATAGCAGGGGCCTTGTGGAATATATTCACAAGGCCTTGTTTAAATCCAGGGTGCTTTGTGTCTCCTGCAGTCGCTCACTCCCCCTTGTCCTGTACCCTCAGGTGCCAACATTCCGGTTCATCCTGCCTCTGTCCTGTATACTGTCCCTGAGCACAGCCACCATGTCTGATGGTAAGAGGAGTAAACTCCATGAAGAATACCAAGAGGAGAATCTCCACCAGGCTGGGGGTGAAGAACCAAGTCTCCAGGATGCTCAAGCTATGGTGGGAGAGGAAGATGACTCCCCATGTTCTTCCTTTACTGTTTTTGAAAGCCCTTCCCAGAGCATCTCTACTGCAGGTTTTCCCCGGAAGTGTCAGGAAGTTCAACCCATTTGCTCATCTGATGCAGATGTTTCCTGCAAGTATTCTGATGAAGGGGATGAGAGCGATGTGGAAGAATGTTCAAGCTCCTCTAGCACGTCATTCTTCTTGGAGAGCCTAGGAAAGGATCCTTTGGCTAAGAAGGTAGGGATGTTGGTGGATTTTCTGCTGTACAAGTATAAAATGAAAGAGCCCATTAAGAAGGCAGACATGCTGAAGATTGTCCCTAAGAAGTCCTTCCCACAGACCCTCTGGCGAGCTGCTGAACACTTGGATGTGTTCTTTGGCCTTTATCTGAAGGAAATTGACCCCTTTGGTAACACCTATACATTTGTTAGCAATCTGGATCCTTCCAATGAAGAAAGTGTGGATGAAGACAGCTGGGACTTTTCCCTGATGGGACTTCTAATGCCTATTCTGGGTGTGATCTTCATGAATGGTAGTCATGCCTCTGAGGAGGAAATGTGGCAATTCCTGAATGTCTTGGGCATATATGACGGGAAGAAGCACCCCATCTTTGGGGATCCCAGGAAGCTTATCACTGAAGATTTGGTACAGGAAAAGTATCTGGAGTATCGTCAGGTGGCCAACAGTGATCCTCCATACTATGAATTCCTCTGGGGACAAAAGGCTCATGCCCAAATTAGCAAGATGAAAGTCCTAGAGTATTTGGCCAAGGTCAATGGTACTGTTCCTGGCGCCTACCAATCACAGTACGAGGATGCTTTGAGAAGTGAAGAAGAGCAAATACAAGCCAGAATTGCAGCCAGGCTTGGTACATCTGACCCAATCTAGCGTATACTACAATGGGAGGCAGTCTTCACTTTGAGGTTAAAAAAAGGCTATTTGCCTTTTAGGAAGTATGTGACAAGCTGGGGGTAGGGAAAACCATGGTGTTTATCGCCTTTGTATTCTTGTTATTTGTAAGTAACTTGCACATTGTTCTTTGCTTCCTGTTTCCATTGCAGTCCTTTTAAAGAGATTATTCAGATCCATAACAAAAGTTTATGAATAACACAGGTTGATTATTCTTTTTTTATTTTTATTATTTATTTATTTTGCCAGATAGATGGTGCATTAATTCCCATACATTGATACCCTTTCACACGTCTTGGTCTCCATTTCCCTCCCTCCCACCCCCACCTCTCATCTTGTTTTCCCTCACAGGTTGATTATTCTTGTTTACCTAGTTTGCTGTTTTGTAAACCAATTAAATTTTTTCTGCACCATGTGTTGTGGTTCAGTCAGTACAAGAAAATATAGCTTGGGAACAGAGATCTGCTTCTCACAAGAACCTTACAGGAAAATAGTTGGGATCACATGCTTGTGGCATGTAGCATGTAGTGGGTAGTGTGCAGAAGCCTGACTGATGACAGAGGGAGAGAGATGGGGAAAGGCAAGCAGGGGGTGTAGCTGCAGCAGATGTGGAAGTGACCTCAGAGGATGAGGAAGTGACCTCAGAGCTTGAGTCATTCCGCTAACTCACTGTCAAGGTTATAGATGACTAAGTTCCAGGAAGGTCATTTCTGGTAAGGTTATGTGCTGTGTCTTTCATGAAGAGGAGGCGAGGGAAGGCGGTTGTTCTCACACTTATTCAGTTTAGTCTTTTGATATAATTAAATGGTAGGTGTCTGTGTTTTCTTAGCTTTTTTGAAGATGCATGAATAAATAAATTATTGTCATGAAAACTCCTATTCATTGGCTCTGTTGTTCACCAAAGCATCTGTTCTTTAAAAGAATTTATACTGACTCCATGGATGTACAAAGACTCTGCCAATCCATTTTAGAGTCCAAGAGCAGCTATCATATGATGAACAAGGTTAGCTATCCTACAACACATAAAGGACAATTAAAGGAAGCGAAAAACAATTCCAGGCAGGAATAGCCCAGTGCAAATGCCCAGGACAAGGCATGTTGACAATATGGGACAATAACACTCTCTTAATAGGAGGGAAACTTCTTGTGCTAGTTCTAGGGCTTCAACTCAGCATCTGATGCTTTCACTGAGCTTTTTTTTTTGTCAAGGCTAGTGCTGTACCACTTGAACTACAGTTCCACTTCTGGCTTCTTGGTGTTTAATTTGAAGTATATGTCTCATAGATTTTCCCGCCTGGGCTGGCTTTGAACTTTGATCTTCAGATCTTAGCTTCCTGAGTAGGTAGGATCACAGGTGTGAGCCACTGACATCTGGCAGTGATGACCTGAATCTGCTAAGAAGCCACCAGTCCATCAGGTGGTAGGAGAAGAGTGGAGAGACCCCATCTGCAACCGAAAATTCTCCTAACGTTACTTAGCGGTGAGGCAAACTAAAGAGAAATCCCTGTCTGGGGCAGGATTGGGTAGATCCTTTATCCTCTCCCCATCCAGGTCAACACAGAGGACTAAGTACGTCATTTTTGGGCTCTGGAGAGTGCTGGAAAAAAGGATCTTATTTCTTGGAGGTAGGACATTCAGAAGCCATTGAGCTAGCCTTCTTTGTCTTGCCTAGGAAATCTGGACTGCTCAAATCAAAGGGAACCCATGTTGGGTATTCTATATACTATGGAGAACTAAGCCATAATATACAAAATGAATTTCTGACAGCTTCGGAGATATATTTTCAACTAGCTACTCAAGTTTTCTGCCTGTACTTAACTAGCAGTTACATAACCCCTGTGCCTAAATTTTTGATACATCTTCCTGCTATTATACCCATTCTTCCCATTAAGTATGTATCATAGTTAAATTCACCACTCAATTACTATGACAGAAATCTAGAAGTGATCTTTAATTCTCTGATCTCCCTCATATCCCACATCCAATAACAACCTAAATCTAACCTTTCTTGTTTACTTCTGTCAATAGAAGGCTCATCCAAACTACGATTTCTAAATTAAACTATTGAAACTGCCTCTTAATTTGTCACCCTACACTCATTCTATTCTACTTCAGTAGCCTTTACACAGCAGCAAGAATGTCATATGCATACATGTGTGTAGATTTATGTCCATTTACACATATACTCCATCCTACATTCTTTGCAACTCACCTGGAATAGTACTCAAACTTCTTCCCTTAGCAAAAAAAGCCTTATGTTTAACAATACCCTGCCAACTTCTCTGACCTCATCTTTTGCTAGTCTTTATTTCTCTATGTTTCAACCTGACAAACTTTGTTACTATTCCTCAAGGTTAGCCAATTCCTCTAAGTTTGTTTCTGACTCAGGGCCATTTTTTTCTGTTGCTTCCTCAGGCTGAGACTCTTTCCCTTAGATTGTCCCATGATTCATTTCCTCCTTTCACATCTCTGCTCAAATGCCGTTAGCCACCTTTAACCACCATCTTTAGCTTCTCTACCTCTACCTATGTGATTGTCTATTTACAAATTGCAAAATACTGAAAACAAACTATGGGATATATTATGTTCATCATTTGCTAATTGTCTTGACTTCCTTATGAGAAAACTCCATATTTATTGATCTTGAAGAGTAGACAATGAATTCATTTTAAGGGTTGGGAGTTTGGCCTACTGGTAGAGTGCTTGCCTAGCATGCATGAAGCCCTGGATTTGATTCCTTGGTAACACATACACAGAAAACGCTGGAAGTGGTGCTATGGCTCAAGTGGTAGACTTCTATCCTTGAGAAAGCTCAAGTTCATGCCCCAGGATTAGCGAAACTAACTAACTAACTGACTAAATACAGGTTAAACGAATAGTGAACAAAGAAGATGTACTTTTCAATGGAGGGAAAGGTAAACAAACAAGCAACAGTGATTATAAATCTACATGCTTCTTAAATCATAGCTGAGAGCCACTGTTCTAAGTGATAACAGATAAAAATAAATATGAATAAAGAGACCATAGATAAATATTTTTAATTCTAGTTTCAATTGTGCACAAATTTGGTATTTGTTGTTTGTAGAAGTTTGCTTCATTTAATGAATAATAATTGTATTTTTGGCAAAACTAAATCTTTAAATAAAAAGACAAAATTATTCAGTTCTTCAGTGGAGCAAATAATTCCTATGGAGAGAAACAAGGAAGACAATTAAGTGATTTCTCCTCATGGAAGCTGGCAGGGAAGAAGAGAAGGATAACCCATACTTGAATTTATTATAACCAATTTACTTTCTAACAATTTTTTTCATGCCTACTATGAAAGTAACTTAATACTCAATATATATATTTTTTGTAGTCATAGGGCTTGAACTGGCCTGGGTGCTGTCCCTGTGCTCTTCAGCTCAAGGCTACCATGCTACCCCTTAAGCCACAGCACACCACTTCCTGTTTTCTAGACGTTAATTGGAGATAAGAGTCTCAGGTTCTTTTGTGCCCGGGATGGATGATGCCATTATTTTATCTTGTCTGTTGGCTATGTAGAATTCCATTGTATATATATATACGACATTTTCTGTATCCATTCATCTGCAGTAGGGCATCTGGATTTTTTCCATCGCCTGGCTATTGTGAATAGTGCAGAGATAAACATAGCTGAGCACGTGTTCTTATCATATCTTGGGTTATAATGTTCAGGGTAGATGCCCAGAAGTGGTATGGCGGGATTGTAGGGAAGGTCAATTTTCAGTTCTTTAAGAAACCTCCACACTGCTTTCCAGAGTGGCTGAACTAGTTTACACTCCCACCAGCAGTGCAGTAGGGTTCCTTTTTCTCTACAACCCTGCCAGCAACTGTCATTGTCTGAGTCCAAAATCGTGGCCATTCTTGTTGGGGTAAGGTGGTATGTTAGGGTTGTTTTTATTTGCATTTCCTTTATGACCATGGATGATGAACATTTTTCAAGAATGAGTACATTCTTAAGAGGTAATCCTGTTCAAAAAGAAATGTACTCATGACCTGACTTATGTAACTGTAACCCTTCTGTGTATCACCTTTACAAAAACATTAAAAAAGAATAAGTAAAATAAAAAATTAAAATACAAAGAAATGAATAAAATTCTTGACAAAAGAATGGTCTAAGGGGATTTCAAATGAACAGCACTGAGTAAATTTCAGAGGTATATATTGAAATATATGCTTAAGTAATGAGTATTGTAATACATTTGAAGAAGATCAATATAGTGGTATGCAAAGGGAACCATAGGTTGGGATTAGTTGTCTTTTGAGAGCCTGAAGTAATTCATAAAAGACATAATAGTTATAAATTCTATGATGATTGTATTTGTATTGATTGGCATTGATGTGTGTTTGTATTCTATAAAATACATATAATTATTCCACTGTTAACAGCAATGGAGTTTATAAAAGCTAGGAATATGATTCCTTTACTTATCTATATTTTGTGCTGATACTGTGGCTTGAACCCAGGGCCTGAACTCTTGCTCCAGGCTAGTGCTCTACCACTTGAGTCACAGTTCCACTTCTAGTTGTTAGGTAGTTAATTGGAGATAAGAATCCTGTGGACAGCTTCCTAGTCTGGGATTGTATTGTGATCCTCAGATCTCAGCCTCCTGAGTAGCTAGGATTACAGTAGTCCAGTAGTGTAATCACTCATTCGACAGGTATTTATTGATTTTTTTTCTATGTGTAAGGCACCATGTTAGTTACAAGGATGTGCAAGAGCTACAGGTAAAGCCTGCAGCCTATCATTTAGAATCTAGCGTAAATGAGCACAGAATTAGTGGAATGCCCAGGTGAAGAGGGAGGAATTAGACTTGATGAATCGTGATATTTTAAAGAGTTTGGGAGAGTAAACACTATTTAGTGTGTGTGTGGTGGGGAGAGGAAAACAATAAACAATACTGCATTGGCTAGCATGATTCAACTCAGCCCTGTACAGTGAATGCAGCAAAATGAAAAGAGAAAAAGATATGGGGTTCAAAAGTATGAAACAAAACTTGTTATATGATGGAATCATTTGTAGATATAATGATTATATGCATCCTATTGATGCCAGAAATCTGGGTCCCTGAACTCAATGGACAAATAATGAGAGCTGAGTTTGGGAGAAAAGGAAATAAAGGCTTGTTCATTTGGCCAGGCAAAATGAGGGTCATGGTATCTCAAGAAAAGAAATTATAGTCTTAACTGAGGATGAAGGAGAAGGTGTGCGTGTGTGCGTGTGTGTGTGTGTGTGTGTGTGTGTGTGTGTGTGTGTGTGTGTGTCCTAGGGCTTTTAATTCAAGGCTCCAGTGTTATTGCTGAGCTTTTGTGCTCAAAGCTAGCGCTCTACTACCTGAACCATTGCTCCACTTCTGGCTTTTTGGTAGTTTACCAGAGCTAAGAGTGACACACATTGTTGCCTGGGCTGGCTTCAAATTATGATCGTCAGAGCTTAGCTTTCTGGGGAGCTAGGATTACAGAGGTGAGCCATAGGTCTCCAGCTGAGGATGAGTTTGCATAGAAAAGAATCGACTTTTAGATATACATGTTGAGACAAAACTACTGGCCAGATGATGGCTGTGGGGTCACTTATTTACTAATATTCTGACATTAAAATTTGAAGCTATATTTCTTGTCCTGAATGTTTCTTCACTCCTGTAGTCAGTGAGATAAGGAGAGGAATGTGGTGACCTTGCTGGAACTGCAAAGTCATTCTTGAATTCTTTCACACAAGAAAACTGGGGGAGGGGATAGAATAAAGAGAAAGAAAAGGAAAAAAAACTCTTTAAAATTTGCATAAATTGCAAGTACGCTAGTCAGAAAAGTGAGTGAGTCATTAGGTGTGGGGCACGTCACATCAAGGGTAAAAGGCCTACCTCGTGGTCCAGTGCTCACTTCCTGGTTTTTGGAAATCCAACCTGCCTGTCTCCTTGGGAGGTTTGGCTGTGGTTTGTGATGTAAAATAAGTTTACCTGGAATCCACGGATTGGCCCCCCGCCGCCCTCTCTGATCGCACCTACCTCCCCTTGCCCTGCCCACCTTTATGCTGATAGACTCCTGCATCTTACTTTAGCCCCTTGTACTTTCCCAATAAACGAGTCTTGCTGTGACAGTCTCCCTGGCGCATCTGTGTCTTCCCTCTGGAGAGGGAGGGCTGGGTGAAGGTGGCCAGTCGGCCCTAACCTTTCTTGGTCTCGTCTTATTAGCCGGGTGTGTTCTCCTAGCCCCTCCTGTGGGTCAGGAGGCAAGGAGCACTAAAAACCCGGACAATTAGGCTAAAAGTATAACTGTAAACATATTTATAGACCGGTTCCCATTACAGGATAATCCAAAAGAATCTAAAATAAATTATTATGACTTGTGAGTGAATTTAGTGATATTACTACATAAGCATACAATATATAAAATAAGTCAAATTTCTATGTGCCAGCAACAAACTTTTAGGAAATACAATGTTTAAAAAATGATACCGTGATAGTGACACTGTGGCTCAAGGGGTAGGGTGGTAGCCTTGAGCTGAAGAGCTCAGGGATAATGCCCAGGCCCAGAGTTCAAGTCCCACGACCAACCAAAAAAAATGATACCATTTATGATAAGATAAAAACCATTAGGTGTCTGGGAATAAATTTAAACAGCAATGCATAGGAACTCTCCAGGAACAAATATATAAAATGTTTATAGGGAATTGGCATGGTAGAATATACTTGTAATCTCAGCTATTCACAGGGAAGAAATAGGAGGATTTGAAGCTGATTTGGGCAAAAGTATCCTCCTTTGGGGTGAGATCTTGAAACACCTATTCAGGAAACTGAGATCTGGAGAAAGAGAAATATAAAAGCATTTTCTGAGCATCACAGAGAGTCCTATTGTGTTTGAAGGCATTGATTTACAAGCTAGGACTTTATATTTGAGTTTTAGTGTCTAATTAATAAGGATTAATAGAAGAGTAGGGCCTTAGTTGTTTTAGCTTTTAGTTATCTAGCTTGGCCTCAAACTCCTAGGCTCAAGTGATCCTCTACCTGCTTCCACCTCCTGAGTAGCTAAGAAGAGCTATTGCATTTGGATGCTATTCTGAATACTACCATTTGGATAGTCACTATTATTATCATTTTACTATATCAAAAAAATATGATCTTCCCAAGATCACACAGCTAGTAATCAGTGGAACTGGAATTCCATTCTAGGCTGCCTGAAGAGCCCAATTCCTTCAATATTACACTGCGCTATAAGTGTAGTATGTAGCTTAGTAGTTTGGTTTTTTTTTTTTAAATTATCTCCTCTTTGGGGAATTCTGTTGATGTTTTTAATAGATTACAAATCTATATTGCCAAGAGACACCAGAGAATCTGGACTGTTAGATTTGTTTCTATTTCTCTATTTGTCTAATTTGAGATCAAATCAATCACTTAAGAATTTAATACCCAAAGAGAAGAGCAGCTTTTTGGTATCTGAATCAGTGAGCTTTTCTTTTTCCTTGTACCCTTGACCCACAGATACAATTTTAGAAAATGTCCGTGTGTCTAGAATTCAGAAAGATCTTTCCTAACTGTTTAAGTATAAAATGTTTCCCTATCCCTGAGGCTATATATCAAAAAATTATATAGTATCTCAAACTAAAAAAACGTTGTCCTGAAAACAGAGAATTCTCTCAATCTATATTACATATAGAAATTGAATAGTCTCCACACTTCAGAAATAAGAAAACATATAATATTTAAAATGTGCTAAGAAGTTCTTTAAAATGATCTCTAACCCCAAAGTATATTAACAATTAAGAAAACTTGTTTATATAATTTTGACAAATGAGACAAGATTTTTTGCTTAACAAGCACAGTTGTATCTTCACTGATTTATCAGTGTTAAATACAGTTTCATCCTAATTGCATATATTTGTCTTAAATGTACAAAGCTCAAATAAGTTACATTATTCCTAATTAATGTTTAAGATTATGATAAAATGTAAATTTATGTCAATTAAATTGTCATTCTAAAAAAATCTTATTTTAGCAACAATTATATATGTACTATGTCAGCTTAGACATAATTTTAAAATCTTAAAGGAGTTTAGAATTTGAGGATGAGTTAATTGAGTTAATAAATAAATCATCACTGGATATCTAGGTCACCTAATTGCTAAGCATGATTTACTGTTCATGTACTTTTTCCTCTTACTTTTTTTTTCTTACAAGTCCCGAGGCTTGAACTGAGGACCTGGACACTGTCTCTGAGCTTTTCTGCTCAAGGCTTGCACTTTACCACTTTAGCCAAGCGCCACTTCTGGCTTTTTTGGTGCTTAATTGAAGTTAAGAGTGTCACTGACTATCCTACTAGGGGTGGCTTTGAGACACTGTACTCAGATCTTAGTCTCCTGAGTAACTAGGATTACAGTCGTGAGCCATGAGTGCCTGGATCTTGTCTTACTTGTCTTGTACTGTTAGTGGGACTTGAGCTCTGGGCCTTATGCTTTTACTTGGCCTTTTCTATTCAAGGCTGCTTCTCTACTACTTGAGCCACACCTCTACTTCCAGATTCTTTTCTGATAAATTGGAAACAAGAATATTTTCTTCCCAGGCTGGCTTTGAACTGAGATCCACAAACTTCAGCCTCCTTGAGTAGCTAATTTAATAGGCATGAGGCAATAGCATTGTTTCTCTTTTTTAATATGCTGTATTGAGGTTGTATCTTTGGCTCTGAATATTAAAAGTGTTCACTTTGGCCACTTTGAGGCAGCATAAGGATTAAGGCACATAGCAATAGAAAATTGTATTGTTAGATCTGTCTCATAAAATTGTTCAGCAGTACCAGTACCTCTGTCATGTACCCTCAATCCCTTACCCTATTTTTATTCATAAAATACAAGTTAGTTACTATAGTTAAAGGTTGGAATTCATATGAGCAGTTGAGATTTCATCAAGATAAATAGTGACAGAAAAATTTAATTATGCATGTGCCTTTGTTTTTCAAAGAATATATTTTGATCTTAATGCAATGGTATTCAGCTTTTATTTTCCCCCTTTCCCTTTCCCCTTTCCCTTTCCTCTTTCCCTTTCCCTTTCTCTTTCTCTTTCCCTTTCATTCACTTTCTTCTTTTCTTCTCTTTTCTCGTGTGTGTGTGTGTGTGTGTGTGTGTGTGTGTGTGTGTGTGTGAACTCCTTTATATTCCTCAGGTTTATTGAAGACCCTGAAGATCTTTTCTGTATAGGGGCTAACAATACTGACTATATTACAAAATGGACTGTAAAGCAGGTATCTGTCTCCAAAACAAACACCCCAAAAGACCAAGAAGAAAGAGAGGGGAAAGGAAGAGAGAAAGGAAGGAAGGAAGGAAGAGAGGATGGAAGAAAAAAGAAAAGAAGGAAAAAAGAAAGGATACAATTTTAAATATATATTCTTTCATTTAATGATAGCAATATGCATGTGTTGCATGTTAATAATATTTTAACATTATTAGTGTTCACCTTGTGACTACCTTATGGTTTGTCTCTACATTGTTAGTTTGGTCCCAATTATGATGGAGTTAAGGAAGGCAAAACTTGGAAAGTGAACTTGATTTGTGCTGGTTTATAATATACCAATTTGTGGTTTAAATCTTAGCCCTGTGAGTTCAATCATGATGGCCTTATTTCCTTGGTTTACTATGTATTGCTTTTGTCTTCAATAGAAAGGGCTATTTTTTACTTTCTAGATAGCACAGATTCTGTGTCAAACCAGAATAATTTCCTGTGCTTTATGTAGACTTTATTGTGTCCTTGACTATGTAAGAAAAAGAAAAAAAGTTTCTTGTTCTTCATTTATAAAAGAAGATTCTTTGTAATCATGTTAACCTCCTTTTTATTTTTCAAATGTTTTATTGACAACTTGGATTGAATATAGAACCTATTATTGTTTTCCAGGCTTCTGTGATCCTATCTGAAGTGTCTCTTGGACAGCTTCTTTGGTTTTTAGCTTTCTCAAATCAGATCCTAAATATAGGAAAAACAGTATAAATGTTTTACAACAAAATCATCTTTGTAAGTTTCTAAAGGGCTCCTGGCAAAATCAAAAGTACTTTTGAGAGAGAGAGAGAGAGAGAGAGAGAGAGAGAGAGAGAGAGAGAGAGAGAGAGAGAGAGGATAGAAATAATTTTTTATTCATTAGTTAATGAGTCAAATAAGAAAAGATATACAGCCTGTTTACCTATAGGTAGATATAATCAATCAGAAGATTTCAGAACTATATACTTTATAAGAAACTCCTAGGGATTCAATGTTCTCACTTCCTATGACATGTTTCTGTTTCTGTTTCTGTTTCTAAGTTCCCATGGTACATTGACTTGATTTAGATGACAATACTATTTTGTTATCACTCATCATTTTAGTTATTTGAAATGTTTACTAGCGCTTTGACCTTAGGTCCCAGGAGTCTATCTATGATGACAAGCTAGCACTATTCACAGCTTTTTCTGTTGAGATGGTGTTTCACAAATTTTGTTTTGTTGGCTTGGCTTGAAACTCTGATCCTTACAAACTCAGCCTCCCAAATTGCTAGGATAACAGGCATGATCCACTGTGCCTGGCTACTCTTTAAACTGATATTCGCAGTATAGTCTTAGTATAGATTTAGAATATTGTTGGTATATTCTGCCAATTATATATCAGGATTCTAAATATACATTTAAAATCTCAAAAAATTTAAAAATTATATCTATTCATTTTTGTGTCCCTATTTTTGTGTATAGATTTAGAATGTTCTTGGTAATTCTGCCTATTATATATCAGGATTCTAAATAGATATTTAATATCTCAAAAAATTTAAAAATTACATCTATGCATTTTTGTGTCCCTATTTTTGTGTATCACGTGGGACATTTGTTAACAATAGGCAGAGTCATCACATTCAAAGATATTTCTGTATCTTTGTAGAATATTGTTTTAACTTTACTTTTCATGCCCCAGATCCAATTTAATTTCTTGGCAGTCACATTATCCTTTTTTCATATATTTTTATTGTAATTAATAGAAGGGTTACATTATATTCACCAGATAGAAGGTATTACATCACATACTTCTCATGTCTTGGTCCCTATTTCCCTCCCCCCTACCCCTGCCCATCATCTTGTTTTCCCCCCTTCCCTATCCTATTTCAGATAGCCAAATATGCATGTATCCAATATATTAGTTAATCAGGTGAAATACTGTAACAATACGAGATGGCCAAGGGACAGCAAAAGAGATGAGAGATAACATAGTACATTAAGGACAACATTATATGGCTTTTGTTTCTCTATCCTGGAGTTCCTTTCATTTAGCATCTTATGTATCTAGGTTTTGTTCTGTTGTAAATCTCTGCTAGGAGAGCCCAAGGTTTCTACTGATTATGACGAATGAGGGAAACCATTGAGCCTATGTTCCTTTGAGTCTGGCTTACTTCACTTAATATGATTTTTTCTAAGTCTTTCCATTTCCTAACAAATGGGGAGATGTCATTCTTTCTGACAGCAGCATAGAATTCCATTGTGTACAAATACCACATCTTGTTGACCCACTCATCAACTGAGGGATATCTGGGTTGGTTCCATATGTTTGCTATGGTAAATAGTGCTGCAATGAGCATTGTTGTGCTAGTGGATTTAGTATGTCCTTGTTTCTGGATGATTGGGTAAATGCCACGTAGTGGAATTGCTGGGTCATAGGGAAGTTCTATGTTTAGTCTTTTGTGGAGCTGCCATACCGTTTTCCATAGTGGTTGAATGAGTTTGCACTCCCACCAACAGTGTAGTAGTGATCCCTCCTGGCCACATCCCCTCCAGCATCTGTTGTTATTAGATTTCTTGATCCTGGACATTCTAACTGGAGTGAGGTGGAATCTTAGAGTTGTTTTGATTTCCCAAGATTTTTTTTTAAACGTTGTATTTTATTGGCAGGATAACATATAGAGGGATTACAGTTACATTCAGCCCAGCTGTTTGATGGTTATTTTGGCAAAAGAGTCTTGCAGAGTTTTCTACCTGAGCTGGCTTCAAACTGCAATTTTCCAAATCTCAGTCTCCTGAGTAGCTAAGATTTTAGGCATGACTCACCAACACCTGACAGACCATGAAAATGTTGATCCAGCCCAAGAGATTCTGAATTTCTAAAGAATCCCAGAGAGAAAAATATTTTCAAAGAGCCTCCGGGGCTATTACAATTCACATGCAGTTTTGAGAATAGGGCATGGGAGCAGAGGAGAGGACCTTGAATGAGTGGACCTTGAAATATGGATTTAGGTTTTGAAGAATGAAAAGCATGTGTGCACGTGTGTATAGAAACAAGAGTGTAAGACAACGTTATTGTAACTTCCTTCCAGAGTGGGAAACAAAAGCACAAAACAAAGGAAATATCGTTCTTTGGGGAGTGTTGGCAGGATTTTCAAACAATAACATTTCTCTGTTAGAAACAAGGATGATGTGATGCTTCTCATAATATCTTGGGAGCCAATGTCATGTTTGATTTATGTTTAAAAACAATTTAAATGGATAGAACATTTTTCTTCTCAATTTCTACTTGGGGCTAATATATATACAGTCTTTTCCCTCATATAAAAACAGTTTTCAACTCTTGCTCTACATTGAGCAGAAATAATCTAAGCTCAGATTCATTTTGGGAAATGGAACCCATTTCTGCACATTGGCACTCTGGTTTAATGTCACTGGGTTTATTGCAATCAAAAAGGGTAATAGGAATGATTATAATTTGAAATTGGGTAATACTATACAAATGTTAGAACACAGTGCCGATTCCTTTGTCCTCTCCATAGTTTATATTCTTTATGTTTTCTCATCCCTGTAATCTAACTCTGTAGAAAACCTTGCTGTTTGGCATAGGTCTTCATGACTCCTGATCAGACTCCTTTTTCCACCCTGCAAAGCTTTCTTAGTCCTTTCTTTTTTTTTTCTTTTTTTTGCCAGTCCTGGGCTTTAGCTCAGGGGCTGAGCACTGTCCTTGGACTTTCTCAAGGCTAGAGCTCTACCACTTGAACCTCAGTACCACTTCCAGCTTTCTTCTCTGCATGTGGTACCAAGGAATCGAACTCGGGTCTTTGTGCATGCTAGGCAAGCACTCTACCACTAGGCCAAACTCCCAGCCCTTCTTAGTCCTTTCTTTTGTTGACTTTCTACTCTGACTATATATTCAGTGTGTCACTTTCTAATCTCATGGTATTGGTTATTTGTTTATATATAGGCTTTCTCTCTTTGACTTGGAGCTCTTTGAGGCAATCAATGATTTCTTATTCAGCTTGAGTATGATTTCCCATATGTTGGTATAGAGGACATAAGAATAATTTTCTCACCAGGTGCTTGTGGCTCATGCCTATAATTCTAGGTACTCATTAGGCTGAGATCAGAGGATTACTGTTCCAAGTAAGTCTGTTCAGACTCTTATCTCTAAGTAAGCAGCTAAAAGCCAGAAGCAGAACTGTAGCTTAAGTGGTAGAAGTCTACCTTTGAACAAAGCTCTGGGATAACAACCAGGTCCTGAGTTCAAGCCCTAGGACTGGTACACACACACACACACACACACACACACACACACACACACACACACACAGAAATAATTATTTTCTTATCTATCTTTCTACAGATTTCCATGAGAAAAAAATTCAATAGCATTTATTAGTCATGTATATATGGGAGGTATTCAGAGAAAGTGAATAATACTATAAGAGATGCCCTTGAATTAAATAGCAACAACAAATAAAGGTATTGGGGAAGTCTCTGTTGGAGAAATAACCAGGAAAAAAAGTGAACTCGAATAAGGTCTACATGAGTTTAACTGAAATACATAAAGCTGATTCTAAAAAAATAACAAGTTTGAGAGAGGGTAGAATAGAGAGGAGGAAAAAAAGAGAATAGGGAATAAACTTGAAAGTAAAAGGGTTTCCCCTCAAGAATGCGTTTAGACCCTAGTGGAGATGATATGGTTACAGTCTTGTGGAAGAGAGAGAGGTTTGCTGGGTTTTCAGAACCAGAATTGGGCCATGGGCATATGGCCACTGACATTGAATGGCTCAGCGGAAGTCATAGTATCTGCAGCCCAGGAACCAGCAAGGTAGCACACAGCCTGTGATCACTGATGTCAATATTGGGGAGGCTCTAGAAACAACCACTGGGGCTCTGTGAGTCAAGTGTGGGTAGGTGTGTAGGCAGAGGACTGGAGTTTCCCAGTGTTCACATTAAGAAGGCCGTATTATGAAGGTCATGGAACGTGGGCTGGACTGTGTGATGGGATCAGTGAATGATGGCATACTCTCAGGGTGGCCAGAAATACCACTAGATGCTCTTAAAACAGATGTACTGTGCAACAAAAGCAATAAAAGCAAAATGGCCATTGGAGCCAGAAATTGCCCTCCATTGGTAAAATGTAATGTAAATGACATGTAGATTGGGAGGGAGACAAATGATTGAAGAGTCCAGCCTGTTTTTATTGAGCAAGTACTGAAGGGTGACTTTGGAGCTGAGAGGCAATAACTTGGGAACTGACATATATTACAAGTTTCTAATAGTTCTTTTGAGCTGCTATGATTCACGGAAAGAGGATGGCCTAGATGCTTCTTCAGACAGATTCCTACAATGTGGAACAGAAATGACCCTTGTATAGCTCAGCTGCGATCACTGAGATGACAGCCGACTTAAACCCATGAGTATGAAATCAATGTTTATTATAGCAAGTTATTGGGATTTTTGAAGCTATTTATCATACGGGTGAAAATGACTAATACATCCTGTTTTCCTCCATATCCCTTATGCAAGTGCCTAAATTATAAAAGAAACTCAATATATCTTTGAAATCGAATTGCTGTTCAAACTTTAGGTCCATTTTCTGATTTTTTTTCTGAGTATTTGCCCATGTGTTGTCTAATGGCTGACACATTGAGACACCTATTCCGGTACACAGCAAAATAGCAATAGCATCAGGGAGAATCTTAATAGATTTCAAATCTTTGGTTGAAAAGAGAAGCTCCCTTTTAATAGAAAACCTACCCAGATGAATTGCTTTTTTAGCTTGTTGAATTTGCATAGCTCATTCAGAGTAGTCTTATAGGCTTTAGCTAGGTCATTAGGTGTGATCTCAGCATTTAAATTGGCAGTTTTTTGAGATGGTTTTGAGAGAACAAGGTAAAAACTAATCAGGAAAAGATTTCCTGTGTATGAGCTGGCTGTAGCTCAAAGGTTGAATTTATGGATGCTGAGAAAAAAACCAGATAATCAAAATGTGGCCTTTACTTGTAGGGCTGCAATGATCATAAATTAACTTTATGCTCAGAACTTTTTCTCCAGGTTGGGGTCACAGTATACCATAATGGCCTCATATATAACTAACAAAGAAGCACTCTATCCTTTCTTGAACTAATTATTTATATGGATAATATGTTCATCATATTACCAAGAGAATCATGAAAGTGGTCATTAGCATCTTCTTTAGTCATCTAAAATTATTTTCTTGAAACAGCAATTGATCTCTTTTCAGGATGAGCCTGGTAGAAATTTTGGCATGTTATTTCACACATGATTATTGCTTAGGCCACACCACAGGCCACAGCTATTGATGGACTCAGAAACATGGCACTGTGTTTCATGTACACATTTTACAGTATATCCCATAATTTTTCCCTGCTATTGGGTTTGCAGAGCTCATTATCATCTGTGTCATCATCTGTCTGCCCTAACACCCTAACCTCCAAATGAGAGACTCTCTGTTTTTTGTCACTGTGAACTTTGTGTGTGCGTGTATGTGTGTGTGTGTGTGTGTGTGTGTGTGTGTGTGTGTGTTTAACTGCTGCTGGTGTTGGTATTTGCAAATTGTCAATATCTGTCACCCAGAGCCTTTTATTTTACTCCAGGGCTTGTAATTCAGGTCTTCATTGAGGACATTTTTGCCCTGATTAAACTCTTCCTCTATTAATGCTATGGTCATTTTTTTCCTTCCAAGTACACTCAAATGCTTTCAAAATAAAATTATTATGTTGGCATTCTTATTTTCAGTCTACACCTTGCTTATTTCAGTATTCATGGAAAGAATCTAAACTTGATTTTTATTCAATAATTTGCTTCCTTTTAAAATTATTCTATGCTGAGCTGAAGTAACTATTTAGACTCTATGTACTGGCATATATAGTATAATACGTGGATGTCCCGTAGATGCATACAGGGGACCTTGACAGGTTTGTTCCTCTGTGATATTTTGATACACATTTTCAGTATAGTTTTCCTATGCAGAAATACTATACTCCCACTTACAAAAGGAGGTTATGAAAAGAATACAAATAGAATTTTCAACATACTTTTCTCCAACTTTCTCCTTTGACATTTGAGATTTAGACAGGTTAAGTATTTGTACTACAGTATAGGATGAAGTTGAGGCAGATTTGGGATAGGACTTAGTAATCTGTCTTCCTTCCTAATTCTTCTTCTACTGTATAAGGAATATCCAGAATGATAAAGTGGGAGAGGAGTATTCAGGATCACTCTATCAAAATCTCTTATTTTAAAGATTAGAAAAGCAATACCAAAGAAGGGTGGATATTTGGTCTGCCAGTGATGTTCTTGGTCTTCTCATAAGCACACCTCACCCTTTACAAAATTTATTGTAAAGGTGATGTACAGAGGGGTTACAGTTATATAAGTCAAATAATGAATATATTTGTTTTTGAGCAGTGTCATCCCTCCTTCAGTTTCTCTCAGATTTTCCCCTGTCCTCATCCTTTTTTAAATCATAAATAAAATGTGCTGTGATATCTCCAGTCCCACGGAAATAGATAACTCTGAGAAAGATGTGGCAGCTCCTACACATGTGTTTAGAAGGAAAGACATCCTCATGAGTGTGCAGAAAAAGCTACATTAGGAGATCTCTCCCATCTTAAATATCAGCCCACATCTATCCTTTCTGGAAGATTAATTTTTCTGAGTCTGAAGTTTTGTATCTCTCAGTAAATTTTGATGTTATTTGTGAATATTCAGGTTTTTCCTTGAGAGAAGGATTTCCCTGATTCACTTTTTTAATAAAGGAAAAGAAAGTCCTGAAATGAAAAATCTGCCTTCTAGTCTAGCTCTCTGAACCATGCTTTGGACACATTATATTTAAAACCTTGTAGCTTATGGAGACAACAATTCATGGAATCAGAAGGAAACACAACCCACAGAAAAGTTTCATCTAAATTATGGAAAAGGTAAGTGGAATTCCTAGATTTATTCCCCAATCTCATTTTGCAACTGTTGAGGGACCCTTATAGAGAGAGGGGGATAGATTAGAATGACAACTTTAGTGAACTAATCTGAACACATCTTTGATTTTACTTATAATGGATTTTTAAATTATTTTTTGCCAGTCCTAGAGCTTGAACTCAGGGCCTGGGCACTGTTCTTGGACACTTTTTGCTCGAGGTTAGTGGTCTACCACTTGAGCCACAGTACCACTTCTGGCTTTTTCTGTATATGCGGTACCGAGGAATTGAACCTAGCGCTTTGTGTATGCTAGGCAAGCACTCTACCACTAGGCTACGCTCCTGGCCCTTCACAATCTACTTAAAAAATCATTTCCAAGCCTTTCTCATTTTAACATTTCTGAAACCTGGTGTGTATCAATTATTGACAACCGGGGGTCCATTGTTGCACTAATGGGCATCAGCTTGATTTGTACACATATTGTCATTTCATTTGGCTGAAATATACTGTCATTACAGCATGTGTTACATTTATCTGGGATTGAAGTTGTCTTCTATGGATTATTTTGTGATACAGCATTAACACTTTAGGATATTGTTAATGTGAAGTAGAGAATCAGAGGCACCAGGATGTAAGTTTTATATTGGTGAAACAGGGGTTTGTAATAAGGGGATAATGATAAATGACAATTGTTCACTGCAATGACCCAATTATTTTATGGATTTTAGGAAAAGTTTTGCGCAGGTAGATGCAATTCTGCTGCATTTTAGTATTCATATGTATGCCAAAGCTTTTCCTATATGTCAGCAAAGAAGAACATTTGCAGAATGTTAGTCCCATGAAAGGAGAGCTCTCTGGAACAATGGTGGAGCACTACCTCAGAAATTCTAATCACCAGATCTCTCAATAGTGCAGACAAAGATCATTTATGGTATGACACAGGTGTTAAAACAAAACACAGACATGGAAATCTTATGTTAGAAAATGATTTAGAAGAGTTGAGCAATAAAGTGGAAATATCCTTAAGAGCTGAATCAATTTAATCCATTCATATTTTTCTTTTGATCTACTCACAATAGTAAAATATGATTACAATGTGTGTTTAAATGAGTCTACAGAATTCTTTAAAAATTAGACAATAAAATTTCTAAGTAATTAAGAAGCATTATGTCACAATTTGAAGTTTCAAGTCCTTTTCCTTTCTTAGTGTTTTAGAAACGATGGTACACTTTCTAATTGATGGCATTTTACATATTAGATTCCGTTTTAATTTGTGACAAATTATGAAAAAAAATCCAGATCTTCCGATTGTTTCTGGACCTCACGCTATATCTATTACATAAAATGCATTCAGTGAGTAGAAGAAAATTGAATTATCAAAGAAGAGCAATAAAGACTATGAAACCTGTCTGAGGTAAATTCTCAGGTAATAGCAATATCTACTAGAGAAGCAAGGAAATTTTTGAGTACATCTTTCAAGCTGCTTTGACATTTACATTTCAAAATTATTCACTTTGAAAACCCTGACATGTGAAGTATTTCTGCTGAAGTATTATCAGAGGCAGGAGCTGAAATGATCTTGATTTGCTGTTTAGAGACTAGGATAATTACCTATGATGATTTTTAATCATACCTGGGAACACTCTACAGGAGACCAAATATAGTTATGGCGTTAGCCTTTTAATTAGTTTGGTTGTTTTCGAGCAGCAGCAAATCAGATAAATGATGGAAGGCAACTTTCAGAGAGCAAGAAGCCAGTCAGAGGCTGTGGGCCATCAGAAACTAAGAGGCACAGTCTACTGGTACATTGCTAATTTGGGCTCCACTTTGGGTCAGGACATATTCACTAAGCATCATCACCGGTTTTGAGACTTAAATACTGGAGATTGGGAAATAAAATTAAATGGAGAGGCAACAAATGAGAATATCTCCTTAGGCCCATGATTCTCCAGAGACAAGTGTGTTTTTCTGAAGTTCAGTGAGGTTGCTATTAAATATTTCTATTCTTCCCAAATGCAAAAAGAAGACATTGATTCTGTGGCTACTATTGATTACCTGCATCTTCACACTGGAACTCTACAACACTCTTGCAAATAGCACATTTATATTCTATTTGACAGAAATTACTTGACAGAAATTGAGGCTCATATGAAGTAAGTTAGCCTCAGTGTCACAATACAAGTGATATAAACACTCTGCTGGACTCCCAAACTTCATGTTTGCCATTCAGCATTCTTCTTAAACAGAACGATGTATAAATGGGTGTTATGTCAAGAGATACATAAATGAAGATTATAAACATGACCTAACTGTGGTTTCACTCACGAATTTTGAGAAAGTACCTATTTCTAAATAAAAATCAAACTGTTATGGACATAGCATATTGGATATTTTTTTTGGCCAGTCCCGGGGACTGAATTCAAGGCCTAAGCATTGTCCTTGGGTTTTCCTCAAGGCTAGTGCTCTACCACTTGAGCCACCACGCCACTTTCAGCTTTTCTAGGCATGTGCATGTTAGGCGGCATGCTAGGGAAGCACTCTACCACTAGGCAAAACTCTCAGCCCCTGGATAATATTTTAATCAGAAAACACCAGGTGCTGAAACATTTGGTTCCCTTTGTTCCTTTTATGTGCATCGATATCAGTACTTATGGAGCCGTGAACAAGAACATTCCAGATGTCCTAGCTGCCCAAGGGGCTCTCCAATGTCTTCATTGACTTATTCTATTCAGAGAAACTGAATTCACAAGAAAATAACCATGTACTGTGAAGGGCTGAATATTAAGATTCAGTAGCAAGTTTAGATGCAACAGAACATGACTATGAGAAAGGAAAGCCACTGGGCACCAGTGTCTCACACCTGTAATCCTAGTTATTTAGGAGGCTGAGATCTGAGCATTGTGGTTTGAAGCCAGCCCATGCAAGAAAGTCTGTGAGACTCTTATTTCCAATAAACCACTCAGAAGAAGCTGTAATTGGTGCTGTGGCTCAAGTGGTAGAGCACTATCTTTGAGAAAAGAAACTCAGGGATAGCATCCAGTTTCAGAGTTCAAGCCCCAGGTCTGACCAAAAAAGAAAGGAAGGAGTAAGGAAGAGAAAAAGGAACACCTGCGGAGAAATCCAGTCTCAGTTCTATCAGCAGCAATTCTATGAAGTGAACACATGATTCTGTTGCTCTTGAGAAGCTGAAACCTTGTAAAGAACTGGCTTGAATGGCCTTGCGCACATATAGTCTTTGTTCTTTATAGGATTTCTCTGAACTAAAAGGAACTTTATAATTATGGGTAGATCAGTAGTTCAATATAGTGTTGGATCTCTACATCTCATGATTGGTCTCGTATGAGTTTTTCTCTCTTCTTTTACTGGCATAGATGCTAAGATCATGGCTGAAAAAGCAATGCACTCACTGATCTTGATCTGGTTGGCCTTAGTAGAATTTGTATTCATAAATTTAAAAGACCCTTTCAAAAGAGTTATGTACTTAACTGAAATAGAATCAACATGTGATTAAGTGACACGGTGATTTCAGTGTCAAGAAAGACATATCCTAACCAAAGTCTCAGGCGGGGAGCCTAGAGAGCAGCATATCTGGAAATGGAAAAGAGAGTTGATAGAATTCAAGTGAGTGGTACCATACATCCTTCAGACTGGTTTTGATTGAATGGCTAGGCTGATCTTATACAAACAACATGATCCAGACTTCATCAATAAGGTCAAGTGCTTGTGTTCTGTGAAATTTCAGAGAGCTTGTTTAAATTTCAGGAAAGCTACAATAATCCAAAGAATCAATAGTTTCTCATGTTTTACAGGAAGATGCCGTCTCTTATCTACATTCCTCTCTTTCGACCTCAAGCATTGAGGTGCCAGAGAATTTATTTTATCTTGTTTTTGGTCTCCTGAGCCTGGTCTGATATACATAGTAGATATCTAGTGAGTATTTGTTGAGCAAGCAAGTTAATGAATGAATGAATAAATGGACAAATCAGTTGGGATAAAACAATTCCCTATTATATACTTTTTATCCTTTGGACTAAATGCAAATCTTAGCTTTTGATAATTTTCCATAACGTACATCTGAGAAAGAAGTTCACTTTCTCAACCACCCCCACATGTCCACATCTAACA
This sequence comes from Megascapheus bottae, assembly GCF_031878675.1. Classification (NCBI taxonomy): domain Eukaryota; kingdom Metazoa; phylum Chordata; class Mammalia; order Rodentia; family Geomyidae; genus Megascapheus; species Megascapheus bottae. The sequence continues at coordinate 4,839,787 of NC_143547.1, read as the reverse complement.
TACTACAGGGATATTGATAACTCTTCCTAGAGGAGGGAAATCAGGCAAGAGTTTGTTTTCATTGTGAACATCATCAGAAACCTGATTGTACCTCTTTATTTACTGATGAAATGCTCAAGGGGCAGCTGTAGATAATTTGAATCTGTGCTTCCAGATCACAGAAATCTGCAGTCACTTTGTACATAGGAACTGTTTGCTTCTATTTGTTTTAGTCTCACACCTGAGTTTTACTTGCTCCAATGTCATTTTAATATTGTTTCCTTGCCAAGGTTGGCACTGAAAACCAGCTCATGTAGGGATCAGAGTGATCATTGGCATGATTTTCATTTGAACAAGGGTGAGCATAATTACTATTTCCTCTGTAGGCATCTGCTTTAGAGTAGAAAACATTGGCCTAGGTACTGGACGGCTGTATTTATTGCTGCCTAACAACTTACCCAGAAATGGAGCAGCAAAATGCAATGAATACTTTTTATCTCACACTTTCTGTGAGTCAGGACTGTGAGAAAGGCTTATTGGGTCTTCTGGCTCATGGTCTGCACAAGGTCATATGGTTGGCATTTCAAGGTTTGATGACTTCTAGACTCATTGACACAGTTATTGGCAAAACTGAGTTCTTCATGGGCTGTTGGACTAAAGGCCTTAGTTTTCCCTGGTTGTTGACCAGAGACTTCTCCTCATTTCTTGCCATGTGGGCATCTCTATAGGGCTGTTTCCAACATGGCAGCTGGCTTCATCAAAGTATGCAAACAAGAAAAGCCAGAGAAAGAAGACTGTAAGCAAGATAACAGTCTTTTACAGTTTAATCACTGAAGTGACATTGGATCAATTTTGCTATATTCTACTCATTAATCACTAGATCTAGCCCATATTCAAAGAGAGGCGATTGCACAAAGCAATATGTAGTAGGACATAAAGGGCATTTGAATCTGTTTTCCAAACTGTCACGATAGGAAGCATAGCTTTGTCAAAGGGCAGTAATTAGCAACCTGATACTGGCTATGTTATTTTCCTGTTAAGCCTTCAGATTTCTTGCTTGCCAAATGAGTGGATTAGACTAAATAGCACATTGCCATTGATATTCACAGGATAGTAATAAATGTATTCTGCTTCTTAGAATGATTGGTTGGACATAATTATAGGGCATTCAATATTTTTCATTGTATTAGTTAAGTCTTTGAGTTAAAGGATTAAGGTCTTCCCCAAGGGTCTTACCACAAAGAAACTGATTATCTATAATTAAGACCTAACTGACATAGGAGGTAAAATGGTGTCCTAAATAACTCACTCCATTCATTCTCTTTCAGGTTCCTTTGTTGTGCATTTTGGCCTATACAGTCCTCGTATTTGACATCCTCTTGATCCATATCTTTCACTTACTTAGTTTCTGATTTTTTACTGTTTAAGAACCTATGGCCCATCATGATCTGGACCAAAACTTCAGACATCTTTTCAATGTTCAATTCATTTCCTGTCTCCCATGTAAATTCCTGAGAAAGACAATCTTATTATTACCTGGGAAAGACAATCCTATTTCTCCAGGTCATCTTTTCATGTCAGTCTTTATAGGCTCCCTGGAAGCAACTGACCACCCAGGTTCTCTGTGAACATCTTATAGATGGACAAATAAATCCAAGTGAGTAAATCTACTGAGTCCAGGGGCTGGGAGTTTGGCTTAGTGGGTAGAGTGCTTTCCTAGGATGTTCAAAGACCCCGGCTCAATTCCTTGGTACTACATAAATAGAAAAAAAAGCCAGAAGAGGTGCTGTGGCTCAAGTGGTAGAATTCTAGCCTTGAGAAAGCCCAAGGGCAGTTCTCAGGCCCTGGGTTCAAGGCCCAGGACTGGAAAAAAAACAATTTATTGGGTCCAAAATGCATTCACTTGCATTTTAGTCTTTTCTTGCGTTACTAATGATATAAAATAGTATACAGTAATACAAAAATCTAGAGTAGGGCTTTGCCCCAGACTCTTAAAGCAAAGATAGGTATCTGAACAATAAGCGCAATTAACTCTAATTTCTTGAGTGACTTGTTCTATTATTAACATTTGGAAACTATGACTTTCTGACCCTCTGCACTTTCCTTCACCTGCAAACTATGTATAGTAGGAGAATTAACCTCAACGATAATGTTTAAAACTTCCTAATACAGAGTGGAAGGTTATAGCAGAAAACTCAGATCATGGTTCTGTGGCATCTATGATGCATTCTTGCCTGTATTCTATTCATATTTCCAGTTCATTCTTCTATCCCTCTCCTCTTGACCCCTTCCGCTTGCAAGTACCTATTTCCTTGAACACATTTTGTTAGGCTTTGACTTAGTCTTTCTAAAGACTTAAACTTTGTTTTCTCCATCGATTCTATTATACTTCAGTTAATTCTTTTATTACCTCTTTGGGTGCCACCCAGTGTGCTTAATTATAGCTTTATGGTCACTTTCTTGTTGCCACTAATGAGGGAAATCATCAATCTGTGTTTCTCTGGGACTAGCTTATTTAACATAACATAGTCCTCTCCAACCATTTCCATTTCCTTCCACATTGTTCAGTGCCATTCTTTCTGATGGATGAGTAGGATTCCATTGTGTACATGTACCACATTTTCTTTCTCCATTCATTCATCCATTGAGGGACATCTGGGCTGATTCCATATCTTGGCTCTGGTAAATAAAGCTGCAGTAAACACAGTTTTGATGGTGGCTTTAGTGTATCCCTTGTTTGTGTTCTTTTGGATAAATGCCCCTTAGTGGAATTGCTGGGTATTTTTATCATTAATTTTTAAAGGACCCTTCATCTTGCTTTCCACAGTTGTTTAACAACTTGACATTCCCACCAACAGTCTAAAATATGGAAAGTGGTCAGCTGAGCAGAGATGAAGACATTGAAGGTATGACACAGATCAAGGTGCATTGTATACGTAGATTGCTGTTAAGTAGCAAAAAATTAATACATTAGCTAAAACTTAAGAAAAGTGAGAGAAATGGTGGGTGAGAATAATGAAGGGGCAACATTGATTAAGATGCACTGTATTCATAAGCTGCTCTGGTGAATGGCAACTCCTTTATATGACTAAAGAAAATAAATATATATTCAAAAAATAAAACTCAGGTCACTGAAAATATACTTACTTTGAAATATGAGTACAGAGTACCTCTTCTCCTTTACCCCCATATCTCCTTTCCAATTAGAAATCAATCTATTTTTAATTTATTTTTATTATAATGTATGCAGGGGTTACAGTTACATTTGCCAGATAGTAGGTGCATTACTTCTCACACATTGATACCCCTTCTCATGTTTTTGTTCCTATAGCCTTCCCTCACCCCCTCCCAATCATCTTGTTTACCCTCTTCACCTTCCTATTTCAAATAAACAAATAAACATATGCCAAGGTAACAAAGTCAGATACTGTAACAATATGAGATTAACCAAAGGCCAAAGGGAAGAATCAATCTATTTTTATATTTTCTTAATTTTAGTGAAAAAAGAAGTAGTTTACAGCACCATTTCATTGATATTTGTCATCCTTTTAATTAAATGAAGATTAAAAAATATTTTTCCATCCAAGTTTGTTGATATTTGCTTTCTTTTAAAAATTGGCTCTGGCTATATTTCTTTTAGGAAATCTTTTCCAAGTTGATTCTTGAGTTGAACTGGCAATTGACATGACAATTGAGTATATTTTATTTAGTCTTCTTGTTTCTTGGCTGAGAAAAACCTAGCCCAAGAAAAACCAATATCACACAACTAACTCAATATCAGACAACTGACTAGAGGCAGAACTGCAATTAGAGTCAGTTTTCTCATTCTAGCTTGAAATCCCTTTATATCTCAATCAATCAACTAATAGAATATTGAGTATCTTTTTTTCAGTTTGGAGTCAGGTCCAAGAAAAGTTTGAAACAATTTTAGTGAAAGGTCTACTTTTAACCCTGCATAATCATGCATAGGACTTAGAAATTTCTTAGCAAGATCTTCTATTGTGGTAGTCATGAGTCTCCACTCATCAAATGGTCAAAGTTCTTCTGTGGTTCTTTAGTCACATCGAAATACATCTTTTTATTACATAAGCTAGTTCACCATGTCTCGAGGAAGAAAACCATGGCCTTCCTATTGTTTCTATTCATCTTCTTCTGAAAGTAGCCCTGACAATTTGCCCTCAAATACCCTATGTCCTGTGCTCTTTGCATCTTTTTTTTTGTGGGTCATGGGACTTGAACTAGGCCTTGGCACTCTCCCTGAGCTCTGCAGCTCAAGGCTACTAACCTACCCTTGAGCCAAGCCCCACTTCCTATTTTCTAAAGCTTAACTGGAGATAAGAGTCTCAGGTCCTTTTGTGCCCAGGCTGGCTTTGAACCTTGATCCTCAGATCTCAGCCTCCTGTGTAGCAAGTATTACAGGCATAAGCCACCACACCCAGCTGCTTCTTTCTGCATACTATTTATCAGCTCTCATTTCCACTTGGCAAAAACACTGTGGTGCTTCTTAGTATCTTTTGTTTCCTTGAAGTATCTTCTACCTAGTAATTCCCTTTTGCTTAGATTCTTGTAAAGGCTCCTTTCCTTTTTTCATTGCATTTCTCTCTAGTGGTATGTGGATATAAGCCATGTCTTGAATCAGATAAGATACTCCTTGAGGGAAATAATGATAGAAATAGCTTCTATTGAGACCCTCAGGACTCCTAGCACAGAAAGCTAATTTTAAAAATAATTAGGAGATATTTACTGGTTATGACAAATGAGGGAAACCAGTAGAAACCTTGGGCTCTCCTAGCGGAGATTTACAATAGAACAAAGCCTAGATAGATAAGGCCATATAGTATGATGCTAAATGAAAGGACCTCCAGGTTATAGAAACAAAAGCCATATAATGAGTGATTGTTGTCCTTAATGTACTATATTATCTCTCATCTCTTTTGCTGTCCCTTGGCTATCTCATATTGCTACAGTATTTCAACTTGTTATCTGATATATTGGATATATGCTTATTTGGTTATTTGAAATTGGATGGGGAAGGGGGGGAACCAAGATGAAGGGTGGGGGTGGGGGGAGGAAAGTGGGGTCCAAGACATGAGAAAGGGTATCAATGTTTGTGAAGTAATGCACCTTCTATGTGGTGAATATAATGTAACCCTTCTATTAATTACAATAAAAATATATGGAAAAATAATTAGGAGAACAAGCCCTATATGGATTAAATAGAGATGACTAAGTAAATTTTCCTGATGGTAAAAGATGAGGTTACATAGGAAATTTGCTCTTTAAAACATTATTTATTTGTTCATACTTTCACTTACACATGGACCTCTGCAATATTCCAGGTATAATAGGTCTATTTTGAACATTTGTGAGAATGCCATGAAGATGAGACATGTTTTGAATGAGGGGACCACATAGGAAAGGGGACAATGAATGAAGAAGGGAATGGTAGATGAATACAGTCATAATATTTAATGTATATTGGTGAAAATGGAACTTGGAAATGTAATGTGGACAGAGATGGGAAAGGGAGAGGAGAATAATAGAAGGGGTGACAGATGAAGATGCATAGTACTGTATGTAAACAAGTTAAATCTGACCCCCTTATACACCATTTGTAGATTAAAGGAAAACCTCTAGCAGTTGATCAGCACCATTATTTTCTCATTCTGAGGGGCAGAGTTCTATCTGATGGATTACGTGAGATATGAGTGAGCGTACTTGGCATACAGATTAATCTCTAATTCCTCTACCTGTCTGGTTATCATTTAGAAAGCCTGGAATATAAATCTGATTTCTATGGGAGATAACTCACCTTTTAATTTATTTTTTTTGCCCTACTCCCTCCCCTGACAATCATAACAATATTGTGTTCTCCAGTCTGGCATGTAAAGGAAAAAGAAAGTCTTACAAAAATTGAAATCAAAGAGAAGGTATTTCTGAGGAATATTCACTTCTAGATAACTAATGTTTCATCAGTAGAGTCTATATTCTTATATAAATATGAGTTGATCAAGTCTACTTGGAAACTATTTTACTTGCTATCACTTTTACTCAAAAGGAAAGATTTACATGGTAAATTTGAATGAATACCCTAATATGAACAGAATTACCTTCAAAGTGACAAGGGAAGGAAAATTTACATTTTTAAAGAGCCATTTTGAAACTTCATTATGTACGTGAAATTTATTTCCCTTTAGCCTTTCCTCTATGGAAAAATGAAACATTCAGTATTATGCTAATATTATGGTTGAGTTGCTAAATATGAGTGTTATTGTAATTTATGGATCATAATCCCCTTATTGGCATTTTAGATCCTCAAAAGGGCTTCTTGGTAGTCCAATAAAATTTTGTTCTTGTCTATTATCCAACCCCCACCAACCAATGTGGTTTGCGTTTTCATTCCTTTTGTATTTTCTAAGGGAAAGTGTAAAGAATGACAGCACCAAAGATGGGGTAAATTTCTAAAAATAGTTTTTGCTCCTGTTTGAACTTAGGTAAAAGAAACAAAATGATTACTTTTAAATTGTGGAATATTTATTATAAAAAAGCATTCTGCCTTAGGTTAGACTACGGAAATGTCTAACACACACACACACACACACACACACACACACACACACACACACGCCACACAAGCGCCCCTGGATGATCATCATGTCATGCTGCTGCAAACCATGTTTTCTGGCAAGGATGCTTGGGTAGGTTGCCATTTTCTCACAGGCTTGGCATCTCAATATTGTGGACATAGCTCATAAGCGTGGTTTGTAATGCAATTTTCTCCAAATTTTATATTGGTGAAACCAAGTGACCAGAAAAATATGAGTTAATTTGGGGGCTATAATCCAATACTGCAATGTTAATGATATTGAAGAGCTTCTAATCCTTCCAAATGAGGTCGTGACATAGCAGAGCCAATCTTGAAAAAATCCCAAGAATCAGGTCTCTTGGCAATGATTTCAACATCTAGACAGAGTCCATTCAGGATATTTTTCAGTTCAGTATAATAAACAAATTAATAATTGTTATTTGGGAGAGAAGGAGAATCACAACACCTGAGCATTCTGAGTGTTATACTTTAAGGAACTGATTCTTTTCTACTAGCCTTTTGATTCTCAAAAATGCCTATTAAAATTGTCACTGACCTCTTAATAAATGAACTATTCAATAAATTGTGCTAATAATATGTATGTAACTTGATAAATGTGTACAAACCAGATCAAGATAGAGAACATTTTCAGTGGCCTGGAAAAGCTGACTCAAGCCTCCTCCTAGTCAATACCTCCTCCCCAGAGATAGCCAGTATTAACAGATAGCATATTAATTAGCTTGCCTGTGCCATGAACTGCATATAAAGGAAATTATACAGTATGTGTTATTTTGTGTCTGGCTTCTTTGATGCATCATTTCTGTGAGGGTCATCAGTGTCACTGCATGTTGTCATAGTCCATTCTCTTGAATTCCTATTTCGTGAATATACTGCAATTTATATTTTTTCTCCTATGATTAGGCGTATGGATCTTTCTCTAGCTAGGGGTATTATGAATCAGGCTATGAAAAAAGTTTGTATATACTTTTAGAATGCATATGTAATGATTTTTATTATATATGTATGAATTGAATTGCCAGGACATGTTTACCTTAAGTAGATGCTTATTTCGCTTAAGTGGTTACTATCAGACTTTCAAAGTAGTCTTACCAATTCACCCTTCTAGTAGTAATTGTATATGAAGATACCAGATGATTCACATCATGATCATCACTTAATTCTACTAATCTTATTAATTTTGGTGTTTTGATAATCATGTCATAACATCTCATTCTGATATAAATTTGTCTTTTACTGGTAACTGTGTTCTGCATATTTTCATAAGTTAATGGGACATTTGAATACTCTTTCTGGAATGTACTTATTTAAATCTTTCACATTTAGTCATTTGTCTTTTGGGGTTTATTTGTGCAATGTATATTCTGGATATGAATCTATTTTTGCATATACATAAAAATGGCTGGCTTTGTTGCTATGTTAAATGTGTCCTTTGATCAAAATTAATCTCATTTATCAATTCTTTTTCCTTTACTATTTGGCTTTACTTGAGATTTATATGCACATTCTAATTACTACAAATGAAGGAAACCACTTAGTCTATGTTTCTTTGGGTATAGTTTACTTCACTTAATATTTTTTCTAAACCTTTTCATTTTCTTTTGAATGGGGCAATGCCATTCTTTCTGATGGAAGCATAGAATTCCATTGTGCATAAATACCACATTTTCTTAATGCATTCATCCACTGAGGACCATCTGAGTTTATTCTATATCTTAGCTATGCTCTACAGTATTGCAATGAACACGGTTGTGCTGGTGGCTTCAGTGAGGCTTTGTTTATGGTCTATTGGATAAATGCTTTGGAGTGAGATTGCTGGGTCATAGTCTTTTGAGGAACCTCCATAGTGCTTTCTAATGTTGTTGAACAAGTTTACATTCCCACCAAAAGTGTAGTAGCCTTACTTTTGGCCATATCCTCACCAGCATCTTTTATTGTTAATTTTCTGAATAATAGCCATTCTAACTCAGGTGAGATGGAATCATGACAAATTAAACAGGACTCTAAACATTTACGCAGTGAGACCAAAGGAACATATTATCGAGGCTCACAAGGGCTCAATAGCTATGTGCATCTAATCATATAAAAAGATGCTTATTGAAGTGAACTCCAAGAAATGGGAAACAAGGTTTTTAAATGTTCCTGTTTTTTTTCCTATTTTTCTCTTTTTGCCACTGCTTTTGATTTCTGTTCCTTTTGTCTTGTATGTAAGTTTATCTGACTTGGAGTGGGGAAGGAGAAGTACAGACCTGGTGGTATGAAGGGAGGACTAATTCAGCAGTGATACTGCACACTTATATTGGAAATGTTAGAAATGAACTATACAAGTTGGGGGGAGTTGGGAGGGAAAACTGGGTGAAAACAAGGGAAGACATGATACTGTTCAAAAAGAAATGTACTCAATACCTGACATGTAACTGTAACCCTCTCTATCCATTACCTTTACAATAAAACTTTAAAAATAATTGATCAATTCTTAATCTCATGGTTAATTTGGGGGGGGGTCAGTCTTTGGGGCTTGAACTCTGGGCTTGGGCACTGTTCCTGAGCTCTTCAGCTCAAGGCTAGTGCTCTACCACTTATACCTGGGCTGACTTTGAACCACAATCCTCAGATGACAGCCTCCTGAGTAGCGAGGAATGCAGGAGTGAGCCACCAACACCCAGTGATGGTTAATATTTTCATAGAGTTTCAAAGAAAAACATGAACCTTTACTAACCTCACTCACTGACCAACAAAAATAAAAGAATTGAAACCAACACTATTATTGATATGGACAATTGAAAAAAAAGTTTAAATGCTACAAAACCCACAACAATAGCAAGACTTTAAAGGACTTTCAGCATAAAATATTGATGAGACTGTCAAGCAATTAAAGCATCTTTTTGCTGGTAGGTGTGTAAATCGTAGTTTAAGTAGTTTGGAAATCCATTTGTCAGCTTCTTATAAATATTTACCCATGCCATGACTCCTGATTTCTACTTCTAATTCTTCCTTAAGGGAAATGAAAAGAGAACCTCGGAACAGCTTTGCATAAGAAGATTTATAATGACTTTATCTATAATAGTTACAAATTGGAAATAACTCAAATGCTATCAACACATTAGATCATCAAAATGTGACCATATTCATGCAACACAATACAAAAATAATGAACTGCTGATATAAGAAACAGCGTTGATGAGTCTTATAACCTTAAAAATGTGAGATACCAGACAGCAAGAATACATATTATATTATTTTTTATATGGAGTCACAGAACTTGCAGTAATATATGTGGTAAAAGAACTTATAGTATGCGGACAGAGTTCAGTTCTAGAACACGTTTTTCTTGCAGAGAAAAACATATTACAGTGTTGATGAAATGTTGAAGAAAAGTGATATTGTTGAAAGACAAATCCAAATGTTGCTGGTGGATAGTTTTCATTTCTATTTGAGGGCATCAACTTGGCAGCTCTTCTTAATAGCAGCCTGGGAAGAATAGACCATGTGTGCCTGTATCAAAACTTTACACTGGAGCACAGAAGGACATTTTTTAAGTGATTGATTCATAGGAAATCAATTGAGAGATAAAAGGAGAGGAAGGAAAGCATTAAGAGGAGCTTCCAAAGTCAATGATTGTTAAGTTTGTGTTCTCTTTTACCACTTGGTTGCAATCACGGCTGTGCTCAATGCAGTCTGTATTTCATTGATTATTTTTGTGTGTGCTACTGTGTAACCACTGGACTGTGGTATTTCACGGTCTTGGCTTGTATTGATATTTCTCAATCCTTAGTCTACTCTATTCACAGCATCGGCTTCAGGCCTCTTTGTTGTTTTGTTGTGCTTGTTGCTATACTTACTCTAAGTGGAATAGCAACTACAGATGAAATTATTTCTATTTATGAGGAAATGGAATGCTAAGTCAGAGAAAACATGGTGTATCAATTTGCCACTGCATAAAGGAATATTTTATGAAAGTCTAATGTTTGTTGTTCCTGTCTTTGAGAAATTCTGTTTTCACATAAACTATCTAGGTGTACATACAGTTGGGCATGAATACTATGTCATCTAGGAGTTAAGATTTTTAAAATACCAGCTGAAGGACAAGAAGACTTACAAAGTTAAAGCACCCTTTATATCTCATGAGTGGCTCTTTTGGCCAATCCTTGACATTGCAAGGGGCATTCCAACTTCAGCCACTGTGTTCCCCTGTTGAATGTGAGAATTTCAAAAAACAGGAACAACAGACAAGCTCACTCTATAATCACAATAGATTTAAACAAAGCAAAGCACGATCATACTGTAACATCAATAAAAAATATTAACATTGTTGAAACCACAACCGCGCTCTGTCTTGGTTAATCTAAGCATATACTACTGCTTCATCAGAGACAGCTTTAGTCTCATTCTAGTTTTCCCTCTTCAGATAAGATTCGGTAAGATACCTAAGCACAGATTATCATGCACTTCCTGTTAGAATTTAAGCTAGTATTTAGGCTTCCTTCCTATGGTGACTATTAGTGAATCAGATGCATTACTAAGGCTCTAGGTATGGTTTTTAAGACAGTGTCCTTTTGTCAGGGCATTTAAAAGGAAAGTGACTATGTGGTAGTTAAAAATCATGGTTTTCCCCTTCCCTTCCCTATTCCAAATAAACAGCTTCATGTGAATGTCAAATACTCAGTTACATATTTCCAAATATAGTGTACACACACACACACACACACACACACACACACACACATACGTATAAAGTCACACTCATGGTTTGGTTATGGAAATGAGTCTGGTCACCTCATCTTTAAATCAAGTTTTATTGGAATATAACTAGACTTATTGGATTACTTATTATCTAGGTTCTTTTCCCACTACAAAGCAGAGGCTGTACGCAAAGCCCGAGATGAGATGTTTACAACCTGGCCTTTTGTAAGAAAAGTTTGTTGGCTTGTGATACATATTACTACATTTTGAATTGGGGGCCTCACTTTATTCCTGTGAGGAAGGCCAGTCAGATCTCATCTCCATTTGACTGGTAAAAAATAAATCCTGAGAGTCAAGAGAAGTTTAATGTCTGCCTGGTTAGTCATACAGCAAGTAAAGAACTGAACCCAAGTGCTGGAATTCATTCAGGTACTGCACATAGAAGCTGCTAAACTACTTGTAAATGTGCTCATGTTATGAAACTTTAGGAATGGAAAGCGGTTCCCAGATGAACTCAGTAAATGAAACAAGCCTCAATGTCTCCACTACGGCCTTGGGGCAGTGTTGTAAGATCCCCACAGATCCTATACATCTAAACCTTACATCACTTCTTAAAATTTCCCCGAAGACTTAAGCTCGACTTACGCATAGGGGAAGCTGTCTTGCTAAAGCATCCTTTATTAGTTCCCTTCTCTCCTTTTGCACATTTTCCTACTTTTCTACCAATGTCATCAACATTTCTCAGAGAAACTACTAGCATTTATATCCTTCTTTCAGATTCTACTCCTGGGGATACCCGAGTCAAGACAAGGTTTGCAATAAACAGAAGCAGTTCTGGAGAAGAGCAAATATTCAGTCTCATGTTGCTAGCTCACCTGGTTGTTTCAAAAGCAAGAATCCCTCATGGAGATGAGGTTAATCTTTTGTGGTTTGTTCTATTAACTCAACTCCTACTTTGCTGATGAGGGCTCACTTTTCCTCAAGTCACAGGTCCATAATAACCTATTCCAGGGGGGAAGTGTGCATCAGCCAAGACTTAGCTGCTCTTGCTGAGTTGGAAAATCCTGCGGTATCATCAATCAATGCCATGCTCATGCTCTCAGCCGAAGGGCAATTAGTGCTAGTCAGGATGAAAACTAATATAAAGCTACGGATGAATAGGTTATTGAAGGGACTATCAAATCAGCCTCATTGTTAGAAGTGACCACAGGCTGTGAGAATGTTCCTAATCTGTGGCAGAGTAGAACGACCCATTTCTAGCTTGGAAGGGATCATTCCACATATAGAAACATTCGACATTAGCATTGCTTCCTCCTTTCTGTATTATCCCCAACACACACTTCACAAATAGAGGTAATTTCACTCATAATTGTTTGGTATTGTGTACTTTTTTTCTAAAAAGCAAGATGATGATGTCCTTTAAATGTAGTGAGAATATATTTGGCAAGCTTTCCTTTGAAATTCGTTCTTTGACTGTATCTCTCACACGTGTATGTTTCCCCCATGGGCTATTTTTCATCTGACCTCACTTGATCTCTCTGTCTCTGCCTGGGTCTGCTCTGTCTCTTTCCTTTTGAGTACTTTCCACTCCTATTTCTTATCTTTTCCGGAGAATTTTTTTTCTTTCACTCTCTTAGCCCTTCCTCTACTCTGGATCTTCTTTAGCTCCTTAGACTACTTTTGTATATACTGATATTCCTAAAAGTGGGTCAATTAGATTCAGAAAAGCAGTTACATTTTCAATCTTTCTGTGTCATTTGTGCCCTAACAACCCAACATAAAATCAGTTAGATCCGCCCCCCCCAAAAAAAATATCAGTTAGGTCCATTCAGGTAAAAATCCTTCTTGAATTTTAAAAGCATGACTTCTACAGTGATCCAGCTAGATAGATTTGTCTGCTTATTTGTATTTTTTCCCAGTCCTGGGGCTTGAACTCCGGGCCTGAGCACTGTCCTTGGACACTTTTTGTTCAGGCAAGCGCCCTGTCACTTGAGCCACAGCACTACTTCTGGCTTTTTTTTGTGGGTATGTGGTACTGAGGAATTGAACTCAGAGCTTCATGCATGCGAGGTGAGCACTCTACCACTAGGCTACGCTTCCAGCCCTGCCTCTCTGTCTTTGTGGAAGGTCTGCTAAGTGTTACCTAGTCAGTGGGATGCCACCATGGTCAGCCACTTTTGAAAAATAGGTGATAACAACAATACAACAACAACAAAATCACAGGCTTAAGTTCCATGAGAAATCACAGTAGGAAATTAGACAGGCAATAATATTTAAGGAAATCTTGATTTTAAAATTTCTCATATCTGATGAGAGACATGTTTTCAGACCAAACTACACTTTGAGTCTCATCAGAATTAATGAAATTATGCCCACAATTAGATATATTGCAGCAGATATGAGAAACAGCAGAGCTAAAGAGAAAATATCTGTAACGATACCAAGTAGAAAAGACAGATATAAAGCAATAATTAGAAAGAGAGAAGCATTTTCATTAACAATGACTTAAAGAAAACCGTGCAACATATTCAAGCTAGCACTTTATGTGCTTATATTCAAGAATGAGACAAAATACAGATACTTTACGATTCACAAAGGCTTGAATGTATGATTCACAGGCCCCTATTGAAAGTAATATTAAACAAAGTGGACTATCAAGAAGTCAGCACAAAGGAAATGATTAAGATGTATGGAACAACAAACAAATAACTTGATGAAATATGTCAGCGTGTCTAATTAATAACTGAATCAACTAATTATTCGATAAAAAGACAAGAGTGAAATTGCATCTCAGAACAACAATAAAATGATGGGACTGTTCAATGTAAGAGCAGAGAAAGTGATTTAACCGAAACCCTAAAGGTAGCTCACAATTACTTGAAGCAAGCATGGATTGAACATTTTTTACTTTGAAAAACACAACATCACATTCTTTCCATATGATATTTCTACTAATAAGTCGATTTTTCCACTTATTTAATTTTCCAGTTGACAGGCAATTTATTATTTGATTGTGTGAACACTAAAACATTTGGGGAGTAAAAAAGACCATATAAAACTAATAAGTAAATGGCTTACTGGGAAAATTTTATAACATCAAAATGAAAGTAAAGAAATTAATGCCTATGATATAAAAGATAATCAAGAAAGTAATAAGAAAAGAGAAATGAAAGAAATGGGCAATTTATAGGAAGTTTAAGTCACAGGAAGATAATTATTACTTTTCAAGATTGCTTTTGTCTATTTTGAGTTTATTGTACTTTTGAGTATGTTTTAAAATCATCTGGTCAGTTTCTTCAAGGGATGCAACTGAGGTTTTGAAAGGGATTGCACTGAATTGATAGACCAATTTGTGGAGTATTGTCATCTTAATATCAAGATTTCCAACCCATGGCCTTTTTACATTTTCCCTTAACCTCAATGATATTTTGTAGATTTCAGCATAAAATCATATTTATTTTGTTAAATTGCCAAGTATTTTATCCCTTTTGATTTCATTGTGTTGGAATTGGTTATTTTTGTATTTCACCTTTGAATTATTCACTATGACTGCATGTTTTCACATTTTGATTAGCACTCATCAGCTTTGCAAGGGAGATTCATTTTGCCACATCTATATACGTGTATTGAACTTGTATCCTACAATCTTACTGAATTAATTTGTTGTAAAAATTATTTAATTTTGGATTCATTAGGATTTTCTTTATGTACAGGATCATATCATTTGCTAATAGGGAATTTTACATCTTTTCCCCCAATAAGCTGTCTTTTGAATAACTTTAATCTCGAATCTCTGGTACAAGGTTAACTAGAAGTGACAAGAACAAGTCTCTACATTGTTTCTAAATTTAAGGAGAAACTATCCAATCTTCTACCATTAACTAGCAGAGTTTTTTGTTATTTATTTATTTATCATAAATACCCTTTATTAGTTTGAGGAAATTCTATTCTTTGTTTAGTCTGAGTTCAATTTTTGCGAAAGGTTTCATCTTCACCAATATAAACATCATGTCGTTTTTGGTCCTCTATTTCATTCACATAGTCTATTAAATTGATTTACATGTGTATAGTAGCCAGTCTTTTATTGCTGTGGCAAAATACATATCATAAACAACTTAAAGATTTGTTCTGGCATATTTATCTTATAGGTGTAGGTCCATGGTTGTCTAGCTATATCATTCTGGGTTACAGCGTGTTAAAACAGAACAGCATGTACCTAGGTTTTGCTCTATTGTAAATCTCTTCTAGGACAACCCAAGGTTTCTACTGATTATGACAAATGAGGAAAACCATTGAGCCTATGTTCCTTTGAGTCTGGCTTACTTCACTTAATATGATATTTTCTAAGTCTTTCCATTTCCTTACCAATGGGGTGATGTCATTCTTTCTGACAGCAGCATAGAATTCCATTGTGTATAAAAAAAACACATCTTGTTGATCCACTCATCAAATGAGGGGCATCTGGGTTGGTTCCATATCTTTGTATGATGCTAAATGAAAGGGCCTCCAGGATATAGAAACAAAAGCCATATAACAAGTGATTGTTGTCCTTACTATACTATGTTATCTCTCATCTCTTTTGCTGTCCCTTGGTTATCTCATATTGTTAGAGTATTTTTTACCTTGTTTTCTGATATATTGTATATATGTTTATTTGGTTATTTGAAATAGGATAGGGAAGGGGGAAAACAAGATGAGGGGAGGGGTGGGGGGAAGGAAATGGGGACTAAGACATGAGAAAGGGTATCAATGTATATGAAGTAATGTACCCTCTATCTGGTGAATATAATGTAACCCTTCTATTAAATACAATAAAAATTTATGAAGAAAACAATAGCATGGCAAAAAAGTATACATCATGGTAGCCAAAACTGGAGGGAGTAACAGGAAGGAAGTTAACAGATGACAAACTTGAAATTCAGAATATATTGCCAAACTCAATATAAGAGATTAGCAAAAGACAAATAACATTAGTGGAAATAGGCCTTTGAGAGGAAGCAATTAATTATTTCATGTAGAAACTAATCATAGAAATATGATGTTGCCTTAAGGCCTGACAAGAATCAGAAAACTGATCAGATAATTTTTGTATACAGAGTGAAAAAAATACTTAGAATGCTCCTTGTAGGCAAGTTTTTATTTAGATTTCTTAGAGTTTGTAAATTATTTTCTTTGGTATGTATGTTTTATGAGGGTGAATATTTTTTTTGTTTACTTGTACATTTTTGTTTTCTAATGTCTTCCTAACATGTTAAGCAAACTTTTAAAATAACGAGCCATATAGTAGCTATTTCATCCATTGTAAGCAAGGTTCCGGTTTGTGCAGCAACTCAGAATTTACTGTGGTGAGTTATACCACCAGAAATATTTCTTAACCAAAGAAGAATTTACATACTGAAAAACATCACAAATCAACTTTTTAGATCTCATAATTTTTTTTGGCCACAGTCTCATTATGCTGTCCTTGTCTGAAGCTGTCCTCAAAAAGTGATCATGGTTCCTAAGCCTCTACTAGCTTAGGATATGCTTCCATGACTAGTTGACCTTTTAGACTTTTGTTATCTTTACCAAGCAGTTCTGCCAGATATGTTTGCTTAAATGTATTTGCTTAACTGTATTATGCCAGTTATAAAGAGAACAAAGGAAAAATGTCCTGCATAATCTACAGCAAACAGAAGCAACAAAATTGGCCACACCCACCCTCTTTTTTGGTAGTAGCTAATCCTTTTCTATATAATTCTTCTTTTCTTTTGTGAGCAGGTAAGGCATGCATACAGATGCTGCGTGTGTTTGTGTGTGTGCATAATTGTGATAAGAAAGATTCCCTTTGATCACAATTTTCTGGGGTGGTCTTCTGAAGACTGTATGTACTGTTAGTTTTTCCAGTTACTTTAAGGAGCCAATTCTTCCTAGAATACTAGAAATGCAGAATGTCAGAGCCCTAGAATTAGAACTTAAATCCTATTGTTGTACATTTGCAGAAAGTGTATGTACTTTCTGACTATATGGACATGACTTCCAGTCATTCAAATAAACTTTTCTTATTTACTTCCATTTTTCTTTAATAAAAAATGTACTCTGTGAAAAAAATAAGAGAACTTAAAGCCTAAAGCGTACTCATAGATTTATAGAGCAAAAATTGAAATGAATGCTTAGTTTTTAATGAAATGTGTTTAGGTATAGCTTATTACTTAGCATTATTGTGGCAATATCTAATGAATACCATATTCTTCCTTCATTTTCCAATACTAATTTTGCCTTTTTGTTTTTTCAAATAGAAACTAGTTATGTTTGAGACATTAATCTTTAAGCATTATCCTTTTGTCTCTTGATTTTGCTTGGAGGATTTCTAGTTATAAAGATATTCAGCATTATCCCTTGATTATCTCATATTGTTACAGTATCTTACTTTGTTATCTGATATATTGGATATATTTGTATTTGGTTATTTGAAATTGGATAGGGAAGGGAGGAAAACAAGATGAGGGGTAGAGGTGGGGGGGAGGGAAATGGGGACCAAGACATGAGAAAGGTCATCAATGTACATGAATTAATGTACCTTCTATCTGGCAAATATAATGTAACCCTTCTATTAATTACAATAAAATATATGAAAAAAGATATTCAGCATTTACTAATCTTTTAAAAGTGGTATTTCACATAGAATGGTTTTATGCACAATGAATTGCTTTCAAAAGCCTTTTCCCAATACTTTTGTAATGTTAGACTGCTTATCCACATGTAATGTTTTGTGTTTTATTTGTTTTGCAAACGTACACATTCTTATTTATTTATATTGGTGTGTATCATGTAACGAACCAAAACTATTTTTTTTGGCCAGTCCTGGGCTTGAGCTCAGGGCCTGAGCCCTGTCCTTGGACTTTCTCAAGGCTAGAGCTCTACCACTTGAGCCTCAGCACCACTTCTGGCTTTTTTCTACGTATGTGGTACCGAGGAATCGAACCCAGGTCTTCATGCATGCGAGGCAAGCACTTTAACCACTAGGCCAAACTCCCGGCCCCCCAAAAATATTTTAAATGATATTACCCAGTAGTTGCAAGCTCCAGTCCTGGGCTTAAACCCAGGGCCTGGGCACTGTCCCTGAGCTCCCTCTAGCACTCTAGCTACTTAAGCCACAGTGCCACTTCCATTTTTTTCTGTTTATATAGTACTGAGGAATTGAGGGCTTCATGCATGCCAGGCAAGCACTCTACCAGTAAGCCACATTCATAGCCCTTCTGATTTCAATTTATGATTTATACCTTGATTTGAAATGGACTCTGAATCATATCTAAAATTCTCATGTGTACTTAGATCTACTTCTGAAATTTCTAAGGGATTCAAGTGATTGCTATATTCATGCATTACTTTGTTTTTGTGAGGCTGGAGCTCAAGATCTGTGTGCTGGCCCTGAGTCACTTCATGCTCAAGGCTATTGCTCTACCACTTGAACCACAGCATCACTTCATTTTTTGAGTGGATGGAGACAAGAGTCTCATGGGGGACTTTTTTGACCAGGCTGGCTTTGAACTGCATTCCTCAGATCTCAGCCTCCTGAGTGGTTAGGATTACAGGAGTGAGCCATCAGAACTCAGCTAACATGTACTACTTTTAAGAGTATGCTTTTCCAATATTTTAATCTTTAATAAGGTTAATACTCCATTTATAATTCATATTTCAGAGCTTTTTTAGATTTTCTTACATATGAACTTTAGATTCAGCTTACATATTTCTCCATATGGTACAAGGCACTTTTTTAAAATTAAGATTCTATTAAATTTATAGATTGATTCCTTTTGCTATTAAGCCATTCTAATCAAAGACTGTATTCCTTCAGTTCGTCAAGATCCTTTAAACATTTTTTACTTAACTTTTGTACACTTTTTATTGTTTATTTCTAATTATTTCATTTTTTTCCAATTCTTGTGATAGATAGGATATTCTTCAGTATGTTCTATAATTGAATGTTGTTTATTTGTATGAAATCTATTATTTCCATATATTAATTTTATACACAGAAATGTACTAAAACTTTCTATCCTTTGTGATAGTTTTCTTTTTTTTTTTTTTTTTTTTGGCCAGTCCTGGGCTTGAGCTCAGGGCCTGAGCCCTGTCCTTGGACTTTCTCAAGGCTAGCACTCTACCACTTGAGCCTCAGCACCATTTCCAGCTTTTGTCTATGTATGTGGTACCAAGGAATCGAACCTGGGTTTCGTGCATGCTAGGCAAGCACTTTAACCACTAGGCCAAACTCCCAGCCCCTTGTGATAGTTTTCTGTGCTTTCTCTTTTTCTCTCTTTCTTTCCTTCCTTCTTTCCTTCCTTCTTTCCTTCTTTCTTTCTTTCTTTCTTTCTTTCTTTCTTTCTTTCTTTCTTTCTTTCTTTCTTTCTTTCTTTCTTTCTTCCAGTCATAGGGCTTGAATTCAGGGCCTGGGCACTGTCCTTGGACACTTTTTGCTCAAGCACTCTGCCACTTGAGCCACTTCCAGCTTTTTCTGTGTATGTGGTACCGGAGAATCAAACCCAGGGATTTGTGCATGCTAGGTGAGCAGTCTATCACTAGGCTATGCTCCTGGCCCTCTGTGTTTTCTAAAATGAACAATGTGTTGGGTTTTGTGGTAAAAAGCCATTTTATCCATGAAGAATAGTATCTTGAAACCCTCTTTTAAATTTTTATAGCTTTTTATTTATTTCTCTAATTGAGTTAAATAATATTAAGTTAAATAATAATGATAATAAAAACTATATTTGTCTTATCCTGATTTAAATAGAGATGATCCTAACATTTCCCCATAAATATAATACTGACATCCGGTTATGTTTTTATCATGATAAAAAGCAAATTAATAAGCTACTTGCTTTTTTAACAATTTATTTTAAATAATGGATGAATGTCTTCTCAACTTATTTACAAGTATTATGTGTGATTTTTGTTTAATTTGTTTTGTTTAATTTGTTAATTTTCCAATATCTTGTGTTCCAAATAAGTTTTCACAGCCCCACATTAATAAAGTAGAATTAAGCACTTTAATATCTAAAGAATTAGCCTCCTCATCTTACAGTTATCAAGTTCTAAACAGTTTTAGCTGTCAACTAGGTACAATGCTCTTGTTCTGTTCCACAGTTCATATCCTCCTGGATAGAGATTTCCCTGAAGAGACTCTGTGCCATTTTTCTTCATTTATCACCCTCTGATATTCTATTTTTCAACATTCACAATTGCCACACCGGTGCCAATCTCTCACCCACTAATTTCATGCTCAGGAATGCTTATCCATGGGTATTTATTTATTCTTCCATTGCAAAGTATTATCATTATGGAGGCTTTGTACTGTGCTTTCTACAATTCCCTTCCATAAGGGGTTACAAGTTAATATTGGGCACAGGTAATAGTTCTTGTGGTTTCAAAAATTAAAAAAAATTCCCTATGTTTATATCATGTAGTCAAGTGTAGTGAAGGTTGTCAACACAGAGCAGTGCACGAACACGAAGCTCACTTGGCTTCCGACGAACTTGTCTGAGGAGTTCTCTGGGTCAAGAGCATATGAGTACCACGGCAATGCTAGCTTCTCCTAGCCTCATGGCATTGAGGCTAGATTAGTGACAGATAAAATTCAAGTTTGTGTTTTCTTATACTCATATCTATTTCCATTTCAACTGTCCATATGACACAGAAGCAACAGCCTTGCATGGAATTCATCATACTTCCACATCTTCATAAGGGCTAATCCCAAAAGAAAGCCTTCACCTTACATTCTGAATTGTGTTTCTGCTTCTCTCACTCAACCCATACCGAATTCTGATTTTCTCCTAGAGATTATTTCATTACTTCTCATGAATGACTTCAGGAAGTCCAGTGGTGCAAACAGATTTGTTATGGCATAATTGAATATTATTTTTAGCTGCAAGTTAAACATCAATATTAAAATATGACTGAATCATCATCATGAGGAGAACTTTTTGCTTCTTAAGTGCTACTGAATTATTTTTTCTTGAAGAAAAGTGGTCTTCCAAAGTTGTTGAATAAATATGTATGTGTGTGTATATATATATTGATTTAGTAGCTCTAATAATTAGATTCAGTTAAGTTACTGCATGGCTATCCAGGAAGACCTTTGGTTAAATTCCCTCTTGAGAGAGCTTAAATTGTTCTGAATTGCCCTGATTTGTCTTAGCACTCAATATAAAAGTAGTGATTTTTCCACTCTTGTACAAAACAAATAAAACCAAAAAATAAGACTTCTTTTTCTTCTGTTTAACCCAGTCACAGTATGTACATGTCTCCAAAGGCAGGTTGTATGCATTGACACGAATGAAACCTTTCCTACTTAAATATTACTGTGAAATATTTCTCCAAGTCCAGATATAGATATAGATATGGACAATTGGATATACTCATTTTGATTTTACATTAGAGGAGAGCTTAACTATTAGACTTTCTTCTTAAGAAGTACTAGTATTGCAATTGATTCATAATGTAGCCTACATTTCCCCCACCCACACTATTGAAGAAGTAATCCTCTCATGGGTAAAGCCCTCACGGATCATCACTCCTCAACATAAGGAAATCTTAGGACTATAGATATTTGGGTCCAGATAAGAGTTTATTGAGAGATGTTGTTTAGCAGCATTCTGAAAATCCATCTCCTAGATAAGCCCCTGTACCTTGTATGTGACCATCAAAAATGTCTCCTGGGTCAAGAAAGGGTAAGAAGGTATGTGTGAATATGATCAAAGTTTATGGGATACATGTATGCATATGGCAGAATGAAAATCCATTAAAATGTACAAAATCTATTTCTTTGGCTGGGGCTCTAGCTCAGTGTCAGAGTACTTGCCTAGCATGTGCACAACCCTGGGTTTCATTCCCAGTACAGCAAAACAAATAAAAACCCAAATGAGCATGCAAACTGACAAATAACATAAAAATGTTTCCTAACATGGCCAAATGTGCTTTGGGGTGATGAGGCCTGGATACAATTATCCCCAGAAGAGAAGTGCCGAGCATTTCCTATGTGCTAGTAAAACAAAATGAAGGCTTTAATTATACTTGAATGTGGATCAGAAGGAGGCCACATGTCACAAGTAGAGGGCTTAAGTCATGATCGGCACAGTCTGAACAGTGCTTCATACTGTTTCCTTGGGGGAAGAGAATAAGAATGTCTTTGGGCTCCATAGGGACCAGTTCAATTCTGGAATCTTTATTTATAGCCAGTGAGATGCTCCAGGATTCCATCTTACTTACGTACTAGAAAATATATGGTTCTGATTCTGCTTCAGCTTCTCCAAGGCACTAAGTTTAAGCCTGAGTGTTGCTAATTCTAGTTACTGACTATGTGATATGTATTGACATCGAAAAACAGTCAAAAATAATTATGCAGAAATATTGTCTTTGGACTTTTGTTTCTAGTAATGGGGTATGAAAAGTTTTTACACTGACCTTCCTTCAGGAAATGTTATATACTGCTGAATTAAAAATTATTTAAGGAAGTGGCACTGTGACTCAAGGGGTAGGGCAGTAGCTTTGAGTTGAAGAGCTCAGGGACAACACCCAGGCCCAGTTCAAGTCCCATGACCCCCCAAAATTATTTTGAAGCCAGGTGCTAGTGGTTCATCTTAGCTACTCAGAAGCCAGCCAGGGCAGGAAAGTCTGTGAGACTTATCTCCAATCAACAACCACATAGCCAGAAGCAGAGTTACTGTTCAAGAAGTAGAGTGCTAGCACTGAGCAGAAAAATCTCAGGGACAGTGACCAGGACTGGCACAAAAAAGTCATTAAAATAGCCTGATAACTATGACAAGAAGGGAATGCATAGGCAATAAACTTAGTGACAAAGGCAATCCACATAAAGAAGATTTGACATTGAGAGTTCTGATCATACTGATGTGAAGTTGAATTTTAGTGTTACTGTTGGGTGGATTCAGAAGAAAACCAGGGTCTGCTTAAGTATCAAAAGTGCCTCAAGCCAGGCGTGATGGCTCATGCCATCCAAGCTACTCAGGAGGCTGAGATCTGAGGACCAAGGTTCAAAGCCAGCTGGGCACAAAAGGACCTGAGACTCTTACCTTCAAGTAACCTCAAGAAAACAGGAAGTGGTACTTGGCTCAAGGGTAAGGCGGTAGCCTTGAGCGGAAGAGCTCAGGGATATCCCCCAGGCCATGTTCAAGCCCTATAACCCACAGAAAGCAAGAAAGAAGAAAGTACCTCAGTCAGAACATTAGGATTATAAAGAGCTATAGTTTCAGGGGACTGCAGTGAAAGTTGCTCTCTGAACCTTTGCATAGAAAGAGAGGGAAAAGATGCCTTTAGAAATGACAACCGCAAGCTGACTCTGGAGAACTGGCAATCCAAATTAACAGTTCGTGGGTGTTTGACAAAACTTGAAAGCAATAATACAGCCATTTTAGACAAGTTTGATAAGTGCCAACAAAGAACAGATAAAAGCAATAATTAATTATCTGTACTCTAAGAACTAAAATTCCAAATCATCAAGGATTCCAGCAAATAAAACTTTAAGGACTAAAAACAAGAGAAAAAGAAATAATTAAAAATGCAAAAAGGATACGAGTCTTTGAGTGAAAATTAATAGAAAAAAAGGAAAGGGAAATAGACCTATAAGATTTTTCCATATTAGTCACAGAATATAAAGTAGCTAATGATTGCTACATTTCAAGTAATTATTTAAATGATTATATCCCACTGTACGATGTGAAAAACACATCCGGGGGAAAAAGCTGTGAAAATGACCACTTAGAATTGAAATAAAACTTCTAAAATTTAAAAATAAATGAGTCATGAAAGGAGTTTAATAGAAATTAGACTTATTTGAATACAAAAAATAAGCTGGAATATTATTCAGAAAAAATTAACTAGATTACATTAAAAAGACAAGAAATCAAAATTAAGACACATGGAAAATAATGTGAGAAAACATCAAAGCTAATCAGAACTGTAAGTTCCAAAGAGAGTAAAAGGGCAGAAAAAAGATTTAAACACAGCACTATAAGAAAATTAAGTCAAAGACCACCCCATCTCCAAATGTAGATGAAAAATATCAAAGATATGCTGGATTTAACCCAGAAAAAGAAAACTTCCTTAGTATTTAGATAACAACTATTATAATCTACTACATTAAACAGAAAAACATTAAAATGTTATAGTTGCTCAGTGATATAGAAAAGGCATTTGAAAGAAACAGCATTTTTAAAATTCAAATTTTTTAAAATGACCCCAAATCTTAAAAACAATTAGGATGAAAGGAAATTACCTTACCATTACAAGAAGAACCATTGAGTCAAAACATTAATTTGCTATTTTTTATAAATGAAAAATGACTGGCTGGGCACTGTCCTTGAACTTTCTTAAGACTAGCGTTCTACCACTTGAGCCAAAGACTACTTTCCAGTTTTTTCTGTGTATGTGGCACCAAGGAATGGAATCCAGTGTGCATGCTAAGAAAGCACTCTATGGCTAGGCCACACTCCTAGCCCAAACATTTTATTATCTTTCACCTAATACAAAAAGCTATAGCAAACACCACTGTCATTAGAGATACTGAATGTCTTCTCTTTGAATTCACAAGGTCAGGGGCTCATTCATCCCTTCTCTTCCACACTGTGCTGAGTTTCTGGGTGGTCCTGATGGACCCAGGCAAAGAAACATAAGAAAGAACAATTGGAAACAAAGATACAAAATATCAGTATTTACCGAGGCTGTGATTACTTTATAGAAAAGCCAAGCTGGGTACACACAAATAAAAATCTGTAAGAAAGCTCAGTGTACTCCGGGACATGATGAATTATACAGGACTCCAGGGATTCACACACAGTGACAGCAAAGCAGGATACTCTTGGTGATGGAACACAAAGACACACTGCCTATGTGCCTCAGATATCAAATAATACGGATTGAGATGAACTCCAAGAAATGAAACACGAGGTTTTTATCCTTTGTTGCTTTTGTTTGCTTCCCTTTCTGTCTTGTTTATCTGTCTTTGGGAAGGAAAGAGTGTACAGAAATGGAGAGACAAAGAGTGAACAAATGCAGGACTGGCACTCACTATGTTCAAAATGGAATATACAACTTGTGGGTGGGGACGGGAGGGAAAAACTGGGAGAGATCAAAGGAAACAGTGATATAGTCCAAAAAGAAATGCACTTTTAGGCAGGTGCCAGTGGCTCACGCCTATAATACTAGTGACTCAGGAGGCCAAGAACTGAGGATCGTGGTTCAAAGCCAGCCCGGGCATTAAAATCTGTGAGACTCTTATCTCCAGTTAACCACCAGAAAACCTGAAGTGGTGTTGTGGCTCAAGGAGTAGGGTGATAGCCTTGAGCTGAAGAGCTCAGGGACAACGCACAGGCCCAGAGTTCAAGCCCCACGACAGACAAAAAAAAAGTACTCAAATGTACTCACCCATTATCTGACTTATGTAAGTGTAATCCCATTCCCTTTGTAATAGCAATATAAAATTAAAAAGTAAACATGATGATATCTATATTTTATATATACATATAATATGTGAATACATATTCAATATATAATATACATTCAATTTATCTAATCTGTAACTTTAAACTCTGTCCATTACCCATTTGGTAACTTGTTGGGAGCCAGAGTGGAATCAAACTGTACCTTGATTTGCATCAGACAATTGCTTTATTGTCTTATTGTTTTCTGGCCTTATTCTGTTTAAATGACCTGAGATTTACCATATGAATGTAACACCTGGAAGTTCCCTGGTTTCAAGAAGGGATATAAGCCTTGAGTTGAAAATAAACAGGGCGGCAGTCTTTACCTGGGCTGCAGACCTCCCGGACCCCATGTGTTTGTCTCTCTTCTATTTTTTCCAATCAATGCCCCCTATTTCAGGAACCCCAATTTGCTGCTGGTAGGCCCCGGCAGTAACTGATGAAAAGAAAAACACTCTCTCTCTCTTTCTCTCTCTCTCTCTATATATACATATATATGTAAGTCACTGTATGTTATATATTATAAATAAATGAATATTAATGCATATGTTCTTACATGTGTTATATATATTATGATGTATGTCACATATATTTCTTTTTATCAGTTACCAAATGGAAAGGGCAGGGTATGTATATATATATATAAATATATATATATACATATATATATATAATTACATCAAAATATGTGCATGTCAAATCAAATCTAACAATCAATGGAGTAAATTATAAAATTTTAACAAAATTGTTAAAGATTTATGAGAGATAAGTACAGTAAAGGTATAAAGTCTTTCTAAATTTATCTATAGTTCAATCTATAGCACTGAAAACTCCAATGGCTATGGAGATTGACAAACTGATTCTAAAATTCATGTGGAAGAATAAAATGGAGTAAAAAGAGGAAAGGAAATTGTGTAGAAAGAGAAAAAGGAGAAGAGACTTACAGATAGCAGCTTGTAGCAGCTTTAGTGATTAAGACAATTTAAGTTGTCTGGGAAAGAGATAAATAAACCAATGGCACCACACAGAGCCCTGAAATATACTCGTGTATAAAACTGGAAACTCAGCAGACCATTGGGGAGAGGATAGATTTTTCAGTAGTTGATACTGGATACAGATTAAGGGAGCTACTCCACATTTCTCTAACTTTAATTTCAGTCTCAAAGATCTTTAGGAAGATCTATGAGGTCTATTCAAAGGTTTAAAAGAAAATATGGGAGAAATTTTTATTTTTGCAAAGTAGAATAAAATTTCTTAAATAAGAAATAAAGACCATAAAACTTTAAGGAAGACACCGATAAGGTTGAAAAGAGTCCTAATATTTTAAAACACACTGTAAAAATATGAAAACAGAAGTCCTATAGCATTAAATGGTACTTTAAAAAGCAGATGAATTCTGTGAGGATTATACCGAGAATATATAAAGAATTGATATAAAGTTCAATAAGGAGTAATGCAAACAGAAAATCTAATAGAAAATGAATATGAAATGTAAACAGACATCTCAAGAAAGACAATATCCAAATGGAAAGGAACGAGTGGAGAGGTCAGCAACCTCATCAAATAGGGGAATGCAATGTACAAAGCCCAAATGAGACATTACTATATATCTGAGGGTCCAAGTTTGAATTCCTTTACAGCCTTAATTCTATTTCCATTTTGCACTTTTGTGTTTTTGCAACGACCTCAATCAAGTTCATTTTGTTTGTTTGTTTTTTTGCCTTTTTAATACCTACCTGGTTGGTTTGTAAGTCTGATGTTTTATTTCCATGAACTATCCAGAATAAGAAAATCTGGAGAAAGTTCATGTGTGGTTGTTTGCAGAGGAGAAGCGATCAAGTTGGGGCTATTATTGGTATTTCATTTGGGAGGTGATAACATATTCTGAAGTTAGATTGTTGAAATAGTTGTTCAATTTTGTTTGTATACTAAAGTTCTCTGAATTATACACTTGGAATGGATTGATTTTCTTTTTTTTATTGTAGAAATGATGTACAGTGGGATAACAGTAATGCAAGTAAGGTAATGAATACATTTCTTTTTGAACACTGTCACCTCTTCCCTCATTTTCTCCCAGTTTCCTCCTGCTCCCCTCAAGTTATATGGTTCATTTTCAACAGTGTCTAGTGAGCATTCACTGCTGCATTAGTTTACCCTTTGCCCCATTTCTGTGTACCCTTATCCTCCCCAAATCAGATAAACTTACATACAAGACAAAAGGTTCAGAAATAAAAAACGGTGAAAAAAGAGGAACACAGAAAATAAATGTAAAATAATAAAAAAAACTTCTTGTTTCCATTTCTTGGAGCTCATTTCTCTAAACATCATTTTATATGCTCAGATGCACATAGCTATGGAGTCCTTGTGATCCTCTGCTAACAATATCCTCCCGTGGTCTCACTGTGGGAATGTATAGAATCCTGTTTAATTTATCATGTCCAAGTATTCGTTTTGTCTTTTCCTATCCATTGTGTTTACTTGTGGGTTTGTAGACACAGTATAATTCTTACGACTGAGGGAAACCATGTAACCTATGTTTCTTTGGGTCCAGATTACTTCCCGTAATATACTTTTGTTCAAGTCTTTCTATTCTCTTAAGAATGGAACAATAAAGACAGGGATGGTGGCTCACACCTGTAATCCTAGCTACTCCGGAGGCTGAGATCTGAGGATCAAGGTTCAAAGCCAACCCGGGCACAAAAGGACCTGAGACACTTATCTTCAATTAACCTCTAAAAAATGGGAAGTGGGGTTTAGCTCAAGGGCAGAGGGTAGCCTTGAGCTGAAGAGCTCAGGGACAACAGCCAGGCCGAATTCAAGCTCCAGGACCCACCCGCCAAAAAAATGAAACAATAAGCCAGGCACCAGTGGCTCATGCCTGTAATCCTAGACTAGAGTTCATTTCAGGTAAGCTGGTCCCTTATCCTGAAATCACGAGTGACTTTGAACTTAGGGATGCTTGAGTCCTCTTTCCTACAGATTCTGATTCAGCTCCTCAGGAGCTGGGCCTGGACTTCAAGATTTTTTTTCATGCCAGCACTGAGACTCAAGTTTAGGATTCAACCACTTGAGCCCCAGCTCCACTTGTGGTTTTTTTGGTGGTTAAGTGGAGATAAGACTCTCATAGACTTTCCTGCCTGGCCTGGCTTTGAACCCTCAGGTCTCAGTCTCCTGAGTAGCTAGGATAACAGGCTTGTGCCACCAGCATCAGGTCGAGATTCAGATTTTTTTTTCAAAGCTCTGTAAGTGAATTTAATAAAGGCAGCCCAGATTAAGAAACATGGCCCTGGAAGTATCAGGAACAAGGCAAGAATGGAGAGAATCTATATCTGCATGTGCAAATGAGATAAACTTTGGCAGTAGGGAATCAACATCAAATGAGTGAAATTGTGTTTTGTCTTAGGAGCACCAAGAGCTCAATATGGGCGTGAGAATAACATGATCGGGGCATATAAAAGAAAGCAAAATTTCAATCACAGTGTCAAGAGGGAACAAAAGTAGGACCTGCTAGGGGTTATTTACATGAATTTGAGTAAAACAAGGAAGATATCTAGGGCAGTGACAGGAGGCTAGGCAGAATCAAGAACAAGGGTCAAAATGATGGCAATCGGCTAGGTGACAATCTAGCAGAATGGCCTCCACTGCCTCAATCCAGGCCTGGTTCTGGAGGCTTAACTTCTTTAGTTTCTGTGTGGTAGAGGATCTCTGAGTCATGAGGAATGGTTGAGGCCACAGGGAGACTTAGGCACTTGGAC
Source organism: Megascapheus bottae (assembly GCF_031878675.1). Lineage (NCBI taxonomy): Eukaryota > Metazoa > Chordata > Mammalia > Rodentia > Geomyidae > Megascapheus > Megascapheus bottae. The sequence continues at coordinate 4,810,295 of NC_143547.1, read as the reverse complement.
TAAGCTTCTCCTTGCTGAAGATAGTTGCGGCACATATGAACTCTTGGGTGTGAGATATTTGTAAGGGACACTTGCAGACTCTGGTGCTGGTAGGATGAGAGTGATTTGAATGGAAGGAGTCAGATTCAATGGTAAAGAGTTGAATTTAGAGGAATAGGGGAATTTAGTAGGCAAAGAGAACACAAGAAGAGATGAAGGACCTTGAGAGAAAATGTTCTGGATTTTGAGCATAATCAGTTGGTTGAAAGTGGGATTGGATGTTATTGTTTAGCATCTCTACAGTTGGGAGCAAGTCCTCGCTATCTTCCCTTAAAATATACAGCAAGGCAGGAATTTCAAGGTACTCTGAGACCTAGAGAAAAGTATGGGTCATGATGTATGTCCCTTTATTCTCTTCACGGCATTCAATTAGGACCCAATGATGTCAGTCATTGGCTTTTGACATACTTTCCTTACATTTGTCAAAGTCTGACTGTATCTTCCTGATCAGGTATGCTATATCTTTGAACAACCTCTGCTGACTTGAATAAAATTGGTCAACAGCATCTAATCAGGAATCCAATACTTGGAAGTGGTTTTTGTGGACAAATGACTTATTTTTTTTTTCAAACAGATAATAAGAAACAACCAGATTCAGTTTTTTTTTTGTTGTGGGATTTTTTTTTTACTACTAAGATTTCCCATGAGGGAATGTAACTCATGAGGTCTCATTAGCCTTTTTGAGGCAAGGTGTGACTTTAGGACAGTAGACAAGAGCCATTGTAGGCTGTTTTCATTTATATTCCACTAGGAAGGAAGACTAATCAATTGTGTAATGAATCTTAAATGACTTTGTGCCCAAAGAACAAAGCAGTCTTGTAAGAATGATGTCCTGTATTCATATATAGACACATTGCTGGGGAAGCAGGCTCACTGGTAGGGGACTTGCTGCAAGTCTTTGTAAAGTGCATCCAAAAAGAGATTTTAAAGCTCATAACCCAACGTATTAGTAAATGCGTGTAGTACTGGAGGGCAGAGAGGGACTATCAGCCTTAACATAGGTTTCTTCATTCTTCACAGCAAACGATATCCTTGGTCAATTGTCTTAAATCATGCATAGGAAACTCTTAGGGATTTACAAAAAGCCAGCTGTGAGGTACTAGGACAAGTACATTTTCATTTGCCAGTCCTGGGGCTTGAACTCAGGGCCTGAGGGATGTCCCTATGGTTTTGTGCTCAAGGCTACTACTCTACCACTTAAGCCACAGCTCCACTTTTGGCTGTTTTTGGTGTTTAACTGGTGACAAGAGTCTCGTAGGATTTCCTGCTTGGGTTGGCTTTGAACTGGGATCCTCAAATCTCAATCACCTGTGGAGTACATTTTTAACCAGTTCCCTCCTAGATGATGCTATTATTGTTGGTCTTCATACTAAAGTATCAGTGTGTTTGGTGACACTCTCCCCACCCTTTTTGCTAGATTGCTCTAGCAAAGAACACACTGGCCCAGTCCCCCTGAGAAACAAAGCTTCTGCGGAGGTCTCAAAGTTGGCATGGGATCTGGAGCAACATGCTTGATCTCCCTGACATCAGCTCTGGAAAAAAGAGCTTTTAGAACTGCTTTCAGAAGTTCATTTTTATTACATTGTACACAAATCAGTCCATGTTCAAAGCAGAGGCGCCTTAGTGTTTTTTTTTTGTTGTTGTTTCTGTTTTTTCGAGTCCCAGGGCTTGAACTCAGCACCTGAGCGCTGTCCTTGGGATTTCTCAAGGGTAGTGCCTACCACTTCACCTACAGCACCACTTCCACCTTTTCTGTGAATGTGATAACCAAGGAATTGAACTTGGGTCTTCGTGAATGCTAGGTAAGCACTCTACCACTAAGCCAAACTCCCTTATCTTTGACAAGTTATTATCCCATCTGTCTTGTTTTGGAAGTCACCGTTTATCAATGAAGAGCCAAATGAAGAGGAGGTGTGCCTGGTGTGGTACATCACAGTCCTGCATGGCTTTGCTTTTCTGCCAGCAGAAGGGATTGATGGATCTCTGCCCAGTTTGTCCGCATCATCTTGAATCAGGTTTCATTTTTCCCAAATCTGATGCTGAGTGAAACACAAATTATAACACTTTCCTTGAGCTTTTTCATTTGTAAAATGAGGGAGTAAGTGGCATTCTCTTGAGTTTCTTCCAACCCCAACAACACATGCTTCTAAGAGAATATTAAAATCCTCTCTATTACAGTCTACTAATAAAAGTTTCTTTTGTGACATAATAGAAGAATGCTTATAAAGGGTTTAGACCTGATAATTGGAAAAATGACTTGTACCTTGGATGGGACTCTGAGCAATCAACATGGGACATCTTTGTAATTGTCAGTTTGGCCTTTTAATGCCGGAATAGCTTAAAAGATAATAGGTTGTCCATATCTCCATCCACTCCATGAAAACTACAGATACAAGGTCTATTTCTAGCACAGTTATGATCATCTTTCACTAGTAAGGGTGTTGATTCTTCCAGAAAGCATTTGCAACTTCATTGTGGGATAGACATCCAGTGGGTAGAGTACTTGCCAGGGGAAGTGGTAAGACATCTTGGGGACAAAGGACTTTCTCCCAAGTCAATGCCATGATGGTAGCCAAGCTACTAAGGTAGTTTCACAGAGGCCCAAACCTGATGACCATGTCCAATCTTTATCATTACCTCAGGGCCCTACCTCTATCCAATTCTACAAACATGAGATTGAAGTCTTGGAATACACTTATACCATATCCAACTCAATAAAAGACTGGAGACGTATTTTGCAGCTAGCAGACTGACTGATTCTAATGCAGTAATCCCAACAAATGGAGGGATAGGAAGCCATAGACTGCATTCATGCAGCAGCTTATTTTTATTATTTAACATTATACATGTATCTGTGCATTTCATCAATTATGCTTCACTTCATTTTTTATCTTTTACAACTTGAACACTCAGCTTACTAACATTGGATTTGATTTAATGTCACACAAACCACATACAATGTAATAGAAGAATTGGAAACTTTTCTTGGAAAATAAAAATCCAATCACAGAATAGACTTTATACAGAGTTTTAGACAGCCGTACATTTAAGTTTATAAATTTACAGAGGATCTGAATCACTCCTATTAACATTGTGAATCTCTTATATATAATTCATTTATCCAAAGAGTCTAGGCAAAGCTAAGTTATGACATTATTTACAGTAAGTACTACACCTGGAACTTGTTCAGAGTTATTTAACACAGACTACATTTTTCAATGCAATAAATATTTGTAGTTAACATTAACATGTGCTATTGTAATTTACAAAATATGTGTCTAATATTAAAACAAGCATAAGATAACATTAAAGAAGTTTGTGCCATGGACTTTTACAACTTACTGAATTTTTCCAACAAACGATACCATCCTCAAATCCTACCAACTTGAATGCAAGAAAGGCCGTGTTCAAACCAATAAGTCCTGACTATAGAAAATAATTCTACTAAAACTCAGCTTTCACTTTAGTGATATAACTGTATTATCCACGTCAATAGCTACCTAAGATTGAAGCAAAGTGATGAAAAATTTGGATTCATAACCAGGCCAAATTATGTAATATACCTTAAATATGGAAGTCCTGAGTTACAACAAAATTTTCAAGCTTGTCTTGGAGTTAATGAGGTCTTGAATATATGAGGTTTTATCATCCATTAAAATGATTCTTTTAAAAGTCCATAAAATTTATGAGAGTTCTTTTCTAATAGTATATGACTCTGGGATTGAATTTTAAATGTAGAGAAAAATAAATCTTATCTTCTAGAACTGGATTGAGCTCAGAGAAATGGCAATAACTCTGTTTATAACAGGGTATTTGGACATGGGCAACTAGGGCTAGGCATCCAGATTCCTAATTCTGTACCTGAATTCCTCACCTGGCCCCGTAGTGTACAAGATCTTTTTCTAGTAGATAGACCCCAGGCTCTTGGAAACTACCCATTGAAATATCTTACTCGTTAGGGGGAAAGAGAAGTGAATGGTTTCATTTCTTCCTGATAATCTTTCCTCTAATTAATCCTGATTCACAGGAGGAGGCCTACACCGACTTTTCACTTGAGACCTCTGTCTGACTTATTCTTTCACCAAGTTATTTTTTCTCTGTCATGTATTAGTCACAGACCCAGGTGGGAAATTCTGTCTGGATCTTCTGATTGCAACTGAATTGTGTCTCCGGATAGGAGAAGCAAGTGAACTATGGGAGTTCATTCTCAACCATTTTTGTGCCAGTCTTGGTGCTTGAACTCAGAGCTTAGGCACTGTCCCTGAGTTTTTGCTCAAGGCTAGCTCTATCACGTTAGCTGCATTTCCACTTCCACCTTTTTCAGGGGTGGAGAATGTACATGTAGTTTATTAGAGATAACAGTCTCATGAACTTTCCTTCCTCAAGCAAGCTTCAAACCCCAATCCTCAGATGTCAGCCTCCTGAGTATCTGGGATTACCATCTTGAGCCACTAGCACCTGGGTTTTCCTCACCCCCTTTTGTTCAGCATTTTAGCCTCAATGTTCAAAGAATTCTTTTTTTTTGTGGGTCATGGGGCTTGAACTCAGCCTGGGCACTGTCGCTCAGCTCTTCAGCTCAAGGCTATCACCCTACCCTTGAGCCAAGCCCCACTTCCCATTGTCCAGGAATTAGAGATAAGAGTCTTGGGTCCTTTTGTGCTTGGGCTGGCTTTGAACCTTGATTCTCAGATCTCAGCCTCCTGAGTAGCTAGGATTACAGGCGTGAGCCACCACTCCCAGCTTCAAAAGAATTCTTAACCTATGTATTTCATTATACTTTCTTTGTGTTCTTTGATTCAATACCTTCCTTGGGCCTTTGCACAAAATCTAGATAGAGTAGGGAATGAGCTTTTTAGGTTCTGTGAGCTTAACTTCTCAAACAGCCTGGATTTAAGAAATAACACTGGCTGGTGGTATGGGTATGGACTGAAGACTCAGTTTCATATTTATATTTTCCATATGACCTTAGGATCATTAAGTCATCTTCTTGAGCTAGAGCCTAGCACGTAATCAGTGCTGGGTGACTGTAAGTCCCTTCCTGCCAAGTACTTCCTAAACCATATGACTCCATCCAGGTTTTGGAAAAAAAATGGAATTTTTAATCCTTTTTAGTCTGTTTGTGGTACTAGAGTTTGAATCCAGGACCTTGAACTTGCTCCATTGGCTTGTTCCTATGGTGCTTTACCATTGGGGAGGCAGCTATTTGAGAGGTGAAATCTCGTGACCCTTTCTTCCCAGGCTGGCTTCACATCACAGGTCTCCAGATCTCAGCCTCTTGAGTATGTAGGATTAACAGGCATGGGCCACTAGTGCCTCACTTTCATGTGCTTAGTTTTTATTTCCAAGGATCCTACTCTTCTGTACTTCAGCCTTTTACTTCCTTATGATATGGCGTGAAATGCAGTTTCCATTAATTTGCATCTCTTGGGACAGCCAGCAATGACACCGATAACTCCTTTGTGTTAAGTCAACTTATTGTGGGGCCACAAAAATAGCCAATAAGTTGGTAACACAGTGATCAGTGCCATTCTTCCTCATTAGCAGAGCCTGCAGAGCAGGCTATGTGAATAAAGCTTGGTTAATCTATGTTAGAACAAAATGGAATCAGATTAAAATGGGCCAAAGAAATCACATTTATGTAGGTAAAATTTTCTCTAATAGAGACAATTTCATGTTTTAGTCTTATAGTTCCATGGGCCATCTAATCTACTGGTAGATGATAACTAGTAAGTGAATTCAGTATTTATGAATTTTCATAAGAGCAAAACAACTATTTGATCAATAGGAAAGGTTTGCTCTTGAAGAGGTAATAAGTATGGAGTGCTTTATAAACCATGAATTGTAGGTAAATGCAAACTATTATTTTGAATCAAACCTGAACATGTAATATTCTAATACCAACACTTTAAATGTAATATATGAACAAAATCAAAACCTTTTTCCTGTGCCAGTTTTGGTGCTTGAACTCAGGGCCTGTGCACTGTCCCTGGGCTCTTTTGCTCAAGGTTGTCACTCTATCACTTTCCAGCTTTCTCCAGCTCCCTTTCCAGCTTTTTGTTAGTGAATTGGAACTAAGAGTCTCTCAGAGTTTTCCTGCCTGGGCTGGCCTTTAATTGTGATCCTCAGCCTCCTAAATCATTAGGATTACAGGCATGAGCCACTGGCACCCAGCAACATCAAAACTTAAAAAAAAACCACATTCAAATGCCACTGAGTGCATTTGGAATGTGAGATTCCACAAGAGGAAATTTGTTCTTAGTGTGTATTTGTTGATTCGTGTGGATATAGTCAGTGAGATTATGCACTACTGAAGTGTGTATTCATGTTGTAGTATGTGGATGGAGCCATGAGGAATGAGCATCCAGATTCAGAACAAAGTAGTGCTTGTAAAGCCTTGGTGTCAATGAATAACACACAGAGCCTAGACCCTTAAGAGTGAAGAATTGCTTTGTTTGTAGCTGTTGATCCATTTTGTGAACATGTGGTCAAAAATTAAACAAATGTGCAGCATGTGCTCTATTCCATGCAGCAACCCGGACCGAATTGGAACCTGTTCTCTAACAACATATTTCTCTTGATGTGGATGATAGATATAAATGGGGAAAAAGGCTTGTCCCCCTCCCATTTCACTACCATTCAAGTGTCTATCACTCATTCCCTTTTCATATAGTCAAGGTGATTGTTCCTCTCTGACTTCTGGAAAAAGTGACACAGTCACCTCATAGATGAGGACACCCTTAAAAATGTCATTCCTTATTACCAGAAACCAACTGGTGTGTGAAGAGACTTTGAAACTGATAACTAGCTGTGATTAATATCAACAAGGAGTTAGTAACCTAAGTCTGCACATAAGTTCATTTGTTTCTGTTTAATGCACACTTTCCTAACAAATTGAGCTTGCTTCATCTGAAACAGCTTCCAAATGGTTTATTTACCAAGGGGTTCCCCATCTCCATGGCCAGGCAGGCAAGGAGGGAGATTTAGGGCTTGTTAATGAGGCAGAAGGCCAGGTTCAGTGCGGGAGTGAGAGCAGCAGGAAGAACAGGGTTTAGCCATCCGAGTTTATGGAGAGTCATAAAGTCATCAACAGGGAGGGGCCTTGTCCTCACTAATCAGGGAGGATCATCTTGCTGTGGAATATGGCTCCCGATAGCAGCTGTACCTTCCCTGCCAGCAGCAGCCCGTTGGTGGGAAGACTGCTTTGTTTATTGCTTAATCTATCACTGTTGAGCTGCCTGCCTCAGGGAGGCTCAATTTAAGATAGACTGAAAGGTAGTATCTGTCAATTGAATAAACACAGATGGTTTTCCACGGCAAAAATTGATTTTTTTCCTTCACCAAAAACATAAGCCCAAAACATGATTATCTTTGAAAGCCAGGCATGAAATGTCTCAGCTTCAGTCCCTACTACACTCTGCTCTGGCAGAGAAGTGATACCACATGGGTCTGGGGTTTCTCTCATATGACTGATTTTAGGTTCTTGATGTCAAATATGAGTCAACTTACTAGTTAGTTCACATCAGTTCTGCCAGTCCTTGGTCACTTGCTTGCAAACACTTGATCTAACACTACAATAGTCTCAGAGAAATAACAAGATTTGCCTAGGGGACACATAGCTCTATCTAGTACTAGGCATCTAGAATGCGAGATACATCATCAAATAACTAAGTAAAGAGCAACTTATATTCAAGAATTGAAGGTAGCCTAGAGGACAAAATTATGGAATAGTTATGAAAGATAATGGATGCAAAAAAGTTACAGAAGAATGAATAGGAAGAGTACCTTTTAAACAAGAAGAAGATGGAGCATATGTGTTCTTTTTGGGGTGTGTTTATGCCAGTTCTGGTGTACAGGGCCTGGGTGTTGTTGCACAGCTTTTTTGCTCAAGGCCAATATCTTTCCATTTGAGCCATAGCTCCACTTGAATTTGTTGGTGATTAATCCGAGATAAGAGTCTCCTGGACTTTCCTGCCTGGTCTGGCTTTGAACTGCACACCTCTTGACTAGCTAGAATTACAGGTGTGAGCCATTGGCACCCAGATGCAAAAAAAATGTTCTTATGTATATGTAGGCTCCAATTCCAAAACATTCCAAGTTCATTGGAACAAATGATTCTAAGGAGTCCCTGAAAGCAATGAAATGACCCATCTCTTTTCATTCTGCTAGACAGGAGTGTGGAATAATGGTTGAATGATTTCCCTTACTGTTGTAAGGGAAGCAGACGTAAGCAATTAGGCCATATAAATTCTTTCATTGCATATTCTACAAAACAAAGAAAACTGAAGGAAGGAGTGGGTTTGGGAGGGAGAGAGGACAATAATGAAAGAAGTGACATTGATCAACATGCATTGTATTCTTATACTACTTTGTTGAATGGCAACTCCTTTGTACAACTACTTGAAAACAACTTTTCATGGTTTCCTACATTTGTGGTAAATAGATTATGCCTATAAATTTATAAGTAAACATGTTGGGATGTTTACAAGTGGTTACAAATGAATTAGTTGAAGTATAGTTGATTCTATGCAGAACTCAAACAGTATCTTTCAGAAAGACTAGGTCAAAACCCAACAAAATCAGTACCAGGAAATGGGTACATCCAAGAGGAGGGGCAGAGAGAGGGGTAGACAAATGAAGGGGGAGAAAGAGGATGAGTAAAAAATATCATTGTGCCACAAAACTAAAAAGAGTAAGGGAAGGGGGCAGGTTGAAGGGGGAGGGGACTTCTGAAGTGGTGAGTGACGCTGATCAAGGCACATTGTATTCAGTAACTGCTTTGTTATATGGCCCATCCTTTGTACAACTACTTAAAGATAATTTTTAATTGAAAGAATGGGACTAGATGGAGAGAGGAAGAGTGGAAGAATGCAGTCATGACATACAATGCACATATGTGAAAATGTACCTGGCTCAGGTACATTGGGCACATGGGCGAGGGTGGGAGAGATTGGGGGAGAATGATGACAGGGGAGATGACATTGATCAAGATGCATTGCACTCATAAGTGTTGAATTGAAACCCCTCTGTGCAGCTACTTAAAGCCAAGAAAAATAATTTTTAAGAAGACAAACCTAAAAATGATGAAGAGACTTAGAGAACTTCAGAGATCAAAGGGATCTCTTCTCATTGTAGAAATGGAAAGCTGAGTCTAGAGAGAGGAAATCCAGACACCTTGAGACACAGCTGGAATGGTAAGAAATCTTAGTTCTTTCAGGTATGTTATCTATTTTGCATTTCAAATTGTGCAATATAATTTTGGACTAGTAACAAGCCAAATGTGTACAGTACATAAGAGCATGCAGAAAGCAGAAGTAAACAGGCCTTGCTTCAGCTAATTCAACTATAAAACAGAAGTTTTTTTAAAGTTTTTTTTTACAACATGTGTTGGTCCTAACTTAAAGCTCTGCAGACAATGAGCACTCCTGGTAAGAGACAAAAATATATTATGTAATGTCAGGAAAAGAGAGCCATTTCTGTGTCATTTAAGTAGGGGAATTCTGAACCACTATTGCCTTAGTATATAAGGGATACATGATAGGACACATTTTCAGATTTTGTGTGTTGCATGTGAGTTCGCATGTTTGTGATATGTCAGAATTGGCTTGACTTTGAGTCCAGTAAACCGCAAATCATTTTCTAAAGTAAGATAATCCAAACTTTGCAGAGACAATTAGAGTCATTTAGAAAAAGAAAAGGATTTCAGTCTAGTGTTTATCTGCACTTATACTATTTGATAAGCACTCTTCTAAGTAGAAACAAACGTATACCTTTCTTCCTTCAATCTAAAAATTAAGCCTCTTGTATACTTTCTATACATATTCAGACAGAAATACATTACTAAAATTTTATTCTTTTCTACCACAAATCAGGGGCCCTAAGGGAAAAGTATGTTAAATGTAAACATATTTATATTTTCACTCAGATATGATCCCCTCTTTCTAGTATTGAAACTACTGCTACAATGTGTCAAGAAAAGACAGTCAAATCGAAATAAATACACTTGTCTCAGAACATGTACACCACGAATAAATTTCATCCTTCATGCCTTCAGCTAATATCATGATCAATTCTTTCCCTCTAGGATTTCTCTTCTGTGGTAGAATGGCACTGTAATAATGATAATTGGATAGCAACAATGAGACATTCCATCAAGAGAGAAATCAGTGTGAAATGTCCCTCTGGCCACACATGAATCTTTATATATTTATCTATGTGTTTAGTTGTATTTTTGTCTTAAAGTTATGTCTTAAGTCTTTCTCTGTATTTTGTATTCTCAGTAACATTGTTTAAAAAATCAGTACTTGCAGATTTGTTTCATATGAAACTGCCTTCCAGTGTTATTTACAGGAGGCTTCACACATGAGGCTTTTTCATAGAGTTTACTTTTCATGTAGGGAATTAAAAAAAGTTATCCCGTGGTATTATGGACGTTCTTGAAAATAAAAGCCAAGTCATATTTTTAAGCATTAACTTTTGCTTCAAGGAACAAGGCAAAATAGACCTTCAAAGCATTATTTTTCTGCCATATAAATCTCTCTCTTCATATAATTACGACGACTTAATTGGTCATACCTGTATATCAGGGCTTGATGCTTAAAATTATAATTGGTTCCTTTTTCTTAAACCGGGCAGAGTTGCTCCCTTCTAGAAGACTCACAAGTTAAAGAGGTAACATGCCTTGATGGGTTTCTTTGAAATACAATAGTTTCCTTTGAAACACAATAATGATCCTTTTGGGGCCATTCATTCATCCACCCAGCCTTTGGAAGGATCTTAGGAAAGTACAGAGACAACAATAGATTTGCAGGCTCTTGGTCAGCCATAAAGCAAGCACGAGTCCCTAGGAAGGCATGCTTGATTACAGTCTACACATACCCCTCATGGCAGACATTTCCATTGATGAGGCTGAAGGTGACAGCAGAGGGATTGGTGCTCTTGAAAGAGGTCATGCAGGTGGTGCTTCTGCCAGTGCTCTGGGAACGATTCATAAGGCCTGGCCGGCAACAGAGGAGCTGGGTGTTGAACTGTTTCCTGAAACTCTTGCTCAGTAGGTAGAGGGCAAAGGGATTCACACAGGAGTTGGTGAAGGCCAGGAGGCGGGCACAGATACTGGTGACAAAGTGGAGCATGGAGGTGTCTACCTTAGAGTAGTGGTAGGATCGGTACAGGTAGATGATGTGGTTGGGGAGCCAACAAAAGGCAAAAAGACCCACAAACACCAGCACTGTCTTGGCAAGTCGCTTCCGGGATTCAATCTAAGGAGATAAATCACATGGAGAGAGACAGAGAGAACAGGGAGCAGCATCAGAGGAAGGAATCAAAGACTCAAACAGGGACATAGAGGGGGTAATGCAGATAAGGAAATAGATGATTGTGCAATGCCACAGCAAAAGAATTCAGTAGAGGAAGATAAATGCAGCAGCAATAGATAAGAGGGCCGAAAGAGAGAGAGACAGACAGAGAGAGACAGAGACAGAGAGGCAGAGAGAGAGAGGGTCAGAGAGACAGGACAAAGAAAGAGAGAGAAATTCACAAGGTGGAATAGAGTTAGAATATGCTGTCATGAGGAGATCTTTAAACAAAGTTGATTACATGCTTGAATGGATTGCACAATGAAATTCTAGTAAGTGCCTTCCTTTTTCCTCCCGAGAGCACTAGCAGAGTTTATCTGCCATGTTACTTCATGCCTTTCTTTGCTTCACAGTTAATGATTTCTTATTCCCTCTGATGCTCATAAAAACAATCAGCTTAGTTCTTCCTCATTGGTCAAGCCAAGAGAACTCCCTATTATTATTTTTTAATCTTAAGCTATTTCTGAACTATACCATATAAGAAGTTTATGAGACAAAAATGAAATGAGTACTTCCTTTTGCTCCTAAGTCCCTCTGCAACCTCAAGGGGAAACTTCTTTCTTATTAAAAAAATTAGGAGTGCAGGGGACTGTGTTTGATGATCTACACTTAAAGCCACGTGGCAGGCTAAGATAGGAGGATCATAATCTAAGGCATGTTGGGCAAAAGCCATGGGACTTCATCTGAAAAGAAACAAAGCAAAAGGTGCTGGAGTACAGTTCAAGTTGTAGAGTACTTGTTTAGCAACTTCAGTGTTGTGTTTGAGCCCTAGTACTGAAAATAAATTTTTTTTAAAAAAATTGGGGATACAATGGATGCTTGTTGCTGAAAGGTCTTTTAAGTAGAGAGACATTTGCACTGACAACTGGCACATTTTCTTGGCAACTAAAACAAACAAAAAAAGATCTTTGGAGGTGAGACCACCAAGTATTGTCAGCTATTCATTTATGTGGAAATAGACTTTTTTGTATATCACTGAATATACAAGAAGGACTGATAATGACAAAAATGCCAAAGCACCTAGTTTATATCATTTGTATTTCAAGAATGAAATTATGGGAGTTATGGAATGGGAGACAGGTTGAAAGCATCTTGCAAATTGGGACCTCAAGTCCTTCAACAATCTTTTAATATAGGGATTAGTATACTATACCATAGGTAAGATGGTTGAGACTCAGAGAGTAAATCATGCAATCTGAACTTGAACTCAGATAATTGTTTTTTATGTAAATTACTTCTTTTCCTTCATTTGTCTCCCACAACTGCATGTAAAAACCCTCTTTCTAGTCAAACAACACAGTTCAAGTTTAAGAAATCATCTGAACTCAGATTGCCCATTTCTTTTAATTGTAAAATCATAAACGTACCAATGGCTTATGCTTGCAATCCTAGCTACTCAGGAAACTGGTATCTGAGGATTGTGGTTCAAAGCCAGCCTGGGTAGCAAAGTCTATGAGACATATGTCTCCAATTAACAACCAAAAAGTTTGGAAGTGGAGCTGTGGCTCAAATGGTAGAGTGCCAGACTTGCAAGACAACGTACAGGTGCTGAGTTCAAGCCCTAGCACCTGTATATCCACAAAATCTTAAGTGATGGCCAACTCGATATTATACTGGTTAGTGGAACCCAAAAGAAATGTAAGAGATAAAATCCCCAATAAGAAAATAAGCCAATGGTAAGTACCCACCTGCTTCTTGACATGTATATTCCCTTCCACAGGAAGATTGTAAGCACTCTGGATCAGGTTTTTGGCAATGAAGTAGTAGTAGACAGAGATTATTGACAGTGGGATGATGTAGAAGATCAGAAAGGAAGCCGTAGAGTGAATTTTAGGGTGCAGCTCATTAGAATGTGGGTATGGTGCACAGCTGATGAAGGTCTGATTGGTCTTTTCCTCATGGAAGGGGTGGAGATCAGAAAACACAGCCTCTGGAATGGCCAGCAGCATGGAGATGATCCAGATCAAGGCAGCTTTCAGGCAAATCTTCATCAGGGCGTGTGATGCCTGGATATCCATTGGTCGGACAATAGCTTTGTACCTGGGCAAGAAAGAAGGAATGTACTGTGTAAGTTGCCTAACATGGATGCCAGGGCTGGGACTAGAATGAGGCAGATCAGCCTCCTGAGATGCAATATTTAAGGAGGTACTCTCTCAAGTTCATGAAAATGCTGACTTTGAACACATAGCCTCAACAGTGAGCACCTCCTTAAATTTGGCTTTTCTCTTTCTTCAGCAATAACAATTTGCCAACCCCCCCTTTCTCTCTGTATGTGTTACATATAGTATCATGTTACCAAATAACATGTACCTCATCTCACATGCCCATCATTATTTTGTTTCTGTAAGAACATGCTCAATTGACTCAGTTATATAAAAATATAATACACTGGGGCTGGGAGTTTGGCCTAATGGTACAGTGCTTGACTAGCATGCATGAAGACCCAGGTTCAATTCCTTGGTACCACATACATAGAAAAAGCTGGAAGTCACTCTGTGGCTCAAGTGGTAGAGCTCTAGCCTTGAGAAAGTCCAAGGACAGTGCTCAGGCCTTGAGTTCAAGCCCCAGGGCTGGAAAAAATATGATACATTGTTATTAACAATAATCATCATGATGCACAATTCATATTCTCTTGATTTGAAAACTACTTCTCAGAAAAGCTGATATTCCTATCATTTTTCTTATCACAAAGCATGTTGTTGTTAAAGAAGTAAGACAGAGAAGGAGGTTAGGCTTTTATTTTTTATGTAAAATCTTACATTTTTAGTGTTCAAATACAATTCAAGAACTTAAGTCACTGAATATTCAGAGTATGTCTCTTCCTTCTTTCAAAGGATGGTCTATGAAAATTTTATACCCAAGAGGCAACTTGTCACTGTCCAAACTTTCCTTTTCCTCTTTCACCTTCAGATTATTTCCCCTTGTGTGATATTTGACTCAAGTGCTCTGGAATACAGTCAGGAGTACAGAACATTTGTTGTTTACTTAGGAGGCTGAGAACAGAAGGATCATGTCTTGAAAGAAGCCAAAGCAGAAACGTTTACCCATTTTCAACTTATCATTGATCACAGTGTCACATGTTTATCATCCCATGCTTCAGGGAAGGGTAGGATTTGGAGGATTAGGCCAGTTCAGAAAGAAAAAAATCTATGAGATTTCATTTCATGGAAGGGAAGCTGGATGCTTTAGTACACGCTTGTGATTCCAGAGAGGATGGGAAGCTTAAAAGTAGATAGAACCCTGTTCAGCTGCTACAAATCCAGGTAAAAAATGAGACCTTATCTTTCAAATGATCCATGAACAACAGGACCGAGAAGTGGTTCAGTGACTGGTATGGTACCTGCCTAAAATGCATGAGGTTCTGAGTTCAAACTTCAGTATCATTATCAACAATAACAAAGTTTGTTCAGGAGTAATACCTGCAAAAGGTAAAAAGAGAAGGCAAAAAATTGAATGGAGGGAGCTATGAAACAATAATGAAGAGTGGCAAAGTTTATACTAGCTGGAGTAACCAAGCATACTGGTTTGCCTAGAAAGTTTCCCGATTTAGCATTAAAAGTCCTACATCCTGGGAAAAAGGTCAGTCAAATCCTGCCTTGTCTTACAAACTCAGTCACTGTTTGGGGGTCATTCCAAGAATAGTTCCATTACTGCCTAGCAGGAACTGAAGGACTGAGTAGCACATCACCATGTCTGATCCAACTCCCCATACTATACCTAGCTCTAGCTCATGGATCTCACTTGAATGCACTTGTCTGAGAACCCATAAGAGAGTGAGCCTTTGATGGACAAAGAATGTCTTTTTCCATTTTGATACCTACTCACACTCTGACATGCACATATTATATAAACATTCATTCAATTGAGGAACTAAGTTACTCTAATGTGGCATTTGATAAGCTGGGATCAACTAGATGTGCGGCTCCCCATTACTGACAATGCTGCATTCAAACGGGGTTGACTTCATCTCAGAGAATTCATTGAGTGCATTTGGTTCTCCTTTGTTTCCCTTTTTTTTAGATATCTATTGAGTGAATGCTCTTGGATGCATTCTGACTTCTCACTTAGCTTCTTCCTCCTGCACAGCAAATGGGAGTTGGTTCTTATGTGGCAAGTTTGGAAGAAAGAATCTATAGTCACCTAACTATTCCTGACTATGGGAATGACATGGCTAAAATAGATGGAGGTGTCTGCAAATTGATTATTGCTGTAGACCTAAGTCACTTTATCCAAACTGTTTTATTAAACATAGAACTGAGTATTCTGTTGTTTTCTGTGTGATCTCTTTATCTAGCTCTAAATTCTTAACTCGGGTAGGGAAGAAGAGGGCTCTCTCTGATTTGGTAGATATTCCCATGCCACAAAATTCTAGAACATCCTCATAGTTCTGCTTTAATGTACCTTTGTTTGTTTGCATTTGAAACAAGTATAAGAAACATAACAATTGCAAAGAAAGTTCTATTTTCCTATTAACTAATCATTTCAATTCTTTTTATTCTTATATTGAACTGAATTGAGATTTTTTAAAAAAAATTAAAAGTATGTGAACATCTTCAGCCAAAGGTGCATATAACTAAAGATATTGCTAATAAATTTAGAAGAGATAAAATGGTAACTTACGACATCTGCATTTTCTAGCAGATAAGAGTCACAGTACCAGTAAAGCATATGTGATTCAGAAACTAGTGTGAACAGCTTCCCTCATCTCTCTTGGGAATCTTCTGTTCCTAAGTTCAAAATGCCTTGAGAATTATTGAGCAGCTATTTTGACTTCAGGATATTTTAAATATGAAAGTATAAAGCTGAGTATGATGCTGCAGGCCTGTAGTTCTAGCACTTGAGAAGCTGAAGCAGGAGGCTCATGAGTTTGAGGTCAGTCTGGGCTATACAGCAAGATCCTATTTGAATTTCTCTACTTCCACAACCATAATTTAAGGAGACTCCTTTCATGTCTTTTTTTTTTGCAAAGAATAATTGGAATTTAAATCTAAGCCTTTAGATTTATTTGCCAGTCTTCAGGAAATATAGGGATACAATAACTTACTAAATGATGTGTTGAAGATAAAATTTAGGCAAATTCTGAATTGGAAAATTCTATAAAAATGATCATTCACTTTCTCATTTAGGGAGTATATTTTTGTATGTATCTTTGGTGATAGCATGGGATTATTTTAATGTACTGAGTAAAATTATGGCCTTATATTTCTCAAGAAAACTTGTTTATTAAAGGCATACTAACATATTTACCAGTGAAATAATATGGTATCTAAGATTTGTTTACAAATATCAATATATTGATACATCATTTGTACAATGAAAAATATACAAAACAATGCAAATATTTTCTCTTATCTAAAATTTGCAACATATCAAAGAATGGAAAGAAATCCCATTTCCTAAGCTGTTATCTTGTACCAAGCAAAGAATGAAATCTACATTATCTCATTCGTGTTCCAGTCAATCCTGACAAGGTAGTATTACCCCCATTCTGCAGATAGAAAATTGAAGCTAAGGTAGTTTAGGGGGTGGTGAAGTAAACATCCAATCTATATCCAATCTAGGACCACAGCTCCTAAAAAAGGAGATTCATATAACTTCTATCAGATGCAGATAAATAGACTAGAAACAAAACACTGGGCTCCCAGAAGTTGAAATCAGGATTACAGTTACTTGGGACACACACACACACACACACACACACACACACACACACACACACACACATCCGCATTCCTGTGCATAAGTAGCACAGATTGCCTACAGAATGACCTCCTTTCAAGCTCCAGCCACCATCTTGAAAGTTACCATTGTGCTGGGGGAAGCAGGTCTCACAAAGGCATACCACTTCCTCAAATGTATAGAGAACATACTACACCCTCCCTACATGTCTAGTACACTGTAGAACATGGAAATGATTTAAATATTTCTTCATCTTGATTAGTATGCTCTGCCAATAGCTCCCAATCCAGGGAGCTACCACTAGATTGTTTCTGTTTAGGAGTGAAGCTGGTTGAACTGGTGTAGATAACTGATCTAAACCAGTTAATATATGGAGAAAATACAGTTAGTGAGTGATTGAAAACAAATGATTAAAAAATTATTTTACTTTTTACTGTCGGGGTAACGTAGAGAGGGCTTACAGTTACAGTTGCCAAGTAGTAGGTGCATTACTTTTCACACAATCATATCCCTTCTCATGTTTTTGTCCCCATTTCCCTCCCCCCACCCCTCCAATCATCTTGAAAACAAATGATTTTTATGTCAAGGAAGTGAGCCAGGCAGCCATTCTTAACCATGTAGAAGGTGAATAAGCAGTGTAAATGGATTGAGAGGGGGAAAAAAAAAGAAAAAAAGAGAGAGAAAAAGACCTAAGAAGAAAAGCTGAAATGATGTGGCTGGCCCTAAGTAATATACAAAGTCCTTGTTTTCTGGCCCATAAACTACTATCAAATGAACAAAAGAACTGTTGTAATCTTAAATATTCTCTCATCCTCATTGCACTGGAATTAGTGTCTTCTGTTCTTTGCCGAAAGTAGAGCTTTATCTAGAAGAATAAGATACAAAGATCATTTAAAATTTTATTTCCATGATCATTTTCCATATATCACCCCTACCTTGCTGTCTCTTGAGAGACTGAGCTGTAACTTCCCATTATGCCCAAGAGATAAACAAGATCCATCACATTCCACCTTCCTCTTTTCTTTGTGTACAATATTAGAAACTCTCTCTGTGTGAATTCAATCCTTCCAAATTTCAGTTTGTTATCATCTCCATGAAGCTTTTGCTGAGTATGTCTCAAACTTCATGTTTTCTTTCAATTTTATGACGAGATTATCAATGCTTTCCATATCTGTGCTTGCTATGAATTGTCTTGAATTAATCATTTGCTAGCTTTCTATGAGCATATCTTTTCTGTGTAACTTTCTTATAATTTCCCAAGGTCAGAAGCTTACATTTTGTATTTTCTCTTCTTTCTGTATATCCAAAATGCTCCTTGTCCCTTGTTCTATATATCACTTATAGCAAATACTTGCTAATTAATTGCTCAATAATATATGGCTTAAAGACAATCCTCTTATTTTCAACTCATAAATAAGAGACTATATTCGCTTATATATAATACTTAGTGAGAATTACTCTTCCATAAACAGACAAATTAACTCCTCTTGTGACATTATTCTTTCCCACCTCCAAAACATCTGTGCTTCATTTTTCTTATGCAAACAATGGAAAGTTTGCAAAATATTCTTCAAAACAAGATTAATGTACCAAAGAGATTCTTGACAAATAAAAGTATCTGGCTGTCAACTTCAGAGATGAAACCTTTGCCCACGAAAGGTATATCTGTTATTCAAATATGAGCAGTTCATTTTTATAGATTCAGCATTTTAGTCCTTATTTGTCCATAATTAATGCGTCAATATAAATTGTTGAGCAATATTTAAAAACTTCGATTACAATAAAAATGTACATTTTATGGGAAAGACTGAGGTGAGGTAGAAAGCTAAATGAACAAAATGGTCTCTAGGGTAACTGACATACTTGGTGCATATAAATTAAAATCCTACCCAGTAAGATTGGGCAAAACTATGAAACACTGGCTTTTTTTGGTCCTGAGAAGAACACTAAGAATTTTTCTCAAGAAATGTGAAGCAATTAGTAGCTGACTTGGAAGATGGCAATAACTTGGAAGAATGAAATCTTATCCCCCTTTGAGCTATTGCTATGCAAACAGAGAACTTATGGATCCTTGGTGCACATCTAATCATTTTCCTTAAATATGTCACAGATCACAGTTATCTTTTCCCATTTTTTCTCTAAGCTAAATAGCTCTAATGTTCTTTACCACCCCTTCCTCATATACTGAACCTTTTGCTGGACTTTAGCATGAAATAGGCATCAGAGTACAATTTCCAGGGAGATGGCAGGATGGAGGGGAAGAAGGAGGACAAAAGAAAAAAAAGGAAAATGGAGACAGGGAAAATGAGGCAGGTGACAGGAGAAGATAGGAGGTAGAGGGAAAGAACAGAGGGATGAGAAGAAGAAAAGACTGAAAGTAGAGCCTAACTAGCAATATAATTGCATTGCAGAAGTACCAATCCCCAGTTTATTTATTCATAAGGACATGGTCAGGATACTTTACTATCCAGAGGAATCTAGAATAAGGGCAGTGTGCTGTTGAAGGGAATTGGAAACAGTAGGGGAAAACCTCAAATCCCTTTCTCTGACAATTATGGAAGAACAGGCAGGGCTCTAGCTAAGAACGTGATGATGAAATACTGTTCAGGAAGCATGCTTCCAAAACATGTAAGAATGCATCTACATTGGTGGCATATGGCTAAAGACCCTGGGGCCTTGTAGAATCCACACAATGGTAGCTCTTTTTTTTTCCTTGTCCAGGATTTGGTGGAAATCATATTAACAAGTATGTATCAATATTAAACTTGGGCAAGTTGACGAGCAGGAAGTCAGATCAATCCTTCTTCCTTACTGTAATAATATTGACTAGAGTCTTCTTTGCTATTCAAAGATATGAAAATAAATGGTCCAAGCAGCAATTGTCAAATCCAGGGCAAATATACCCGTTTTATTTGTGTACTAATTGGGTAGCGAAATGAAAATGGACTTTGGATAGAAGAGGGAGAATGATTAAAGGGATGCCATTGATCAAGATACATTGTATTCACAAAGTGACATGTTGAAGTGAAACCCCTTTATACAACTATTTAAAGATAATAAAATGAAAAGAAAAAAGGAATGGACTTTTATCTATATTCTATGTGTGTTAGTTTAAAAATTATAACACACGTACCATTGTGCTCATTATAAACAGCACTTTAAATTTATTACTCACTGAAAGAAAACAGACGTCATTGGGAAAAAGGTCAATCTGCATCAGGAAGTATGCTAGGATGAACCTCAAATACCTTATTGTGCCAGATAGAAACGAAATACTTGCATGATAACGGATTTATAGCAAAGATTATAGAGGGTATACTGTAAGGTCTTCCTTGTGAAATTCTTGAAAAAGAATAAAAAAGAGATTAAGGAAAAAGCAAACTCATATATGTAGAAGAAATAACAAAACTGGATACATCTCCATTTATAACCTCCAACATAATAATTAAATTTAGGTAGAAATAATGAAATTATTGGAGGTCAGGTTTTGGGGAAACAGGATATTCACACAAGGAACTCACCCCATATCACTATCTAATTACAATGGGGGTGATCTGGAAGTAAACACTTGGTGAAAAATGGCAACTAGAAGCCATAGGCTGGAAGGAGGCTAGCGAGGCTAGAGAAAAATTCATGGACTCTGGAAAGGCTTCAGAAGTCAAGGTACTGATTGTGGGGTATAGGAATCACAGAAGCAAGTAAGCCAGACCCAAAGAAACAGGCTCCACGGTTCCCCTCATTTGTAATAATTAGAACACATCTAGGACTCTCCTAACAGAGGGTCACAATAACTCAAAAGCTATGTACATATGGTCATATAGGATGAGACTAAATAAAATGGTCTCTAAGATATGGAAACAAGAGGTGTATCTTTGCAATTGTTCTTATTGTACTATGTTATTTCTTTTCTCTTTTTCTCCCTTTATGGTTAATCTCATGTGGTTACTGTATCTGACTTTGTTAACTGGTATATTGTATATGCATTTGTTTATTTTAAATAGGGAAGGGAAGGGGGAAAACAAGATTATTTGGAGGGTTTGGGAGCAGGAGACTGGGACAGAAACATGAGAAGGTATACCAGTGTGTGAGAAGTAATGCACCCACTACCTGACAAATGTAACTGTAACCCTTCTATTCATTACCCTGACAATCAAAAAAAAAAGAATCACAGAAGCTGGGACAAATGAGGGCATGGAAATAGACAGACAAAGAGTGAACAAATACAGCAGTGGTACACACTAGATATTAAGTTGAAAACTTGTGGGAGGGAATGAGAGAATAGGGTATATGGGTGACATCCAAAAAGAATGATCTAACTTATGAAACAGTATCCTCTCTTTACATCACTTTTATAACAATTCAAAAACATTAGTTTCTTTCCATTAAGAAAACTTTAAAAAAAAATTATGGAAGCTTGGGGATAAAGTATAAAAAATGAAATCAGCTGTTAGACAATCGTAAATAGCATTTTTGCATAAGAAGATAGACAATTATTGACACTTGGGCCAAAAATGAATTTCAGCAGAATGATTTACTTCCAAACGCAGTGTTAATCCGGTAAGGGGGTCTGTCAGAAGCAGTATATGAGGATGAAATATTGTATTTTCCAGTGGATATGTTTTAAATGGCCAAGGAAAGGAGTAGCCCAGTTAAGTTTCTTGGCACCAGTCGTTTGTAGTCCATTTCTCAAAAAATGATATGATGATAAGAACATATATTTATATCCTAACTGTTAGACTTTTTCAGAACATTATGAACCAAAAAGTTTGAAGACCATTTGTAGATTCCATTTGCAAATGATAGTTAGATAATATTTTGTAGCACAGAAGGTAAACAAACAGAAGAAAATCTATGAAGACATAACTAATCTATGTTCTGGGGTGGAATGTATAATGGATTCCAAGTTATCAATTGTCTTAAGAAATTGTCATTCACCTCAAACAGATTCTGAGGTGAGGGTTTAGGCCAAGTAAAAGGAGACACAGAAAGCATAGAGTGTATTGAACACTGAAGGAAGACATGAAGGGAACCTCTTGAGAGAGTGCAGTGTGCCCCCTTTCAGGCCTGTATTAATGAGGGAATCAGGTTAGAGTGTTTGCCCTCCAACTCTCATCCCATTCTGTCCTGGGCTGCTAATTCCAGGACACCACCCTGCCTCAATCTTTCCTTTGCAACAGTGCTTGCCCTCGGTCAGAAAAACACCGGAAGTCCAGGTGTAGGTGGGACTTCTTTGAAGCCTAGAAAATAGGCATACTATCTCCTGTGTAGATTCTTTTCTTAGTCCATTCGATTTATCAAGTATTTATGGAGGAAATGAAATAGTAGAGGCAACTTCTCAATTTTAAATATATTACTAATTCTTGGAAAGAAAAATCAAAATTCTAAATGACTTTAATAAAATATAGCTTTCCAAAACAGGATGCATTGATGGTATTCAAAAATACTATCATGACATATTACTAATCATGTCTAATAATAAAAATTCAACAGTCCCATCCCAGCAGTGCCTCCAAAAAGAGTTCAGCAGTCCTATAATTTAAGTAAACCTTTCTGAGAGATTTTTCTTTGTAGGGTCCATTGGCATAGGAGATCGATGCTGTCAGTATTGAGGAGGCAGTGCTCTAAAATGGAGGAGCCTACGCAAGGAGACAGAGAGGCTGGCTGAAGACTGGGAGCTCTGCACTCCACTTCCACTTCCACTCTTTTGTTTTGTGGGAATGTATTAGCTCAGGTTCTTTATATTGTTTGCTACTTAACGAAAATGTATATAATACAAAAGGCCTGGCATAGCAGCATGAATGAATGAATCTGCATACAAATATTTGAATGTTAATCTGCATAACAATATTAGAAAATAGACAATATTGACATTCTGTTTTAACAGAGGGCGGAACTGAGGCACAGAGAGATTACATGGCTAAGGTCACGTGGCCAACAGTGGCAGAGCTGGAGGTGGAACAGAAGCATTTTATACCACAAGATGTAAATTTTTCCTCTTTCCTTTTGTCTTTATTCTGTGAGATGGAAGTAATGATATCAGTTTATATGTTATGATGAAAGCAAATGACTATTTCAAAGGTTCTTTGAAAAATAGGAAGCACTATTTACAAAATAAGTGATGATTATATTTCCTGACAAAGAATGACTATCCAATGGAATTTTAACTAGTGGAGATTTCAAAAACTATCTGTTGGCTTCCTTTTTAATATTATTGTATGCTAATTATATACACAGTTTTGATTAGATTTTATTAAGAATGTGTATTATGTAACTTTGTCATTGCACCAATATGAAAGTCCTATGAAAAAGTAAACATTTTTTTTATTCACAGTTAAAAATCAAATGCTTTTTATGTGTAATTTGTTGAAAGTCTCCTAATCAACTGTTAAAAGTACAGGACTCAGACATTTCTTCGAATGCAGTGCTTTTGAACTGTTTTATTTTATTTTTTTGTCAGTAGTGAAGTTTGAACTTAGGCCCTTATATTCCTACTTAGCTTCCTTGATCTATCAATTAAGTCATGCTTCCAGTCAGTTTTTTGCTGGTTAATTTTGGAGAGGGAATCTTGTGAACTTTTTCTGTCTACTAGGCTGCTTTGAACCCCTCTCCTCTGGATCTTAGCTTTCTGAGTAACTAGCAGTAAAGATGCGAGCCACTAGCATTCAGCAATGTTTTTGCATTCATTCCCACCCAATAATATTATTCTAAATGTTACCCCCAAAGAATTCATAAATTCAACAAAATAAGAACACAAAACAGCCCACATGGCACTGGCTTTTAGACTTATTAATTTGTGATAATGAAAACAATAGACCACTGCCCCTGCTCATTGGTCTTCCAGTACTAAGTACTCATTGCTCATCATGCTCAGTCAGTTTATCACCAAAGTTAAGTAGTCATTGACATTTCAGGACCTGTTTTATCAATAAAGGTCCCTGGCCACTGCAGATTTAAAATTTGATTGAGGAAGCAAGATATGCCCAAGAAAGGCTCTTAATGAATGACACAATGACTCTACCTTTATGAAGAGCTGTTAGAATAAGGGATGCTGGATCAACATATAAAAGTGCTATTATTACTGTACAGGCAAATGATGATCTTTTTAATTACAAACCTACTTTTTGGACAACTATGGAATATAAAACTTAGAAGACTTCAAGTACCATTTATTAGCTGAAAGAAGAAATGAGCTCATTGAAGTCACACAGTTAGCTGAGAACCAAGCTTACAACATATGCTGTCTTTAGATCCAAGTTCAGTAATTTTATATTTGACCATTATATTTTAAGCATATGATTACTTAAAACTAAATATTTTCCGAACTTGTTTTCATTGTATAATTCACATATTCTTCCTCTCTCTCTCTCTCTCTCTCTCTCTCTCTCTCTCTCTCTCTCTCTCTCTCTCTCTCTCTCTCTCTCTCTCTCTCATGTGTTGTGTCATGGCGCTTGAACTTAAGATCTGAGAAGTATATTCACGTTCTTTGCTCAAGGCTAGAACTTTACCATTTGAATCACAGCTTCATTTCTGGCCTTTTGGCAGTTGAATGGAGATAATAGTTTCATGGACCTTTCTATCTGGGCTGGCTTTGAGCCTTGATCTTCAGCTCTCAGTCTCCTTATAAGTTAAGATTACAGGTGTGAGAAACTAGCACCAAGCTAGTTCAGGTGGTCTTTGAAACATAGATTTGACCTTTGATTTTGCCTTCTGTTGTTATTCTAGGGAGAAAATGGTGCCAACGTTTGTTTTTCTGCTCTTCTGTAATATTTTCAACCATTTAAAGTAAAAGCAGAAGAAAATATAATGAAAACATTCTTAAAACTATTCTGATTATTTTTAAACATGATTTCCTATATGTTCTGATAGGGAAATTGTCATATAATTTTATGTTGCTTTAAAATTGTGCTCAAAGTATTTATCATAAAAGAAGTTTTGCCTGTTATGACATTTCCTAATCAAATAACAAATAAAAAACAATAAAAATAAAACACAATGAAACACATAGCAATCAACCAAATATAACAACAAAATACTAGCAAAGGTTAAAAGAAAACTTTGGCTTACACGTAGACAATATCAAGAAACAGATATAGTATTGTCACAGTAAGCCCTTTCATACTGGAAAATCGATTTCTTTATGTGACAAATTCTGTGTTTTCTATTATTTTTCTCCATATAAACCTTTCACTATTACCACTGATTAACTGTCCTGAGTACATAAAATACATGAAAAAAATGAAAGGAGGAAGGGAGAGATGGGGAAATGATAGAGAAGCAAAATTTACAGAAACATATTGTAGGAACATTTTGGCTTTTTCTTGTGGAAATTTACCCATTATCACTCATGAGTAAATGTTGGCTGGAGTTCCTGCTCATTGAAGTGAGAAGCCGGCCTAGTTTGAGGGCCCCAGAGGCTTTGCTATGCCTCCATGCTTTGCAATGCCCACTGTTCAATCATCAACTGAGATTTCTGAGTTACCCACTTTGAAGTTAGCCAGAGCAACTTCTCTCACTATAAATTTCTAGGATAGTTTGAGGCTCTGAATGCTGACCCTACAGGCCTGGATAGGTAGTTCTGAACAACTCAATAGAACTAGGATATGTGTGGTTTCAAGGGCAGTAAATCAGGTTTTTAAGAGAAATAATATGGGATTTTCCCCTTCTGATAATGCCAAATTAGCCTGTGGCTGAGCATGTCTTCTCAAATAAAAAATTAGAAAAAAAACCTCTTTGAAAATACAAGAGAAATACCAAGGCAAAAACCATGTGAGAGGTCAAAATCCTGGAGATCTCTTGTTCAGCACTAGTTTCCCCTTAAAACATTTATAAATATCAAGGAAGAGCAAAGAAACTCACATAGTGAGCAGAGCCTCTAGGTGATAGTAAGTGGAGGACAGGCTCCAACAAGGAGAGGAGCTCAGGTTAACAGTCAAGGTTTTAGTTGATAATAAGGACCAAGAAACACAACAAATCAGAGAAAGGCTGGATAAGTGGGACTGCATCAAACTACAGAGCTTCTGTATGGCAAAGAACATAGCTAGCAAATTAACTAGAAAGCCTACAGAGTGGGAGAAGGTCTTCACTAACCATACAACAAAGTCCTCATATCTAAAATATATCAACAGTTCAAACAATTGAATCACTCCAAAACTAATCTCCAAAGAAACAAACCATCCAATTAAAAGATGGGCCAAAGACTTAAAGAGAGTCTTCTCTGAAGAAGAAACAAAAATGGCCTATAGACACATGAAGAAATGCTAGACGTCTCTGATCATAAAAGAAATGCAAATCAAAACAACTCTAAGATTCCACCTCACTCCAGTTAGAATGGCCAGGATCAAGAAAACTAATAACAACAGATGCTGAAGGGGATGTGGCCAGGAGGGATCACTACTACACTGTTGGTGGGAGTGCAAACTCATTCAACCACTATGGAAAGCAGTATGGAAGTTCCTCAAAAGACCAAACATAGAGCTCCCCTATGACCCAGCAATTTCACTACTTGGCATTTACCCAATCATCCAGAAACAAGGACATACAAAATCCACTAGCACAATTATGCTCAATGCAGCACTATTTATCATAGCAAAGATATGGAACCAACCCAGATGTCCCTCAGTTGATGAGTGGATCAACAAGATGTGGTATTTATACACAATGGAATTCTATGCTGCTGTCAGAAAGAATGACATTGCCCCATTTGTAAGGAAATGGAAAAACTTAGAAAAAATAATATTGAGTGAAGTAAGCCAGACTCAAAGGAACATAGGCCCAATAGTCTCCCTCATTTGTCATAATCAGTAGAAACCTTGGGCTCTCCTAGCAGAGATTCACAATAGAACAAAATCTAGATACATAAGACCATACAGTATGATGCTAAATGTAAGGACCTCCAGGATATAGAAACAAAAGCCATATGAGTGATTGTTGTCCTTAATGTACTGTTATCTCTCATCTCTTTCGCCATCCCTTGGTTATCTCATATTGTTACAGTATTTCACTTTGTTATCTGATATATTTTATATATGCTTAATTGGTTATTTGAAATAGGATAGGGAAGGGGGGAAATCAAGATGAGCAGGGCGAGGGGGAGAGGGAAATGGGGCCCAAGACATGAGAAAGGGTATCAATGTTTGTGAAGTAATACACCTTCTATCTGGTGAATATAATGAAACCCTTCTATTAATTACAATAAAAATATATGAAAAAAGAATAAATAAATAAAGATGGAAAATTAAAAAAAAGGTTTTAGTTGAGATTCTCCAAGGCTTAAAAGCAAGAGCTTGAGGCATTGAGTTCAAGCTTCAAGTATTTGTAAAAAACCAATAAATTTAAACCTGAAAATAAATATGGGAGTTAGTGCAAAGCATGTATAAACAATAAAAATAAAATTTAATGGAGTTTAAAATAAAAAATTCAAATTCGGAGTGAATAAAACAACATCCAAATGAAAGGTAAGAGGGAAATTTAAATAAAGTTTAAGTGCCCTGTTTTCCGTGAATTTTTCTGGAAGAAGGAAAGACTCATTTCGTGGTAAATTCTAGTAAGTCAAATATACATGCTCTAAATTCTAGCGTAGCCCCTAAATGACTAGTAAGTAAAGCTTGTAAAATCAACAAACTCATGAAGGGAAGAAACAAAGTTGGAAATATTTAATTAATTTAAAAGAAGGTATGAAGGAGGGAAAAGATATGAAGCAGTTAAGTCAGTAAAAATCAAATAAGGTTCAAGCTGAAACTCAAATATATAAAAGAACTGAGTCAATCAGTATGTCTTTATAAGACAGTACAAAAGTCAATTTACAAATCGCAAACTGATTGCATAAACATACTTGGGTTACTATGCCTGTAGAATCCCTATCTTATGACAAATGAGATTAAGGAACAGCTTAAAAATAACTACCCTACTGAATAACACCAACTGGGCGCTAGTAGCTCACATCTGTAATCCTAGCTATTCGGCAGGCTGATATCTGAGGGTCCTGATTTCAAAGCCAACTCACACATGAAAGTTCTTGAGACTCTTACCTTCAAATTAGGAGAAAACTGGAAGTGGACGTGTGTTTCCAAGTGGTAGAGCACTAGCTTTGAGCAAAAGAACTAAGGGACAGCACCCAGGCCCTGGGTTCAAGCTCTACCACTGACAATTAACAACAACTAAAAAGTATCATGCAAACAGAATGTAAAATAGTTATGATAAGGTAAAAATAAAATAAAATAAAAGAAAACAAACACATTTGTGTAAAATCAGGAAATATCAGTACAAAGGAAGATACCAAAAGGCCTATGATTTGAAAGCATCCTCAGTAAATAGGTTAATAAATCTCATCAACTGAGTAGGTCAAATTATTGAAGGTACAAGAAAAATTGCAATGTTGTGAAATTTAGTAGCATATATAGGATAGAAAGTTAATAATGATTGCTATGATTTGAATGTAACACTTTCCCCCAACAAAATAATCATATTGATGTTTGTCATTGTAACTCTACAGTTTTAAGAAGTAGGACCTTTAAATGTGATTAGATTATGAGGGTGTAGACCACAGGAATATAGCCTTAGCTAATCTTGGCACCATGTCTTTCATTTCCCAGTCCAGGATCATAAACATACATCTATTGTTTATAATTTATCTAGTTCTGTAGCAGCAGAAAAAAGACTAAGTGGTTTTCTAAAATTTAATAATAATCCTATTTATATGGCATTACTAAAAATGAGGTCTGACATAAACAAAATTTTCTAACCTCCTATTAATTAGAAAGGCAAAATTTAAGCAAAAATGATAGAAGATTGCCATATCCTTCTAATTTCCCTACAGAAATGAACATTACTGAATCTACAGGGTATGTTGCAGTGATTAAGAGCTTGCCTAGCATGTATGAGGCCCTAGATTCTATCCCCAGGATGAAAGAAAGAGGTGGGGGTAAGAAAGACAGAGAAAAGGAAAGGAAAGGGAAGGAAAGGAAAGGAAAGGGAAGGGAAGGGAAGGGAAGGGAAGGGAAGGGAAGGGAAGGGAAGGAAAGGAAAGGAAAGGAAAGGAAAGGAAAGGAAAGGAAAGGAAAGGAAAGGAAAGGAAAGGAGAGGATGAATGTTTCCAAATCCTGAGCATTTTAAGAGGCAAGCTAAGTTGTAGCTAAAATATTTACTAGAGCAAATATGATAGACTTTAAAAAGGCAGTTCTTTAGTAGATGATATTACATTATTTTTCAGGATTTTTTGATGATCATAGAATTTATTTGGATTTGCAATTTGTCATGATTTCTGAATCTAATATAGGATTTCTAAATCATTACAAACATTCAAGTTTTAAATTAATGTTTTATTTGATTTTTCTCAAAGCACTTGGATGAGCTGGGCACAGTGGCTCACACCTGTAATCCTACCTACTCAGGAGGCTGAAATATGAGGATGGTGGTTCAAAGCCAGGCCGGGCACTAAAGAACATGAGACTCCTATCTCCAATTAACCACTAGAAAATAGGAGGTGGCTCCAGGGGTAGGGAGGTAGCCTTGAGTTGAAGAGCTTGGGGACAGTGCCCAAGCCCAGAGTTCAAGCCCCATGACCCACCAGATAAAAAGGAAGAAAATAATTATGTATGATACTTATTCAAGAGGACAGGCACATATCTATATGAAAACTATACAGGAATGAATAGGCCACACTTATTCATCATCACCCACATCCCAAAATAGTACCAATTAGTGTGTTGACTAGGAAAAATGAACTGTGAGATATACATTCAATGGAGTACTACTCAGAAAAAAAGAGTGCATTACTTATGTTCTTTATCTTGAGTAAGTAATGAAGATGATGCGCTGTTCATGAAAAAACTCATAGAAATGGGAACCTAAGACTTCACTCTGTGTGTGTGTGTGTGTGTGTGTGTGTGTGTGTGTGTGTACTATACCTTGATAAGCCTGAAAAAAGGAAATCAGTTGTTAGGATATGCAGGTCATTTTGTTCCACTGAGCAGTGAAATAAAACCCCTTGTAGGAGGTGACTAATGGGCAAAATGAACCTTTTCACCATCTCTTGTTCTGTTATTGGGAGTTACCTGAGGAGAATGGGGAATTTTTTTTCATTTGATTCTAAAAAACATGTGTTTTAATTAAGAGAAAATTTATGCCACCCCACACATCAGGAAGATTTCTGAGTGCAAGAATGTAAATTTATTCTATTTTTAAAGATGTTATTGACAGGCACAGTTCAAAAAAGCCCACCAGGGAGCCTTTCCAGGCGATGCTGTACATTTTATGATGAAGTTTGTGCTTTTTTTGCCCTCATGAATATTAAGCTGCCAGCAGTGATACTTAATTAATCACATAAAAGCCTGACACTGAAAAGATAATGTGTGAGACACTAGAGCAAAGTTCAGTTGCTGCCCTTCTCTACCAGAGCCCTCTAGTTGAGAGAGCCTGGCTGGGAAACCCCACTTTCCCAGCACCTGTCCTCTGATCACTCCAGAATCTGCTGGTAGCTGTGGTGGCTTCATTGCTGCGGGGAGATGTAAGTTGAATTTCCTTCCAGACAAGCTGCAGTTGGCTTAGAAAACAAAACCATAAACTCATGAATTGCCCATGTAAAATGTTCCAACCAAAGCACTTTTTAGTAGGATACTTTATTAGAACTTAAATGGAATCTTCTCTCATGAGAAAAGTGGTCAATCTCTTTGAAATCAAGGAAGCTAAGCATATAAAGTAAAGGGAACTTTAAAATCACTGGAGTGACCCCCTTCCAAGAAGCTCAGCCTGGAGTCACTCACGGTATCTTTCTTCAGATCAGCTAGGTTTAGAATTTGTTGTTTTCACTGTCCAGAGAAAGGAAATGGAGTCACACTAGATTTTGATGTTCTTTTTTTTTTTCTGAAGAAAAATTTCCATATCCAGCAAAGGAATGGGGATTTGGAATGAGGAGAGTTAGGTCTTTAGTGGCAGTTCACTCTGACTTTGTTGTGAAGATTAAATTCCATCATGTCTTTTGATCTCTGTGTCAAACAAGGATTCAAACTTTCTAGCTTCTGGGTTTTATCATTTATCATTGCTCAAACATCAATTAAAAAATCAAGCTGGAGTTAAGTAAGTTGGGCCTGGTATTTGTAAAAGACACCAACTCCACAGAATTTTCCATATGATTGTGAATATAGAAAACACTTCCAGAAAAAGGGTACAGTAGTACAAAGCAGGATATATTTGGTAACTGATGAACAATACGGACAAAAATACCTCAAAGAACCGAAATAAATCAATGCAACTAAAAGATCAAGGAATGATTCCTAAAAAAAAATACTTGACTGGAACCTTGAAGGAATGATGGGATTTGGGGAAAAAGAGAAAATGGGGTCTAGCCCCTCGGAAACAGGGAAAATAAGGAAATGGGAGACGGTCGAGGTCAGGTGACACATGTGGGAGAGAATGAGTAGTTTAGAGCAGTGCTACTTCTGGCAAATCTTGGGACAAGAGTATGTAAAGTAGACTCATCGATGAAGGAAGGACTGAAAAAGCATTTGGGAGACATGGTGCAGATCTGGAAAGTGGACTTCTTGTGAACGCTTCAGGAAGTCTCCAAACTTCATCAATGAGATGCCTTAGTGCTTCCAGCCTGTGACTGAAGGTAGTATTTAACTGCTTGGGTTTGTTCCTCTTTCATTTGTGGGTGTGTTCCAATAAAAGGTATTTCCCACATAGGGGAGTTTTACAATGGACAAGTATTAGTGTCCCAAGGAATTCTTTTTTGTTCTTGTTTGTTGTTGTTGTTGTTTTGTTTTTGTGTATATGGTATGGAGCAATCAAACTCAGGGCTTTATGCATGCTAGGCAAGCACTCTAGCACTAAATCACATTTGCAGCCCACCTGAGGAAATCTTAATGTCCCATATGTGACAAAATAGCAAACATGGATGCTGGAAAATGCATTTGGAATTCAAGGCATAGGGAAAAACCTTTTTTTCTATTTTAAATTTTATTGTAAACATGATCTAGAGGCCAGGTGCGGTGGCTCATGCCTGTAATCCTACCTCCTCAGGTGGCTGAGATCTGAGGATCAAGGTTCAAAGCCAGCTGGGGCACAAAAGGACCTGAGACTCTTATCTCCAATTAACCTCTAGAAAATGGGAAGTGGTGCTGTGGCTTAAAGGGTAGGGTGGTAGCCTTGAGCTGAAGAGCTCAGGGACAACGCCCAGGCCCAGAGTTTAAGCCCCATGACCCCCGCCATACAGAGTAGTTACCTTTACATAAGATAGTGAGTACATTTCTTTCTTTTTTTCAATCACAGGAGTTTGGCCTAGTGGTAGAGTGCTTGCCTAGCATGCATAAAGAGCCAGGTTCGATTCCTTGGTACCACATACATAAAAAAAGAGCCAGAAGTGGTGCTGTGGCTCAAGTGGTAGAGCTCTAACCTTCAGAAAATCCAGGGAGAGTGCTCAGGCCCTGAGTTCATGCCCAGGACTGGGAAAGAAAAAGAAAAAAATGCATTTGACTTGAATTTTAGTTCATCGTCATATGTTTTTGTTTTTATAATGACTATAGCATGTGAATTAAGCTATGTAATTGGGGGAGTATTTCACAGAAAGTGGGCACCCTTGTGAATCCCAGAACTCCTTACCAAGATGAAAGACTATGTTTAATAAAAAAGTATTGCATTTTTTAAAAAGTATGTATTTGAACCCCGACAATAAAAAATTAAATTCCATTGTTTATATGCCACAACAGACAGGCAAAAACAATGACATTCGTGGGGAAGTGGATGAAATTAGAGCGAATTATTTTAAGTGAGATAAATCAAGAACAAAGGAACAAAAGGTGCACAGTTTCCTTAATATCCGTGGATATTAGATCCAAAGAGTACAAGAGCAATGACTCAATATTTGGGTACCCAAGGTTATGGACACAGTTTTGGCGATATAAATATAACTACATAGCCTTAAAATACTCTATAGACATAATGTTTTATTACATAGATTAATATGGATGACATACAAAGACTCAGCTTAATTTTAATTATGTTCTAAAATCTATGTGCCAGTGATTGATTGTATATAGATTCCCTTCCTGAATACTTGTTTCTTAAACATAACAATTGAAATGTGATATAAAAATCAATGTTAATAAAATTTTTTAAAATTAAAAAAAAGTTAAAAAAGAAAATAAAAGAGTATGTATTTGAAATGGTGGCAGTGACATAAACTTTTCTAACAGAGCTTCAAGCTCACCTGAGGTAGTAGATGTAGAAGGGGGGTTGAGCCAAGTATAGAAGGCAGGAATGAATGATTATCACTATGGGCCCCACTCACACCCCACTCAAACCCTAAGTCAGTAGATTAAGGATTGTCTGAAGAGAATGAGGCTTAAAGGGTGGGAGGGCAGATGAATGGAGAGAGTAAACAATTACTGTCATAATACTCCATGTACATAGGTTAAAAAGGAACCAGGTCACTTGAAGGGATAGGTGGAGTAGGTAGAGATGGAGAGGGAGAATGACAGAAGGGGTGACATGGACCAAGATGCATTGGTGCCCACAAACTGACCTACTGAATGCAAACTCCTTTGTAGAACTATTTAAAGATAAGAAAAAATAATTCGTGTGATTTTAGAGTTTCCCTGTGACTCTTTGAGTTTAGAGAGTCTTCTGGTTCACTCTCTTACCAATCTATCACATGCAGACTATCATGTGGGAAAACTGGTGTTATTGTTCAAATGTGTGTCTCTTTGACCCACTTTTTCACATTGAGACATATACCCTAAATAAACTTTTACATCACTCCAAAACATAGTTAAGGACATCTGGAACAGGCTAGCAACCCCAAGGCAGAAACAACCTAGTATTCCTCTGTATTAGAAGGGTTAGAGTGACAAGAGTTATGTCGTAGAATAGTACATTCAATGAAACAAAAAGAAGAACAAAACACTGTTCTGTTTGCCACCATGGAAAAATAGCAGTGAAATAATGGTAAGTATAAGAAAAATGACACACAAGAGTATTTGCTATAATGACTTCATTTGTATGAGATTTATAGTTGGTATAAATAATCTACAGTGACTGAAATCAGAATCATGATTACCTCTCTATGGGGGTATTAACTAGGAAGAGGCACAAAAGAACTCCGAGAGTACCAGAACTCTTCTAAGTGGTTATGCGGTTATATAAACATATAAGAATTTATCAAACTATTAACTTGTTTAGCTTACCAGTATGTGGATTACACCTTGTTAAGAAGAGAAAATAAATATAGACTGTATATATTTTTTTCATTGACAACCTCATCGGTTCTTATAAGAATCCTGTAACTTTTAGAATTAAGATAAATAGTAAAGTACAATCTTACAACATTTAAGTAGCTCAATACCCATTCTTTTTGTAATCAGCTAGATGTATTACTGGTGATTTAAGTGATTCATCAGCTTTTTTTTCTTACCATCTTTAAGTAGCTCTACAAAGAATTTCAGTTCAGCATGTAAGTTTGTAAGTACAATGCATCTTCATCAATGTCATCCTTTTCATGATTCTCCCTCGTATTTTCCAGCTCCACCCAAACCCCTCAATTTTCCTAGCTCCATTTTCATATGTGGACATTGAATATTATGGCTGCATTTGCTTATTCTTCCTGTCTCCATTTGCCTATCCCCTCCCACTCTTTCTTAAGCAGTAGTGAAACACAGGAAGTTAGTTGAGTAGGAGCTGCTAGTAATTTCTGAACTTGTTAAGGATCTAGAGCATCTATCAGCTTCCTCAGGACACAGTGTGGCTGCCAGTGTGTGCAATCTAGCTTTGGAAAGAGCTTTCCCTTTCTGCTGCTCATGAGCTCACATGCTTTGCAACTCTGGGAATGGTGGGGGGGCCTGCAGCTGCATCTTTACATTCCATGTCCTTGCTTTCCTCTCTATTTTCCTCCCCCAAAAGACAGTAAACACCATCTGTCCTACTGCATTCACCAGCCCGGAAATCCAAATCTCTTCTTCCTATCAAGAAAAGTACCCTCATCCTGAATTGCCCTGGGCCACTGATAGCCATAAAGCTTCTACCAGCTCTGAACTTTGGTTGTCCTGAATAAATGCTCAAAATCTCTGTGCTCATTACTACCTGGTGGGCAAATGTGCAGGGCAAGAGCAATTTGAGAGTGAGTAGAGGGCATGAGAAGGCCTTGCCCAGCTGGTGTAGTTCTGTCATTTGTGGACCATTGGTTTGCAATCCTTGAAAATGTCATTCATGCCCAACAGTGTACTTCAGGCAGCTTAGTATTAACCCATGGCTACGAATACTGAGAGCACTATCTTTATTTGTGCATTACTCCTCAAGGTTGGCTTACCTGAGGACTGTTTGTTCTGCTCCCAAATGAGAATCCAGTACCACATGCATTAAAATATTGGACAGTTTCTTTACAGCCTAAACTTTCAAGAGCTTCTTCTATGCCTTTTCTTGTATGTTGTCAACTCTTATATAGCTTTAACTTATATAGCTGATTTTAAGATAGAAATTTATATCCACTGGTGTGTAGTATCAGCTTTTCTTAATTTGATCAGCCTATGTTGTGTCTGAAAGTCATTGCTGTGTCCAACTTTCAGAATCTAGAATAACATTAGGTTCAGCCATCTGTGTGAACAACCTGTAGATACTTTTTGACCTGTTAATTCCAGCAAGTGTTGTTTACACAATAAGCATTGGATAAATACTCAATATTGAAAGATAAATTTTAAGACTGTGAAAAAATAAATGTTTGTGCAGTGCGTTCACCTACCAATGCAGTTGATAGATATTTCCCAGAATAAAGCCCTGTACTGGACTTCCTTTTTCCCTCTCAACCCCCCCAAAAAACACCAAAGATATTGTATATAGAAGAATGTCAATAATGACATTAAAATTAGGAGTCAAGCTTGAATGGAGCATTATGGTGGGAGAGAGGGGAACAATAACACTCAATTCCATTTAAGACTTTGAAAAACCAGCACAGAACTATTCAGTCACAGAGATCCAAATACAAAATCAGCTGCAAGAAAAGTTAAACTATCTGAGGAAAATAAATCTCAGAGAAATGAGGTGCATTTTCGTCTCTTGGTAATTTCGGAAAGAATACTTTGAACAAATGCCGTGGGATTTTCCTGTTCTCTGAAGGTTTTGAATTGCTTCTGAAAAACATTTGCCTGAGGTGGAAATTATGGGATGTGATTGTCTTTCTCATCCAGTCAATTAATTTTGCAGGGTGAGCAAAGTTAGGGAAAGGCAATGATTTGTCTTCAGAAAATGCACCTCAGTTTTATAGAGATTTTTTTTAAAAAAAAAATCTCACTTGTCTCCTTCTGTCTCTACTATTCACTCATTTTTCTTCCGTAAACCAATAAATCAAACTCAAAAAGTAATTCCCAGAACAAAAACATGCCTGGAAGGGAATGTGAGTTGGGGGAAAACTTCTCTTTACACAAACAACTCTGCCTGTCACAAGATAGTGGTTCATTTAGCAAGACATCTGCCACCTGGGAGAGCATGTAACTTTCAGTCAGTACTTACCTGTCTGCCGAAAGGGCTGTAAGTGTGAAGACAGATACCCCCACCGAAGTAAGCTGTATAAAGGGGATCAGCTTGCAGCCAATCCTGCCAAATAGCCATCTGTCAGCCAGGTACCTGCTGGCATCCACAGGAGCACACGTTACCAGGAGAAGCAGGTCTCCCAAAGCCAGACTGGAGATGAACAGGTTTGGCACATTTCGCATGGACTTGACTGTACAGAAGATCTTGATCAGAGTGATGTTACCAATGAGACCTATCAAGATGATAACCCCATAAATTGCAGGAATAATATAGAAGATTCCGGGGTGGAACCAGTCGCCCTGCACAGGGAGATCCACACTGTGATTGGAGGCATTGCAGTACATGGAAAGGTCCACATCCAGGTTCAGAAGAAAGCAATGATTTGGATCCATCTCTAAACTTTCCACCTCCAAGTCTTAAGATGCTGTTTCTTCACTTCTGATTTTTACAATTAGATGAAGATGAGGAGTAGATGATCTAAGCTGAGCTTTTAATCTTCTTTAAGAAAAATATTATGAGTGCATCTAGGCTATGACATTCAAAAGTATCTGTCACTGTTCTGATGCTGGTGCTGTACTGTTCTCTTCACACTACCAGTGCAATATACCTCCAACTCCAAGAAGTGAACAGCACCAGAAACTCAGCCCCAAGAGAGGCTTTAGAATAAAGCTCACTCTGTATCATCTCTTTCTATCTCCATCCCAGACTGAGTCTGTTTGGCTGTAGCTTCCTAAGAACTTTTGGTCTGCTATTTTCCCACAGTATTTCCTGCCTTTCCTGATATTTAGAACCTGAAGGTTTAAAGTGAGTAGAAAAAAACTGCACTGAGCAAACATCCAATCCTATAGGCAGGATGTTGTGCACGTCACCAGCTTCACCAGCAAACAGCAGCCCTCCTGAGCTGAGGCTCTGAAGAGGAACCAGGAGCACGTATAGACAGAGAATGCCAGCCCCCTGCTGGACACTTCAATCACTGCCTAGCCACCTGCTTTCTGCAAATGAAAATCAGCCAGCCAACTGCAGTTTTGACGTGGTGGAGTAGACTTTTAGCTTCTCATTGAAGCATGCGGCACCTGGAGTGGATATTTAATAAATGCTGCTAACACTCTGCAAAAAAACAGTGGAAATCTTTCTGACATTCTCTTCATGAATTCAAATGGGGTTTGTCCCCTTCTCTCATCTTTTCTACTACATTAGAATGACATACTAGGGTTGCTATATGTCTATGTGGATTGAAAGCACAAGGATATGCAGGGTGACCATGTGTGACCTGTGCTACATACCCAGATTGGAATGGGAAATGCTATTGAGACATACATGCACAGAATTCATACTTTAAACCTTCAGTAATGGAGTGATGAACACAGGAAAAGCAGGGTTTTTGCTGTTGTTGTTGTTGTTTAGTTGGTTTTGGTCTGTACTGAGGCTTAAACTCAGGGCTTGACCTCTGTCTTCTAGCTTTTTCACTTAAGGCTAGCTCTTTGCCACTTGAGCCACATCTCTTTCAGCTAAATCTCATGGATTTATCTGCCCATGCTTGCTTTGAAATGGGATCCTCAGATAGATGATTTCTCATACTTGGTATTAGCATTACATGTTGCATAGCATCGTAGAATATTTTAATGGTATTTTAGGACTGAAGGTATATTAAATTCTAACACAATATTTTTTAGGGTTAAGGTTAGAGACTTTTGATGTTGTTTCAACTAACTAACTGTAATTAATTTCAATTCCTACTATTACATATCATATTTTAGCCCAGCATCAACAACACTCAGGTTTTTTTTTGAGGGGGTCATGGGGCTTGAACTCGGACTGGGCATTGTCCCTGAGCTCTTCAGCTCTAGGCTACTCTGCCCTACTCTTGAGCCAAGCCCCAATTCCTGTTTTCTAGCAGTTAATTGGAAATAAGGGTCTCAGGTCCTTTTGTGCCTGGGATGGCTTTGAACTGTGATCCTCAGATCTCAGCCTCCTGAGTAGCCTGGATTACAGGTGTGAGCCACCACGCCCAGCCTCTATATCACCTTTACAATAAAAGGTATTTTTATTTAGTGAAAATTATGAGATGCAGATGACTTATGAAAATGATATAGAAGAAATATAATAGAGTCCTTGTTCTCAGGGACTGCAGAATAGGATTGGACTGGACTCAACATCTTGTCTTATGTGTAAGGGTAGGGTGGCACTTGTACTTTTGTTTCATTCAATAGTCACATTTTCCATTCTTCCAGAGAAGTAGAATTTCTGCAGAACTTTAATGATTGGAGGAGGGGGGACATGTGACTTGGTAAACTATAGGAGGACAGGTAGATCTGATGGAAATAAAGAACAGAGAGACTTCTCTAGGATGGTGATTCTACTGTGTCTTCCAGTACAGCTACCATAAAGGTACACAGAGAAGATAAATGGATTATAGAATGAGTAGAACTGTAAATGGAATCAGAGTAAAGGTAAGGGTTTCTCTGTGTGTGCTTGAGATGCAATGTATTTAGGACAAAAGTTTGGATTAAGGAAAAAAAGACACTGAGCAAACAAGTGAGAAATAAAAAATAGTGAATTTTTCTGGAGAAGATTTTTCATTTAAGGCTTCAGATTAGGTTTAATCAAGAAAGGCACCATTCTTTAACAAAAATTATAAAAACCAGGAACTAGTGGCTCATGCCTGTAGTCCTGGTCACTCAGGAATCTGAAATCTGAGGATCATGGTTCAATGCCAGTCAAGGCGGGAAGGTCTTCTATGGGACTCTTTTTTCCAATAAACTACCAAAAAACTACATATGAAACTGTGGCTCAACTGGTAGAGAGCTAGCCTTAAGCAAAAAGAAACTCAGGGACAGTACCCCAATCCTTGAGTTCAAGCCTCAGTACTGGCACATAAAAACAAACAACAAAAACCCTACCAAGACTGCCTGTAGTATTTTATGAAGATACGAAGTTTGAGGCTCTATTTCAGATCTATTAAATTGGAATCTCCAGGCTTGGAACCCAAGACTCAGTATTTTTCTTGAGATTCTCAGGGGATTCCAGTACTTTGCTGCACTTGGGACCAGTGCTTCAGGCAGCATATATTCCAGAGATGATGACAGTACTTGTTTTGCTTCTTCTACTGAAGAAGAGAGTAAGCAAGGATACATAATTAGGAGACAATTCCTTGCTACTCAGCATGTAGTTCTTAAGCCACATGGCATGGACATGATGGGAAAACTTATTAGAAATGCAGAAGCTCAGATACCACTAGATTTTCTGATGATCTACATTATTCAAATAATGGGAATCTTGTTAAAAATCCTGTCCAAGCTAAAGAGCAGACCTGTTCTAAACAAAAACCAAACCACTAACCTGTATTGAGGGTTTTTGATACTCCCAATAATAGCTAAGAATTGTCATAGATTACATGGTGGCAAGTATGACTGACACAGAAGAGGGACAAGAATCTTACCACTCCATCACAAATAGTGATTTTTGTTTCTTACAGTGTATCTCAAAGAATAAAGAATAAGGGCAAGAGAGAAATCACTCCAGAGGGAAATGACAAATCTAGACCTGAGTTTGCTCTATGAACAGGGGAATATAAGTAAGTCAAAGGAAATGAGAGATGAAGTCTGAAGACAAGAGTTAAATAATTAAGAGGATTAACTGAGAGCTAGAGTACTGAATGGCAAATAGTTCAAATGCACAGTGAAAGATTCATGGAGAATAGAATGACATTAGACATTGAGGAAAATGGCATGTGGTAAAAGTCAGTGGGTACTGAGCACGATTTCAACATCAGATTTGTGACAGCACCATGGTGAAACTGCTAAAAAGATTTCAGCAACCCTTGCTTGAGAAGAATCAGGGATGTCAAATTTTAGTGCTCTAGCAGGAACAAACAAGGCAGTTGACTATATCCAGATCCTGTAATGCTGGGAGCATTTCAAGTTCTCTTTTCTGTTCTCAACATTCTGTGACTCTTTGTGGGGCTTGGAAACTTAAGTAAAAGATGAGAAGAATATCGTGGAAGAAAGAGTCAAGTTTCATCTTGAGCCCCGCAAAAGTGTGAGCATACATGTTGATGACCAGAGAACACTTGAAGAGAAAGACCATAGTCTCAGTTCTCTCAGAGGTTAAAACAATACTCATGTAATTTTACAGTTCTTCCAGTTCTTTCTGTGTGTGTGTGTGTGTGTGTGTGTGTGTGTGTGTGTGTGTGTGTGTGTGCCATTATTAAGGGCTTGAACTCAGGTCTAAGGGCCTGTCATTTAGCTTTTTTTGCTCAATATTTGCACTCTTCCACTTGAGCCACAGCTCCACTTCTGGTTTTTTGTTAGTTAATTGGAGATAAGAGTCTCATGAACTTTCCTACTCAGGCTTGCTTTGAACTGGGATCCTCAGATTGGAGCCTCCTGAGTAGCTCCTTGTAGTAGGATTTCAAACATGAGCCATTGGAGTTTTTATCCACCAATTCTTGTTATGCTTTATTTTAGAAATAAAATGGATGTCACTTCCTTTGGTGTACTTTGCACACATTCAATGGGGCAGCAGAGATCATGTGTAACTGTATAAGACTGAAGGATGAAGGGATCACTTGCTCTGGAGGAAACCAGCTCTTATATCATGAGGATGCTCAAATGACCATATTCGTAGGTCCACCAGGGGAAGAGCAGAGATCTCCTGTCCCCAGCTATGTGAGCATGTCATTTTGAAAATGGCTCCTCTAGCACCAACCAAGCCTTCAGAT
Source organism: Megascapheus bottae (assembly GCF_031878675.1). NCBI lineage: Eukaryota > Metazoa > Chordata > Mammalia > Rodentia > Geomyidae > Megascapheus > Megascapheus bottae. The sequence goes on along the minus strand of NC_143547.1, from coordinate 4,768,991 downwards.
GTCTGCAGCTTCAACTCAGCCTGAGCTTCATGACAGTCCCTAAACCAGAACCACCTAGCCAAGCCAATTCTAATTTCCTGGCCCAGAGAAACTGTGAGTTCACAAATAGTATCTCAAAATCACTGTGTTATGTTGAGCTTCGAATATTCAAACTGACTTTGAGGTGAAGGAAAGTCAGGAAAAATCTAGAAGTTGTGCAAACTGAAACCCATTTGCCATCCAGCAATACCAAAGTTTCATATCTGGATAAATATATGCATTTTTCAAATATTATAAATGAGTCGAACTTTTCTGCTCAGCCACCATTTATCTGGAAATAAGATAATTTATATTCCATTTCCACATCTGCTCAGTGAGCTTGGGCAAGTCAAATCAATTCAATGAACAGTATTTGTTACTCAAGTATTCTATGCTATAGATTGTCCATCCAAGAAATACAGGGACATTTTCCCCTTGTCTGCACCCTGGGACAACATGATTTACCAGTACCTTCTCAGTCACACTAAAGGCAACCAAGAGTTCTCCTGGATATTCAGCCATTTCTTTCCAACTCTTTCTTCCTCCATCCTGAAGAGTCCTATTTACTAGCCCTTAAACCCCTCTAAACATATCCCTGTATTACTGTTACCTCCAATAACACCTGTCTACCCAGAAACATGTTGGCAGGATGGATCCTGTAAATATTTTATTTCAAAACTCTTGGTTTATAGAAAAGCTGCCAAAACAGTACAAAGAGTTCTCACATACCTTTACTCAGCTCTTCCTATTGTTAAGTAATATCTTACAAAACAAAAAAAAATCATGTTGGCATATAGCGATTACCTAGACTACAGATCTTACTCAGACTTCTGGTCTTCTAGAACACCATTTTCTGATCCAGAGTCTAATCCAAGATGCAACGTGGTATTTAATGATCACTATTTATTCATCTCTTCCTGTCAATGAAACTTTCTTGGATTTTCCTGCCCTTGAAACTTTGAAAAATGCTGGCTAGTTATATGTCTCTCAGATTTGCTTGATATCATTTCATGACTATATTGAAGGTGTGAATTTAAGGGAGTAACATCACAGAAGTAGGGGGCCTTTATTATCATATCCTATCAAGGAGTAAGTATTAGTTGCTACTGTAACAAATGATAACAATTAGTGGCTTGAAAGAACAAATGCAGATCCTGGAAATCCTAAATGATCCTACGGACATAAAGTCAAGTTGTTAACAGAACAGATTCACAGTTTTGTGTCAGTCCTGGGGCTTGAACTCAAGGCTTTGGTGCTGTTCTTGAGATTTTTTTCCCTCTCAAGGCTAGCATCCTACTACAGCTCTGCTTCATACAGGAATGAGCCATGGACATCCAGCCAGACTACTTTTGACAGTTCTAGGGGGGATTGTTCTCTGCTTCTGTCAGCTTCTGATGGTCCAAGCATTCCTTGGCTTGTGGAAATATCATTGCATTCTCTCTTTCAACACATTGCCTTTCCTTCTGTGGGAAAATCTTCCTCTTGCCCCTGTCCTTTAAGACTCCATGTGATACATTTAAACCACCTAGATAATCTAACATAGTCTCAAGATCCTTAATTTAATTGTGACTGCAAAGTCCATTGGCCATGTAAAGGAACTTATTCATAAGATCCAGGATTAGGACCTGGGTATTTTAGGAGTTACTATTCAGCCTACTATAGCGGACAAGATATCCACATCATTTATGAGTGGTGATGTTAATTTCAATCACTTGGTTCAGTTGGTGCCTGCTAGGATTCTCCATTTGTAAAGTTATATTTGAGGCCCTAGATTCCTTTTAATTACTAGAAATATGATCTTAATCACACATAAGTAACTAATGATGCTGACATTATGCTGTCATTCAGCACACTTATTTGAAGTGCCACTCTGCTAGACCCAGATTTAGGTCCTGGGAATACACACATTACCAGTCCCTGCTTTCAAGGACCTAATTGACTGATGAGTAAAATAGCTTTAATTTCTTTAAAGAAATCTATTCTGTAAACAAAAACAAATATTCCATTTAAATAATCTGGAAGATGCTTTAGCAATGATCACTTTTTAGTGGGGTTCAGGGCATATAAAAATGAAAACTAGTTTAAAAACATGCTGGAAGTAGAGGTATGGTTCATTTGGTAGATCATAAGCTATAAGACAGATGGCTGTAGAAGAATGAGAAGCCATGAGTTCAGGTCCAAGGACAGGCCACACACAAAAAGCTAGGAGTGGAGGTGGTATGCACTGGTAATCTTAGCAGTGGGAAGGGTGACACAGGGGGATTATGATTTCAAGGGCAGTCTTGGTTCCCTAGTAAGACTCTACCTCAAAGCAAAATAAACTGGAAACTAATGTTCTTGTAGTTTCTGAAATATGATTGGACTTTCTGTGACCATTTTCTAGTTTTATATGCTTTCTTGGATTCTCTTCTCAGAGTATTATCTCATGGGGGAAAACAATAAAAATGTCATCATGTTTCTCATAAGAAAGTCTCACTTTTATTTTGTTTTCAGCCTGCTTTATGGAACAAAATAGCCAGGATGCACCCCAAGACTCTTTGGTGTTCACATAACTGAAGTGAATCCAAACCTCGCATTTCACCTTTTTTCTTTTGCCTGTAAAATAACACACCATGTTCTGCTCTAAGGAAGATGCTAGAAAAGGCTTACCCATAGATTTTTCTCCAAATACCATTATGGCACTTCAAACTTAAAGTGGTTTCATGGGAACTCTCACTCAATATAAAACCTCTGTTATTTTTACTGCTTGAAGAAGGCTCACCTTAAATTAACTCCAAGTCATGTCTGAAATATATATCCCATACCAGGTTCTTCAAGTCAAATACTCTTGAAGTAGAACAACCAAGAAATACACAGGGAATGGATCACTCACCTACTGCAGAATTCAAGCTTCAATTTGCTCTAGCACAACACAGCAGAAACAGACTCCTACCCAAATTGCTCATTAGCTACCTTCTTTTGATGAAATCCTTTTTAATCTCTCTTTGTGTCTACTTTTTCACATGTCAAAGAGATTTAAATGACATTAAAACTTCTCTCCCTACCTCTTATTGGGAGATTCAAATAAGATCATGAATAAGAAGGCATCTGAGAAGACATCAAATACAAAACGATTTCAAGTGACTGTTGTAAATTAATTATGAATTTTAGGTGTGATAAGACCATCTTAATTGTTCTGAAATGTCCTTAACTTTCACAGAAGTTATCAGTACTTGCACCTGTGTCCCCCCCCATTTCCTAGCATTTATTAGTTGTATAAAGGGGTTTCAATATGACAGTCACACACAGGCACACAATGTACTTTGATCAATTTTACCACCCTCTATTACTCTTTCTCATCTCCCGTTCCCTTCCCCCTGGACACTTTTTCTTAAGGGGCAAATGTAAATATTTTGGGCTTTGTGGAGCCTAGGCTTCCTGTCTGGGAAAGTAGCCAATACACAGTAAGAAAATGAATGGGTGTGGCTTGACTCCAGTAAACTTTATTTACAAATCAGGAGATCAAACCACAGGCCAGAGTTTGCTGACTGTTTCAGAGAAATGTATTGGGATATTTGTAGATGAAATAATATGAGAAGCTGGACTTGCTTCAAAATCATATGGGAGGTGGGGAAGTGGGAAGGACCAAAATAACACATAACTAGCCCTGGATTGATAGCTGTTAAAGACTTGTGAAAAGGGGCATCAGGATTTATGTGATACAGTGGTCTACTTTTTGTATTTACTCTAAATTTTCCTCTATAACTTCTGCAATGCTGGCAATGTAATTTAACATCGACATGGCTACTAATGCCAGCCAACTAACTACAGACATATTTGAGGCCTCAGTTGAGTAACTGGACCTTCCCTAGAAGGATGTGGTATCATCTGGGTCAAGCCCTTCACGTATTCATTGCCAGTTCACCATATCAGATAGAAGTGTGGCGGGATATATCTGATTTGAGATGAAAATGGTTTCAGAGTGGTTGCTGAATTGCCTGCCCTGGAATATATCTCTTAGACATGGTAGGAAAGTAGAGAGCGCCCTGTTCTTTGACTCCTCCATTCTTTACCATTCTACCCCATGGACATATTAATGCATTTAAAATTGTGTTTATGTCCTACAGAAGCCAGAACAGTTAGACAGATAATGAGTAGTACAAGATTTGTTCAAAGAAGTGAAAGACCCAGCATGGATCTCCTCATGGAGTCCTTACAATCACCTTATGATATGGGAGTATTTACATCTCTTCTAATGGAGGGAAGCAACTTCCCTGAAGTCACACGGCTAATAACCAAGTTCCAGTGATTGGTTTGACCACTGAATCACACCACCTCTTGGGGGAAAAGAGTTAGAAATAGAAAGGCGAAGCTGAGAACTGGTGGTTCATGTCTGCAATCCTACTTACTCAGGTGATGGAGCTCAGTGGATCATGGTTTGAAGCCATCTTGGGCAAAAATGTCTGTAAGACTTATCTCCAATTAGCTAGCAAAAAGCTGGAAGTGAAAATGAGGCTGACATAACAGAGTGCCAGTCAGGGAGAGAAGGCCAGGTGAAAGGGAGAGATCCTAAATTCAAGCTTTGCTTCAAGCACACACATACACACACACACACACACACACACACACACACACACACACACACGGACAAATAGGAAAAAGATTAAAAAAGGAGTATGTGATGAAATATGAATAAAGAGAAACCACAGATAAAGAAGTAAGCAGCTGAAAGTCTAGGGGAAAATCTATCATGGATAATCTAACAGATGTAGTTTCTGTTTATTCTTTAATAATGATGTCTTTTGCTTTTAGTTTCCCATTTGTATGGAGGTGGTAGGGGGTTGTCTCTAGGGAAATGAAACAGGATGCTTAGTACCTGTCTCATGTTTACAGTCACATTTCTTTAATTTAAAAGTAATTTAAGTTGTAGAATAGAGAGAAGTAGAAACTCGCTGAGTCCCAGTGGTGGATGCCAATCCCTCAGCTGTACTTCCTCTTTCAGTAAACATGAAAACATCCTCACGGAAACATGAAACAATTTATGCAACAGTTTTGCTGAAAACATTGCTATTTTTCATGATGAGTCTTAGGAATAATGATCCTGTTCCCCATTTCCAAACTCATGGCAAAGAAGCTTTTGATAGAGTTACAGTAAGGCCTATTACATCGTATTCTATTTTTCTCCAACATACTCTACTCTTTGTCCTCAGTCCCTTCTTGTATCCTCTTAGGTGAGATGCCAGTGTTGCAAATGAATGGCTAATCTGCTCTGCTGGGATTAGAAAAACACAACTAAAGCTACAAAAAAAAAAAATACCCCGGGCCGGGAGTTTGGCCTAGAGGTAGAGTGCTTGCCTAGCATGCACGAAGACCAGGGTTCGATTCCTCGGTACCACATACATAGAAAAAAAGCCGGAAGTGGTGTTGAGGCTCCAGTGGTAGTGCTCTAGCCTTGAGAAAGCCAAAGGAGAGGGCTCAGACCCTGAGCTCAAGCCCAGGACTGGCAAAAAAAAGTACCCCTACTAGTCTGAGGATGGAATTCACTGGCCCATTGTCCCCTAGCATGCTCAAGGCCCTGAGCTGACTTTCAGTGTGTGTATGTGAACGCGTGCGCACGCGCGCGCACACACACACACACACACACACACACACCCTAAAACCACACTTCTCTTCCTTCATTGATAAGTTCTACTTTGCATACAACTGATTGTTTGGGTTTTGTACCATTGGAATCAATTGCCAAAGAACATTTTTTTTCCTTAACAAAGGCTTAAAAATGTGAGAACCTTGTCTTTCAGAAGAGATTGGCCAGGATCTCCCCTCCTCTCTCGGGCTGTATGGCTGCCTTGAGAGAAAGACTTCATGTGTGCAGCAAAAAAATCTTGCTTGCCAAATACATGAAAATAACAGAATTGAAGGTTAATAACTGAACAGATTCTATCAGAAAACGATGTGCGTGTGTGTGTGTGCGTGTGTGTGTGCTGACGCGTGAACATCTGAAATATTCTGAGATATAGTGATTTCAAACGATCAGGAAAGTAAAACACAATTAATACATTTTTTTAAAGTTTCAATTTTAAAAAAAAAAGATCATTGAGGTAAAAAACACTCAGATCAGACAAGGAACCAGAAGAGGCTATTGTTACTAGGCAATCCAGAAACAACATAAACTGTACTCTGAAAGAAAAATGCTTCTTACCCCTTCCCAGAAACCAGGATACACAAAAAGCAGCACTGAATGTTTTCCTTAAATATAACTGCTGTCAAGTCTAATCCAAGCATACTCACCCCTTCCATTCCACTCCAAACTCTAGGTCTATTCATGAGTGTCAGTTTGTGGCAATGTAAATATACATGAGAGTAGGAATTAGGTCTAGCTACCTGAATATTCACTACGTACCATGCACTGTTCTAAATGCTATAATGACAGAAATGAGACAATATGACCCAGCTCAAATGTTACTCTTGTACAAAGCCTCCTTGGGGTCTTCCAGACAAAACTGTCCAATAGCCTCATAATCATTACTACCACCAATATCATATGACCATCACCATTATAATCATCATCATCATCATCGACATCTAGTAAATATTACTCAGCTCCAATCTTGGCTAAGAGCTATGTTTCCATTATTTATTTGATCTTTATAACTACATCATGAGGTAGGTAGTATTATGGTATTTATTTCACAAGTGAGGAATCAGAGGCTCAAAAGTTAGAACCACATATGTGGAAAAGAGACTCTATAGCCCACCTGTTAAGAGCTTTACAATGAACTCCACAACGTCTGCAAACAGGAGGGCCTATTCTTTTCTTTTCTTAAACAGCTTTTCTTAAGAAGTCACTGACTTGTAAATCTGATAAGTAGTCCAAAGGCCTGGTTGGAGGAAGAGTAAGAGGTCATTTTTTTGAAAATCCTGCAGACTTTTCAGGTTCCTCTGGTCTTCCATGTCCTATTTATTCCTGTTCTCTTCAGTTTCTTCCCTTTTAGACTCTCTTGTTCCTTGAGATGGAAAATGGAAAACTAGAACAGTAGATTGGGGATTGAGACAAACCCACTGTACCTTTTCTCTACTGAAACAACGCAATTACTTCTTACGATGTGACATTATGAGTCACAGATGACATTCCTATAACAGAATATAGATCAACAAGAGAAAAACTCAACAGAGTAATGCAATCAGGTTTTTTTTGTGTGTGTGACACAGAAAGCTTCATAAAAGACCCAAAGACTCAGAAAACTTTCTGTTTTTATTATGTTCCATAAAGAATGGACAATCATGTTGAAACATGACTGGACCAAAATGGGTGTGACTTAATGATAACAAACTGAGAGGGGAAACCCAACAAAACTGGTCTACTCAGCTTTTCCTTGGCCTTTCCTTGTAGTGATTCATTCTCCTTGATGTAGGGCAAAAATCTCTTCTGGAATGAAGGTCTTATGACCTACTGTGAAACAAGATAACTCACAGAAATGTTTATGGGCATCTTTTACACAAAAAAAGCAGGAGCAACAGTTCTAGGTCATCTAAATATCTATGGATGTCTTTGGGAGAAAGAATTGCAAATTCTTTCCATTTTGGGGAAAGAGGATTTGTAGGTTGTATGATTTTTGGGGGGAGATAATGGCAAGAAAATGTCAAAAAGGGAATTTGTTCCTAAGACCCTTTAAGTGTCCTTTAGTTCAAAGTATTTGGCATGTCAAAGCCACACACTCGGGAGTATAGTATTCTGGGTTCCACTACTCCCTATTTTTTATTGCTAGATAATGTTCACACATACATCCCTACATGGAGAGGAAAGAGTATAGATGTGAATATGTTTTGTCAGTGACAATACTACAGTTGGCAATCCTGATCCCCATATATGTGATATGTGCCACCTTGGGCAAGAGTTACAACTTCTTTGAAAATTTATAAAATGAGTATAATAAGACAGCCACTTGTAGCTCATGCCTATAATCCTAGCGACTTAGGAGGCTGAGATCTGAGGATCCTAATTTGAGGCCAGTTCAGGCAGGAAAGTCTGTTAGATGCTCATCTCCAATTAATCAGCAGAAAATGAAAGTTGGGATGTGGATCAAGTGGACCATCAGCCTTGACAGAAAAAGCAAAGGGAACCAGGTTTTGAGTTCAGGCCCCAGTACCAGCATACAAAAATTTGCCATAATAGTCTCTAACTCACAACATAGGTATGAGAATTCGGTGGTACATACATAGCTAACAGTGTTTCCCTTTCCCAAGATTACTAACAAGTTTTGTACTTAATATTTATAGTTATATTTCCATAGAATTAGTTAATTTCTGTTGTTTACAGGGAGGTTTAGTTTGTATCTATCACCAAACTTCATTTATGCAACTAATTACATGAAATGTATTAAGAAAATTATATGTCAAAATGTCTACACATTTTAGACAGACAAAATTATTTCATAAAGAAGCTGGTATGCAAATATGACTGGGGAAATAATCTTATTGGTAAGGAGGAGAAGTTTTGCTCTAATTCATGATAAGATGAGAAAGGGTGTTAAAGTTTTAATAAGGCATGAAATGATAAGATGATCACTAATTGAATGTGACCTTTGGATAATTTATGCCTATGAGGGATTAAAATATTAGTGGAAATGAGTTTTTAAATAGCTATTACATTTACTCAACCATGTATTTCTTCATCTACCCTTCCATTGAACATTTACTCATATTCTCCCATGCATCCGTCTTTTGACCAATGTGTTAACTTGTTATCCAATATTTATCTATCCATACACTCATTCTTCCATTCACCTAGCCTTTCCATTGACTCACTGACAGTAGTAGTAACATTACAATGCATATCAGCATATATAAGTAGTGGCTCTAATCACATGGAAACTTTCCATTGACAAAGGATAGAAAATAAGAGGAAATATGAAATAGATACCCTCAGGAATTCCGTGATGAATCTTCAAAGTTCTAAGGCATGAAAAATCATATCTGATAGAAAAGAAAGGCAAACTTCTTGGACATAAGAATTCACTTGAGAGTCTGAGTAATTTACTTGCAAAATTAGCCTTTGTAAACTAGGCTATTTTTATTTGTTTCCCTTCTATGCCTATATTACTTCAATAAACATACTAACCAATAAAAAAAAGAATTTACTTGAGAGTCTGAAAATTCTTGAAGAATTGGTAGGATGCCATAAATAGAAAAGTGTTCACTTGGGCCAAGAAGTTGGAGGAGAGGACAAGTTACAAATACTGTTACCCACTGGAGATGATGAATATTTTGGTTTAACCAGGTGAAAGTGGCAGATTAAAGTCTGAAAGGTATGTTGAGGTGCCTTGTAGAAAGCTGGGTAAGAGCAGACTGGAAATTTGGGGAGGGAGAAGACAATAGGGGTAGAATATGATTGAACTGATTTATTGTACATATGAAAAATCATATGTAAACCCATTATTAAAACTTTCAGGACAGTTTTTAAAGGGGGAAGATGGAGGGAAGGGAGTTAGGAAAGAGTAAGAGAGGGACAGAATTTGATCAAAGTATGCACATATGGAAATAGCATAATGAAACCTTTCAACTTGCACAAGTGGGATATGGTAATAAAATGCTTTTAAACACCAAAGACATCATGTTAGCAAAAGCAGTGTCACTAGATCAGATCTAATGTTGGAACTGTGAACTACGCCAGGGTAGTAGTTTGCATAATGCTCCCAAACCAATTTGTGCCCCAGGATTTTCCTCAAAACCTGAAAATATACTGCTGTGCCTTTGTGAATCCATGACAATGTCCCAGCATACCATTGTGTGTGACATGGGAATTCCACAATCAACTTTTCCCATTTGCTGGGTAGTACCATAGACACTTTATATGTATGCACATGCATGCATATACATTACATATATATGTTGTTTAAATTTCCACAATGGAGTTATGGGGTTGTTAGTAATATTATCACCAGTTTTAAGATAATGAAACTATGGTCACAGACTTGGAAAATCATGGACACAAACCTTATGTAACATATCCATTAACACATGTTAAAGAACACTATGGCAACATGCTTTGATCCATCTTTTACCAGTAGATAAACAATATAACAGTAGAGATCATACCTCCTACATCTCATATTCTGTGTACAGGGTACTCTATTTGACATTATTACTATGGAAAGACAGCCTTGACTCATCTGACCAATTCACTGGTCCTAGAAAAAAAATAGCTTGAGATGTAAATTGCCTGCAAGATAATTTACTTGTGAGATGATTCAGGAAGATCTGATAGACAGTGGGGTAGTATATGGCAGAAGGAAAGGAGCTAATAAATGTGGTGTAATCAAGCAAGGCTCCACTATGGACAAGTCGAGCTCGATCACACTGAGAACCTCTGGGAGTAAAAGTAGGAGACACATACGAATTATTCTACCGGAGAGCTGAGGAAATGGTGGTATTGTTACACCAACTCTCATCTACCATTGAGAATGGCTCTTGGGGACGTGCTAATTTCTTAGCATTTATGGTCTGCCATGTGTACAGATAGGAAGAGCTTCTATGGCCAGAGAACATCTTCCTTTGGCAACAAGAAATTGAGTCTGTCCACTGAAATGGTAAGGCCCAAGCAGAGATGGATGAGGTACAGATAATTCACTAATTCACTGAGTCTAGGAAGAGAGCATTTAGAGAAACCATCAAAGGATAGTGCCTTCTTATAAAAGTGAGTCAAAATACCTCAGAGTAAAAAAAAAATACCTCAGAGTATGGATAGTTCAAAACACCACAGTTAAGAGAATATAATGTTATATTTAGAAAATGAAAATGCTTTTAGTTTTTCTCTCTTTAGTTGGTGAATATATAGAGATTGTAGCAATTTTTAAGAGAGTACATGATAAAAGTATAGCATTGGACCAGATGAGTCTCAGAAGGGTCATTGGGAATGTTCATATTTGCTTTTACTTTAAAATGTTTGCAAAAGGCTAAGTCAGACCCTGCACTGCCAAATGAGGCCTAAGGAGGAAAGCATTTGCTAAAGAAGGCTTTCTATTTTGCTTTTCTAACTAAATGGAAGCAAGGTATGGATCTCTCAATTGCAAAGAAAGGGTGAAATTGGGATCCTTATTTGATCTGCATGCTTAGAGCCATGTTGGAAGCGTATTTTAGATAGAGAAATGTACAGAAGCATTTTGCAAAAGAATTAGCTTCTAAATACATTCTAAACACAATTAAATGGACTTGCTATGCTCCATTTGAACTTAGTTATGTCACATAATATTGAGAAGATTCCTCTAAATTACATTTTGGAAATCATTAAATTCTCAAGTACTAATTTCTAAGGGGGAAACGAAACCGAGTTATTCATCATTAATTTTTCTTTCCTAATGTAAATGACTTACTCCGTTCCTTTGGTGAATTCTAGTTGAGGCAACCTTGCTTTTAACTTGAGCTTTGAAAAGAGAAGTGCCAATAAGGCCTTCTTTTAAGGCTTAGGCCTTAACTTTGATTTAAATCTCTCTAATGAATTTACAGTTATGGACTCATTAGAGACATCCAAATGTGCTGAATTTCACATGCACACTTGACTGTTCTAGCACGTGGAGAAGAGTCAGGTGTGTTGGGAATACAGGTCTCTAGCTTATTGTCTGTAGAGAAAGGCACTACAAAGAACGTTTCGTAAGATACTTTAAATCCTCAAGTCATAAGCAGCAATGCGTCATATGAAGACAGTGAAGAAAGCAGCAGGCAACATAGTGGCACTTTGGTGACTTGAGGTTTCAGGTTCTGAGGTACTTAGAACATCAGTACTCTCTGGAGTTGCTGGCAGTGGTGACCAGAAGCCCCAAGTAGCAGTTATTCTTGAGAGATGTAAGGGAGAATATACAAAAGCTTCTCAAGAGCCAGCGAAAACAGTGAAATCTGGACACTTCCTTTTAATGTGCCTACTGCAGAACTCACAGGCAAAAGACCTGGAGTTAACACTGATGAAAACAGTACCAAGTTTGAATGCATTGATATGATATATACCTTTATGGATAAGAGCTATAGAAATCTGTGAATTATTCAACACAAATTAGGAGGAAAGAAACAGGTAAATCCAGAAAACATGAATGTATTTTGTGATATGCTGTTGTATTATCCCAATAAATTACTTTTTCTGGAGAGATATTTTAACCAGCTCACCTCTAGTTCAAGGAAGATGAGAGTCATGTTAGGAAGACTCAAATACCTAAAGTGTGAAGTAAAACTGCCCTAGACACAAAAGCCTAGATCAGCCAAACTCCAGCTATCACAGAGATATATTATCTAAATACATTATTTAAATTATTATTTATTTGACTTATTTAATTATCATTTACATTATCTAAATATATTATCTAAGTAATGTAAGCTGCTAAAAATGTGTAAGTTTTGTTTCCCAGTAATAGGTGATTGATACATCTTTTTATGATTTATGATTTATGGGTCTCAGTCTCATTATCTATAAAATCAATGAGTTTACATGATAATCTCAGATCTGTCCTAGCTTTAATGATTTATTTCCTAAAATAGATTCTGCCTACTTTATACGTAACTGAGTTTAAAATACCTTATACCTCTAAAGCACATTGATTCCAGGAAGTGTCATTTTTCTAGCTATATCAATTCTGCATTTAATGATACTCATTACACAGTAGGAAATATTTCAACCAAACCTGAAGAGACATATGAAATGTGCAGAAGTTGAGGAGTCTCAGTGAACATTCCATTTTTGGCCTTCGAAGGTAAACATTTTAGAACAAATGCCCATTCCTTTATTGACTAAAAATAAATACATCCATTAGACAGGTGAGCGTGAGGAAAAGGTAAGTCAGCATGTCTTATACTTTTGGGGAACATTCATATTTATATAAGCTTTTATAGTTTCGAATTCTGTAAAAATTCAAGCCCAATGTCTCCAACCGAAGTTTCTCTTTGGAGGAGTGTCAATCATTACATTCTTTGTTGGTTTAAGTAACTGCACTTATTTTTTTTTATAAATGATATTTTTTGAGACAGGGTTTTGATATGTAGCCTAGGTTGGTCTCCAAGCCTACGATCCTCCTATTTTAGCTCCCTAAGTGACTCCTAGCTACAAAATATTCTTGACTATATCACATGATTCGTTCATCATAAAAGAGAGAGTACTCAACTCCTTTCAATATGCAAAGTTGAAGAACTTCTTTGTTTTTTCTTCTTTTCTAGCTTCATTAGAGCAATCTACAAAAACCTACCTTACCACCAACAGTATCACTATAGGCAGAATACAACATAGCCCACTCCTGGTCATGTTAGCCCCAATGGACTGAGGAATTTTAAGCTCTTAAGAATTTGGGTCCATTAATTTTTATTAAGAAAGAAAAGACGTCAAATACCAGTGGCTCATACCTATAGTCCTAGCTACTCAGGAGACTCAGACCTGGAGGATTCCAGTTTGAATCCAATCAAGGCAGAAAATTCTGTGGGATTCCATCCTAAATGTACTAGCAAAATGTCAGACTGGAGGCATGGCTCACATAGTAGAGTGCCATTCATGAGCAAGAGAGCCCCCTGAGTTCAAGCCCCAGTACTAGCATGAAAGGAAGCAAGTGGCCACCAGATGCTGGAAGAGTCTCAAAAGGAGCCTTGTCCTACTGACATTTTCATGTTAGCCCCAGAGATACTGTCAAGAGCCTTTTCTCACATCTGTCAAGATCCTGTTTCCATAGAAGGTAACATTTCTTGCTTCCCTCATCCAGTTCACCCCTTTCTTTTCTCTTTTCTTCAGTTCAAGGAGATGTCACATGAGAAATGAAATTCTGGTTTACTCTTTTAGGTACTCCAGTCTCTAGGAATTATTTCACCTGCCCCCTCCAACACTTCAAATGGTTTCCCATGTGGAAGAAAAGCAGTTCCTGGTTACTCACACACACACACACACACACACACACACACACACACACACACACACACCCCTTTTTCTTCAACTACTTCCAGTACAAAAGTGCATTTACTTTTTTCTTTTTTTGCTTTTTAGGTGCCAGTGGCTCACATCTATAATCGTAGCTAAGAGGTTGAGATTTGAGGATTGAGTTTTGACGGCACCCAGGGAAAGGAAGTCGGTGAGTCTCTTATCTTCAATAAACTACTCACAAACGGCCCAAAGTGGTGCTGTGGCTGAAGTAGTAGAGCACTAGCCGTGAGCACAAAGACGCTTCGGGATACTGCCCAGGCCCTGAGTTCAAGCCCCAGAACCAGCAAATAAAAAAAAATCAAAATCAACTCTCATGCTCTGGAGAAGATACACTCAAAAGGGCTTGTCTAATCTAAGTTTTTCCTAGTATCCCACATTCTGGATACTACCCAGAAGCCAATTCAGTTCTGCATGATTTGTTCCAGGACAATTAAGGTTCAGAGGGATCCTCTTTATCTTTCTAATTGTTGGAGAGAACGAGGAATTCTGAGGCTGTCCCCATACCAGGCAATCTACTAACAATTACTCCTCCTTGGCTTCTAAAGCACTTTTGAGGAAGGAAATGAGGCCCTGGCCAAAGCAACTACTCTGCTATATAGACGAGTTATCTTAGACTCTTCTGAGTGTTCCAAGAGACCTCAGATGCAAAGATTTGGCAAGGTTTTAAAAAATCTTATCAGCTACACATTGTCCATAAAACTCCTTTATTTTCCAGCTCATTCTTGTTCTTGTCTTTAAAATTCCAGATTGATTTTTTTTTTACAGATTTTGCAGTGTCATTCAGGTAAGGCTGTTTCTAGTTGTTGGCAAGGAGTTCATAATGAAATCTCCATAATGGCCTGCTGCTTTTGCAAAGTCAGCAAGTTGATCATATGAAAGAGAAACCCATTCACTGCCACCTTTCTTCTGGGGGGGGAGAGAGAGAGAGAGAGAGAGAGAGGGAGGGAGGGAGGGAGGGAGCGAGGGAGGGAGGGAGGGAGGGAGGGAGAGAGAGAGAGACAGAGACAGAGACAGAGACAGAGAGAGAGAGAGAGAGAGAGGGAGGGAGGGAGAGAGGGAGGGAGGGAGGGAGGGAGGGAGAGTATTCTGTCTACTCCTTTTTGGCTATATATTTGCAATTTGATCTTATACTCTAATAACTCGATTTTGCTTAATCTAATTATAATTGATTGAAAATGGAAAGCAGCGTTTATATGATATATTGAAGGGTTTTTAAGGGGAAAACTATTTAACTTTCTAGAGATTGTAACTGTTTAATGCAGGGTTTCGGAGCCTTGTCACTATTTGACATTTGGAGTTGAATGATTCCTTGTTGTGTGGGGAATATCCTGTGCATTAGGAAAGCTTTAGCATCAGCTCTGGCATGTGTCCACTAGATGCAGAAGTATATCAGTAGCCCTTCCATACCCTGTTTAGGACCAGCAGAAAATGTCTCCAAATATTGCCAAATGTCTTGGTGAGGAAGGTTTGAATGCCAGTTGAGAACCAATAGCTTAAACTAAACCTTCGTGTGTGTGTGTGTGTGTGTGTGTGTGTGTGTGTGTGTGTGTGTGTGTGTGTGCAAGTATTGGGGCTTGAAATCAGATCTTGGGCTCTGTTCCTGAGCTCTTTAAGGCTAGCAGCCTACCACTTAAGCCCCAGCTCTACTTCCAGATTTTGGTGGTTAACTGGAGCTAAGAGTCTCATGGACTTCCCTGCCTGAGCTAACTTTGAACAGTGATCTTCAGATCTTAGCCTCCCAAGTTGCTAAGATTAAAGGCCTGAGCCACTAGCACCCAGCTTACAAATGTATTTTTTGTTCAGTCCTGGGGCTTGAACTCAGGGCCTGAGCACTGTCCGTGGATTTTTCCTCAAAGCTAGCACTCTACCACTTGAGCCTCAGCACCACTATGTATGTGGTGCCAAGGAATCAAACCCTGGTCTTCATGCATGCTAGGCAAGCACTCTACTGCTAGGCCAGACTCCCAGCCCACAAACTCATTTTTTAAAGACACTTAAAACAGTAAGAGAAAGACTGTGTCATAAATTAGAATGTTTAAGCCAGATGCTAGTGCCTCATGTCTGTAATTCTAGCTACTTGAAAGGCTGAGGTTTGGAGAATAGCAATTCAAAGCCAACCTAGGAAAAAGTTTAGGAGACCCCCTTTTAACACATCGTGAATCATGGTTTTACAAGACTGTCATCTTAGCTATGTGTAAGACCAAGATGGGGAAGACTGCAGTTCCAGGCTAGTTCAGGCAGAAAAGTCTGCAAGACTCACCTCAGGGGAACAAAGCTGGCATGGCTGGTATACAACCATGCTGTTACAGGAACTCTAAAACAGGCAGATCACAGTATAGGTTGCACCCAGGCAGGAAGCAAGACCCTAACTTAAAAAGAAGTGACAGACACAAAAAGCTGGAGATGTGTTACTTAGTGTTAGAGAACCAAGCATGAAACACTGAGTTCAAACACCACTAGAGGAGAGAGGGAGGGAGGGAGGGAGGGAGGGAGAGAGAGAGAGAGAGAGAGAAAGATCTACAGAAGGATAGAGACACAGCTACAGACAGAAGTAGAGAAAGATAAAGAAGAAAGGAAGAAAGAGAGAGATAAAAGGGTAGGAAATGGGGCGGGAGCCCAAAAGAAAGCTTGGCAGCCAGACTTCAAGACAGTTCTCAATGATGCTGTTCGCTGGTATCCATTCCCTTATATGGTTCTTTGCCTCAATGAACAGAGCTAACATCTATAATTAGGATATTGTCAATGTTGGAATTGACAGAGTGTGATTTATTCTTAGTTAGAGCATGAGATATTGCTCTTTTATATTCTCTGCTCTGAGGGACATTAGCTGCCATGTCATGACACACAGAAATCCTACAGAGAAGTTGACAGGACAAGAGTCTTAGGAGCTCCATTTTGGAAAATTCTGTGTTTTGGCTTTGGTTTTGATACTAAAGGTCCATTGGGGAAGGCTTTGTTTTCAGTGCGGTGGTGTTGAAGTGGCAAGAGCTTTGAGAGGTACAACATAATAGGAGATCCTTTGGTCATTGGAGACTTCTGCCATTGGCAGGGATTAAGGTGGTTCTCCTGCAAAGAGAGTTGTTATTAAAGCCTGAGCCTGGTCCTACCCATTTCTCTCTGGCTTTCTGTATCAACATGCAATCTACTGTCACATGTGCTCCTGTCACTGCCATCTGCCATGATGCAATAAAGCCCAGAAGGCACTCACCAGAACTGAGTTGATGCCAGTTCCATGCCTTTGAATTTCCAAAACTGTAAGTGAAACAAATCTGTGCTCCTCATAAGTAGCCTGCCTCGGGCATTTTATCATGGCAACCAACAGCTAACTAATACTAAAATGGAATGTCTAGCCCCCATCAGACCAGAAGGTAACTCCATTCCAGGACAACATCTTGACTACAACTTCATTAGAGGCTCATAGCCAGAATCAGCCAGTTAAACTTCTCCTGAATTCCTGATGTACTGAAAACTGCCTGTTCTTTGTTATTACATATGATTGTATGCATCTAATTTTGGAGATCATTTGTTATTCAACACTTAGTAACTAATGGAATTTAGGATAAATATCAGTTTCAAGCAAATAAAGCATTTCTCTGTTCAACACTGTTTTTCAAGCCAGAGAAAGTTTCTTTGCTACCTTTCTGGTTAGACAAAATTCTGTCCCTGATTCATGATTGTTAATGCATTGGCTTTTGTCTTTGAGGCAATGAGATGGCTAGTGATACCTCCATGTATCAAATCTATGTTCAAAGTAGAGAGAAAGGTCAGAAATTGTGCATGGTCTCCTCTTGTGTTCAGAATGCAAAATTTTCACAAAGAGTTTTCCATTTATTTCTCAATAGAAAATAATATTATGAACTTTGCGCCCTTTGTGGTTAACAGGAAAAGGATATTGGTAAAAAGTGTTTAGAAATTCTGTAATATATAATATCGAAGGATATACATAATACCTTATACCCAACCACCCCTCCTTCTAATCAATCCTTATCTAAGAGTACCCATCTGGAACACGTTATATATATACACCCTATAGGGATACACTGACTAAATGATAACTCTGACTCTGTGCTTCTGTTCAACTAAAAACATTCTCATCTGTGTTTGATTACAGGTCATGTAGAAACATTTTTTCAGGTGGGGGATTGAACTCAGGGTCCAGGCACTATCCCTGAGCTTTTTGGCTTAAAGCTAATGTGCTACCACTAGTGGTTAATCAGATATAAGTACTGTATCTGACTTTGTTACCTGGTATATTGTACATATGTTTATTTGTTTATTTGAAATAGGAAAGGGAAGGGGGGAAACAAGATGATGGGGAGGGGTGAGGGGAGGGAAATGGGGATAAAACATGAGAAGGAATGTATCTACTACCTGGTGAATGTGACTGTAGCCCCTCTATACATTACTCCGACAATTAAAAAAAAAAGTCTCATGAACTTTTTTTTTTGCCAGTACTGACTTTGAACTGTGATCTTCAGATCTCTGCTTCCTGAGTAGCCAGGATTATGGGCATGAGTCACTAGCATGTAGCTTTCCATGTTGAAATTGATCCTGAATATTCTAGATTGATTTAGACATTTTTGATCATCTCAAGCAATATTACAGTGGTAAATGAGTCGAATAGTACTAGGAAAGATTATTTTAAGATTATGTCCTTGGGGTAGTTACTTAACTATTCTGGCTTTTCCTTTCATTACTTAGAAGTAAACTTACTTTAAAAAAATGAACAAGTAAGGCATGGTGGCTGTGTGTTTTCAGTCCTAGCACTTGGGAAACTGAGGTTGAAAGACTGTGAGTTCAAATCCAGCCTGGGCTATACTGTTTGAGGTCAGGCTAGTTATGTTGCAAGGTTGCAAAATAACTTGCTGCTTTTCCTGGCATTTAATAGGTAAAGTGACTTTCCTTGCCTGCAGCTGAATGCATTCTTAATGTATATACTCACCACATGCAAAAGCTCAGCACCCTCCATAATACTTCATTGTAATACTCTGATGAACAAAACTGGTAAAATATACTTGTCAAAAAAAGACATATACTGTGAAGCTTTATCATCAGTAGCTGACATCATTATCATTCTTGTTCTAAGGAACTTCAGTGCATTCTGATTAAACAGTTCATACTTTTTTTGTAGACAGCTTCCAACATGACAAGATTGTCAGTAGAATGTCAAGAATCTACATCAAGCCTTGCTTTCTTCTGCCTGTTAAATCTGCATCACTGTTAAATTTCATCCTTCTAGAATGCTCTGAAGGAACAGAGGGGAATGGGGCTGACCTTTCTGAATATGAAGGGAAATATAGAAGAATATATAAACATTTTATCTAAAACAATCTTTCATTCAGGCAGAAATTTTCTCCTTCCTTTCTTTCAATACCATCATCACACAAGCTCCTCTATGCAGGTGTAGTTAGAACACTGGAAAAAAGAATGACAGTTTCCTTCTAGAGATAAAAGTGTTTGCTTTTTATCCTTCTTTTCTTTCATCACTGGCTGCAACATTTATAATTTGTTCTTGGCTATTCACTGTTCCTATTGAGATTCAGTTAGTAAGAAAAGTTAACCAGATTAAGAATCAACTGGACTAGTTAATCATCAATTGTATTTGACATTAACCCAGATAAATTGACACACAGCCTTCCCAAAACTTATTGATAAATTGAGTTTTCATACTGAATTTCTCCTAATTTTATGCACAAAAAGTAATTGTAGCTTCTCTCCACTTATTAACCAAAGATTAATTCTAGTCATTTTTTTTCGGGCAAAGAGTGTGAAAAGATAGCAACTATAAATATTATTAAAGGAAGGGCCGGGAGTTTGGCCTAGTGGTTGAGTGCTTGCCTAGCATGCACAAAGACCTGGGTTTGATTCCTCGGTACCACATGCATAGAAAAAAGCCGGAAGTGGTGCTGAGGCTCAAGTGGTAGAGCTCTAGCCTTGAGAAAGTCCAAGGACAGGGCTCAGACCCTGAGCTCAAGCCCAGGACTGACAAAAAGAAATAAAATTATTAAAGGAAGTATTTTTTCCTGTTACTAATACTTTGTGATTATCTTTTGAGAACAAGAAGGTTTAAATTGAAGGATTAACTTCAATTTCTTAAGTCATAGGTGTTGTTTCAATATTTTCATTCCTCATATACTTCCAGGTATGGATTAATTTTGCCTAGAATGCCATCATTTGAGATCCAGCACTGCACTAGATATAATTGATAATATCCTCCTGAATATGAATGAGTTTGCATTGAGCCAAGAGCATGTCAAGGGCATCCATCACCAGTGCAACTTCAATGCCTAGAATTAGGAGCATGGGACTACTTGATATATATTTCTTGGATCACTAAATTATTCTTTCTTTGCCACTCCTGGGCTTTGGCTCAGGGCCTGAGCACTGTCCTTGGACTTTCTCAAGGCTAGAGCTCTACCACTTGAGCCTCAGCACCACTTCTGGCTATTTTCTATGCATGTGGTACCAAGGAATCGAACCCGGGTCTTTGTGCATGCTAGGCAAGCACTTTAACCACTAGGCCAAACTCCCAGCCCCTAAATTATTCTTATAATGCTAGAAGTAGCACATAGTTTCCCAGCTTCTTTGGAGACTGAGGCCAGAAGATCCCTGAAGACCAGAAGTTTAAGGTCATCCTGGGTATCAAAGTGTAGTCTGCCGAAAAGCACTAAACTGTTCTTGTTTGAGAACAGCTAAGTCCATTTGCTGTGATCTTATCTTTTTTTAAAAAAATTGTCAGTTGTGGGACTTGATTTCTGGAGCTGGGCTCTGTCCCTGAGCTCTTTCAACTCAAGGCTAGTGCTTACAACATTGAGCCACGGGGCTACTTTTGGTTTTCTGGTGGATAATTGGAGATAAATGTCTCACAGACTTTAGTGCCGGGGCTGACTCTGAACCGTGATCCTCAGATTTCATCCTCCTGAGTAGCTAGGATTATAGGCGTGAGCCACCAGTGCCCAGCCTGATCCTATCTTGGTTGGGAGAAGGTGAAGGTTTGACACCAACCTGCACAGAAAAATCTTAATATCTCCAATGAACCATCAAAACGCCAGAGGATAAGGATCTGTCACCCAGGTAGTAGAGCACCAGCTTTGAAAGAAAAAGTAAAGGGACAACATACAAGCTCTGAATGCAAGCCCAAGTACTGGCCGCCAAACCAAACAAATACATTGAGTATAATTGCCTTAAAGGCAGATTCCAATTTTTACAGAAATAATTTTCCATATGTTTTTATTGTAATTAATAGGAGGGTTACATTATATAATGTAGAAGGTGCATTACTTCACATACATTGATACCCTTTCCATGTCTTAGTCCCCATTTCCCTCCCCCCACCCCGCCCCTCATTTTCTTTTCCCCCCTTCCCTATCCAACTTGAAAATAACCAAACAGAATATATACAATATATCAGATAACAAGGTGAAACACTGTAACAATATGAGATATCCAAGGGACAGCAAAAGAGATGAGAAATAACATAGTACATTAAGGACAACAATCACTCATTATATGGCTTTTGTTTCTATATCCTGGAGGTCCTTTCATTTACTGTCATCCTATATGGCCTTATGTATCAAGGTTTTGCTCTATTGTAAATCTCTGCTAGGAGAGCCCAAGGTTTCTACTGATTGTGACAGATGAGGGAAACCATTGAGCCTATGTTCCTTTCAGTCTGGCTTACTTCACTTAATATGATTTTTTTGTAAGTCTTTCCATTTCCTTACAAATGGGGAGATGTCATTCTTTCTGACAGCAGCCTAGAATTCCATTGTGTATAAACACCACATCTCAGTTGATCCACTCATCAACTGAGGAGCATCTGGGTTGGTTCCATATGTTTGCTATGGTAAATAGTGCTGCAATGAACATCATTGTGCTAGTGGATTTAGTATGTCCTTGTTTTTGGACGATTAGGTAAATGCCATGTAGTGGAATTACTGGGTCCTAGGGGAGCTTACATAAATAATTTTTGTGTTATCTTACTGTTTTCCACATGGGCTCAAGGCTGGCTCTCTAACACTTAAGCCATACTTCCACTTCTGTTTTTTTGCTGGTTTAATTGGAAATAAGAATCTCATGGACTTTCCAGCTTGGGTTGGCTTTGCACTATGATCACCAGATCTCAGCCTTCTGTGTGGCTAGCATTACAGGTGTGAATCACCAGTGAATAGTTAAAATACTTTTGAGAGTGAAAGGAGATGTGAGAACACCTGGCAGAAACAGTAGACAACCTAATCAAAGCTCCAGCCTTCTTACCTAAGGGCTATATGAATCTAAGAAAACATAAATTAAGAGGATCATCAGATTAGCTCCTAGGTCCCTTCAGTCTCCAAAATTTGAGTTCCAAGGAACTAAGCACCTAGTGATTCAAGCATATTTTCTTCTTTATGTGACATCTCTGGCAGTCCAGAACCTTTTCCAGCGTAGGTATGTGTCCTATTCTGTGTGTGTGTGTGTGTGTGTGTGTGTGTGTTTTACTTTCTCAGCATAAACCTGGCAAAAACAATGGTTGTTGAAGGAAATTTCATTCAGTAGATTTACAACTTCCCACACCTACAAATGTTAACATGAAAGATTTCAATAACAAATAGATTTTGGTCATAACTCTCCACAGGCAGTGCAGGAGGTGCTTGACTTTTCCCTTGACTTATTGCTACTACAGCCATATCATTTATCTTCCAACCCAGGACACGTTTTGACATCAAGAGAGAATGGTATTAATAACTAGACCAGGGTAATAAGCATGAACTGGTAGGTTTGAACATCATTACAATTTCAACTTTCCACTAAGCCATACGTGTAGTTGGTAGACATTTTAGACCCTCCTCTTTGGTATTGCTGATTCCAACTATGTAGATGCTTCAAGACAAGAAAGTCATTGGGGACCTGGAGTTTAGCCTAGTGGTAGAGTGCTTACCTGGCTTGCACCCGGGTTTGATTCCTCGGTACCACATACATAGAAAAAAGCCAGAAATGGTGCTGTGGCTCAAGTGGTAGAGCTCTATCCTTGAGAAAGCCCA
This sequence comes from Megascapheus bottae, assembly GCF_031878675.1. NCBI lineage: Eukaryota > Metazoa > Chordata > Mammalia > Rodentia > Geomyidae > Megascapheus > Megascapheus bottae. The sequence continues at coordinate 4,746,032 of NC_143547.1, read as the reverse complement.
AGGACAGTGCCCAGGCCCTGAGTTCAAGGCCCAGGACTGGTTAAAAAAAAGAAAGTCATTGGATAGTATAAATTTCCATTATTTTTGCAAAACTGAAAGCTCACTTTTCCCCATTTTTATTCTATATTAAACTAGCTGACCTTTCAAATCGAATGGGAAAAGTCCAGGAACCTAGTCTACATTAATCCTACAGAGTTTTATCCCATTCCATCAGTTACATTTTGGGAAGCCAAATAATTTCTTTAGGGAATTCAGGAGTCATTTGTGAATCATTTGGGCAGGTAAGGAAGAAACTGTCTTCTCCAGCCTAATGAAAAAGATGAGGAATTTCTCCCAGGCTGAAGAGGTTGTAAAGTTAAAAACAAGCTCCTCTCAGTTACATATATTTAGATATTATTCTGTTTCTCCCTCTTCCAAAGTGTTCTTGGGAGAATTGTTTTCCTCTATATCTTAAGACCTTTAATAATGACTGCTATCTATCTATCTATCTATCTATCTATCTATCTATCTATCTATCTATCTATCATCTATCTATAAAGCAGTCATATATACATATATGTATATATATATTATATATATATATGAGCTTCATACAGGTGGCTCATGTTTTCATGTTTCTAACCCTAACTACTCAAGATAATGAGATTTGAGGGTCCTGATTCAAAGCCAGCCTGATCAGACAACTTCAAAAAGGCTCTTATTTCCAATTAACCAGCAAAAGTCAGGAAGAAGGAGGTATGGCTCAAATGTTAGAGTGAAAAATCCAAGGGAGACAGGCTGGGAGTTTGGCCTAGTGGTAGAGTGCTTGCCTAGCATGCATGAAGACCCAGGTTCAATTCCTTGGTACCATATACATAACAACAGATGCTGGAGGGGATGTGGCCAGGAGGGATCACTACTACACTGTTGGTGGGAGTGCAAACTCATTCAACCACTATGGAAAGCAGTATCCCAGTTCCTCAAAAGACTAAACATAGAGCTCCCCTGTGACCCAGCAATTCCACTACTAGGCATTTACCCAATTGTCCAGAAACAAGGACATACTAAATCCAGTAGCACAACGATGTTCATTGCAGCACTATTTACCATAGCAAAGATATGGAACCAACCGAGATGTCCCTCAGTTGATGAGTGGATCAACAAGATGTGGTATTTGTACACAATGGAATTCTATGCTGCTGTCAGAAAGAATGACATCACCCCATTTGTTAGGAAATGGAAAGAAAAAATCATATTAAGTGAAGTGAGCCAGACTCAAAGGAACATAGGCTCAATGGTTTCCCTCATTTTGTCATAATCAGTAGAAACCTTGGGCTTCTCCTAGCAGAGATTTACAATAGAACAAAACCAAAATACATAAGGCCATATAGAATGACACTAAATGAAAGGACCTCCAGGATATAGAAACAAAAGCCATATAATGAGTGATTGTTGTCCTTAATGTACTATGTTATTTCTCATCTCGTTTGCTGTCCCTTGGTTATCTTATATGGTTACAGTATCTCACTTTGTTATCTGTTATATTGTATATACGTGTATTTGGTTATTTAAAATTGGATAGTGAAGGGGGGAAAACAAGATGAGTGGTGGGAGTGGGGGGAGGGAAATGGGGACCAAGACATGAGAAAGGGTACAATATATGTGAAGCAATGCACCTTCTATCTGACGAATATAATGTAACCCTTCTATTAATTACAATAAAAATATATATGGAAAAAAAGAAAAAAAAATCCAAGGGAGAGTTTGAGGCCCTGAGTTTGAGCACCATAACTTGCAATGTATACGTATATATACATATCAATAGATATAGACATGAATAGATATAGGTATAGATATATGTAACAATTAGATGGATGCATCATAGGAAACTTCCATTAGTCCCCAGAAATTTAGGCCCCTTTTGGGGTTTAAGCTACACAATACCCAATGGGAACCAGTGGCACACACCTGTAATCCTAGCTACTCCTCAGGAGGCTGAGATCTGAGGATAATGGTTCAAAGCCAGATTGTGCAGCAAAGTCTGTGAGACTCTTATTTCCAATAAACTGTACAAAAAGTCAGAAGTAGAGCTGTAGCTCAAGTGATAGAGTGCTAGCTTTGAGCATAAAAAAGCTCAGGGACAGCTCACAGGCTCTGAGTTTAGGCCTTAGGGCCAACACATAAATCAGAGAGCAATACAATACCAAAATATAATTTGGGGCGAGCAGAATATGCCACTCCTAAGCAGACTTTTTTTTTGGCCAGTATTGGACTTGTATTCAAGGCCTGGGTACAATCCCTGAGCCTCTTTGTGCTCAAGGCTAGCTCTCTATCACTTGAGTCACATTGCCACTTCTGGCTTTTAAAACAAAAATTGATTATATGTAATATATATATCTGCCAACCCCACAAATCCCAAGTGCCCATTGTGTTGTGTAACTCAAGATAGTATATAATCACCAATCAGCAGACCCTTCAATCTCAAATTCTATGGGTCTCTCTTGTTAGTCTGTCATGTGTCAATTTAATTCAGAATCCAGAAACAAAAACCTAGAAAGGTAGGAGGAAGCCCTGGCTGCATGGGTCCCATAATATGCTTGGATCCAAAGAAAGAACACTGGTGCTCACACATCCTTTTCCCTGCTTCCTTCCCCTGCCTTTACTACATTGACCACATCATTGACCAAATAGTTACTCTTTTCCCAAACCACATAGAAGTCTTGAACTTTGCAGTGTGTCTAATGCAGAGAAACTGACCTGGTGAAAGGCCATGGCCAGAAGGAACCAAAGGAAAGTTAATACTGCCCTCTCTGCTCAGGATTAATAATGAGCTGGTATTGAGACTGAAGTTTCTAAACTCAAATACCATGATCATGAGTATTTCAGTTTATTTGGATCAAGAAACTAGTTTTTTAGTTCTAATTCATTGAGTAGCTGCACAAGGGTTTTCAGTTCAGCATGTTAATTTTTAAGTACAATGCATCTTGATCAGGCCACCCTTTCCATCGTGTGTGTGTGTGTGTGTGTGTGTGTGTGTGTGTGTGTGTGTGTGTGTGTGCGCGTGCGCACTAGTACTGGAATTTGAATTTAGGAGCTGGGCGCTAACCCTTAGCTTTTTCACTCAAGATCAGTGCTCTGCCACTTGAACCACATATCCATTGGAGATAAGAATCTTACAGACTTTTCTGCCTAGGCTGGCTTCAAAATGCATTCCTAAAATCTAACACAGCCTCCTGAGAAGCTAGGATGACAAACACTAGAGACCAGTGCTTGGCTCCTTTCCATCATTCTTAAATGTTTCAGAGGAAATGATGCTAGAAGTTTGGAACGTTCTATGCACTTGTCCTAATGGCACATGAAGTCTTTTCTGTGACTCTGAGCCTTTTAAGCACAAGCTGTCACAAAGTATCGTTTTCCTTACATCCATATTCTCCTTTGCTATTACCAATGAACCTATCTTTGGTTTCCATAGGGGAAGGGGAGACATAATAAAAAGAAAAGAGAATGGGCAAGATGTAGAGCATCTGGACCTTTCATACATGCTTGTCTGAATGGAAAATGGTACAGTTAACCTGGAAAAAGGTTATGGCTGCTCTTCATAATGTTAAAACACTCATGTTCTTGGTATTTGCCCCCAAATGAACACAAACATAAAGCTTCTTATAAGACTATTTATTGTACTTTATTCATAATAACTAGCAACTCCAATACACATCAAGAGAATGTATAAATGAATTTTAGTATAGGCACACAATGTAATAGAACTCAGTAATAAAACAATATGAGCAATGATACATACAACGTGGATGAATTAAAAAAACATGTTAAGTGAAAGAAGCAGGATATAAATGTGTACATGCCACATAGTTCCAATTATAGAAAGTCTTAGAATATATAGTAATAAACTAGGCACTAGTGGCTCACGCCTCTAATCCTAGCTACTCAAGAGATTGAGATCTGAGGATCATAGTTCAAAGCCAGCTCAGGCAAAGGGACTGTGAAACTTTTATCCCCTAAATTAACCAGAAAGAAATTGAAAGTAGAGATGTAGCTCAAGTGGTAGAGCACCAATCTTGAGTGAAAAGCTAAGCGAGAGCACAAGGCCCAAGTTCAAGCCTCTGTATTGGCATATGCACAAAAAAGGAGTATGCACTAATAAAAAAAACAGTGATTACTCACAGTCACAAGGATTTTTATGTAATGATGGAAATGTTTTGTATATTAAATATGCTGTAGGATATGTAGTTAGGATTATAGGATTTGGTACTTTTGTAGAAGTCAGTCATGACAAAACAGAGAAGCCACATTTTGAGAGTTTGAATTGGGAGTCTTTACTGGAAAGTCCTGGCATGTGCAGGTGCAGTCTTACAACGAAGAACTGCAGCCCCTCAGATACTTGTAACACTGTTAGAAACTCAAGCCACCATAGTAGTAAATCAAAGAAAGAGCAGCAAAAACAATACCATCAAAGCAGATCAGCTCCAATGATGTGCTGAAGATAGGAGACACAGGCGACGCTGTCTAGATTATTTCGACACCTGGCTAAGTCCTATGTTTATATAAGCTTGGTTCTCAGGCCAAAGCACCATCTGGTTGGAAGTCTTTCATTCACCTGGAATATGCCCTCTAAAAGTATTTTGGAACTCTAACCACTCCACTTTCTCCCTTGCTTCCCAGCTGCCATAAAGTGAGCACTTTCCTCTGCCATAGGCTGCTACCTCCACAATGAACTGTCTTATCACAGGCCCCAAAACAAAAGGCGAGCCATGCAGGAACTGAGATCTCAGAGACTGGGAGTCAAAATGACTTTCTCTTCCTACTAAATGGATTATCACAGGTGTTTTGGCATAGTAAAGGAAAAGTAAAACAAATGCCAGAGTAGTGACACTGATTTAAAGAATTTGATAGACTGCATAGTACACATGAGTGAAAGAAAGTTGACTGAATTTTATATAAAAGTAGTTAATGTTTTACAAAGCAACAAAATTGTTGGGATTATATAAAGTCTGAGGTAGAATCTAGGTCCTAATTCAGAGTAAACAAATAGCAAGCTAAATGAAGGTATGTTTCTCTCTAGGGTAAATAATCCTTGTATGAGTCTGTTTGGCAAAGTTCCTTTATGTCAGCGGAAGAATATTAAGCTATCCTTTTGCTTTACTTTCCCCAAAGTTAGAGAATTTCTCCTACTAGAATGTTCTGCCTGAAAAAGAATTCATTAGCAATAGGCATGGACTTGGACCATTTCACAATCTTAAAAATTCTCATGTACAAATCCCTCTTTCTGGAACAGACTTTTATGAGTCTAGGTGTCCAATCTGACATGCAGTCATTTTATCCTAGATAGTGTATTTAATCCAGGATTTCCATAATCAGATTTTGAATTACCAACCCAAGCCCAGCCTATTGCCAAGCTCACTACTCCCGCATCTTCCTTGGAATGGATTCCAATTCCTGAAATAAAAATGTCAGAAAGGATCTGTTCTATTTTTTTTTCTTTTTTGGTCATGGGGCTAGAACTCTGGGCCTGGGCCTTGTCCCTGAGCTCTTCAGCTCAAGGCTACTGCCCTACTCCTTGAGCCACAGCACCACCTCCAGTTTTCTGCTGGTTAATTGGAAACAAGAGTCTCAAGGACTTTTGTGCCTTGGCTGGATTTGAACCATGATCTTCATATCTTAGCCTCCTGAGTAGCTAGGATTACAGGCGTGAGACACGCATGCCTGACAGGATGTATTCCAGTTTTTGAGTCACTTTGCCTTAATTTCATCTAGTTCTCACTGATATCTTTTGATCTGTTCTTTCTGGAAGGAGAGCTGACCTGAGGGGTGCCTTCAAGAAGGATGTACATATAATTTTTATGCATAAAGTATGTGCTCTGTTTCTCTTTGCCTGCAATCAAGCTCATGAGCCTCAGAAATGTTTCATACAGGATGCTGTACTTGAATTGATTTTTGGAAGAGTGGAAGGAGAAGATGAGGCAATTTTTAAACTCATTTTGTCAAGCCAGTTTCAAATATTATGCTAATATTATTCATTATTATCCAATTCAACATGTTGGAAGATGAGATACTTCACAATTAAAATATAGAAGCAGAACCATTCTTTTCCTAAGAATACGCGCCTTCATATCTCTAATCAATAAACTAATATGAAATGCCAAGTTTTTGTAGAAAAAGTGACCTGAGGGTGGCCTTAAGTAAAAAATATGCAAAACTTATTTTCTAATGCTTGGGTCGTATATGATGAATCATGACTCAATTGACATAACAGTAATAATAATCAAAATCCAAGCTGTTTACTGTGCAAATATTATGTGCCAGGCATATTGTAATAACATTTCATGTGTTAATTTCTTTCATCTCCATGACAACCTTATAAGGTAGACACAATAATTCATTTCCATTTTGCTGAAAATGATTTTGCGGAGGAGGTAAGTAATAAGCACAGGTGACATAATTAGGAAATAGTGGCAACAGTCTAATCTATGGGAGAAAATATGTTGCAATGTCTACAGTCAGGCAAACCCTTTGTTCACAATCTAGAGCAAAGCTACTTCAATAATAGCTATTGGTATGTGTTGGGAAATGCTACTCTCAATCTTGCTTTGGTTCTAGACAGCAGTAGTGTTGTATATCATAGTGTGTGTTTTTCAAATTCAATAACAGAGAGCCTTCTGAATAAATGTGTAAAAAAAGGACCCAAGTATCCCTTTAACGTTGCTCAGTATTCCTGGGGGATGATGCATTCATTATGCTAATTTGGGCTGCCATATAAGAATAGGAATTATCTTCATTTGCATATCACTTCATCAAAACTGTGGTGGGAGTCATAACATCACAGAATTATACATATATATATATACATGTAT